>NC_134456.1:118736662-119408337 GCF_047948215.1 Lycorma delicatula
AACGCATATTCAACACAGCACGCAAAGCGTAGTCGGTAAGCTTCAAAGCCCGTAACAGTTTTAAACGGTATGGATATATATGTAAGCATTTTCAAAAAACAACCACACTTCAATACCGGAATTAATAGTTGGCAACAGATTTTCTAACGTAGAAAAGACTCCCTGACACGTACAACATTTTCTTCAGGCGCTCGGTTCATGCCGTACTCTTCCTACTTTTCACAGACATCCGGTCTTTCAAACTGATTATGTCATCAACGTATGTTATTGTCACTTGGAAGGTCACAATTAAACTTTTTACGGTACCACGTTGACCTGTAACTCCAGATTTACATTTAGCTAACTACGAATTACAGAAGGCTTTCTATTTAGGAATGGCCATCTTTGCTAGTGGCCCTATCAAGCGAGAAGATAGAGAATCAATTTACTATCACGCGAGCAAATAAAACTGTTCTTTTTCTCTTTAATTCAACCCGTAAATCAATAATGTAGACCACATCTAAGAGATATTATAATAAATTAAAACCCTGATATTTTTCTGGATAATATAATAAAACTATCTATTGTAGATGGTAAGGAGTAAACAAAAACAGCTGAAAAAAATACAATTTTTTATACACCTGGTATTTCAATTTATTATTTTTTAATTATAAATATATGTGTAACCTTAATTATTTAAATACACTTCAATATAACTTGACAGCAGAACATTTATTTTCTTGCTATAACCATCCTGTTCTTAAAGTAGAAAAACTGTTTGAAAATGTGAGACTTATAATCTGTTAATAAAAGAAGATTGACCTGTACCCGAGGAGCAAAAAAGTCATAATAAACACCAAAACAGAATACTTTTTATTTTACTTTATAAAAAATTCGTTTAAACAAGAAACTTATTGATCGCATTCAAAGAACTACAAACATAAATCATGATTTTTACGTCCAATTTTTTACATGTAGTTTCTTTAAATACTGACTTTAAAAATCTAACCTATATATTACGAAGTTAATATGTTAAATCATAAACTTAGATATTAAGTTTTGTCAGACTTCAGGTTGTGATTATTTCAGCTATAAAAATAAAAATGATATCCATCCTATTTCTACTAATCGTACCGAAATTTTAAAGTATAAAATTTCGTATAAAATTGTTTAACCGTAGAAATCTTATTTATAGCAAAAATTAAAAAAGTGATTATTTATAAATTTGAAGAGTTTGGGGAAAATAAAAAGTGAAATGAATGATATAGAATGCGCAAACTACTGTACTATTTATTAATAGAAAAAGTAAAAAGAATATTGACAAAATATAATCCACGTAGGTTATTACTTATGTAACGTAAGTAAATTTATTATATTTATTAAATAATATACATGTACATTCACAAGGTAATATTATAAATCAACTGTCTAGTTTTATAAAATCAATAATAGCTAATTTTGTTCCTGTACATTTTGTATTTATAGGAAATTATACTAATCACTAACATGCTCGTTGCATTTACAAATTATTGACAGCGTGTTCTAGATATTACTAAAACTATTGTTTAAATGAATTTAATAACTGAATAAAATAGATCGTAAACAAACTTTATTATCTGTAAAAAAACATTAATTAAATTGTTTTTCTCCAGGTAATTTACTGTTTCCTTTCCACATGTTCAAGATAAAATAAAATTTTAAGCAGTACAAAAACCGTTAGCTGAATTTTATTATCATATTTATTAGTATATTAAATATATATTAATATTTGCATAATATTTTATACCTGATATTCCATCATATGTCCACCATTCTTCCCAACTTACGCCCGATGAAGCTGAAAAAAATAAAATTAAAATATTAGAAAAAAGAAACAATAGAAACAAACATAAATAAATCTAATATCTATGTAAACATAATTTTTAACACATTAAAATCAAAAACTATTTATTCATTATCATTTGCTGTTCTGCCTGGCGGCAGATCCCTTACGACACCACTATGTCCATCCATTTCTATCCCGAACCTTCTCCTTCATCACCTTATAGTTTACAATCTTCACCTCATCTATTAACTTCATTCCTTTTCATCCTAGCTTCCTTTCTTCTTTATTTTACTTTTACAATTCAATTATCAAGATTTCACTTCACTTAACCACATGTCCTAACCAGTTTCTTTTCCTTTCATGTAATTCCCACATATTTATTCATCATACATGTAAATATAATTACTTTTCTGAAATTAATCTTTTTTAAGATTCATATTATTCTTCTGTATTGTTAAATTATAGTTAAATTCTATTGAATAAACAACGTAATACAAAATTTTGAGATAAGATATACCTTACCTTAATTTTTCATGAAAAAACTTTTGTAGGATTCTAAACGTATTTTTATCATGCAGTAACGGCATTATTTCAATCATGAGTGAGGATGCGGGATCCAGAGAAAGTACTCTCGTGAAAAATTAAGGTAAGATATATCTTACTTCAATATACTTTACTAGGTGGTTTAATTAATAGGATTTAAATATATTAATATATGATTATCTTGTTTAAACGTTTAAATAATATACACTACTTTATTACTGAAATTTAATGCACTTGAAAAATAAATACCATCCCATCATTTGTATTGACAATATCATTCATTATTCCTGCTAACTACTTTGAGGAATTCTGGAAGTGATAAATTGAACACTAATTTTACTTTTGTTGTATTTCCAGTAACAAACTATAGCCTGACTGTGTCAATTAGATTTAAGTGTATTTTTACTAAAAACTGTTTAACATTTATTTTTAACTACAAATAAATTTTTATTGATTTTTTTTGTGCTCATATTTTTAATATAAGAGTATAATTTCTACACAATAGAATATTAAATTCCTATTTCTAAAAAAAAGTGGAAATTTAGCAAAGAAATTTAAAATAAAAATTGTTTGAAAAGAAATGCAGTTTTTATATTTTTATTTTTGTTATCATTATTTTTCCTTCAATTTTTTATCTAGAATTAATTTTCAATTTTATCACTGTATTCTTGTATTGTATTTATGGTTCTGATTTATTTAATCTGTATGTATATATAAATATTGTTGTGGCTAGCTGAAATTTTAGTACTGCAAGACTTGTATCGTGTAATTATTTTTTTATATCCACTTGGAAATCCACACTTGAACATATTTATAATTGGCTCATTGAAAAATAATGGATGGTTACCTCCAATACAGTTACCACTATATGGGATATCTAGTTCCACAAGATTATGTAATAATTGTTTACTTTTATTATTTTATATTGTTTGGTTGTATGTCTATTAAGATGATATATTAAGAATTTATAACTGTAAATAATTTTATTTTTATTTGTAATCTGTTTATTTTGTGGAATAAAGATTTAATAATCCTTATATATATCTATTATTATATCTCTTGGCTAATTTTTTTTAAATTTGAATTAAAATTTGCAGCAAGCGTTTCACACTTTTGATCGCTCATAATTTTGAATAGGGGTAAAATAACAATTATTTCATTGTTTTGTAGTAGATGTTTCACTGAGACAGACACGCAATGGTTATTTACATTTAAAATTAACATGGTCCAAATTAAAGCTACATGTACAACTATGAATAACAGACAACTCAAACTATTTGCCAAAAGTTTGTTTTGTTGTGACAGTAATTTTTCATAAAATCTTATTTTCTATTATCTTTCGTCTTAAAGTTATACTGATAATTAAAAAATCTTTCATTTATGCAGTGTAATAGTTTGCTTATAGCGATTGAGATTTCAAATTATAATAAAAATTTCCTCATAGTTCAATTTTTGTAATTTAAGTCAGTTTTAAACTCACCCTAAATATTGAAATATTATGCTTTAAAAAAATTCTATCAAAATCAGTTGAATCTTTCAGAAATTATCATGTAACCGCTAGACCTTAACGCTATCTGATTCCATAATGTACTAAAATGAAGTCCACAGGCTTCAGTAAAATTTTAGTTTCAGATGACTGAACATCAAATAATCTAATCCATTTGTTACAGTATAATTGCATGAATATAATTATAAATAATCTGTTATGCAAAAATTATTATTTCAGCTGTACTTAGATACGAATAACATAATTACTTAAACTAACTTTTCAACTTGTTATGAAAACAGAATTTTTTCATGTAGGTAATATATTATTAGAGGAAATAATAAATGCAACAGTAAACACAGGAGTGTATATACTCACTAGTACAGTAGACCCTAATAAGGGATGGAATATGATGGTAGAAAACCAAGGGTGGGTAATTTGTCGACGTTAGTTTTAACCGAGTTGTTTTTATTAATTGTACAAAACAATAAGGGGGAGAGTTTGGTGCACACTGGACAAAGGGCAGTCAAGATTAAACCTGGATTCTACAAAGCCACGATGCACCGTGTCCCTAACATTGAGGCCAATTTATGATCCCACACGACGCATTCAAATACAAACACAGAGGCAAACTAGCCAACATTAACCCTTCCCTTTGACTCTCTGGATACAATAAATACTAGCCTGCTTTATTTCTGTAAAGTGTTATATTCTGTGTAACAATATCCTTAATTTAAATGCAGCAAATTTGTTACCACTTGATAATAATAACTGACAAAAATGAAAAAAAATATATAAATATGATATAATTTTTTCTTAGAAAATATTTTATTTTTATTCTTTTTATTAAATAAAAAAAGAACTTATTACACATTTGGTAATGAATCAAAATAAAAGTTTAACATTTTTTTTATTGGTAAAACATTCGTGTTTAACTCACAAACTGCAATTAATTAATTCATTTTTTATTTCTGAATTAATATTTAATATATAAATCAGAAAATTCAATCTAATTGGAATATATATATATATAATGTTAAATAAATATTAATTTTCCAAATTTCCTTGAACCACATGCTAGTTAAAATAAGATTATCATTATTTCATTTGACCACACTAAAAGAAAAAACTTTGTTTTTTTTGCATAGACAAGTAAAGTAAAGTATATAGGTTGATAGAGTATCTGTTAACTGTACTTTTCATACAAACATGATGCCCAATTTCAGTTAAACTCAAAGGACTCACAAAAGAAAGTTTAAGCAAGAGTAAACCTAATTTATTGTTAGTAAAACATATCTCCTAAAGAAATTTTTCCCTTTATTTGTTACTTACTTTTTCAAATAATTAATGCTTCTACCTATCATGTTATTTTATGCAATACACAAAACCAAGTTACAGAATAAATTATGTATGACACCAAGAAATAAAAAACGAATGACTGAATGGAAACATGGGCTTTTCGTGTGCAGATTACTTTGTCACTATAAAGAATAGAGATACATGTTATTGCATACTCAAGGTGTACTACTATGACTGTACTTGCTCACTTATGTCCAACTAAAAAACTCTTCAAAGAAATTAAAATTTTATTTCTTAATTCTGCTGCTACCATTTTATTGGACTTCCTCTTTTACTAATGCATTCCACTTAATCATTCAGTTTAGTTTTATGTATTTTTCAGTCACCAATTATGTCTTTTCATCCCCGTTTTCGTCACCGTTTTATGTCTTTTCACTTTCATTCAGTTTAATTTTATGTATTATCAGTCACCAATTATGTCTTTTCATCCCCGTTTTCGTCACCGTTTTATGTCTTTTCTTCCACAATGAAATATTTAAAATTTAACAGTTAAGCACTTTCATTTAAAAGATAAAATGAGAAAACGCACTTAATAATAATTTAATTTCAGTTGGTTATTATAAAGCCTTATTATGTGCACCTTAAAAAGAAAAAAAAATTATTTATCTTGTCCTTACGTATGAATTGGAAGCCTAAACTGCATACAAGGAGAATCTCTATAAGCTTAATGATTAGCTTCAAAATAAAAAACTACCTGATAAATATTCATACAAAGACAGCAGTGAGGTACTATCTCTGAAAGCTGTACATCGAAAAATTGACATAAAGCCAAAAAATACCAAGCTACAAACAAATTTTGGCTGACTGTAAATAATCTTAAACACTTCTTTTGTAAAAGACTTGCATGTCTACAATCAAAGATTGTGATGTAGACAACACGATTATTGGTGCATATGTGGAAAGAGGTCTTACAAAGAAATAACTAATCACTAAAATGGGGCAGCAGCACTTTCAGAATTTATTGAGAATGTTACTAATTGAGGGCTGATAAAGCCTGAGCAACAAAACTTAAAGGGTATCTGTTTTAGACTTTGGTATGTGCAGAAAAACTACCACTGTCTCTTCTGAGGAAATATTTTCTTTTTTGCTAAGTCAGTATGAAGGCTTTCTCTAGAGTAAAATATTCTGAAAATAAAATAGTCTTATAAAATTTCATTGTAGGAGAAAGGAAACTTGCTGGAGCGTGTGGGCTTGGAACAGAAATTCTGTTTTGATAATTGTGGCCACCGACCTTACAAATTGTAATAGAAGACGTCATTACGAGAAAATGCAGGAGATTGAAGATGTCAAACAGGTTATAAAATGATTAGGCAGAAATTTTGGAACCAAACTGAGGAATGCAAAATATATCCAAGATCTGACATTGAATGTGGTTACAAATTAATAATGAATCTCTCTTCTAATATCAAATTATGTTTTAAAGTTTAATGTGTTTAAAAATATATTTCAAAAGTTTAATTAGTTTAATCAATTCAAATATTGAGTTTATTATTATAATGTTTCTTAATTTAAAGTATTATGGTGGAAAATGAAAATGGTACTCATCTTTATCCAAAAAAGAGATATTTTAAAATGTGTTTACACATTTTTAAAAAAATAATCCATAATATTATGATATAAGGTGTTTTATTTGAGTATTTTTTTTTTAATTTCTCAAAATAAAGCTCTTAATATTAATAACTTTAATCTTTTTAATCTTTTAATTGTTCAGTAAATATTAGCCAATGTCTGGTGCACCTTGAAACAGTTCTTACAGTATTATCACTACATTATAAATATTTTAGGCCCGTATAAACCTTACACAGTTTATTAGGGCTGATAATACAATTATAATGCAAAGCTTACTTACTAAATACAAAAAATAAGTTCTTCTGTTAACAGAGCGATTAGTTTTATTTATGTATTATTTATAATGAGCTTATAAACTCATTATTAGTTATTTATTTTAATTCCTATAATAATTATCCAAATAATTTAGTTTATTGATAAATATAATAAAACATTTTATTTAAAACTATTAATTTTTGAATTAAAATCGGACAATCATTAAAAGAGTGAAGGAAGAAGAAAAGCAAGCTGATACAGAATACCTTTGTCAGCACGTTTGATGGCTAGGATCACCAAGGATATAGCGTGACAAGGATATATACTACCCCTATTACTGCACAGAGGTAATAGATGAGGAATTGAAGAAGATTTTTAAAAATAAAATAACTCTTTGAAGAAATAAAATACATTTTTTTTTACTGTTAATATTTTTCTTCTAGAATAAATAAAAAAATGAATTAGAATAAATTTTGATTAGCATGAATTTATTCCTAGATAAGAAACACTGAACAACAACAAATAATTTCCTTTTTTGTTTGTTATTAGAATATTAGTAGCTGAATCTTATGTGTTCTTGAAGTTGATTTCTAATATGTAAGTGGTTCCTTTCTAGAGAAAGGAAATACGAAGAGAAGAATGTTTGGTCGTAAAGATGCTGTTTTATAAATTTTAACATAAAAAAAATGTTTCTGAAAAATAATAAATAAATAATTAAATAAGGATTGACATCTAACAATAATAGTATTTATTGCAAAGTAAAAAAATTTTGGTTTTTTTCATTTTACATTTTTTTAACGATGAGTCTGAGGAACCCCATTTACGGGCAAACTGTCGGACTCGCTAACAGGTTCCGCTAAATGTTAAATGAGAGCGTATGTGTGCCTACAACTTAACGACTAAACCTAATAATTTATCGATCCACCCCACGAAGACCGGTCCCCGCAGCTAAGCATTGCGCGGCCCCGGGAGGTACCATAGGGCAAGAAGGGATCCGAAGTCTCCGTGCATCATCGCCGCGAGCACAGATGAACGACGGCTCCGCAGAAAAATGTCCTTCACCACCCCTGACCATCGGTCTAGCTGTTCTGCCTCTCAAACGACTTATCAATGAACTCCACTCTCTACTGCAAGGGCTGTCCACACAACTCCTATTCTCGAAGCCCCTTCTTTTACTCTTGGCTTCCTTGCCCCTTAGAAACGTTGTAGCATACTGGTCTACCGCTATCCAGTTCTCGATGGAACCAATCATGTGCCCAACTCCTCCGGCCTAAGCCCATCAATACCAACCCGAGAACGGAAATAATTCCAGTTGGGACAATGAAGTAAAATATGTCACGAACTTGATAGAACATACAGTTCGGTGTATCGCGCTTACCTATTTTGTAAAGATAGTCCTCAAAGTTCCTATGCTCAGTAAACATCTGAGCAATAAGATGATTTACCTCATCCCAACACCGTAGAGGGAAGACACCCACTTTGTGACGTTACCGGTCGCCACACCACCCCCTTCGTTCCAATCCCTAAGGGGCTTTAGCGGTGGTCGTCTTTAGACACTCTAACTGATTTCATCTCAAAGTCATCACCAAGGCCTCGGTCGGGATGCCACCGATGTAAATGCCTTGGCAGACATTTGCGTTAGTAAACTACAAAACAAATTTTGCCTTTACGTAGGCCTCAAACGGCCATCATCACATTCAACCTAATATGATTCCCTCAAACTAACTAAACGAGACCACGGAAGCTCGGACCACGCACCTAGTTTAAATTTGACAACACGATTCGTGACTATGAATGCCTCAGAAAACCAACGAGTTGTAAGTTAAATCAGTGCCCTGATTCAGGCCTACAAAAATAAGCCCTATAATACTTATAATAATATTTTTTTCTGAGAAGAAATTCAGACCTACACCAAATAAGTCGACCAAATTAGGTCACCTAACAAGGGAAATGTTACCTCATTCCGGTCCGCGCAGGGGCCGGGGACAAACCCCGCACCCACACCCGGGCAATCATGGAATCTCATGCGGCATTACCAAGTCACAATCAGGGACTGCCACCAGCGGAACTAAGCCACGCCCCCGATCGCACGGGCTGCCATACCTCAGCAACGTGGCCACCCTCGTCAGCGGAAGCCTCATATCGAATTTCAAACAATACCAATATAACAGTGGCACGATGCCAGTGCGCTTACCTCGAACCAATCCAATGCGTAGGCCGGAATTCTACCACGATGAAATACCACAATTAAACTTTCTCTGCAGACCTACACACCGCGCTCCGCAAGGGCGCGAAGAAAACCAGCCACTATAGACCACTGTTCGCGGATTATCCAGTTAATACGGAGGTCCAGAAAGGAATGTATTCTCTCAAGTTCCCTAACAGCTCGTGAACGTTCAACTTCATATCAGGGACAGACATAGAGGACGTGGTCCACTGTATCATCAGTCCCACAATCTGGGCATTGACTCAAATCCACCAAACGAAACGTAGCCAAACTGGTCCGAAAGGCCCCATGCCCGGAGAGAAACTGTGTGGTATACCGATTGGGGGAAACCCATCTAAAAGCACCTACATCAGACACTGCAGGAAATATACCATGCGTGTAGCGATCTGTGGGGGGTTCGTTCCACCTGACATGCCAAGACACAAGGTTCCGGTCTTCATTTCCTGCGTTCGTTCTAATGTCAATAGGTTATTTACCTTGGAACTGTAGTGTTCCTTATGCTCATTAGCCAAGATTTGGTTTAACTTCGGCTATAACACAGACTGCCTCCTGCAAGACTGTTCTACAACAGCCAGCAAGAGGAGTCGATGGACCCGCAGAAAAATTTCCGTGTAACACCTAAAAGCCAAGCGGTGCGCCCAGACAGGTGCTGCATGTAGCATAATAGCCTCACCGAAACTTTTGTAAAGGATACGCATGGTACGGAAATTCAGTCCCCAATCGGAATGAATAACTCTACGGATTCCATAAAAAGCATCAGCCGCTTTTTATCTACATATTGTTCTTTGTACATGTTCCTTGAATCAAAAATTCTCATCAAGGATAACACCCAGGTACGTTTGAGCCGCAACATACCGAATGAGAAGACCAGCCAGCCATACCCGGATTCGTCGGGAAGCAGCCAATCGGCTATTAAGCAACATCATTTTGGTTTTATCTGGGCTGAAAATCATCTTATGTTGGAGACTTCACAACAGGGGTGTCTCACAAGCGTGAGCAGCTCGGTACTCTACTTTGTTACGCAAATCCCCTTCAATCAGAAGCAGCGCGTCGTCAGCATAAGCGATAACACGACAACCACATGGCAACCTCAAACGCAACATTGAATCGAATTTTACGATCCAAAGAAGGGGACTCAGAACACCACCCTGAGAGCATACCTTAGTTAGGGTAGGGTCTTACAAATCTCCCAGCCGCCATCACGCAGGTAAACAGTTCAATGGCTGAAATAACTTCAAAGAACTTCTAATTCATTTCGTATACATCTACGCTTCTACATCTGAAACAGGGCAGAGAGCTACCAAAAGTTATTAAATGCCCCGGATATGTTCAGAAAGATCCCTAATACATATTTGTATGAACTAGAGGAAGCTATATCTATCATCTTTAGTATGGCATCCTCAGTGCTCTTGCCCGGTCGAAAACCATACTGGTTGTCCATTAGCAAATGATCAGTGACCAATCTAACATTAATACGCAAATATAGAACGTTTTCAAATCAATCACAGGCAAGAACGTTAGTAGACGGTAAGTACTAACAGTAGGATCTTTGTCACCACGTTTCAACAACAATACCACTTTTGAATACAACAATACAAGTGTCTACGCTTCCAACACGCCGGAAAGATGCCACGAAGGACAACCTATTACAAATTCTAGTTAGAACTACTCGGAGCGAGGAGCTCCAATGTGATACAGTCATATTCGGGGGCCTTGTGCCTTGCCATACTGCAGATCACCTGACGAACCTCGGCCTCAGTGATCTCAGAAGATTGTAAGTCGGTCTCGAAAACCGCAATTTCCATAAATTTAATAAAATAAAATTTAATAAATGCGGAAGACTGAATATTTTCATTTGGTCAGGAAATAAGCATCTTTGGGTTGTTGTGTATAGAGATACACAACACCCCAAGGATCCTAAAACATGAACATATGAAAAGTATTCTTTTGTCGGCTTTCTCGATCTAGAAGGATGTATGTATTTAGGTGTTTGTGTGTTGAGGGCGTGTGTTTTTGAATTTTTGATTTTCTAAGTCCCGTTGCAAGGCATAGGAAGAATTTAATTTGGTTATTTATTTTGTATAATTTTTATGTATTAGTACGTTTTTTTTTCTTATGTTACACAGATTCTTTTTATCACGATAAAGATAAAGAATATTTCTAAGTTAATTTTAAATAATTAATATTAAATGTAGGCCAATGCTTGTCTATTTTATCATTTATTTCTACTAATAGGGATTTTTTTGTATAAATGTATTATTACATGTATTAATAATAAAATTATTGATTTTAAGAAAATATGATAATAAATGTTATAAATAAAAACAAAGGAAACAAAATAATAAAGTATAAAAGACAGAAATAAAATTGGTAGAAAATAAAGGAAAAAAATTATAGGACGGCGGAGGAAAAACGTAAAGAACACCACCTATTAGAGTAGGCTATTTCTAAGTAATAAAATAAAAGATTAGAAAATTTTATTTAATAATATATTATTCTAAAATATTTTATAAATTTTTCTTTTGTTAAAACAGTTAATAATTGAGGAAGCAAATAAGTATGTAAGAGTAATAATAATTTTTAACTTTTTGTCTGAGAGACGGCAAAGTTTTATGTTCTTTGCAAATGTCGCGAAGTTTATCATATCTTTTTAACTTAAATCTCTGTGTATTTCATTTATACTGTAAATACAATTACTTAAAGTACTTTAAGTAATTTATTATTAATCTATTTTATTATTATATTAATACATTATTTTTTTTAAATATATAAAAATAAAAAATGTAGAATGTTTTGTACAAATTGAATCCGATTCACTGCTTTGGATTTAAAAAAAAGTGAAGTTGTCTTAAAGAAGAAGGGTAGACTTACCACATCAGTCCTTTTCCCTTCTCTACTTCCGGTTCGTAAAGTGGTGCAACGCTGTGGAAAGTTCCGCTACTTATTTACAAATAGCCTGGCTTCGCTAGCAGGGCCTACTTAAGTCCACTACTATAAAAAGGTTTTGGTTCAACTCTATCTTGCGGAAGAATTAGAGTACTTTACTTTCCAAAATACGAGTTTTTTGCTAGAAAACTAACTGTTCTCTTCAACAAATTCATGTTTTCCTACACTTGTAAATTTTAAATTGCATTCAGTTCCTGTATTCAGATAACCATACAAGATTTATAAGCTTATATTAAGCTTACGCATACTTTACAAAAAAAAAAATCAGAATGTCGTAATAACAAAAATGAATGTTGACGAATAATTGCTTTAACTAATTTTAAGTATTTTATATTTATTAATTTCTTTAACCTAAATATTATAAACCCAGTAATATTTATTTAATTTATTCTCCTATACCATTTCTTCTTTCCTAGAAAGGACTAATGCAATGGATTTTATTCGAGTTTGGAATAATTTTGAATAAGAAACATTCATTTTTATTTTGTACAATTTTTTCTTATTTGAATAAGAAAGATGGATATTAATAAATAAAGTATATAATATATACAGTAAGAAATATTTGATATTTAAAATACTTTTGTTGTTGGGTTTCCAACATAAAACATAACTCAATGCTTTTATTATTTTTAGAACATTATTCATTATTTATTCACTTAACATCTTCCATGTTTCCCACAAACTTCTTCTTTTTTAGTTATACACGACGGCGATTTGATAAGTACGGTAAATTACTGATAAATGGCAGCATTTTTAACAGTGTTCTTTATCAGATGTTTTCTTTTACTGATTAAATGATCATATTCTATTTATCACCTCAATATTTAATTTGATTGTTCGCTAAGAAGACGCTTTCAGTGACTTTGATTAAATGAGAAAACGGAAGTCTATGCAATCATAAAAATTTTATTAAAGGAAACGGTTACTAAAATAAAAATTAATTATATAATCATTAAAATTGTTTACATACGGGTGCCAATTTTAAACGCGGTAGAAGTAGTTGTAAAGGTAAATACTGCGATGGACGCCCAAATGAAATTATAACTGGAAATTGTCACAAAATTGGCAATAGATTTTAGCAGAATTTAGAGTGATTTTAAAGAAATAGCTGAGATAGTAATAAGAAAGAAAATATAAACATATGCATAACACTCTACAAGAAAATTGGGTATAAAGGTTTGTAATGATAGGTGCCGTGTTCGCTCATATTTGACCAAAAAATATAACTTCCAAACCATGAAACTAACAGGAAAACATGACTAAAATTGATCAAGAGAAAAGTAAGTTTTCTTCAAAACAATTTGTCGTTTCACAATTCAACAGAGTGACCAAATCGAGAGCAAACAAATTTTATAAAAACAACCAGTGCTGTGAATAGATATTTTGAAATAATTCAAGGAATAGTTTTGTGAAAATCGTAATTGGCTCTCAAAATTCATTGAGGTAAATGTATTGATGTAAAAATAAATTATATTGAAAAATTAGTATAATATAATCTGAATAGTTTTATTCTCCTTTTCATTAACCTTAATTATAAAACCGCCTTTCTGCTAATTTTCAATTTCGAATTACATTTTCTTCCTAACCAGTAGAAAAATTTAAAGGTGTTGAAATCTGGCAGACATTTGGCCTAAGTTGATGCAGCATGACGAAAAAAATTTTTTTTATCTATAGTAAAGCTACTACAACAAATATTTCTTGTTTCAAATGGTAAAATTATTATACCTGGAGCTCATTTTTGATTCCTACATTAAATTCACAAACCATATAAATGTAATAATTTCAAAGTTCATGAAAGCCTAGAGTAAAATAAAATTTAAAACATGCTTAAGATAGCCAATTAACTGTCATGCATTATTAGATATCTAAGTTAAAAACGTAGATGGTGATTGAAAATTAGTTATTTTATTTTCCATTTTTCCTAAAATTTTATCAAAATAGATCTTTTAATTTTATTCTTTCAAAGGTTATTTACATTCAGTTACATTCACATAAATCTTTAGTACATTGGAACACATACTCACTTGATTAAGAGTTCCCTGAAAAGCTCCTCAAAAATTACATACTTGTATTATAAAAACCTTTAAGGGAAGCACATACAATAAGCAATAACGAATGACATATAACACCATTAGAACAATAGAAAGGAAAATAAGATATCGTAATAAGCAGAAATAAAAAAAAGATGAACCAATGTAAATGAAAAAGAAAACTGTATAAATTTCAAATTGCGAGTCAAATATTACTCGCCGCCGAAGTTACTATAGTCGCATCAACACACTCGATTCAACCTTCTAGCGTCAACCTTATTGTTTACAAGGTACACTTTTAAGTGATTTGTGTGGTAGTTAAGCCGAAGTATGTACTTTGAACTGAAATGTTGTTTGAACGTTTTTGAAATTCGGAAAAAAATAGTTTCCTATAAATACATTTTGAATATTTACAAATTAATATTCTATTTAATATTTATACAAATTTATATTATTCCATTGCTTCAGTATTATATGAATGTGTTTTCATAAATAATGTAAAGAATATATCAACCAAAATATGATATTTTAGATTTAGGAATTTCAGTTTACAAATAAGAAAATTATTAGCAGATATCAAAGCAGCTGACATGAGAGATTAGATTGTTAGGAAAGTATATGATTTTAAATCAGTTTATCTATTTATTTTTTTAGTGAATAAATAATTATAAGAATCAGAATTAATACTTTACAAGTTTCAGAAGATTTCCGGAAGAAGCTGTTAGATATATTCCAAGGAGTTAGTAAATCGTGTAGACTCCTCAGAACCGATAAGAGATATTTAACATGGTAGTCAGTACAACCATGTTAAAAAAAACATGCAAAGTAATAAGGAAGTCAAATCTTCGTATCTTATTTATCGGTATATCGATTAGTTAATGATTTTCGTAAAATTCTTATCAGTTAGTCAGTAATATATAAGATTATCTGTCTTTTTAAAAGCAAACTATACAATTTAAAATATTTGCCCTAGTTTTAATGTAAATTTGCCTCATATACTCGTGTATGAACACGCGCGCGCGCACAAACACACATACATCCAAAGATGTACTAAAATAAGTATTTGAAAGAATTTGAACTAGAATAAATATAATTTTAAAAAGCAACTTCATTTATTCTTCTGTAAACTTTTTACTTAATTATTTATATACATTTCTCACTTCAATTTATTCGTAACCTGTAAGTATATTCATTTGATTTGGAGGAAGTCTTGAATGCAGTAATATTGAACACACTTAGTGTAGAGCGTAGAAGAGCTCAGACGAGTTAAGGTTGAAGTGTGGAGGTGTGTTTGAAATTTAAAATTCAGGACCGGAGGTAAACGTTATATTTCGATCAGAATGTCTGTTAGCTAGGGATGGGAAAGAAACGTGTTATTCTAGGCCATTTGTATGTGGAAACTGTAGGTACTCAATCCTCCTTTCCGTTCGCAGGATAACATCGACAGTACAGTAGCTTCCTGGCTTCCCTATGGACTTAGTGACTGTAAACACTGCACTCTTTAGACTCCCATGAACAATTTTCTGTATATTTAATACTTATAAAATTTTATATCTGTAAATTATAAATAAATAATATTTCAAAAGTATTTAATCTTGAATATCAATGTTTATGGTTTATCATTTTGTTTTTTTTTTTGGTGTTTTTTTATTTATATATCAAGATAATAAAATTTCATTGTTCAAATAATGTAATTTAATATAATTCATGAACAAACAATTTTAAAAAATAATCAATAATTTAAAATCTAAATACATTTTTAATCATTCACATTTTATTCAAATGTTAAAAAATAAAACAAGAATTTTCCAACATATCCAATAAATAAATTAAAAATAAAAGGTTTTGTGACAAGAATCATAGGTTATTCTTTTATTGACAAAAATCATCAATGTGTAATCAACGTGTTTTAACATATAGTTAAGAAATTTTCACCCTAGACGCTAATTAAAAATTAATTAGTGAAAATCTTGTTTCGGTTTTGGGATTTGTTAAAATTTTTTGCTTATTAAGGTAAGAATTAGTTAAGATTTTATCTTAACTACTTAAATATCTGGTTGTAAATAAGATTTGTAAATAATTTATTATCATTATTATTATTAAGCACGTGGGCTTCTAAAAATTCTTGAATTTACTAATCCTAATAATAACAATGTCTGTTGTTGTTTTGTATGTAGAAAGTTCGTTTCAGATTACATATGAATTTTTACGTAGCTTAAATTATATAACAGTTTTACATGGTTAATTCACGATACGTTAAATGTTGTCCACCTATAAATTTTGCTATTGATAGGTTGTTTTTTTATTTCCAATTGTAGAAGATAACTTTTTTTACTAATTTTAATCTCGCTTTTTGCATACTGAACAAACATTTGAAGCAACTATTTATCCTACTAAATTAGATTTCTTCAGTATAGCCGTATATTCCTATAACAATTAGAATATTTTCTTTTCCCTTTTCTTCATTATTTAATTTTCAATTTATGAAATCCAACATTGATCTCGTCAGTGATGTAGGTGGTCGAGTATTTGTCTATTACACCGAAGCTCTCGAGATTGAACTTCGATTTAAAAAATATATAACTAATAAAATTCAAAGTATAACTATTTTTATCCATTAACAAGATCACTAATACTAGTGAAAAAAAAATTACTCGTATAAATAAAATAAACTTCCAGTAATTTGTTTAAAAATTAGTGTTTTTTTTTTTTTTTTTAATTTAATATAAAACGAAAAAGGTTTATATTAATTATTTTCATCTATTATTTTTATTCTAACTAATGATAAAAAAAAAAAAAAACTATAATTAATATGTCAGACTAATGTTCTCAATTATTTTTTTTCTTTTTAGCTGAGAAATTCAGATTTTCTATATAAAAAAAGGCTATTACTTTATGTAAATTGAAGTTATACAGTCCAGCCAAAGCATTTTGAATGACTTCAGAATTAAGTTTGAGAATCTATTATTAGTTTTAAGTTCTAACTTTTCATATTAAGTACGTTTTAGCAGTTTCAATAAATATAACGAAAAGAAGTAATTCCATTGATAAACAAAATCAGACCTAAAATTGTTGCTTTACATTTCTTCATTTTTAAGAAGATCCTCTGTTACTAAAAATATTAAATTTACGTTTTGATTTTAAGTTGGTTTGTTTTTTGTAGGCAATTTTTATAATATTGGTTACAAAATTCTTTAAGTATTCACGTGTCTGTTGCGTGTTATATAAAGGAACAATTTAACTCACCGTACAAAAATTTCACGTGGTAGCTTGGATATTATTTAGTTAAATTAAAAAAAAAAGATCAGATTAAAAGGTGGAGAGATGCTGTATCACAAAGATGGTTAGAATACAAAGAATTGTTATTTAAGAATGTTACTTAGCTCATTAAGAGATAACCGCACCGGAAATAATAAGGCTGAATAATTTTTCACGAGAAAAAATATATATATATTCACTTATTTTTCTAACTTTATTCCTATTTCAATAAATTTTTTGTTCCAACTATTGACATGAAGCATGACTTCTCTTTTTCAATGAGTCGTTTTCCAGATGAGAATATTTTTTAATCATAATCTTTTCTAGGTGGAGTATTCTATTCAAATAGTTTTTAAATATTAGCTTTTATTGTCTTAATCATTAACTTTTATGACAAAATATCTTAGCGTTATAATGTTTTATTTTATTATTTCAACAAATCAATCTTAAAAATTTCTTTTTTTAATAATTATTGTTTAGAAAATAAAGTAGGTCATAATGGAAAAAAATAATTTTTTTTGCTACTTTAACAGGGTTAAATTTTAAGTTCTATCCAAACATCATAAACGTTTTGCAAAACTCTGATAACTATTTTTTCAAAGAATTTAAAATAATTATCTGATACTATCCTATTCGATTTTTAACTAGAAATTATCTTTAAAATATTAATTACGCATCAGTTTGGGCAAAGTCCCTGATAATTACAGATTCCAATTCTGGTTTCCCAATCTATCAAATAATCTCTCTCCGTTTTTATTAAGTTTCTTTATTTTCTTATACAGTGTCAAAATTATGTTTGCTTACATTTTCCATATCATAGTGTTAAACTTCCTATTCTGAAATTCAACTTTGTGATTTAATTTGAACCGTAATGTCATTTTCCTTTTCACAAACTTACGGTTGATAATTTTTTTACCAACTCTTCCTTTAATTTCGGCTACTATTAAAACAAACAAAATCTATGGTTCGAATTCTGGAAGAGATTGATCGACTTGTGAAAAAATTCCATTACGTTTTATAACGTACAAGCGTCTAACTAGTGTGGTGAATTAAATCATTTAAGAATATTAGTTTAGTTTAGTGATAATCATTTCCAGGAATATTTATTTATTTTCATAATTCTATCACATAATTAGTAGGTGCAAATAGTAAATAATTTAATTTATTATATCTAACGATAAAATTTTGTTACCACAAATTTTAATTATTGAAAAAAATAATATATAAATATTTTATATAATAGAATATAATGCAAGAAGTAAATAAATGTTTTATTTAATAAAATAATTAAACAAAAAAATAAAATAATAATAATAATAATGGAAAGCAAACAAATAATGTGATACTTTCCAATTTTGCAGGCTTACTTGACAAGTTATAAAAAAATAAAATCCCAAGATAGTTAAAATACGTTCGCATTGTTTATTATTGATGAGACACAATTGTAATATAATAATTAATTTTTAATTTACCATTTAATTTTCATTTAAATGTCCAATTTTGTTCTCGAAATAAATATATACCCGTAATTAATAATATGCCGTTATTTAATTTGAAAAGTTAAATTGTTAATCATTTATACAACAATTTATTCTGTTTTATGCAATATTTAATTTTATTAAAAATAAATAATATTATTTCTTGCAAAAATATTTCTCAAAGCGGGCGACCCCAAAGCGGGCAATACAAAGAGGGGCGACCCCTTTGTATTGCATTACAACAGCACGTGCCTCACAAAACCATCAGCTAATCAATTTAAGTAGGTCACAGAATATTTACAGATTTAGGTAAGTTTGATGTTATTTTTATTTAAATTATTAGTATGTTTTGTTTTATTTATTCGTTTGTACGTTTCCAATAAATAAAATAAAACAGTTTTGGAAATACCCTTGAAAATGTTTACGTAGAAAACGTTTAGTCTTAAGATCACAATGAAGCCTATGGGGAGAAGTATTTGTTTACTCCAATTCAGAGCCGACCGTAGTATCATGGCATAGACTCTCGGGTCGCGTGTTACCGGATAAGAAGGTACAGCGTTTGTAGAAATTTGAGTCCCCAGGGCAGTCCGCCCTATCCTAAATAACATCTTATTACCTGCTCGAGCAGCACCCTCAGGCTTCCTTGAATGTATTATGTGAACCTTTCCCGACGAACAATTCTATCTACAAAATAACGCTCACAGAAATGAAGTATATTTCTAACGTCTTCCCTTCCCCTATTTTTCGTTTCAGAAAGATTTTCCTTACGGTCTATGAATAAATATTTTCTTAAGAATGTTCGACTGATTTTATTTGCTCTAACTTCATAATATAACTCTAAATTCAAATATGTATGAACTGAATCGGGTAAAATGATTCCGATTTCTCTAACCTTTTATATTTTTTGTAACTTTTCATAAGTTTGTTGTTTCTTCTTCAATTTATCTACTAAGAATAGCAAGTGTGAAATCTAAGCGTCTTCTGAAAAGCGATATCTCACATGTACTAATTAATTTTCTTTACGCATCACATTTTTATGATGGAAATTATAAACCACTATGGCAAAAATTTAATATTTTTTTCCAGCGGTATAAATAGTTAAGCTAATCTCCGTCTTTCTTTCAGGTTAGCCCTGTTTCTATTTGTCTTTCTGTATTTTTGTCTACTAGTTTTTAAATTTTTAATAGTACTGAATAAATTCAAGAGGTTGTAAAATAGAATGAAATAAATTCAAGAGACGTTAATATTTTTAGATAACATTTTATTAACGGAGATCGTTAAAAATGTATTAAATATCCTTAAGCAAAACATTCAGAGATAATCACTGATAAAAAACAATGTTAAAAAAAAAATAAATTTCTTATGAAAGACGAATTCCATAAATATCTAGTAAAAATACAATAAGATAATTTTTAATTGAAATTAAATAAGTTGTGTTGTTTGAAAAGTATAATCTCTCTTCCTCGGAGGTTAGCAAAGAGGTACCATCGTAGGCATCCATTCTGAAGATTCTGAATTTGAATCGTGGTCATAACACGTTTACATGCTACAAAATTTATTTCTCATGGTCATACAAGTGGATAGATAATTTCTGTCCTTTAGCCTGATTTATTAAGAAAATTGAGAAAAATATTACTAAAAAAAAAATATATATATATATATATATATTTTTTTCGAACCCAATCAAAGGTTGCTTCCCAATTTTTTACGAATTAACTAAAACTAAAGGTTACTATTATTATTCTGATAAGAAATTTTCGGATGAAGTTGCAGGTTTGTAGAATAGTTGGTTTTAGAAGTTAGTGGTGGATGTGCGAGGGTAGATACACAGATTTAAATCACGTACATGTTACAATAGAGTGGTTTACGTAAAATAAAATTTGTGGGAGGATTTCTAATATTATTGCATGTGTTTATAAATTCTATGAGGCAGAAAGCCTGATTCAATGAATGATATGATGTATTTCAGGAAATAGGCTGCAATTTCTACATTTATTAGATAAGATACTGGATCTTTAATATATATTTCCTAAAATTTTTTTAAGGAATTACTTTATCATAATAATTAGGAATTTAAATGTATTTTGATAGTCAGTGATGGTGGATGAGTTACATGAATTATCCTCCACTCAGCTCTTTTACCATCCCATTTCTCATTTTACTTAAAATTTGTTATCTCTCTTGGGAAGTATCTTTCTGCTAACGGAAGCGGGGTGTATTTTCTGTTGATTATAAATAAACATAACATAAATTTATTTTATGTTTGACATTTATATGCGTTTGTATATATTAATATTTCAGACATCGTAGTTTAATTTGTCAATTCCTTGACAGTTGACTTTATCATTGGGAATTTTTTTCGGTGTGATATTATCTTTAAAAAATATGTTAAACATGTGATACTATGTTAGTAATTGTCTAAAAATAGTATTAAAATTACCCAAATTTTTTTGAAATGTAATTTTTAGTAGATTTCATTTTAATACATGCAGCTTCGGAAAAATATAACAATATTATTTAAAAAGAATAACTTTAATAAAATATATTCAAGTTGAATGTATTTTATAATGTCACTTTTTAACATAAATTTCAGCATGTATGCATTCAGCTGAAAATTAAAACAAATTTTTACAAAATATCACTTTTATTTACGTGTCTGAATAACGTCATTTAAAATATGTACTTTAAAAATCTACAAAAGAAAAACCAATTTTCTTATTTCCAATTATAGTACTTTTATAACATAACTTTTTTTTATAGTATTTGCTTTTACAATTTCAGTGATGGGTGATGTGGAGTTGCTGCACAGTTGGTCGCGAATTTAAATGATGTTTTCATAGTTGCAAACATATTTCTCTCATTCATACCACCATGCGATGAAATTTCCGTTCCAAATTTTAACGGAAGAACGAAAAAGTTAACGTTAAAACGTTTTTCTTTATAAATATTATGATCACTCTTTAAAATAAATTCATTTACAATATTTTTATTTTATCGATTACGGAAAATCGTTGATATATCTGCTATCGTTTATATTTTCATTGTAATTAGAATTAAAAATCATTTTAAATTTTAATTTAGAAGTATATGATTACAGTTCTAAAAAAATAAATAAAAAATAAAAATTGGTGATAATAGTATTAATAGGTGATCTAACTTTAAGAAGATTAGAAAGAGACTTTCGGAAGCAGCCTAACCTAAAGTAATATTACCCTAATAAAACGTATCTAGTAGACAAATAAATAACATGTAACTCCAAAAAAAAGTTTCATGTTTCAATTTTTACTACGACACTAATAAAACTGATATTTCCATAGTTTTAAAAAGGAGAAATTACATTGACGAATTATGAGAAGTCATTTTATCTGTTCAGAGAAATTATTGGTGTAAATATCTATTTTACAGGTAAAATGAACTTAGAATAAAAATTTAATAGACTGCATTTTAGCAAAAGACTATTGTAATTATAAAAAAATGTAGTATATATAGCTTATCACTTACTACTTTTTCTCTTTCGTTTCACTTCAATAATTTCACAGACATTTTTACTTAAACAGAACGATTTTTTAAATATAACAGTTAATAAACATAATTAAATTTTTAAATGGTGGAGATTGTGTTCATTATTTTATTCATTGAACGTGAATTATTTTGTTGTTTTATTCTAATGAAAAAGAACAATTATTTTGGGACTATATTTAAAGAATTTTTTAAATATAAATAATGGATTTTGATTAGTTTAAATTATATTTATTGCTTTTTTACTAAACAGTCATCATATTTTAATTTTACTTGTTCGTTAATTATATTTTCATTGTTGTATTTTATAATGGCATTTTTGTTGAGCGCATGAGATTTTATTTACCTCCATTACGTTCTAAAATTCTTATATTTTAGATTACAAAAAAAGTATTTTTGTCGCTAATATGATAACATGAAACCTAACTATAATTTTCAAATTTAATTATGTTTTTTAATGATCTTTTATATTTACAAAAACCGTCTCGAGTAACAAATATCATTACAAAAGCATTGGACAAGGATAAATCAGAAAAATAATTACTATGATATATACTATATGATATACTATGATAATATGAGTTATTCTCAAAAATTACATAGCTATTTTTAAGATTAAAATGCACTCAATGCAAAGCTTAATAAAATGAGTAAGGATTGAAGTCGCTTCCTGTTGCCTTTTTCATTGAGCCAAAATATGTGGTTGGTATAAACATGGTAGGAACAGAAGAAATGCAGATAGAAGAAGAAATGTAATATTCAACTCTACGTGATAATTTCCCTCTATATACTACAGGGACTATGAATATATATGTATATATATTATGTTAATACCCGGCATGCGTTGCAATGCCACTCAAAGTAAGAAAGTGTTTGTGTTTGAATTCTGTTTATTGAAATGCTTTCGGATACACAATATTTCTTGTTTTTCCGTCTGGTGCGTACACGAATAAATCAGAAGGTTTTCCGACACGTGATCAGGCCACATGCAGCTGTTCGTGTGAGAAGCATGGATTTTCCAAATTTAGTCCACACACTTGTAGCGATTGTCCATGTGCTTTGTTGATGGTCATTGCAAATGCGAGTCACACCGGAAACTACAAATGTTTGAATTCAAGTGACATATCTTTCGGAGTCAGTGGGATGCGTGTATCTTCTCTTTTAAATATTCCATTTAAAGCTTTGGTGATATTGTTCATCATCTTTTTCACTGAAAGCCTGGTACCGTTGCAAAGTCGGAGAAGAATGATAGGCATGCCAATTTTGAGTGTTAAAACGTGTGGCGGCATGCCTGGTAAATTAGTGAATTCAAGAATTCACTTGGATAATTGACAACTTCGTCTTGATTAATTATATCGATGGATTTATACGTTGTCACTCCGCCTGGTATTTCGTTTTGAATGCTGAAATTCTTGGCATTGACATCGTTATTTCTGGCTGCTAATATAGCATGTGCACTGAGCCAGTGATGATTTTTGTGATTCTGTACGATATTTAGGAAAACATTGTTAATCAATTAGGTGATGAATGTAACTCTATCAATTTCACTTTTCCACCCGCGCAGCACATTTCTGGTGTTTCATTCTTAAATTTGAGGGCACTGCAATACACGAATAATTTATCCATTTTTCCAATAACCACAGTTGGATGAAGACTGTAATCATAATTAGCATCGTAATGGAATGCACCAAGATTTAAATCAGCGTGCAATGTTCGTCTTTATCGAGCAGTGCGTATTTGAGCGGTTTCCAATCTTGCTTCCTATTGCTCCTGTTTCTGACGACGGGCTTGAGCAGTGAGAACTCGAGCGGTTTCCAGTCTTGCTTCCCGTTGCTCGTCTGTTTCTGAAGATCGTAATGAATTTTTCTTTTGTACTTTAGGTGTAGATCGACCAACCGGCTTGTCGTTTGGGTGGCATTGATTTGCCAGTGAAAGTAATACTCTGTGACGACTACAACTGTATACAAATTTGTTTAACTCTTTTTATTTAAAAAAATTTTTAATACTGTGTCAGAGCTTAGATACTTTTTCCTGCGAGATCTTCAGGTTTTCTTCTTTTTTGCTTAGGTACGTCTTTGCGTGCGAGATCTTCCGGACGGATTTAAACATATTTAAATTTTGTAATATATATCTTGTTCGCACGGATAGTAGTATTCTATCTTCTATATATATATAAAACTAAGAAAGTCTGTTTGTATATTTGTTTCGTAAATATCCAAATCGGACAGGACCGACCGAGTTTCGTAAATATTCCAAATTGGACCATAAATACAATTTTTCGTAATATCTCGACACAACAGCGTAACCTAGCGGGTCCATTGTTTTGCAAAAATATTTCTTTTCACGTAATTAATACATATTCTGAATATGAACCAAATCGGAGCATAAATACAAATTTTCAGAATATCTCAACCCCAGCGCCACCTAGCGGGCCCAAACTAATTCAGAAACCTCCGCGGGCGTGCGCAAAACAAGTCACCAAAGTATCATCAACTTGAATGGTATAGGAACGCATACGGGTCAAACAAACATTCTGACAATTCAAACAAACATTTTGTGTATATAAATATAACGAACTTTTATTTTAAAAATAATTAACCCTGGTCAATGAGTTATGTACCTCAAGTGCTTTACATGCCTCACAGCCGTAAGAAAAACTGAGACAGATAGTGTAAAGACCCATTTAATTAACCTGATTTTTTGTTGTGAAAAATTCGTTATGTACAATGTTTTAAGAATAAAATTATAAAGAGTATAGAGTCAAAATACAAATAAAATTTTATTTCGCTTGATATAAAACCTTTTTTTCGTACCAAAAACCGTAAACTAAAATTTCTACTGGACAGAAAAAACAAATAATTTTGATCAAGTACGATACTTCTCTATGTATTATTTCGTACGATTAAAATCAGCAATCTGATTATGTGTTTTTAATTTTATTTACCTTTTTTTGTTAGAATTATTATTCTTTTGTTACATTTTGAGATTATATTGCTTCATGCAACCTGTAAGTATCTTACAGTTTGCCTGTTTTTATTAATAATAATTCTTACACCCAAACTATAAATTTCTAAAACTTGTAGTTTTTAGAAATTTTCCAAGTTTTAGAAATTTAAAGATTGTGAAAATATACATTGTGTTAAATTATATAAAATTATAATATGTAGAACTCATTAAGTATGGTTAATAACAATTTTTAGCCGCTAACTTATACTGATAATGAAGGCATTCACACCATATTAAAAGTAAAATACTTTTAACTGGGCTGGAAACTTGGTTTGAAAATCGTATAAGCGATTATGCAGTTATTTTTGGTTGCAGTTAATATTTGAATAGTTTCAGGAATTTCTGGATACAAATAACGGTTTTGTAATGCTAAATGTTTTATTTCATCGATACCACATTACTATTACTGTGTATCTATATCCTCAGTTATCAGTGAATAGACTAGTATATTAAAACGCAAGTGATGGTGATATACATATAAGTTGTGCAAGTAAAATACATTTGTGATAAAGCTAGAAAAAAAACTATTAGATGTTTGTTGTAGCTGTTAAATAATTTTCATTTCATTTTATTAAAATAATTTATTGAAATTTTCGTATAAATTTTTTTATATACGCTAAAATTGTTCATATATTTTTTGATGCATATAAAAAGAAACAGTAAAATAAAATAGAAAATATGTCTCCTTGGAAGGTCGCATTTTTATTTATATATTGTTGAACAGCAATAAACGGGGAAGAAAATAAAGTAACGCCGTCGTAAAAGAAGACCGGGTACCGTGGAAAACCACCGGTAAACAGACGGTATAAAAGGTGGAGTAGTAGAAATTGGTGGGTGGAGGATTGGTTTAGGGGTCATTTTTTTGTGGATCTTAGAGTTAGGGTGTTATTTAGACCTTAAAATATCTAAGGGGTTATATTCGAGCTTGCGCTGTCAAGACTCATTTTTTACTGTGTCCACGTGTGGTATACCAGATCTCTTCACTACCCAGACTATTTTACCTCATACAACTCGGGAAGACCGGAATTTCTATTTATACTTACTTTCCGAATTAATTTAATTAAATTTCTTATATACACGTTTAATCTTTCTCCATAAAAAAAAAATATATATCTGGGTAATTTTTGAATGTAAACTTAATAAATATTACATAATAACACATAAATAATAAGATATTATCTCTCGCCACGCGAGAAATAAATTTGTTCTCTATAAATTTATTAGTTAATTTATTTATGGCCGTAAATATTGCTAAATAGTTAATTTAATTTTATTATTTAATGACAGCAGAAAACGAATAAAATTTATGTAATAACATAAATTACCTTTAGTTAATGTACATTTATAACTGTAAAGGTTCTGTTATATTATTTAATTTTATAATTTTTATCTATTTATATACTTACACAAACTATTAGAAGTTATATATATTTTTTATTCTTTATTCTTTAGAAACTGGAATTTAAAATCTTCTTAATGAAAACTAATGTTATTAAATATTGTTGTACAAGTTTCTCACAAAAATTCGTACCATTTAAAATAAGCGGATTATTTATAAATTTATTTGTTTTTTTTTATGAAAGAGCGGGCATCAACAGTTATGTTATTAGCCGGTAGAAATTTATAGCGTAGAAAAAGATGCCGAGCTTGACCGGGATTCAAACCCGGAACCTCCGCACGAAATGCTAAGACGCTATCAACTCAGCCTTGGAGGTCGGCAAAAAATGAGAAATTGTAATTAGAAAAATTACTCGATTAAACAGTTTTACGAAAACTATCCAAAACGTATACTGCAGTACATAAAAAGTAATAGAATTACCCTTATGAAGACAAAAGAAACATATTTTTAACCGATCAGAGCAACTCAAGACAAGTCTACTATTTTAAAATTCTAGACACCAAAAATGAATTGACTAACATTAATGCTACTCTAGAAGTTACTACATTTACGATTACATCATTTCATGTAAATTATAATGATAATTTTCTTATAATGATAATAGAAATTATTATTATTTTTAATCGTTAGGTAAAAAAAAACCCTAATGTTTTCATAACAGGTAGGATACTTTATTTCATTTTATTTGCATCATATATCCTGATTTTTCTAATGGAATTGATGTGTGAAAAGAGCATCCGAGATACTACTAGCACCAAATAGATTATTTTATCCAAGAGTAATGATGGTTCAGTAAACAATTCGTTCTTTCTTTCTTTTTCCTGTTTAGCCTCGGGTAATTACCGTTCTGATAATAGTTCAGAGGATGAATGAGGATGATATGTATGAGTGTAAATGAAGTGTAGTCTTTACATTCTCAGTTCGACCATTCCTGAGATGTGTGGTTAATTGAAACCCGACCACCAAAAAAACACCGGTACCCACGATCTAGTATTCAAATCCGTATTAAAATATTTGACTTTACTAGGACGTGAACGCTGGAACTCTCGACTTCCAAATCAGCTGATTTGGGAAGACGCGTTCACCACTAGACCAACCCGATGGGTCAAACAATTTGTTCTAGTTGTGAACAGATTGACGTTGACACTTAAAAAAGAAAACAATGGAAAATTTTCACTCCTCAATTTTCTTTGTAAGCCTGATATGAGGTGCTTATTATTTCTGATAAGGACTTTTGTTTTCAGAAGAGACTTGCAAGTCGTGTCGTTTCGTCTGCAAAAATTGTGGGTTTGGAAATTTCGTTACTTACATTAATCCCTACGATCAGATGAGAAAAATTGGATTGCACCAACATTTTGGTATTAGCTAAATTATAAATATAAAACAAATCAAACTTTTAGGCCGGTTGCAAGAAAATATTTTAGTGTTGAATTATTTAATTAATACTGGATGTATACAGGTATTTTTCTACAATGTAATCTTTAATGGTCTTTTTATTGAACAACGGATTGTTTTTTGTTTAAAGATGTTAAAAATCTTTACATTAGAAAAGTACAGAACTCGTATTATCTCCTGCTTGCACAAGTTCTCCCCAGACACAGGTATGATCAGTCGCAGATTTCAATTAAACAGCGATTTATGCATACAACGGGCTAATGTATAAGCTTAAGAGTTTGTAACGTTTTCGAGCTACGATACCCAACTTAACCCATGTACTTGGTAATAAAAAGTTTTGCAGCTCTTTCTATCAACTTGCTAATGTAGAAAACTAAACAGGAGGTTTTCCCATCAGCTATAAGAAACAAGTAAAAAATCAACTAATATTTTACATTTTCGTCTATAAAACAGTAAAAGACATTAGGAGTGTCTTCTACTCGACATTTATGATCATTATCAGCTAGGCGATTATTTATATCAATCTTTCTGAGTTGTTATTCAATTTCTTCTGTATTCAGATCATTGATATGTAGTCATAATCGATATAACAGTAGTTGCTGGTTAACTTCAGAGATTGCAATCTACGTTATTTAGCTTGATTTAACGTAAATAGTAGCATTGTATTTAAATATGTGTCTTGGATATCTCAAGTACTGTTGATTATGAAGAGTACCACATTTCTCGGATTAACCAGTTACACTGCTGATCGGAAATGTTATGTTACTGCCAGGATATATTCGGATATACTGCTCGACACTCTAAATGAAAAAAATTATCACAAAGCTGAAATTTCTAAGACCATCATATCTGTTACCTGTCAGTGATAACTGACAGGTATACAGAATGTTTACTAGCACTGAAGAGTGGACACTACTGTACAGCCCAACGTTTCTGTTACATGACGATTAAAGGTAAACCATTGTGTAATGATTGATGACAAGATGTTATTATAAAGCTTATTCTGTACGATTATATTTTACACTGGAAATTAGCTAATTTTATAGAATATTAGGATACGTAATATATTATACTGCACATTACTTAATAAAGAAAACGCTGTTTACAGCGTTACTTCGTTTACAGTCAAGTCCCCTTACATACTTTATTGATATTTTTTTCTCGGTGGTTTTTTATGTTGTTCAAGAATAGATATTAAACTATAGGTTTGTTTTTAATTGAATGTTTTTTTTTGTTTTTTATTAAATTATTGAAAAAGTGTGAGATAGATGTACATAAGTGAGATAATACAATCGAAGTAGTGTTTGTTTAATTCATTTTATGAATAATGGCTAATGAGTTTTAGAAGCCAACGACTGAACTTAAAACAAATAAATAAATTAAAGATTACTGCTTGATGATGATATTTTACTACTTCTATCAATTTTATGAAGGAATGGAATGTTTATTTCATGGTATTAAGGTAATAATAATAATAATAATAATAATAATAATAATAATAACCGGGGCATGCTGGTATTACAGGTAATGAAATCGCAGACGAAGCTGCCAGAAAGGCAACAGTTTGCGATGATTTGGATGCATTTCCTGTAAGAGTGGCAGATGTTTAAAACCGTCTAACAAACATAGTAAAAAACAAGTGGAATGCTGAATGGAGGAGTTTAAATACAAAATTAAACTCAGTAAAAACTTCTCCTTATAAATGGAAAAGCGACTTTAAGTTGACTCGCCATGAACAAGTAGCGGTGACCAGACTTAGAATCGGTCACACGCGATTAACAAATTTATATTTGTTAACCGGCGAAATGAGACCAATGTGCGGTGTTTGTAATAAAACACTGACAATCCAAGCATCTAATAGAAGAGTGTACCATATATGAGGACCTCAGAAAGAGGTTCCGTCTTAGAAATAATATTAGTGCTGATCTGGATAATGGAAATGAAGAAAATATAGTTGCATTTTTACACGCCAGTGGACTTCTTAAAAGTCTATAAAATGAAAGTTTAAAGCTGTGATAAAAGAATCTCTAAGCGGTAGTTTTATATATATATCTAAAGAAAGAAATGGTATTGATAAGTTGAAATTTTAATTTCATGGTCTTTTGAGAACCCTATCTCAAATTTTAATATTGGGGCCCTTTACACCCCGTAAGTGTTTGTGATTGTCCTAGTCTTTTATGTCTTAATGTTTATTGTGAAGTTTGTATTTTTTAAATAAAATGTAAGGGCCCTTTACACCCTTACATATGACGATCCTGATGGAGATAATAATTTCTTTTAAAGAATGTGACGAGGGCTAATGACATTAGCAGTCGAAGCCCATAAAAATTCAGAAAAAACAAAAATAATAATAATAATAATAATAGGCTTTTCACGAGACGTGCATAATAAAACATTGATTTATTAATTAACTTGTTTTATTCAAAAAGCACATTTAAAAAAAAATGAAGTGCTTAGAAAAACAATATTATATAATGAAGGAAGGTATAATAGATAACTGGAATCAATTAATGGATCATAAAATGAAGGATATTTTACCGACAGATATTAAAGATAAGTAAAATTTAAGTGGATGAGAATAATCTAGTAGCCAGCTTAGCTATTCAATGAAATCTTTCATTGTAGGAAAACAGAACCACGCCCTGGAAAGGCCCATTTTACTCTAGCTAATCAGGTTTTATCACTAAATAAAACATAGATAAAGATCACGGAAATCTACTAGCAAGAATTATTAGAAATAATACAATTTTTCAAACCCAATATTTTTATAAATAGTGATTTTAATTTATATTGTGCAATTTAAAATACATTTCAGAACGGAATACTAATTGTTTAATTTTATCTCCTTTTAAATATCTTTTGCTTCGTACGGTATTAATATAGACTGCTTTGCAGAGGATATATTAAAATTTAATTTAAACAAAAACCCCAAAAAACTATTTCCCTTATTCTTGTCGTTAAATCATAGCTTAATATTAGCTGATAACATACTTGGGTTATCAGATCAAGTCTTGTCTTTAATAGGGTCTGAACAATTAATTACCAGTACATGATTGAGGCATTCAATAGTGTATGTAATTTAATTTTGTGTATCGTCAATTTTGAAAGACAAACGCATAACTGACGCATGATTTATCTTCAAAATACATAAAATTAAAATAGAATGATTGTTGTTTTTATTTTAGTTTTATAAACTTAAGAAACAACGCAGGATTAGGTATCCAAAGGTAAGTCGTCTCAGATGTAAATCAAACAAAAACTATAAATCGAGACTACTTAGACAATTTTTTTTTTGTTTTTTTTTCAAGAAAAATAGAATTATAATCTTTTTATTTACGTATTATAGAAATATTAAAATTGGACATCTTCAAGAGTTTCTTAATAAAATAATAACTTCACTAATAAATAAACCAGAAGAAAATATCTCAGAAAACCACGTAGAATTAAAAATTGATTTTTTTTTTTTTTGTCTTCAGTCATTTGACTGGTTTGATGCAGCTCTCCAAGATTCCCTATCTAGTGCTAGTCGTTTCATTTCAGTATACCCTCTACATCCTACATCCCCAACAATTTGTTTTACATACTCCAAACGTGGCCTGCCTACACAATTTTTCCCTTCTACCTGTCCTTCCAATATTAAAGCGACTATTCCAGGATGCCTTAGTATGTGGCCTATAAGTCTGTTTCTTCTTTTAACTATATTTTTCCAAATGCTACTTTCTTCATCTATTTGCCGCAATACCTCTTCATTTGTCACTTTATCCACCCATCTGATTTTTAACATTCTCCTATAGCACCACATTTCAAAAGCTTCTAATCTTTTCTTCTCAGATACTCCGATTGTCCAAGTTTCATTTCCATATAAAGCGACACTCCAAACATACACTTTCAAAAATCTTTTCCTGACATATAAATTCATTTTTGATGTAAACAAATTATTTTTCTTACTGAAGGCTCGTTTAGCTTGTGCTATTCGACATTTTATATCGCTCCTGCTTCGTCCATCTTTAGTAATTTTACTTCCCAAATAACAAAATTCTTCTACCTCCATAATCTTTTCTCCTCCTATTTTCACATTCAGTGGTCCATCTTTGTTATTTCTACTACATTTCATTACTTTTGTTTTGTTCTTGTTTATTTTCATGCGATAGTTTTTGCGTAGGAATTCATCTATGCCGTTCATTGTTTCTTCTAAATCCTTTTTACTCTCGGCTAGAATTACTATATCATCAGCAAATCGTAGCATCTTTATCTTTTCACCTTGTACTGTTACTCCGAATCTAAATTGTTCTTTAACATCATTAACTGCTAGTTCCATGTAAAGATTAAAAAGTAACGGCGATAGGGAACATCCTTGTCGGACTCCCTTTCTTATTAGGGCTTCTTTCTTATGTTCTTCAATTGTTATTGTTGCTGTTTGGTTCCTGTACATGTTAGCAATTGTTCTTCTATCTCTGTATTTGAACCCTAATTTTTTTAAAATGCTGAACATTTTATTCCAGTCTACGTTATCGAATGCCTTTTCTAGGTCTATAAACGCCAAGTATGTTGGTTTGTTTTTCTTTAATCTTCCTTCTACTATTAATCTGAGGCCTAAAATTGCTTCCCTTGTCCCTATACTTTTCCTGAAACCAAATTGGTCTTCTCCTAACACTTCTTCCACTCTCCTCTCAATTCTTCTGTATAAAATTCTAGTTAAGATTTTTGATGCATGACTAGTTAAACTAATTGTTCTGTATTCTTCACATTTATCTGCCCCTGCTTTCTTTGGTATCATAACTATAACACTTTTTTTGAAGTCTGATGGAAATTCCCCATTTTCATAAATATTACACACCAGTTTGTATAATCTATCAATCGCTTCCTCACCTGCACTGCGCAGTAATTCTACAGGTATTCCGTCTATTCCAGGAGCCTTTCTGCCATTTAAATCTTTTAATGCTCTCTTAAATTCAGATCTCAGTATTGTTTCTCCCATTTCATCCTCCTCAACTAAAAATTGATATCAAACAGAATGTGTCTGTTTATACAATTATATTTATATTTTTTAATACAGAGAAAAAAATATATACATACATACATTTGAAAAAGAGATAGATAAATATTAAAGATTAAAAATATGATTGCCAAAAAAAAATTGCTCTTTAATTTAAGATAATTTCTAATATAGAACAATTAATGAGCCTGCGGGTGAGAATTTTGTTGATAGTATTTGTATATAGTACAATTTTTTTAAACATTTACATTCGTAAAAATCAATGTACATATTTATTATATTATCTATGACATTTCCGGTAACGTAAGAATTCCAACGAGGGGTCATAGATCTACATCCGTTCAGTTGTTGAATTGCTAAAGTAGAACAAACATACACCCTTAATACATTACACTCCTTTTTGGGCAGTCGTGTAAAAAGTAGTTCAGAAAATTACTTAACAACAAGATCTATGATATGAAAAAAATATTTATCCTCAAACATCCAAAAAATAAATAAAAACAATTAAACAAAAAATACAAATGATAAAATAAAAGTGGATGTAAGTCATTATCAGGAATATAAAAGATCAGAAAAAACTGAATTAGAAGAAAGATGAAATAAAAAGTAACGGATCAAAAGTAAAAAAAATAAAATTATAAAAGAATAAAAAGTAACCTCTACTAAAATAAATATTCTTGAATACCCAGTTATCTATTATTTTTATTATTGTACAAAATAAAATTTTTCTTTATCATTTCATTGTATTATAATCTTCAGAATTAAATGTATTCTTTTTCAAAGAAGCTAGAATTGGTCAGAGGTAAAACTATGGAAATCCTCTCACAAGTTTAATTAAAATTAACATTTTAATAACGAATTATATTTTTATTTCAGTTACTATCGGAAAAAATTAAAATTTTAATTGATATGAGTTAAAAGGAATTCAATTCAATTGCTATACGGTTTGAAATGTGTAAGAGGAAGTACGTGTTACACAGTGAATAAATCGACAACAGTGTAACTCGTACTCAAGCGCACAAAATAAATGAGACTTCCCTTTAGACAGGAAGTAAATCACCATTATCTTAGTTTCCGGTTAAAATCAGAGGTTTGCCCGACTACGCGATCCATTTCTTAATCAGATGAATCAGCCGCTTCTCTTGTAATATTGATTTCCACTCTTCTAATTTCTATATGAATGCCACATAATTTAATAGATTTAATCACAGTACCACGCGTACAACTCCAAGTTCTATTTAAATAAATATAATTCACTTGCTTCTTAACAATAAATCACGGTTTTTTTTAATAAATTTCTCAAAAGTTTAATTTATGTGAGCAACTCTAAACATGCTTTTTCTTTTAAGAATTTCTCATTAAATTTTTCTACTAGGCTCTTTCAAAAGTACCATATACTCGTATCTAAAAATTCAGTTTGATCTTTAAAATTTACTAAAAGAAATTAAAAATTTGGTTAATTTTAATACAGATGTTTGTCACCACAAATAGCTAGATATTACATAAAATTATAACAATTATAATCAACCGGATAGGCGACTTTTTATTTGTACAATATCTTTTTTTATTTTAGCAACTTAACATATAATTTTCTAGTAATTTATTAATTTATATAAAATACAGTATCAACTTACCAACAATTGTGAGTATTGACTATCGAAGCATCAGTCAATACTCACAATTGTTGGTAAGTGGATACTCTATTTTTAAATAAATTATATAATTGCAACGGTGTTAGATGTAAAAATATCAAAATACAGGTAATTCATTGGAAATACATGTATTTTCAAATTAATCCTCGCATACTAGTTTATTAATTCCGAAAAATCATATTTGGAATAATATATTTTTATTTTATTTTGTATTAGCCGGTCAGGACACTTTTCCCTCGCCCGATCATCTAGGCTTCCACCACTGGACCCCAGACGCCTTCGTTATTCTCATAGTTGTGAAAATATTAAATATTTTACTAATAAAAAATAGTCGTCAGTCATTTTATCTCATTATATTTCTGTTGTCATGGTGACAGAAATATAATAGAACAAAAGGACTAATCTTTTTCTTTAATGAATATCTTTAATTTCCAACTTCTCCAACTCCAAGGAGGCTAGGGGTTCGATCAATGGCTTACAACCTCCCCTGGAATAATACAAATGCATCCTGAAAATCTGAAAGCAATTGGTGAGTTGATCTTTGCGTGATGTTATAGCAAACAAACAAACTTTTCCATTTGCATATATGGATTTGTTCAGTGTAGATATGCTTTTCACGATTAAGAATTTTTCTTGTAGCTAACTTTTAAAACTAATGAGATTTTTTAAATCTCTGGTTCGTATACCTTCAATAAATTTTCAAAAATGATTGCATTGCAACAATATTTTAAAAATCTTCTATAAAGAATATTTTACTCTACTTACTTAATCAATATTAATTAAGCCTTCATTATATTGTATGTGAGTGTAAACATATTAACGTGCATATACATTCACTTAAAGCGTAAACTATAGTTTCACAAGAACGAAGAATCAGAGTAGTTATTTCTCCGACCGTGGCCTGGATTTGAAAGTCAAGGGATAGGAAGCATATCCTTCGTTTATGTGAAAATAATAAAAAGTTATAAAACTGCTATAAAGGGTGGCGATATTAAAGACGTTCCACGCGTGACTAGACTGAGTGACTACTAGTTGGTTTTCCCAGGACTGCAGAACGAACTACCGCATTGTTTGTCAACTTCGTACCCCAGGCTTTTAGGGATACATAGAACGTATACGAATGTTGAGATAGATTTTGTTTCAATAAGCTTTTCCGTAAAATGGCAGATTTTAACTTCTCGTAAAATTTATTAATTCTTCCATAAAGTTGGCTAAATAGTGTTCTAATGTTTTAAATATATTTTTATAAATTTTATTTTGGCTTTAATTTACATCAAATTAATTGAAAAAAATTAAAATATTTTTAATCAATTACCTGCTACCAGGAATTTTATTATCGGTAAAGAATTTTAACCACAATAATTATACTGCTTATAATGCAGTTAAGTTCATAAAGACTTAACTATATTCAGTTGCAGTTATATCTTCATCATTTTTTACTAAGAAATATATTTATTTTTTTTTTTTATTAAATTAGTACAAGATAATTTTTACACAATTATTTTAGCATTATTTATTATTTATTTACATAAAATTATTTTGTTTTGTTTTCATTACAGTTTATTCCTTAAAAAGTATAAAACATTTCAGGACGAAAAGCTTTTCAATTGATATCCGCAGAACTTATTAGGTATATTTGAATTTAAGAAAATTTTAAAGATATCGTCTTTAATAGATTTTTGTTTTCATAAACATAAAATAAAAAATTTTCTTTCATAGACAGTGTTTAATCTTTTTTGAGATTTTTTGAATAACTAGTTTTAATATAATAACAAAGAATAAGTTCATTCCCAGGAATGTTTATTAGGTTATATTAAATTTTAATTTCGATATTTCCGAATATAATATATATAAATGATAGGGAGAGCTCCCCTCTCTCTACTTGGTGATTAATCAAAAAGCACCTTTCCGTGTTTTTTACACGGAATATTTCACACTCTTAAGGAGTCCATTAAGTCCAAAAAAAAGAATTTCCGGATCTTTAGGACATCACATGCATATATACCTTATGTATTACAAGTATAGTACTTACACACATACATGTGTAGATAGGTACAGTCTCATACAAGTGCTAGTCATACATACATCATATATTTTTTTTTTTGTTTTAAACATCTTCATACTGGATTGTTCAAACCTTGTCAAACTGAGTGAACGAATTTTTCTCAAACTTTTTCAGTAGGTATCTATTTATCGGGTGTTTATTATGTTAAAATTTTGTGTAACTTTTCCGAATATATACAAAATTTTAACATTTTTAGTATAATTTTTCCGACTTTACGAATTTGGATGGCGGAAATTTAAGAATTTTCCATTTCGACCTTTCACGAAGGTGGTTTGGAAAAATCTTTCTTAGCTAACTATTTACTGTAATAATAAATTTCTAGAAGTTAAAATAAAAATAAAATTAGTGTTAAATTTTAAATCCTAAAATCGTTCTTAAGTACTGTGAGGGTTAAATGAAAATAGAATGCAACGAGTATGCAACTAAATAAATAATTTATTCTGTCTTAACAACAGAACAATATGAACATTTAAACAAACTTAAGCTATGTAACTATAAGTAAATAATACTATGAGAAACTATGAGTTAGAAACTGCATAAATCACATATTTATTTGTTCTGTATATTACTTTCCCGTCTAGCGCTGTAGCTACAGAAGGGAAATTATAGTAATCGAGCTAATATAAGCATGTGCGGTTTTCACTGGATCTTGACGTTTAACACCTAAGGAACCCAAAAAACCGATTGAAAATTTTTCGGACATTAATGTTCGTATGTACGTGTGTGTTGTGTTCGCCTCTAAATCACCTTATATTCCTAGAACTACTAGACCGATTTTGACCAAAGTTAGTCAGATTACTTCTACACATGGAGCATTGATGCCATTAAATTATCAACTTAAAAGGTCACGGGAGTGAAGCTGTAGAGCAAGGTCACCCTCTGTATATCGGTATTTTGCCTAACTAAGGTCTTATTTTTCTTAGGCACATATGGTAACATACAAAAAATAAAAATATTAAAAAAAAAAAAATAGAATCGCACCCACACCACAAAAAATGCTGTAAATAAATTAGTGGTTATGTGGCTATAATGTGTCATTAGTACTCCTTCTCACCACAAGAAACGCTAATGTAGCACTGACGTACAGCTGCTGTAGACGTCTTTCTTTCTTTTTCTGTTTAGCCTCCGGAACCACGTAAGGTATTACTTCAGAGGGTGAATGAGGGTGATATGTATGAGTGTAAATGAGGTGCAGTCTTGTACAGTCAAGGTCGACCATTCCTAAGATGTGTAGTTAATTCAAACCCAACCACCACAGAACACCAATATTCACAATCTAGTATTCAAATCCGTATAAAAGTACTTCACCGCACTGCCTAAAAATACTTTAAAGTACTTTACAGTACTTTATCCGTACTGCCTTTAATAGGATTTGAACTCAACTGTTGACACGTCTGATGTGTTGCAACGGCAAAGGTTAACGGTAGAATTAAATAAATGAATAATATTTAAAGTGTAAAAAAGTATTAAAAGCTGCTACCGCCGCACCCACGCGAATGAAATACGGTATGCGCGCGCGCTTTAGTTAGAATCACTGAATTAAATAAACAAAACATATTTAAATAAAATTATAAATATTTTAAATTAAGTTGTGTTTGTATGGGCTTGTAAGCCGTGTATCAGAAAAAAAGGCGCGTAATGGAAAAGTCCTACAACTGTACTGTCAGCTTTTTTGGAATATAGTAAAATGAATTTCTGTTATTCACATTCAGTTATTCAAAAATTATTCAGACTTATTTTAAGGAAACAATTTAATCAAATAAGAATTGGACGAATAAAATATGGTAATTTGTCGATACTGCATCTGAAATTTAACCTTTTGCCTGTACATCAGCAAAACATATAGAAATGTATCTCCTAAATGAAGGTGAGGACAGTTTTTAAATTTCTGAATGGATATATAAATTCGAATTTGACATAGCCACAATGTGGTGATATGAATAATTTCAAAACACACTTAGGAGTGAGACGCTTCAGCTGAAAAACATATCATATTGTTACAAAACCGGTGTAATGGACCTGAGTAACGGATTCCTCCCGATTAGAAGAAAATATAATAATGGGAGGAATCCAGAAAAGAGCTAAAAGAAAGCCTATTAGTAAAGCTAACAGGTCCCTTTAACAATTATCCTCTGTAATACTGCCCGCTGACACAGCTAAACAGATATTGTTCCGTGAGAAGAGTTACCGGACCAGGTAGGAATCTCTTGAGAAAATGTGAGAGCTAACGACCACTCTCACGTTTTGAGTTGGGTCCGGTCGTGAAGGTAAAGAGGATAGGGGTATAAATACTCCGGGGAAGACCAGTTGACGGCCAGTTGGCGAGGTCAGTCAGCGAGATGTGAGTTGTGCGAGAGAGTTCTAAGCGAGGAGTGATTATGAGAGTTTGAAGTGAGATTATCCTGCGAGGAGTTATGCGTTTCAGTGAAGGAGCAAATTTCTAGTGAGAACACGTTCGACGCGATTGAGGTGACGTTACAAGCAATTCCAGTGTGGACAGCACATGAAAACAAAAAATGGTTCGGTGAGTTACTGTTAGACTGTAAGTGAAATAGATAATGTACTAAATTTTAATCATAAATTGTTAGAGTAGTTTATTTGTGAATATCAAAAGTATACGCCGTGAAAGAACCTTATACTTGTCTTATCTATTGTACTATTGTTGTTAATATAAGGCTAGTTGTTAAAACTGTTAAGATTAGCGGTCATGCTAATGTCTTTTGTCAATGGGACTAAATTCTTGTTTTCAATAGTTAACTACCTGTTAATAAATCCTGACGAATACTTTCAATTCTGTTTTGTATGTAATCACTGTTTGTTATTGTTATTGTGGTCGTGATTACTATTATTATTTTTTTTTTTTTACTTATGTTTTTAAACTAATAAATTCTAATTTATAAACATTTTAAATTATTAATCTCTCAACATCCTGATTGAGCCGCAAACACGCGACAGTATTATTATTATTATTATATATATATATATATATATGAATAATAAAATATTTCCAATTTATAACTGTTGACGAATAGGTCTTTCGTTTGTATAGTTCTGGATATAAATCCTTATTACACATAATTTTTCAATCGCTATAAAATTAATTTTTCATTAAGAAAAAAATAACAATAGGAGCGTAACTGAGTATCAGACTATAATGGTTAATGTGAATAATTAAACAAGAATAGACTTGCTTTTAAAAATTCAAACATTTGCAGTCCTAAATAAAACCGCCTAATATACGGGAAAATTTAATATGTGAGAGATTATATTCGATCTAGTAGAACTTCTTATTAGTGGAAGGAAAATTGGCTTTATGTCTCATAAATGGATAAACTATTTTTAAAATGGCAAAGCTAAGAAAATCCATTTCAGATTGATCATAATAAGCTTCAGATTTTCGAATAATATGAAAATCCTATTTGAATCTTTTACCCGATATGAATATGCAATAAAGCATTTTCGTAATCAGACACCCTTAAAAAATTATTATTTTACTATTTTATTATTAACAAAATAGTAAAGCATGATCCTTCATTCAGCATTAGTTACAGCAATTGCTTATTTAACATCAATATAAATTATTAAATTAATACAATGAAAATCATGAAAAGACAAAATTCAAAGGAATTAACTATTATAATTAGTTGATATCTAAATGGGTTAGTTATCCAGTACAATTGTTTGACATTGTTTTATGTGTAAATTAAAATTCTCAGTTTACAGTTAATAATACGAGTACAGAGGTAAACCATTCATTTGTTATGGCGCAGTACACCCTTTTTAAATGCAAAATGAAGGTTAAGCTTTTATGATCAATAGTTAATTATTAATTACAGTTATAGAAAAAAACCGATATTCTATCGCATTAAATTTAAATAAATAATTAATAAAGTAGGTAATCGAGTTGAATTTTAATTTATTTAAAGACAGCGGTATGCATTAAGATATTTTAATCAAGCACGTTTTTATTTATTTTTAGAAAAGGTACTTTCTATCGTATATAATGAAGGATTATAAAAATTGATTGATATAATAATACGTATAATAGATCATTTAAATAAATTTTATTCCAGCAGTACATATTGACAGAAAAAAAATTAAATTACGCTAACGTATTAATTATGTGATAGTAGAAAAATTAGAATAATTATGTAAATTTATCTATAACTTATAATTTATTCAGATTTATTAACGAAGAATGTAACAAATTTTCAGGACATGTTCGGATTTGTTTAGTCAAAAGACTACATTTGTTTATTACTCATTTAACAAAGGTATTTAACGCCAAACATAGTGTATTTTGGGACCGCAATCTTTTGATTTTAACCCCTATTTCTCAAAAACTACTGAAAATACAGTTCTGAGACATAGTTTAAAATTTTCCAGGTCATATTTCATACAAAACCACTAAATTTACCTCTTAACTTTGGTCCCAAGAATTGCAGTATAGCTTAACTTTACCGAAGCCTCAGAAATCAAAGCGAAATCTTTCGCCAGCTTAGGCTCGCTAAAAAGGAGTTTCCGAACCTATGTTTATATAATTTTTCTTCTTTATTTTCACCAGTAGAATACTCCTGAAATGTAATTTGTATTTAATTTTAAAATAAACTTGATTTAATATTGACAGAAGTTTTACTTTGCCGTAAAATATGCGAAAGTTTTCATACGAATATAAATTCCTTAAACAAATAATTCTTTCGTAATAAATACAACTCTTATAAAGCAGAATAATTTGTCATCTAGCCGAGTGCAAATGTGAAAACTACAGTACAATCCACAGTTTAATCCGCTGAAAAGTGTCATCATACCGTGTAATACTACTAACAACGTTTTTCAACAAAAATTAGAAATTAAATTTTTCTACGACCATTAAAATTTAGTATTTATGGTGTAATTTATTTGAGTTTGAATTTAATATTTTGAAACAGTTTGGAATGAAAATTATTTTATTTTTACAAGAGAATTATCTGATTAATTCTTTGTCGTTTTGATTAGAAAACTCTAGTTTCTTTTGACTTTCTTCATTAGTGTAACCAACATTTATTATAAGTACTAAAGCTATGAATATAACAGTTTAGATATGTTATGTGTATTTCTCCCTAAATATTTCTTTTTTTTTAAATTAAATTTTTTTTTTTTTTAATGTTTGCTCTTCTACTAGAACCGATCAGTTTGTTTATAATTCTTTTGTCTTTGCAAAACAGTTTTTTTCTAAAGTTTATCCTCAAATCGTCATTACTACTTGAAAATAAACCTTTCAATTAATTTCTAGCCAACCAGAATTCGAACTAATTTTTAGCTAGATTACTCTCCCACCACTTGGTGTCTATCTGAACGGTTTAGGTTCAGTTCAATATTTTCATTCATGAAACACAATTTCATCATTCGCGAAAGGTTTTAGGAAGTCAAACCTGTTCTTAGATATTTTATAAGTTTTTAAAGGAGAAAAAGTTCTTTTGTAGAATATTTAATCCGGTTAACGTAAAACTGTAGAAATTGTTTAGTGTTACTCTCGATCTGAGTAAAAATATTTACTAACCTAGGGGATGTGGTTTTCTCTCTGGTTGGAAACTAACAATAAACCCTTCCAATGAGGTTGTCTGTCTTCTCGATAATTCTCCTTGTAGAGATCGTCTTTTTTTCAACCTTTATACTTTTCTTATTTTATATTTTAAACTTTTTCGTTTAGAGCTTATGCTTATAGGTTAGGTACAGTTACTTCAACATTGCGGTTGGGTACTTCCTTATGCAGCTGGTATGTCATTAGTGTAACCTATTGGGGGGAATCTACTTACGCATTGTTTCCTCTCTGGAGCATGTACAGTAAGCTTAATGGCTGAAGTATTCATTCATTTTTTAAAATGAATGAATGGTTGACTTCCCTAAGATCATTATAATATATTTGTGGGGAAAAAAGGAAGAGCTTTTTTACTAAGAAATCCTGATTACAGAATCAAATATTTGCTTTTGTGGTGAATTAAAAACACGCGGAAAAGCCCGTAATTTATTATCTATTGTTTTATCCTTCTCTGTGATGACATGGACATAATATTTCAGCTTCAATTTTTTTTTTTTCAGTTTCTTTTCCTGTTGTATGCATTAATTTATTTATTCCAGTTACGATATCAGATAATTATATTCATTTCATGCGTTTCATTACATCACTTTTAGCAGACTAATTTAATTATTTTTATATCTCTTCTTTTCTGAACAACATTTTCTTTAACATTATTTTGAATTTATACTATAATCTTCACTAAAAATATATTTATTTGTCCACCCATCCCATTTTATCCTATTTATAATAATAAAGGCTAATTCAATATAATTTTTGTTGGATAATTTTTAAGAAGTTTCTAATAATAAATATATCGTACGGAAAACGTATTTTTCCGTTTGAAAAATCGTTTGTTTCCAAGAAAATTCTTAATAATAATAAAAAAATATAAATAGGTTTGCTTAAAAAAAAAATTAGGCTAGTGAATTTTTTCGTTTTGTTTTTTGTGAATGATTTATCTTCATTTCACAAAATATTTTAAGCACCAGATATAATATTTCGTAAATGGTCTAAATACCTAAATATATAATCGTAATATCTGAGATAGTCCAGATAAAATACTAGATAGTCTAAAGACCAGTAATCAGGTCTCGCCAGTGTGAAATTTCTGTCAGTTAAGTAGTTCACCTCATGATTGAAGAAGATATACTGTATTAATCTATTTTAACTCATTATAAAAGATTTCGTATATTTTGTTTTCTCGTTAATCTAATTTTATTTATCACAGATGCCGTTTCAACAAAATATTTACAATATGATATATTATGAAACTTATCAGTAAATATTTGAAGTCTGCTATGCCTAAATTGTGTTTGAACTATGCGTATGATAAGTCTGATATTTTTTTCATACGCTTACACGCGCGAGGATAAGCTTCTATTTTTTATGTAACAGTCATGCTTAAGTAGTTATACATGTAATGCTTGTTAAAATCAATTGTGGCATTATTACTCCTAGTTTAGTGCAAGATGAGATTGCGCTATTCGCATTCTTTTACTGCTTGAAGTTAGAAGACTTCCTTGTGAACTTCTGCAAAACATAGCGGGGCGACGTGCTGTAAAAGTCATTTATGTGGATGTGCGAAGTTGCGGCAAACCTTAACGGATAATGCTACTCCCGCTAATGCGATTTGCACATTTCTATTCAAACTGTGTCTCGACCCCGCCTAGCCCAATGCAAGTATGAAGTAACACCTGTTAGGCGCTTTTAAACGCTTTTTGAAAAATGTCTCCCACCTCCCCGATTCAAAGACCAAACTGAGAGAAATATTGCCTTTCTCATAAACTTTGCTTTTTCCGCTTCGGTTCACCTAAAGAATATTTAATTTTCTTGTCAACTTAGGCATAAACTGTTGTGAAACTGTGAACTAATATTTTATCAAATGTAGGCTAACTCTGTTCTGCTTATTATTATTAATTTCATACATTTATTTTCTTACAAGAAAAAAAACGTAATAAATCAATACACGGTATTTAGTTACTCTTTTTTTATTTCTTATTTACACAAAGACAAATATTATCGAATTAAATAATTCTTAAAGGTTATTTTAAATAACTTTACAGTTATATTAGTTTATTTTTATTATTTAAAAATAGATTATACAAAACATGTGTTAAATACGTTTCTATTTTTATCTATTTGAGAGAAATAATTTTTATAAATTAATATAATTGCTGAAATAAATTATAATACATTAATTCTATACTACTAAGTAAATTAATAATTAATTTAGCTATTAATAATAATATTTATTAATTAATTATTAATAATATTAAGTAAATTCAAAACTAAGGACTTAACTGTATAAGAATAAATAAAAAATATTTATGATGCAAGAAGTTGTTTTTTTTAAATTACAGGATAAGTGGTACTTAATTAAATTAAAAAAATACATATAAATTCATTTTTATCTTTCTTCTGATTGAAGAATAACTGAAATTATATTTTTGTAAAATATAATTACAGGTATATTTTATCACCACCTACTACTCGAACGAAACGGTACTGACGTGATGATATCTAAAGTTAACCGATGTTTACTCGGACTGATAAGATGTTTGCACATATTCGTTTTTCTCAGCGATTAGCTGGTATATTCGGTTGGATTTTGGCTTTTTTAACAGTACAGACATTTGGAACTTGTGGTACATTGATTTTTAGACATGGTTAGTGATTTTTTATTTTTGGAAAACCGACAAATTTGGTTTTTATTGTTTTTTTTTTTCTACTAGGTTGAAGTTCAGGTGTCTCGACGTATCACGGGTTATTGAGTGGGCTAATAATGTTTTCTTTTTGTTTTTTTTTTTTGCGGAAGAACATTGGGCTTGGATTTAATAATCTACAGATTTGTTTATATAGTACTTTCTGTTATATTTTAATATTTGACGGTTCTGGTTGAAGCTATTAAATTAATTAGGTTAAAGACAAGAAACAACTAAAAGGTGACGTCGCTTGTGACGTACAGTATGATTAGGTTAGTAACAGCTACCCACCGGGTTGGTCTAGTGGTGAACGCGTCTTCCCAAATCAGCTGATTTGGAAGTCGAGAGTTTCAGCGTTCAAGTCCTAGTAAAGTCAGTTATTTTTATACGGATTTGAATACTAGATCGTGGATACCGGTGTTCTTTGGTGGTTGGGTTTCAATTAACCACACATCTCAGGTATGGTCGAACTGAGAATGTACAAGACTACACTTCATTCACACTCATACACATCATCCTCATTCATCCTCTGAAGTATTATCTAAACGGTAGTTACCGGAGGCTAAACAGGAAAAAGAAAGAAAAGTTAGTAACAGCTACCGGCCTCCATGGCGCAAGTGGTAGCGTCTCGGCCTTTCATCCGGAGATCTCGGGTACAAATCCCGGTCAGGCATGGAATTTTCACACACGCTACAAATCATTCATGTCATCCTCTGATGCAATATACGTATAGACCAAAAAAAAAAAAGGTTAGTAACATTTGTTGTTTGATTTAGCAGTAAATCGGTTAGTTTGGCGGGAGTCGGCTAAAATTTGTAGGTTAGCCTACTCTAATTGGAGCGACGGCTGTTCCCGCGTTTACAAACAGCTGTAGTTTTTTTCCAAACTACTTTTACCAAGAGTGTTTACATTTGGACTTGTATTATTTTTGAGAGGTTTTTACAACACTGACTTGAAAATTTTCTAAATCTTATTTGTTTTTTGGACTGACTGTTAGTTTCTTGGACCTCGGAATTATTCTACGTCCTTCCCAGTTGGCAGGGGAAATTCGAAATACTATATCTTCTTTACCTTTACTTTTTTTGTCAAATCCAATCGTTTCTATTCGAAACCGGCCATCCCACGTTTCTTGCCCCTCGCCAAAATTTTCTTCCATATTCGGCTACATACATCTACATCCTCCACAGACCACCCCCTCAGAAATAGTCGTGTTGGGTGTCGTTCAAATCGGAGTGAGGAAGACGACCCACATACACAAAAATAGGTACGGTCTAATTAAGAACCTACTAATTTTTGAAGCAGATTAAAAAAAATTTTGGTTTTTTTAAATTAAGAGCAACGTATGAACTGTTAATCTATGGAATATAAATAATTATCTAATATTTGTCTAACGTTCTAATAAAAGATTAAAAATACTATTCTGTTTAAATAATTATATTGTCATTATTAAAAACAAAAAATCTTGGGCAGAAATACCGATTTTTCGTTAAATTATTTGTTTTAATATACTTTTAATTTGGATTAATTCTGGTAACATTAAATACCGCAGATAACGAAACGTCATCGTTTCATCTTACAGTATCATACCAAAACACGCTTCTAAATTGCCCAGCACAGATTGTTTGATCTTAAATTGAGCGTAACTCAAGAAGGAATCAGCCAGTCTTCATCAAATTTTCGCATACACGACTTTAGATACAATACTACAGGATATCTAATTTCAATTAAATTTATCTGGTAGTTTTGGAGATTTTCAAGACACAAAGTTTACACGTAGGCCTATAAATATATAAGGAAACATCAACTAAAATGAATGGTATTTTAGTACTCCTCTTTCTCAAAACAAAATTCATTTTCATCACAACTTCCGCCATAACACAGCGAAAGTAAAACTATAATTTTCTCTGAAAAGTCGGTGTTTACGCTAATGCGTAAATTTGTTTTATTTTCAATAATGTTTTTGTCATTTTTTTTATCTGCTGTGGTCGCAATGTTTCATAAAAGCAATTTCTATTTAACCACATTAGCTTTAGCTGTTTGTTGTTATCTCTAATTTTAATGTTGTCAAGTTCCTAGAAATATACTTTTCTTTGTCTGCGACCACGTCATGTCCTCTGCTCGTTCGTATTCAACAATTTTTATCTGTCTTACGTAACTCTTTTAATGGTCTGCTTGCTTATAATATTAATTTTCGATATGTTCTTTCTTACCCAAACTTCCCGTCTATGCTAATTTCTTTGTCTTACCAATATCAGCACACTAACTCTTGTTGTTAACACACACACTCTCGTCGGTTTATTGCCTTCTTTGTTTCCCCCTCTTCTCATCACGCCATTATTTCTTCAGTCCAGAATATACTTTCTTGGTGTGCGGACCTGACTCAGTCACTTCTTTACTTCGTACAGTTGCAGTTCAGACCAGGCTTCGATGTTCTCTCTCTCTCTCTCGCTTAATGTTAATACTTTCCTCGTCTTCGTACTCCCATAAACGTTGTGGTATTTCTCCGTCGAAATATTCTCTAGTTCTACTTGTCAGCGTTTCATGATTTCACCGATCTCTATGTTCGTTCTTGCCTCGTTTCTTTGTTAAGATAATCTTCAAATTCAGTATTTTACGTCTATGCTGAAAGTGCTTCAATTACTACAAACTGCCAGTTCTATCGACGCCGAATACTCTCGTGCTGCTGATTATATTTTCATCGATGCGGAATCTCCAAACTCGTTGCTACATATCTGAGATCCTACGTATTAGTCTACCTCTCAACCACGACTCACCCCCGTATTCCTGATACACCACTGCGGACTACGCCCAGGATTACTGTATGTATTCATTCACCTTCATTCACGAGTTCGTCTCTTGCTAATATTTGTGTGCTACATGCAAGTTCAATTTTCATTATTTATTACGTTAAACAGTTATTTTATCATTAAAAATTTGTGGAACATTCAGTTCATCGTACTTTATGCATTTTCAATTTCAAGTTTAGTTTAAAAACCATTTATTCACTTAAGTACAGTCACGACAGGTGATTTATATAAGATTATGTCATCGATCAGCTGCAAACTATTTTTACGTGCTTAATCAATTTCAATTTGATTATTGTAATTAACTCTTTTTGTACTATAATATTATTGTGGCCTTTTTTCTACATTAAACTAGAATTACATGTTTGTATTATTTAATGCTAAGTTTGTTGTTCATAAATCAGTAAAGGCCAGTGCCAATTAAGATTTACTTTAATTTATTTTTCTAAGTTAATGACATTTGTTCATTGTTAATTTTTCAATATTACAGCATTTGTCAGCAATGCAATAATTTTTCAGACATGCTATGTTAATTGATGTTTTGTTTTTCTAAATATAATTGTAAATCTCATTTAATATTATCATTACTGATACGCTGGTTTCAGTTGATATTCTTATGTATCATTAAGTTATGTCAATTTCATTATTTCTTTTTAGTTTTTAAGGTTATGATTTAACATAAGTTCAGTTGTTTTCTTTCTCATTAAAGTCCAATTTCTTTGCTGAAAGCAAAGCTGTGTTTTTTGTTAACTTTACCCAACAGTAGGTATAATAGATAAAAATACAGGCTATCAGCTATTTTACAACTTTTTCTAGAAAATAGATTATTTACATTTTAAAAAAATACTTAAATTTATTATAATATTATATCATTAACCACAACTTAAAGAAAATGTAAATAATTTATTCTTTCAGGTCAAATTATTTCTTACGGTTTTATTAATTATGAAAAATTTCGAGGATTTTGGATGAAACTGTGTATATATACATATTCATTATTAAAATGTTAACGTAAAATAGAGGAAACAACTTAGATAAAACGATGGGAAGTAATCATCGTGTTTAATTTTTAATTAAAAATATATTTTCCCCTATTATGTATACTTCAGCTAAAACCTAGTAGTAATAAAGTGTAGTTTAACTTACGTGATCCTTCATTTCTTTTGTGTTAAATAACTTTTATAAAACATGTTAATTTTATATTTCTTTCACTACATACCATTTACTCCTCTAAAAAACACGTTTAATGAGTCTTTCGCCGTAAATGTTCGTTACATACAATAATTATATACAATCTATAACGTTTGTTTTAAATAACGTAATAATAAAAAACTAAGGTAGTGTGTGTTTGTGCGTGTGTGTGTGCCCGCGCGCGTGTGCGTGTTAATTAAGATGATACGGAGAAATAATTGAAAAACAAAACCAAAATAATTTTGAGTTTGAATTTTATTAAAATAATTTTGATTTAATTTTTCTTTAGTTTTAATAAACTACAGCCCATTAAAATCCTTTCCTTCATCACTGTAGCCATAATATGCATAGTGAATTTTAGTATCTCCAAGGTAAGGTATGAATTACACTATTTTTCTCTTCTACAATCACCCGTTTATTATAATCAAAATAGAACTTCTTTGTAACCTTTTTATTTACAAGATGTTTAGTCTTTACTTATCTTGTTATTCAATTATAAGTTACAGCTACAGATTCATTTTCTCATCCAATCATTTTGCGCATAACATTCACATCAAACTCTTTTGGATTTGTACAGTTCAAAGAAATCGCTTTTATCTCAGTCACAGATTTACCTTTTAAAATTGTATAAGAATAACTTTTAGGATTTGTTGACACAAATTCAGTTATACTCGTATAATTGTCACCTCCTAACACATCTGTCTGTTTGTGAAGCATACTCCCGATCTCTATTGTATTTTCACCATCAACAATCCATATAACTAAATTTATATCATAGTACATTATATTATCACCAAGTCTATCCAACATATCGTACAATCTTAGGCTTCTTGAATTAGCTATATTGAAAGCACTTATAAACACATTAGTAATTTTTGGATCTTCTACAAAGTGATCTTTCAAATTGTATGTTATCTGTACTATATTATCGGTTAGTAAAGTGAAGTTTGTCGTCTAAAATTATATTATACTCATTAAAATTCCCATGCATCACATACATATATTTAATCTTTCTCCAAACTTACCCCATAGATTTTTCAAGTATGTAAAAAATTAGCCTGGCTTTGAAATGAATTACCAGTTTTCAACTACTTAAAAACTTACACAATAATTCCAAAAAAATCTAATAACACTAACAACACAAACAGAATAAAAATAAAAGAAAGCTAGAACAAGCAGTTAGAACATAAAGTAAGAGGAAACAAGAGAAAGTTGTTGGAAAATAAAAAAAGGTAGTTGGAAAATGGATAGGGTAGTCAAAGAAATGTTTTAATATAATAAAGAAACCGGAATAAGAATGAACAAAAAGTAGTTACAAATAAAGTTTTACCTGCTTTAGAAAAAAAAAATCTATTTCAATGTTTTTAAAAATAGTAACTAATGCTGGAATAATTAACAGACTTTTTACAGAAAATATGGAACATTTTGGTTGTTGTAGCGAAAATAAATTATACTGATATCATAAACAAAAAAAGATTCTTTAAGCCAATAATATACCCTTTTTGTGAGAACATAATGATTTGAAAAATTTTAGACGAAAAAGATGATGAAATTAACAATGGAATATTTATGCTTAAAAAATAAGTTTGTGGATTTTGTAACACGTATTTACGTGGTCAGTTTTCCTAGTGCAAGTTAACATGATATGAGTTAAGGTTATAAAACCTAAAATTTACTGTAAACAAGACCTTATAAAATTAAAACAGATTTTAAGAAAAGAAGAAATGAATGCTGTTTTTGATAGATACAAAAATAAATTTATAACTACACACAAAGTGAATCTTGCAGACGTTAAAATATAACAACTTTTGAATGATTTACCTGGAATTTTAAATAAAATTTGAAGAGACAATTATTTTCTTTTAGATTTGGATGTTACACAAGATTTTACAGGGATATTTAATAAAAGAGAAATGTAAACATTTTTAAGGGAAAATTATAATTTTTCCATAGCAGGGGGAAGGTTTGATTGTAACACCACAGAAGTAGTTGTTAAAAATGACAATACCGTAGGACTAAATTCCTTAACATAGCTTAATTCAAATACAACAACTAAGATTTATAACGAGTTTGTTTGTCAGTTAACTTCTACTTGAGTAAATAAAACACCAGGTAATCACATCGTAAATTTCTCACACTGTTCGGATTAGAGATTAGGAGAAACTATTAAAAATCCAAGAGACGTGGAATAACACGCTTACAAGCTACAATTTACAAGTATTTCAAAGTAGAATATTACTAAAGATCCTTTAAGAAATCGTGTAGAACTTTTAAGATGCTATTTAAAAAGTATTTTAAAAATGCTTCGTTTTATTCTGTGCATTTGGTAAAACAGTGGAAAAAAACTGCGATTCTTTAACGAGTTGTTGTATTGTTCATAAAAACATTCTAAATTTTGCACATTGAGTTAAATTAAAACAGGTAAAATTGCTGGATACAACATAAAGCTACAAAAAAAAAAAAACAAGGAATATAATCCTTTTTTGAGGATTTTGAGGTCACAGTGGACCACTGTCAACTCTGGTTCGGCTTTTCTTTTTATTATTTTTTTTCTTGATTGCTTCCCAATACTTCTTCATTGTCAGATCTTGCTTTTCTGAGTTCTTCTGAACAAACTTTTTTTGTTGTTTCCTTTTCTTTAATTTTAAATCTGGAGTTTGCTTCTTTTAGTATTTTTATATTGTGGGTTTGGTTTCGTAAATCTTCTATTGCGATTTCTAGTTCTTGTATATCTAGTTTAATTTCGGTTATCCAGGTCGATGTTTTGGGCATAAATGATAAAAAGAAACTAGAACTGGTATTGAGCTTACATTAAATCAGATAGAACCTATTTTTCTAAACCTACAAGTTTGTTAGCATCTACACCAAAAGATGTAAATTTAGCAGAAAGAGATTTAATAGATACAGAAAAATGAATGGAATTTAAGAATTTACAACGTGAAAGAAATGACCCCACTTGTAAAACAAAAAGTTTCTTATCTAAAGAAAATTAAAGAAGAGGAAGAAGAAAAATTTTTATTAAGAAAAGAGTAGTAGAATAATTTTAGTATTCTTAGTTAATAACTATTACATATTCTTTAAAATAAAGTTACTAAAGGTATGTTTCGGTTAGGTATTAATCTGTGCGATGACATTATCAATAAATATTACTTCGGTTTTTCTCGTACATTTGATGATCTAACGAACAAATGGAAACAAAAGAATTCTATTGATTGTGAGCTAGTTTATTGGATTCTTAGAAAATTAAGATTCAATATTCTCTTATTGATTTTAAAATAAACCATAATTATTCGCAGAGAAGTGGTTGATTAACTAGGTTGGGAAAATATTTTTCCTATATATAATAAAGATAAAATGGAAGAAATTATTAAAATGTTCGTAAGTTATTTAAAAAGATCAAACGGAATTATAAGGGAAATCTTGTTAAAGTTATGAAAGAATGGTCTGCTAATAGTTGTTTTACAGTATATATGCAATTTACTCACCAAAATATATTTTTTTCAATAAATGATTGATTAATATATGAAATAATTTTTAGTGAAAAGATGTAAGAAAAAATTGGTCGAATATTTTAATACATTTTTTTATAATTTATTAACTCAAATATATACTCGTACATTTTAAAAATATATTACTTTTCAATCAATTACGTCTTATCACGGATGGTCGCAACTGGCGTAACATTGGGTGTTGCTGGTCTGAAGGCGTGAGGCTACCTAGGATGGTTCTTCAAAACTCTATTATTTCATTCTTTCCAATTCCCTTCACTCAACCAATTAGTAGTACCATAGCTCACTGCTTTATTTTGACGGCGGTGTCGAGCAGATCGAAAGTAGAAATCCAAAGCTATGAAAGCAGAGTATGCTTGCACAGAATTGCAGCTGCTAGAATTAGAGATTCACAGCTATAGACGCTAAGTGTGATCATTATGAGTGGGTGTTGCTGCCAAAAAGTAGTGGATTTGATGCATCGAAGATAATTCGGTCACAAACTGTTTTCTTCTATACTTTTCCAAAGATTTTCTTCTGTAGTAAAATGGAAATGGATTTTGTAAAAAATATTAATGTTACAAATAATAACTTTACCGCGTAAGTTCGTGGAATTAAAAAAAATCCAGAAAATGTTTTACTGTGCGGTAGTAATGGACCTGTTTTGGATATTGATCGGTGGACGGAATTTTACAAGCTAATTGTTACTGTTAACACAGAATATTTTAGATTTTTTAAATATCAAAATTAAAATATTTACGGTTTTAATGGGCTGTGGTTCAATAAAACCAAAGAGTATTGAAAGACAAAATTATTTTTATTTGGTTTTTCACTTGTTGCTCCATATCATCAGCCTTACTACACCCGCGCGCGCGCGCATGTGCGCGCGCACAAAACTTTCATTCATTCATTCACTGTAGCTTAGTTTTTTATTATCACGTTATTTAAAGCAAACTACATCATACATTGGGTAAAAATAAATATTATTACATGCGCGCGCGCGCGCGCGTGTGTGTGTGTGTGTGTGTGAGTTGGGCCTCCTTGCGTGTGTACACTACCATCATCAAATTTTCAGTTCGTAGACTGATTGATGCATCATTTCTCTCAAATCCTCGATCAAAACTTAAATTTATACTAAGGAACTTCGATCGTTCAACTACAGCGTTATAAGTTTAATGCACGTAGTACTCTATCCTTAACTTTTTTTTACAGTTTATATGTATAATAATAACCATCCACCCATTTACCTAATAAAATAAAATTAAAAAAAAAACATTACTATTTTTTTTTTAATCAGCAATTTGTGGATAATCTTACAATTGTACAAATGTAATGTGATAAGTTATAAAGCAGAAAAAAGGTACAATAAACTTTGAAGATTACTTTATTCAATTAACATTGGAAAATTACTTTAATTTAATAATTAGGCTTAATTTATAAAAAAAATTATTATTTAGGTTCTGTTACTTAGTTGTAAATGAAATTAACATGATTTAGGTAGACTATTTGACATAATAGAAATTAAGGTTTGTTTTTTTTAATAATTATTAAAGTCAATTAATAATAATAATTATTAATATGCTTTAATGTTATTTATAATATAAGATTCTGAATATTGAATAACTATGTGGCACTGGTTTGTTCACACACACACACACACACACACACACACACACACACACACACACACACACACACACACACATATATATATATATATATATATATATATATCATTAACCAATATATAATCCTGTATTTTAGAACAATAAGTTTAATTAATTATTATATATAGGGTGTTAAAGCAATACTTTATAGTTAATGAAATCTCATTGAGTTTTTAAACTGAAAGTAGGGTGTTGCTTAAAAGCAAATCAGATCAAAGGTGCTATGAGAGTAATTTTCTTGGTTAAATTGACAAAACATATTTTCTGACAGGAAGCAGGAATCGAATTATTAACTGTTGATTGATGGCCTGTTTGATATATGCTTAAAAAAGTGAACAAGAAATTCTAGGAGTCCATTAAATCAATACGAAGTGAAGATTTAGAAATGTATACATAAAAAATGAACAAAATAATTGATTAAAAAATGAACACAAAATAAGCTAACCATAAACTAATGTGGAACGTGGTGCATTAAGCGTGGACAATATGTAAAAATCCATCCGTAATTCTTCACCCAGGGAATACGTTCAGTGAAAACCTCTAAAAAAACAATTTATAACCCTCTGGATTAAAATAGAATTACAAATCTGGAATATTTTAGGTGTATCGGATGAAGGAAGATATTAGCAGAAATGACTAAATAAAAAGTATATTGTTAATTGCTATGCAAATTAAAATTCCTAATGTATGTGCTCAATATTTGATGGAATACACATAAGAAAAGGTCTATTCAAAGAATTCAGCAGAAATTATATGATATTAGAATCAATTTAAAATTTGTTTCATCGGTTTTTAATATTTATATCTCTTTTCTGGTGTTGTTCTTACTTCACTTATAAAACTCACTATAAAACTCTTTCCTTATTTTCTATGTACCGTTTTATGCAGTCACAGCTGTGCAAGAGAATCTGAGTACAATTTGGACATCGTTGAAATGTCCGGTTATGTATTAAGAACTAAAAGGCCTGCATTAAATGAAGGAAAAGAAATAAGAAAAAAGTAAAAAATTATTAACAGTTGCAAATAAAATCTTCTATGGTAAAATAATTGAATTTATTATATTTACAGGAACATTATTCAGTCTCAATCTCGATTGTATTGGTCGTTATGAAAAATACAAAAATAGTACTCCAATTTTTTTTTTGACAGTATTTCTCTTAGTCGCCTCTTTACACCCTTTACATCTTATCCAATAAGATCTTTATTTTTGATATTCACGTTAAATGATAAAGGATTACAGATATATATTTTTCTTATAGATATAAATGTTTGTGACAAAATAAATTTGTGTTGCAGGAACAAGGGTTTTAGAGTTTGTGAACAAATGTGACAAAAATAAGAAGATCAGGTAGTAAAAAGTTTTTATTAATATAAATATATTTATTGACCTCTTCTTACACAGTATTCACAACAAGCTGCACTAAAATTATAAATGATCAAAAGCCGCAGGGAAAGTTCTCCAACTTTCACAATAGCTGTTTTATTTCAGGTTAGATTATTTAATTTAATTTATTATTTCACCTATTTAATTATATAATAATATAATAGCAAATAACATATTCAGGCTTGGATGATTTTTCCCCTATATACCTGAATAAAGAGAACACTTAACGGTAACTAGGCAACCTAATTAACAGCTGTTTTGAATGCAGCTATGTAATATATATATATATATATTTTTTTTAGATTTCCTCAGCATGGCACCGTTGTTATGATTATTAATTATATAAACTATAAAAATTCCATTTAATCAACAATATTGATTTTAATTATATTGAATTTAATTATTCTAGTGCTAGAATAATTAAATTCAGTATTGTTGGTAAGTGGAATTTTTATCGTTTATATTATATATACGATAATTATATAAAATTAAATTAAAATGGATTATAGTAAACCGTTTATTATAGATCAAATTCAGTGTTCTGTGCTAAATTATAAAAAAAATAAAATAGTCCCACAATCGGAGGTGAATGTGTTCGTTTGGAAAAAATTTAGCTGGCTCAAATTCATTTTCATCCTTTTCTGTTTAATTTCATTTTAATAATTTAGTTTTCACTTTACTCAATTTATTGAAATTTTACTTTTTTGTTTAGATATTGATAACAAAAATGTATTTTTTTTATATATAATTTAGAATATTAAATAGTAAACAAATGTTACCTACAAAATCAACAATTCAAGAATCATCATTGTTGAATTTCTAGTTCAACAATAATTTAGTCGTTTCTTAAATAAAAAAATAAGAAGTAACCAACAATAAAGATGATAGAAATTTGGTTTGTAGTGAACGCGAGAAGTGATCAGAAAAGAAGCGTATTGTTCATAACTTGACCAATACAAGACAAACAGGAAGTTCTTTTCCTCATCACTTGTTCGACTGTTTGCTGAGAACTTCATTTCCTTTTCCTTGTGAAGTATTTTCTTACTCTCTTGAGAACCATTGCTCCCAATTCTTACACAGCTTTTAGTCACAACCCATTAGATAATAAACCTCAAATTTAAAGAGACAATCCTATTTTTTTTTCCAGTGATCAGAATAATTCAATTTTTTTCATTGTATTATTAATGACTGAAAAACAAAGCTTTTTTAATACTTTCAGGATTTTTTCCCAGGTATTTTTATATTTAAAAATATAATTAAAAATATTTTAATTTTATAAGATTTCATTGTAAAAACTTTTATCCTAATTTAACTTCTGTGAAATTATGATTACAGTTTTATATTAGTTAAGTTTTTTATATCCTAAAAACAACCACCGTTTAAATTTTTGATTTTAATCTTTTGATATTTCAATCAGTTTTGTTTCCATAACTTCAAATATGTTTGTTAAGTTTTTCTAAAAGAAAAATGAAACCTTTCCCTATTGCAAATTCAATATTACGTAAATCGTTACATTATAAAAATTAGTTTTGTAATTATGTTTACAGGCACACTGAAATGCTTTCATAAAACAAGCTGCTTAATATGCAATGATAGTTTAAAATATTTTAACGTTCTAAACTCTACCCATTCTAACTGGAGTTCACTACAGTATAATCCAAAAGGTAGAATCTAAGGAAAATGCACAAAAAAAAAACAAATCAGGAGGTATTTAAAATGTGTGAATAGGGGAATTAAATACAATTCAATAAACAAATAGTGTAAAAAATTAGAAAGAAACAACTAAGGTGAAAAAAATTGGATAAGAATAAAGGCTTACTCAGATTAGAAAGTCAGCTAATTAGGACCAAATTAGAATAAAATACTTATTAAAATTATGCAGGAAGGTACTGAAAAGAGTGAATGAAAAGAACTAAAATATTTTGATCATAAAAAAGAATGAAAATAGCAGGAACTTAGAACGTTTTGTAAGATGTTGAAGAGGATGGTGAAGAAAATGGTTATGAAAATCAAACAACCAGACTTAAACCCATGATTTCAGAAATATCGCATAGATTCAAATATGATATCTAAGGTAAGTACATATTTTAATTAAAAAAAACTGCAGTTTTAATTTAGAAAAGGTAATATGAAACAAATATTACCAACTGATTTTTTTTCCTACTCTTCTGAGAAATGTTCTTTTGTATCAGTAGTAAAGTTCGTTTTATATTAGAAGGAAAAATCATTGTTCTGCTCCACATTGAGGAAAATACTTTAGAAAGCTACACCAGTATATTTTAGAAAAATATATTGCCTTAGAAAATAAATATATTATTACCAATACATTTTAAATTAGTAAATTTTGACAAATTACGATATAAATTATAATAACCTGATTTAAATGATTCTTCAAATTATTAGGCTATATTTAACGTAGTGTTTGAATAAACACTCCGTAAAGGTTTTTAGTTTCTTAACAGTGGAAAAGTATGATTGTGCATACAAGAAAATTATAAATTGTAAAAACCTGATCTAAAAATCGGTTGAAGAGTTTTTTAATCAATCTCATTTGATAGTAAATTATTTGATACTGATTTTTAATATTTTCAATTAATAAGAAAATGTTAAAGAAAAATTAGCTTATTACTGAATTTTTAAAATTGTCTTTTCTATTAGAAGCTGTAAATTAAAAACGACGTAAATAAATAACGTAATAAGAATAATAGATAATAATAACAGATAAATAAGAATAATTGAATTTATTCTTAATTCTTAGTTATCTAATCTTGTTATAATTTATTCTTTTTTATTATTCTTATTTGTATTTAACTATTGTGATTTTGCCCAAAAGTATTCTCTCTGATTACTGTTTAAGATTATTTAGGCAAATAAAAAAAAAAAAAAAACATAATCTAATCGTAGTTTTCTATATTATCATAAAGGAACAATAAGCTTATATATTTTCTTCAGTTTTAATAGCTCTGAATATTTAAAAAATTTCTTTAAAAATAGCATTTTATAAATTTTAATTTTACATCAGTTTCTTTCTTTAACCGCAAGGTATAATTTACATCTTATTTTACAAGAACAAAGAAAAAATTAAACAGTACTTCTCAACACGTACTGTTACAAATTATTAAACACAAATATGATTTCTGATAAAACGATATCCGTGATCTATATTAATGATAGATGAAATTACAATAATATTATACGATGATGTAGTTGGCTAAAACTTCGAGTATGCACTTTATAAAAACCACCACTATGTAAATATGGTGTGTAGGTCAATAGAACAATCTGTAAAGTAGAATCAACACTGAAGTGGCATATTTGAGTGGTAAGTTTTAGTTATTTTAAAACCGAAATTTCAACAACTTATCCAGCTAGCATATTTGTGGGGGTTGATAATTTAAATATCTTTTTCTGACAATGTTTTATGTATGTTACATCCTGGATTCAAATACAAGAATTTGTTTTAGAATTGTTTACCTACCATTTGCACTCATTCTATTTTTTCAAGTATTATGGCTTGGAAAGGACATGAATTCTATTAAAAGTAATTTCAAAATAGATAAAAAAATATTGTAATAATGACACTCATGGCCTTGTCAGTAGGAGTTATTAGGAAATCAGCAAACATTATTTATTTAGTAAAATAATATAATAATACAAAGGAATTAGCAAATTATTAATTAATTAATGATTATTTTAAATTATTTTTACTTTGATCGAATAATTGGATAAACTTACTTTAGAGAACCGTAGCTTTTTCTCTTTAAATAGAAAATAGTTCTCTATTTTTCATCTAAAAACTATGCTTAGACAAATATTTTTTTCTATTAAAAAAATGTTCATTTATTCATCTAGTTAAAAGTATGCTTTTTAGATGGTCTATTTGCACAGCAGACCAACGTAGCATTATGAATAATAATGTCAATAAAAGGGTTATGATGTTTTATAGGAAAAGTGATAATTTAATCTTTATATCTGCTGCAGGATTGAAGTTAAATCGATAAAGGTTTTTTTTTGTTTTCCCGAAGGGAAGAATAATTGTAGAATTTTGTCGTGTCGCTTCATTTAATAAAAATTATCTGGACCAAGGCGCTAAAGAGTGCTCACTTTTTATAATATATTTATCTCCCTTGACGTTAATTAATTGAAGACTTTCAAATTCATTAATAAAATTTTTATATTTTTTCCATTAAAAATTAGTCTGTCTTTAACGATAGATAAATTAAAAAAAAATATTAACTTAATATTATGAGCAATCATAATAATAATACGGTTTATCTTCAAAATTGATGGAATACAAAAAATAAAATTGTTCTCTAGAAATTATATAAAAAGAACATATCTGAAAAGTATTTTTTTTTAGATTAATAAATTGGTTTTAACCCGTACACTGGCAGTTGTTACATTGTAAAACGGTCTTCAATCCAAGATAATCGTTAAGATTTTATTATGTAACTTTAGTAGGTATAACAGACACAACAGACATTAAGTATAACAGACACACGCGCACGCACACAAATACACACACACACACAGATATATATATATATATATATATATATATATATATATATATAATTTTCCTAAGGAATATAACAACTATACTAAAGAGGAAAGTATGGTGATCAAATTGAAAATAGGGTATCGCTTTTTTTTTTTGCAAATCTTTTGCAAAAAGGGCTTTTTGGGACCAACTAGTTTATCTAGACAAAAAAGATATGGATGTGTATTATACAGTGCGTCGCACTGCTTTTGTACTTTTACCTTAGGATTAACTTAATCGATTTTTGAAATATTTCTATATATATGGAATTGATCATATTTTTCTTTTTTCAAAATTCGTTATAGAGGGGAGAATAACACGAAAAAAAATTTGATTTTCTAGAGAGGCATTTTATAGAAAAGTTTATTAAAGCAAATTTATTACCTACAATGCACATGTAAATACAACAAAATCAACTCCCATCTTTTGAAATTGAAATATATGACTTTTCTTCTGCTCTTTTTGGTTAAAATATTTTTCAAAAATTTTTTGAATGTTTATACCTCATTTATATGCCTATCAAGAAATGTCTACAATTATTATACATTATAGATTCCGGACATAAAATGCAGAAAAGTATTTTCTGATAATTTTATTTTTCTTATTTTAATCTTTATTTAAGAGGGTTTTAGATTTAGAGAAAACTTTACTTAAGCAAATTTATAACCTATGTGTAGATATTTTTTGAAAAATTTTACATAAAATTGATTCCTCACCTCTCAAAAATATATATTCTGTTTTGTTGGCTCTAACTCTTTTAATTTTTATAATTTGTTTTCGTATTTTTCTTCATTTAAAAGAATTTATAATAAGTAGCTTTGGCACCTATATTATATTCCAGATCCAAAATGAGAAGCAATTATTTAATTACTTTCAGAAAAGTTATATATATATAAGAAAAATAAAACATATATATATATATATATATATATATATATATATATATATATATATATAATGTATATATATATATATATAAGAAAAATTACATATGTACCTTATCAATTCTATAGATTTTTAAGAGAAGGTACATTAAATGATTTCCCATTAAAAACTGTTTCATATACATTTATTTTCACCTGAAACTAACTAGAAGAAATAAAATTGGTATTGTGACTTTAAAATTTAGTTACAGATAACTTAAAATTTAAGTATAATGTATTTTGGCACAAAATTTGAAATGGAAACAAAAATCTATTGATTTATTCCTGTACTAAGCACGAAAACAGACAGGTATTATTTTTTATTCTCAGAAATTCTTGAACTTTTCCATTATACGTTTGTTTTCCTACTATATCTGTGTACTCTCAGGACTAATGAATAGCTAATAGATTGTTGTAAATATCTTTAAAAAGTAAATATAGATCTTTATAAAGGTCTTTGAAGAATAATAGTTCTTAGTAATGATTGTTATAAATTTTTTGTTATATCTCATTAGATATTTCGTAATGGTATTTTTTTTTTAAATCTAAGTTTTAATTTACATTTTGTTTCATTGACAAAGAAAAAGTTGCTTAAACATTGTTCATTCGGTATTCAATTAGACATCCATTGCTTATTTGATAGTGGTTATGAGTTCATAGCTGAGGCGATTTAGGATTATTACAAATTTGAACAGTATACCGGATTAAAAATTCGCTAACTTTTCATTCCGGAGTGGATTTAGATACCATACAAAATTAGAATCTGAGCAAAACATTATAAGTTTGGTTCAAATAGTAGTCATGTTACATAATAACTTTAGGTTTTATCAGTAGGAATTTAAGAAATGTGGAGAAATGTAACAAAAAAAAATCTGATGTTGACAACACATGACTTCCTTGTACGCATATAAAATTTCATATACACATTTTTTTAAATGAAAAGTAAATAAAATTTTATTTCATTTATAACTTCTGATATTTTTTCATTTTTCTTTTTTTATTTAATGTTATTATCGAATTATTAATAATTCAATATATTTAAATTAAAAGAAAATTTAAAAAAAAAGAGATGATGTTTGATTCGAACCGATGTGCCTTCCCCTTATAAAATCCAAATATTTCATTAATTAAAATTTCAAGTATAACACTGGAACCAACAAAAATAAGTACCACTTATGAAATATCGTTGAAAATTTCTCAATGAGTGTTTTTACTACAGTTAAGAAAAGTCAAAATTCCATTTTTTTTTTTTAGATTTTGTGCTTTTTTGGACACTTTTGGTTTAGTCGATTGCAATCAAAAGGGAAGGTGCACAACTAGATGATACAACAGTCCTAATCCAAAATTTCAACATACTACGTTTTTGAGTTAAGCGAGATACATACGTACGTAAATACAAACATACATACGTATCTACATACAATACGATGAAACTAGTCAAAGTGATTTCAGGGATGGTCAAAAAGGATATTTCGGTTGAAATCTGAAAACCGACATTTTACGCGATCACAATACTACCTTTACTTCGTACAAGGAAGTAAAATTTATCAATATGCATATAGCACTTTAATATTATTAGTAATAAGTAGAATTAGGATTTAGTAGTTATTAATTCTAATTCATTAGTATAAATGTTATCACATTATTGTTTACTCAGAGCTCCTAGTATCATTTTACAGCATCTAAGACGAATAAATATGTAATCCAAAGTAATTTTTATAAAATTTAACCAAATAGAATTTAAAAAACACAACTACAGTCCGTTAATTTTAAATAACTGATAGAAGTAATTATAATAATTTATTTTACATATTAATACTCGTACGTTCATTTATAAAGACTGCGATTTTTTATTAATTTTACATCAAAGTACATTGCCTTTTTATTATGAAAGTATAAAAGTAAGTGGAGTAAGGTAATGAATATTTGTAAAATTTAATTTAATTGTACGATAAAAGGAGTATACAATTCGTTTTATCCGTGTACAAAATAATAGTTTTATTCTGGGAATTTAATTTCAATTCGGTTATGGCTGAAGTAAATGCATTTATAACTTTATGCTTTTTGAACTAAAATGTTTTGATGAACAAAAAGTTTATATATACTAGAAAACTCAATGCTGCTATAAAATAAAGCCCAGAAAATTATATTCTCTGCTACCTACTGTGTTTTCTAAAAATTCCTTTCTCATGACCACTTTTATAGAGCTTTGATGTCAATCAATTGGTTGGAGATTTAATTTCCTGCTATATAAAAGCGGTGGAGACATGACTTTTGTCCACTAATTAACTTTAGCGCGTCTAATTAAACCAACAATTTTCCCTATTTTTCCGTCACAGCTCTTTTTCAGTTTCGGCTTTTCATATACTTTCGATTGTAATTCTGTAGGAAATACTTGAGCGACCCGTTTACAATTAATTTTAACATCCTATTCCTTGTCACACTCAATTAAGTCTTAATTAAAGGATAAAGCAAAGCAAATTAATTTTTTTTATCGTGATGTAAAACATACCTTGTATTCAATTAAAACATGACAAATTATTTGTAAAAAGAAAAATTAATTTCAACGGTAGGAAACAACCTACCAAAAACAGGATTTTTTTAATTTAATAAAATTTATTTCATAAAATGAAGTTATATTTATATTCTTCTTTTGTTTTTAAATTATTATATTAATTTATATAAGTCTTTGTTTTATGATATATTTTCAGATTCAATATTTTTTAATTCATTTACAAAATACATTTAATAAATGGTAAAATGAGGAATAATGTGGGATCGTGGTGTAGCTTACACACTAATGCAGTAGCCTGCAAACGATGTTGAGGAATTCCTTCTTTCAGGAAGTAATCTATCAAGTATTACGTAAAGGAAGTAGAATGGATTATTAATTAATAGCTAAATAACTTTTTTATCGTAATATTCTTATAAATATTTTATATCCATTATGAATAAAAACCATTTTTTTGGTTTTAAAGGAAATATCTGAAAACTTTTTTTTACCTATTTATAAGTTTTGATAGAGAAGAAAGAATGTAACCAGAAATTAAAAAAATAGGTCATTTTCTAAGTTACTATTAGAATTCTGTTTACTGAAAACGATTCAAATAAATAATAACGGACAAGGAATGGGGTTCAGTAAATAGCTTCGTCTAATTAGTATTCCACCGTAAAAATATATTTTTTAATAGGATCAGTGGAAACGTGGGTATTCAATAATATATACCTAAAAGTATACAAGTTTATATTCTGATTACAACTTCAGTATTAGTAATAATGCTAACTACTTAACTTACTGCTGGTAATCGGTTACAAATTATAAAAAAATTAACACTCAATAATATGGTTTTTCGTTCAGTGCAATTGGTCTGTTTTATAGCTTAATTAATTTTGCAAAGAAAGAATAAGAACGAAATTTAATACAGTTTATTCATGATTATGTAAAACAATTTAAACCGACATAAAGTAACAGTTTCATTGAGTACTAGATCTTAATTATTACCTGAAAGGTAATGAATTTTGATACCTGAAATCCAAAATGTTAAAATATTTCATCGGAAATTTGTTTAAAATTTTAATTCTTGTTACCCGAAAAATAAAATTTTCGCCAAAGGGTTCACTGATAAGTACTTCAAGATAAAAATAAGTATAATGAACTTTTCTAAATTTCATGGGTGCCGTGAAATATATCAATTTAATCGGTGTATGGAATATAACCACAGCTAAGGAGCTTGGACAAGAAGGATGATTCCTCGTCCAGAGCCTTGGGTGAAGAAGAGGCATGAGGAGGTCGGGGTTTTCCTCCATCCAGCTGTTATCAGGGCATGGGGATTTCGGTGTTTATCTGCTTAGATTCGGGAGATGGGAATTTCCAGAGTGTATTTATTGCAGATAAGTAGACGCTCCCGAACATACCTTTTATGTATACGAAAAATGGGTGGATACGAAGGAGACCCTGCGATTGGGATAGCTCGTACTGGAAACAACGGTGTCCTTCATGTTGCGTGGCAAGGCGGAGTGGACAGCGGTAGAGGAACTGATGTTAAGGATTATCAAGAAGAAAGAAGGTGAGTATAGATAATGAGGAGCGAATTGGTCGCTGGTTAGTAGGGGAAGGGCTAGCAGCTCTAATCTGGAGTGGGCAGCTCGCTGAGGTGGGCTGCCCTTGATGAGGGATTGGAGACCACTGGGTTGCTTGAGGAAATCGAAACCGTAGTTCCAACTACCACTACTACTACGGTTGGTAACCGAGTGATGTTTAATACAGGTCCAGTCCTGGGAGGCTGGGTTGGTAAGGCGGAGGTTTAGTTGGTATGGAGTAGGTACACATACGCCCATTAACAAGATATTGCGGAACCTGTTTGCGAACCAACTTGCTGTCCGTAAATGGGATTACTCCACCTCCCTAGTCAAAAAAGAAAAAATACAGCGTGATTCAGGAGAAAAGAGAAACAATTTGAGTACCGATTCTAGAGATTGAAATAATGGTTTATATACAAACATAAGTCCGAAAACGCTTTATTAACAAGTTACGACCAGCGAAAAATTTTGCCCGGAATTCAATTCCCCCGGTGAAATAAGGTCATACTGAAATTTTTAAGGCTACTAAAATTTTTTAATTTTATAAGTAGTAAATTTGCTGGTTTGTTATGTTTTCTGACCTGAAAAATCAAATAAAACAGGTCCTAGAATTGTAGCAAATAGTTTTCATGATAAACAGGTACAGAAGAAAACACGTTATTTTAGGATTTATGTACGACTTTGTTAAATGGCTAATAAATGCGTACATTTTATTATCAAAATATGTAAAAAAATTAATTCTCAAAAAAATCGTGTAATAACGTCTATAAAAACCAAAAGAAGTCAATTTTTGTTATTAATTGTAAGATAAAGCAAAAACAAAACTTAATGGAAAAATGTTATTAATTTGGAAAAATAAAAACTGTTGATTTTAGTACAATAAATTTAGACCTTTGAAAAATTAAAATTCTTTTAATTTACTTAAAAAATATTCACTGTAGTTTTATACTACATTAATTTACAATAAATGTTCGAAAATTTGGCCGTTGACAACGTAATACTTTTCAACTCGTTTCCTTAATTTGCCAATATAATGATGTATTTTGTGATGAGGGCAGCAGCATTGTAAATGCTGCTGCCCTCATCACAAAATATCCCGCATTTCATCAATCCCCCATAAACTGTACTCTAAGGGAGTAAGGTTCGGTGATGTAGGTGGCCACTGTAAGAAAGTACATATACTTTGAAAATTAACTGTTCAGAGCAAACAAAATGTTAAATGGTAACGTAACATATCATAGGTATTGAAAATAATAAATTAAACACAACAAGCAACTGAGCGTTAAAAAAAATTGTCACAAGTCACCAATGAGAAAAAAGAAGACATATAATGATAAAGAATGATGTAGAATGATAATCAGCGCACAGCAGCCTCTAGAACCATACATATAGACTCTTAAGTAGTCTCACATCTTCACTATTATCCAAAAGGTTAACAGCCTGATGGTTTTCATGCGCGTTAAGTGTAAGAACATATTTGTACTTAGCCGGTGGATTTCTTCACGAATAGATGGTATCCCTAAATAATCGTGGACTCCTTGTTCTTGGCAAGCTATGGCGCCTCCGAAATATTCCTCAGCACTTTGTTCTGAAACCTTTGCATGATGTCAATCTTGCTATTGCTTGCCGTACCACAAATTTGCCCTTGTACAACAACAGTTTGTTATTTAACGATAACACCGGCCATATTTTTAAATATGAGTCAGCTGCCAAATACCATTATTATTTTGACCAACAACAATAATATTCAGTAATTTAATGTTTGTACCATAAGTTAAAGAATATTTTTATGACGTAAGTTAAAGTACGAAGGTTAAATAGATTAAATAAGGTATCATGCTCTTCAGATAACCTCACCTGGCTTGTGCCAGGAGGGACTTTAAACCGTACTTCAAGGCAGTATAACAATGAAGATAGGAAAGCCAAAAAAATAAGATTGAAATTTGAAATCTTTTACAAAATAAGTTATTGAAAATTAGATGAACTGATAACACTGCATAACGAAGACGTTTAAACGCAAATAAATTCTTTCATAAACTTTTAATTCAGAATATTTCTGATATTCTTGAATTATTATTATTATTATTTGGGTTGAATAGATTATTTCACTTGAAGAATATTCTCTCACGTAAAACTCTTTTACTATTTTAATAGAATCTTAAATAAGATTTGGTGGTTGAAGGATGGTATTTGGCAGCTGACTCATATTTAAAAATTACAAAAAAAAAAAAATTAAAAAAACACTTAAAATGGTTTTGGGTATTTTTTTCAAACGACCCAAATTTAAATCTTTATAAGTATTGTAATACGTTGACCCCTCTAGGTTTTCATTATTTCTCACTACATAATTTTTTTGAAAATAATACTCGTAAATACCTTGAGCATTTATTTTAAAAAATAATATTCAAGGTATAAGACCCCTGGTACAAGATCCCTTTGCAATCAAACACAAAGGGGTCTTTGCTCATCTATCTACCCATTTATCTGCCGCTCCAAACTCCAACCATTTTTAATAAATTGACTTCACATATTTTAGAAATAGGTAAAAAAGAAAACTGTTTATAAAGATTTTAATTATTTATAAGGTGGAATTTCTTAACCGTTGTTTATTTTTATTATAAAATGTATTAAGTACTTTGTATTAATTATTATTTGTATTTTATATAATATATTATAACAGTTATTTTCGTTTATTATAAAATGTATTACGAACTACGTATTGTTTATTTTTTCTATTTTGTATATCACAAAATGTAATCTGTAACCTGCAAGAACTATCTAATTTAGATTTATGCATATATTAAAAATAACCTTTATTTAAACTTATTTTAACTTTTTACTAAAATCTATTATTTAAAAAAAAATTAATCTCTATTTACTTTAACTAATTTTTATTTACATTTTTCTTACTTTTGACACCACCTTAGTTAATTATTTGATAACATTTTATGTATTATCTAAGGATAAAAGTATATTTTTCATTGTATTTTTTGTGTTGTGCATTGGACCAAACTTTTACTCAAATTATGATAATTCGGGAACCTATTCATTAGACATTACTTGACAGCATCCAATGTGGTAAAATTTACGTAAACAAATAAATAAATAGTTATTATTAATTATGTAGGTTTTGCAATTAAAGATGTAAGTATAATTATATTAATTTGGCCGAATTTTATTAGCTAACATTTTTCATTTTCCTGCTGGAAATTATGACACACAACTTTTTAATAGTATTTTTTACAGTTTCATCATGAGCTTTTATTATTATTATTATACACACACACACACACACACACACACACACACATACAGCGAGAGAGAGAGAGAGAGAGAGAGAGAGAGAGAGAGAGAGAGAGTTCTTTATGTAGACCAATGTAAAGTATAGATTTTTTTAGGTAATATTCTATATAAGTATATATTTGTTGATTATTTATATGAAATAATTTGTTGACCTGGTTTCATCTTCTTTTCTTTTCTGTTTAGGCTCTGGAACCACCGTAAGGTGGTCAGAGGATGAATGAGGATGATACGTATGAATGTAAATGAAGTATAGTATAGACTTCGAAATCAGCAGATTTGAGAAGATGAGTTCACCACTAGAACAACCCGGTGGGTTGACCTGGTTTCATCTGAGTGGGTGGAGCTTATAATTTAAAGTAAATTTTACAAAGAAACACAGATGGACCATAGTTAATGCATCCAGATTTTTAATAAATGTGGTTCTAATATGGTGTATGGTGGTAAAAAGAGTAAAGTAAGACATGAATTGAAATATATAAATGAGGACGTAGAATGTAGTTGATATAATAGGGGACCAGACTATTTAAACTACTGATTACAAAGTAATAGATAAAAAATTTTGTTTACAAATAAAATAAAAATAATAAAAAAGGACGGTGACCGTACTTCCTTAAAAGAAATCTTTTCTTAGCTTTAATTTAAGCTTTACTTAGAAAAACAAAATTATAGGAATCTTAAATAAAAAATTTAAGAAAGTAATCTTTTAGTTATAATAATAAAACTCTAGTATAAATCAATGAAGTATAGTTCCTGTTTATCATATGAATCTATTTGATAATTAATTATAATGATTTTGCTAAGCAATATAACAATTGTACTTTGCTCATGAAACTTGAACGCATTATAAAATAACGTGTCTTATAGATAATGAAGCCAATTTGTATTTATATGTACCTAAATCTGAATAACGTTCGTAACTGTTACCTGTAACTCGTAATTTATCAGATACCTCCGTATTGTGTAAGTACAATTATTTTTTTTCCAAGTTTCTTAATTAATCACATCAGGGTATTTTTTTTTTATAGTTTTGTTATTAAGCTGTTAATGAATTACTTTTATTTATACCAGTCTTGCAAGTAAAAATAATACAGTAGAGATTTTTCATTATATCATTAAAATTTAGCTTATTAACTATATAATTATTAAAAATTCTTGTGTAAAAAATATTTTTACACAAGAGGTAATCAATTTTGGACAACTAATAATCCGATTCCGAGATGCTGTCCTCCAGGGTCTAGCTTCGTAGGTGTGCCATAGGCACGCTCTGCAGCTAGTTTCAAAATAAAACCGTATGATTTTAAAGTAATCTAAACTCATTATTTACTTGTGAGTATTTGTTTAACATTCAGTGTAATGGTTTATTTTTTTAAGTTTGGTTGTTTTTCATCATGGAGTTAGAATATTCTTTTGCGAAAATGTGTGGCAATCATTTAGATTAGCAAACTGCAACAGGACAGAAGCAAAAAGTCTGTATGAAAATAGATTTCCTAATAGACGCGTGCCAAATGAAAAAATCCGTTTGAAAGACATCACATACGTCTTAGGGAAAATATTCATTTACACCAGGGAATTATGATCGTGGTAGACTAAGGAGTATTAGGACTATTGAATTAGAAGAAAGTGTTCTAAATCGTGTGGAAGAATCCCCTGATAAAAGTTCACGTTTGCTGGCAATACAAGAAGGTGTGGGCCACGTGACTGTGTGGCGAATTTTAAATGGTAACTGTCTCTACCCTTATCACTTTTAGTGCGTACAGTGGCAAAAACATCCGATGATTTTCCATGTAGATTGGCTTTCTGTAACTAGTTTAGTAGAACATTAATTGAAAACATTTTATTTTCGGCAAGGATTCTGTTTACAGATGAAGCTTCTTTCAATAGGAATGGTGTTCAAAACTACCACAACCAGAATTTCTGGAGTGGCGAGAATCCTCAAGGTACCTTCCTTCCAAAGTAGCCATCAACAAAGATTTTCCTTAAACATATGGGTGCATGATTTTCTTTTGGGTCCGGTCATTCTACCAAATCGTTTAAATGGAGAAAATTATCTTTCTCATTTGACCGAAAATCTTTCACATTTGTTGGATGGCCTACCTCTACAATTAAGAAGAAATATGTGGTTTCACCACGATGGAGCTTCAGCATATTTCAGTCAGCTGATATCGGATTTCCTGCATGAAATTTTCCATGAGAAATGAGTAAGCCACGGAGAATGAGTGCCCTAGTCTGCCCCATAACCTGACTTCTACCTTAAACCCTCTTACCTTCTCTTGACTTCTACCCTCTTGACTTAAACCCTCTTGACTTCTACCTGTGGGGTCATTTGAAACATATTGTTTATACAACTCTAAATACCCAACATTGAGGATCTTCAACAAAGGATCTAAAATGAATTTCAAGAAATTAGGAATACTCCCGGAACTTTTGAACGGTTAAGACAATCTTTCCAAAAACGACTTTTTACTTGTGTACTTGTTACTTGTGAACTTGTGTAATTTCTGATGGTGGATACTTTGAACATCTCTTATAACTTTTAACGTTAACTGTTTATATAAAAAAAAATATATATATATACGCTTAACATTCTACAGAAATTAACGAAAGATTATCACCGGTAGATGTTTTATTTTTACAATTATTAGGTCTATTATTGTAAGAAAATTATTGTTAGAATTAACAATAAATAAAAACAATTAATATTTAATCGAATTGAACGTAAGGTGATGGACATGAAAACACACAAAATAATATAGATTTTCTGCCATAACTCGGTTATTTGTTAACCGATTTTAAAAAATAAAATGTTATTATGTTCAAAATAAAAGACTTAATATTTTGCCAGAATAAACATTTTGATAAAACTAACATTTATGGCGATATAACGAATTAAAAAATTATCATGGTCACCATTTTGCAATTTGCGAAGGAATTTCAGTTCTGATTTTTTGTTAACTTTTAAACTTTATTATCAAGATTCTTACCAAATATTCATGTGATTCCTCTGTATGAACTTGAAATAAAAATTTTTATATAAAAATAATAAAATGGCAAAAGGGGGAAAACGATGGAAAAATTTCCATTTTTCCTAAGGTTATATTTTATTAAGTCTTACAAGTAAAATCGGAAAAGTATAGCCAGCCCACCATTTTAGAAACACCCTGATATATATATATATATCAGGGAAAATATATATATAAAATATTGTGGATTGTGGACACGTTGTGAATGATTGACCGAAATAATAACTGCATAAAAACACCGCTCAAATACTAGACAATTTTAATTTTGATCAGCTGTTATTACCAACCTATGAAAAAATAAATATCTTTAATTTTTTATAACGATACCTTCATATTTATCTTTATAATTTTTAGCATTTGTACGTAAATTGTTCTTTAAAGTGGTATCTCTTTACCGATTAAGTTTGTGTGTTTTGTTTTTTATTAAAGTTGATCTCAAATTTTGTTTAATTTTTATAGACGTTATTTACTTCAATTTCTTTTAACTAAAAACATATTTATTTGTTTATTTTTTAAGAAAGTTGTTTTATTCCAAATCTAAAAAAGTGCGTATTTTCCGACAAAACCTTTACGTGTTTTATACCGTTTTTTTTAAAACCTAAATAAGCTTAGAGGTCTGGGACCACTTTGTTCAATATTTTAGAAAGGAAACCATAAGGAAACACTAGTTTTACTCCTGGAATTTACTGCAAGAATTTTAGTACGGTTTAATTTTACAGACTAAAGAGAAAGCAGGGCCGAATTATCAGTTTCGCAAACCGAAACTCACTTAACAAACCGTTTTGTGACTTATGTGTATATGAACGTTTTTTCTTCTTTTTGGTTACAGAATCATCTCTCGAGAGATTGCAGTGCAATTTGAAATCACTATGTATAAAGATTCAATGATAATAATAATAATAATATTTTTTTTTAAATTAAATTATTATTAGGCCCAAGCGGGCCCGAATGGTCTCCAACCACCCTTCCCAGCCATCCCAACCACCATAGGGGTAGGCACGCATTTGGAGGAAGAGAACTCTCGGCATTAGAATCGTGAAACATCTTGGTGTAATACCAGTTAACAGAAAAAATAATATAAAAAGAAAACTTCTAAGTTCAGGGAAAACCTAACATCTCTAAAATTTAAACATATAACACCAAAAATTGAGATAAATAACAAAGAAACATAGATAAACATAAAACGAACAAAGGTAAACAGAAATCAAATCCTCCTTACAATTTATTTTTTCAGTCTTTTACAGAAATTGTTCCGCTTCATAAAAAAATCAAGCTGATCATTAATTTCATTTGCAGCCTTAACAGAACGGTAAACAGATGCAGATACAACAGATTTATTGACATAAAAAATTTAAAAATTTTGCGCACTTCGAGGTAGCATTCTGATACCAATATCAGCAACCAGATTCTTATTACCATGAAGACCATCATAAAATAACAGAATATCAACAATTCTTCTTTTCTTCTTTAGCAGAAGAAGGCTTAAGCTATCACGGATAGAACTGTAATCATGATAATCATGACCAAGATCAAGATGTTGAAATTTGAAACTAATCCAGTTAATAAAATTTTTATGGACAGACTGTATCAGACCATCTAGTCTACCTCAACGAGCTATATCAACGGGCTCTATCTCTGTTCCAAATCACAGAGCAATACCTCAGATGGCTTCTGACCAAGATGGCTTCCCTCTATCCGATTAAAGTGACGTGAGATATCCACTTAACGAGGCTCTAATTCCGTCGCGCCTTAAAAACAATCAACATGGTCAATGAGGAGCAACCTCGCATCCAGGAAAACCTCAAGGTCAGGGATGGTCTTTTCGTGTTTTGTTACATTTGACTTCAACTTGTAGCCAAACCATGAGGCATTTGTTTTCCGTGTGAAGATAGTGATTGAAGCCTTCCAAATATTCAAAAGCACGTGATTTTTATCATCCCAATCAGCGAGTCCATCAATCCACTTCTGCAGAAACAGATGACCTTCAAGTGATGTGATCTTGAAATAAATCTTAATGTCATCTGCGTATAATTGAAAGTAACAGGTTAAATCTTTGCAGCTGTTCAAGAAAATCAAAAAACAATAACGGGGCAAGATTAGAGGCTTGTGGCACTCCTGACGTAATTCTGTCGAGGTCAGAATAAACCCCGCCAAGCTCCAGCTTAATGAACGGCAACACAGATACGATCCAATCCATCTAATCACAGCAGAGGAAAACTCGTAACTCTTCAGCTTTCTTAGGAAGCAACTTGTCAAACGCCTTTCGAAGTCAATATTCACAACATCAACCTGACCCTGTGACTAACGGCAGGTCCAACATATAACATAAAACATAAAATATAACACATATAACATAAAATTACATAAATTGGTTGTTGTGGAGCGGCTCTTCATAAAGGTGTGTTGGCAAAGGCTAATAAATATCCATATAACAGTAAATATATTCAAACATTACCTTTTCGAAACCCTTTGAGAGGGTGCACAACACTGAAATCAAACGAAAGTTAGTAAGTCCGCTACTTTTGCCGTTCTTTGGAATGGGTGTAACAATTGCCACCTTCCATTCGTCGGGGAAAATTCTAACAGTCAAACTCCAGTTGAATAATGGTGTCAAGACTGGCGCAATAATCTCAGCAACACTCTTTACCACAAATTCAGGTATAGATGCAGGTACCACGATGCAGAATTAAACATCTAATAGCGTTAAGGGTTATCCTCCACGGTAATTGACGGAGCAGTTAAAACCTCGCCACTCAAGGTGTAATCAGTCGAGACAGACATGTCAAAAATTGGAGCTAAATTTTGATGAACCCACTCAATGTATTTACCAAGACAGTCACTCAACGTTTCTATATCACTAACCAGTCTCCAATACACATTATGATCTGTAAACTCTTCACGATCTGAATTATGTGCTCCAACGTATTTCCAGAAGCCTGATGGATTTCAGCGAAGATCACTTTAAACCTCGGCTGGGCACGCCGATCTCGCTCCAGTTTGACCTTAACATCAGCACGTAATACAGAAAATTGCAGGTACTCATCCTCTGGTAATGTCATTTTGTAAGCTCTTTTTTTAGTTTTATTAAATTTATTAACTCGTAAGAAAACTAAAGAAAATATTTTAAAAGCTTAGGTTTCCTTAAAGGAACGCAACAACTTAAAGTTGAACAGAACTTGGCAAAAGCAAAATTAATATCCTCAGAGAGTAAAACATTATGCCAATCGGAGTTCAAATCCAGATCATACAACTTCACATAATTCCCCTTTCTAAAATTATAGGACGGGTGGTGTCAGACCTTGATAAATTTAGCGTTATGAACAATAATAGAAATATGATCGTGGAAAACATTAGGCTCTACAATGAAATCATGACAATTATTGACAAATATGAACATACCTCAGCACAATTAGTTAATACAAGATCTAGAACAGACGTAGTACCAGAGCCTTTATTTATTTGATCTAATCCCAGAACATCAATAAATTCAAATAAGAAACATCAATAAATTCAAATTAAGAAAAGAGCCTCATTTCTTAGAGTCAAAATGTATATCTTGGTGCAATGATCTGGTGCACCAACTAACTCCAGCCACATTGAAATCACCAAGATAACCACTCTACACCGACAGGCATCGATTTTGTCACTGATTGTCCGAAGATAATCATCAATAACCACAAGTACTGTTGATAGAGAAAAATTATGATTACCAATTAACAAGTTCTTAGAACCACGTACGGGGATTTCCAACCAAACACACTCGGATGTCTCCTCCAAATCAACTCTTCTACATAATTGAAAGTCGTTACTTACTCCAAGGAAAACACTATCTCCGCGCTCAACAACACCAAACACGTTCTATCGATCAGCTCTATAAATATTGAGAACATCAGGGAAAAAGTCGCAGTCACTATGCTCAAAACCCAATCATGATTTGGAAATCGGATAAATGTTATAATCCAGAGAACAGAGAGAAGAAAACACGTCGATAGATTTAGTGCGAAGGCCTCTTACATTCTGGTATACCTTTAGCCTCACTTTTCAATACGTGAGCGTCCTCCTCCGCAGACTCATTAATTACGTATTCAGGTAACAACACACCATATAAAGGAGCAACAAAAAAATAATGAAAATATATCAATAATAATAATAATAATAAATAATAATAATAATTTTATTTCCAATCAAATCAAATATTATAAACTAATTATTATTTTATAGTTCAATCAAAATTAATTTAGATTTCTTAATAATACGGTTCAGAAAACACTCCGATTTATTGGAAATTAGATATCTCTAGAAGCAAGCCTGTTTCAGAGATTACCAGCAGTAATAAGTAATTAATATTGTTAGAAGGATGCTAAACTCCGCGAAAAGAGGTAATAAATTATATAGAGGTAATACATAAAAAATTAATAAGAAGAAAGTAATTAATTGAGTTAGCCAGTGGCATTTGGCTCGTATAATATGATGAAAGGTGGAAAAAATCCTTTTGTAAGTGCTCTCTTGTCTCTTTTTCTTAAGAAAATGTTCTGCTGTCTACCACATACGACAGGTACTGATACACTATAAATAAGGAATCACTAGCAAGTAAGTCTTATCATTGCAATTCAATAATGATAAAAACGTCTGTAGTCTATTTCTTGCAATAATTGTGCACAATCCGTATTGGAAATTCTAAATTTGAAATTAAATTTATACGATACCAGTCTTGCGCTAAAAGTAACTTGTCTAAACGGATAGATTCGTATAGCCATACACCCCAGTCGGTTGAAAATTTACAGAAGCCATCCGAACGGTTTTGTTATAATGTAATTGAAAAGGCAATAATTATAAATTAAATGTAGAATACATTTACATAAAGATCTTTCTGTTAATCAGTTTATTTGAAATAAGATGTTTCAGTACTTATAAGTAAACAGAGAACCGAGTTTTTTCTTCGGTCGCTATACTGTTTAAGTTTTTAAAGCGTTTTGGCTCGGTAATTGCTCAATCATCATGTTGCAGCAGACAAAGCTAAAGAATCTATAAATATAAATTTCCTAACTCAAATAGTATTTCACATAATATAGCTTAAAAGCTTAAAAATATAGTTAAAATTATAAAAAATATTTAACCAAAAGAGAGAATTGAACGTAGTTAATGTACTAAAAATTGACGTTTAGGGAATAAAATTTAAAATGACAGGCGAAAAAATTTAGTTGTGAAAAGAAGGCAACTGAAAAAAGAAAAGAAGCATACTACTATCAACTATAGATATAAGAGTTTTAAAATTCTTATAACAGACAATTTCAGTGGTATAGGCTCATGGGACGTACGGGTGAGGTTAATCTTCTTCTACGTATGGTGTGGGGCTGGGTTCCTTGTAAGTCTAAAGCAAGAGAATGTCCTAAATTTTATTTGAGAAATAAAGTTGAAAATTTTATCATAGGAAGGATGTCATGAGTCCTTAAATTTTACATGAAGAGGATGTCATGAATAGGAGAGTTTGGCGGTTGAATTGTGAGAAATCGCTCTGAAGTCTTGTCAATTTGCCTTTAAGTGTATAAGTAAAAAATTCTCCAAAAATATTTTAAGGATTTTAGAGTGTTAGAACGATCAAATTTATATAGAAGGAAATTCAAAACCGGGAAAAAATGGAGCCTTTTGAAATACATTGCCTATGGAATATAGGATGCTAGAACACAACTGAAAAATTGAAGGTAAAATTTTATTTAAAAAGTTAGTAAAGGATACATAAGGAAGGATCAATAATTTATTTCTAGAAAGAGTGAAGGATAATTTAAAGGACATTTTACAGAAATACTAGACTGAGATGACTCAAAATACAGAATGTAGTTAAGGTTTTTGATGAAAAAATTAACTCCAAACGTAAAATAAATGAAGACTATTATTAAAATAATTGGGCAATTGTTTTCAATTAAATATTTTTTTAATTATTTAGTAAAAAATCTAAATACTTCCTTTTATGGGTTATTATTCAAGTTTTATTTTTCTGTGAATATTAAAATGATTAAGGAGTATCGCTGACAAAACCAAAATAAATTTGTTTTAATTTTTTTTAAATCATTAAACATGTTAGCCCTTCATTACAATAGATGGAGAGAAGTTACTTTGATGTTAGTGCAATGTTTACATGTAGAGTAATTTTTAATCATTATTCAGGAAATAAATTTTAATAGTTAAAGTCTTGGAATTTTACTGCTATTCAAAAGGCTTTTAATAAATTCCAAACGTATTAAGAATTTGTATTCGTTATTAACAAATATCCTTATTGAGAAGTTACATTTTCATTATTTAAACTTAAGCAAGAACTTTGGGAATTTTAATATTAACTAAGAAGTGCTCACTATTGAAAACCGTTGTGAATTATTTATTAAAGAAACTGTTTCTACATACCTTTGAAATAGCAAAAGATTGTTAAATTACTAAACTACAATCGAATTTTACGGACATTAATCTTTATATAATTTCTTAATTAGATTTTATTTAAAATTCAGAATTATTTTATTAGTGTTTGATTCACTATGTAAGAGACCCCTTCTTTTTAATTTATTTAAGTATGTAAATTAAAAAAAAATGTGGTGTGAAATGTTTAATTACTGAGAAATATTAAGCTGATAAGTAGTGTTGTGTTTTTTTTTTTAAATAATGCATGTAATTATGTATTGGTATTTACAGCATACATGAGTAATTAGTGTAGTTGAAGAGTATATGTGTAGATAAACCAGACAAACAGAATAACTGTGTATTATTGATTGAAAGAATTTAAAGAAAATGTGTTCGTAAGTAAAAAGCCTTTGCACAGAAAATAGTATCAAAACATGTCTCGTCTAGTCGCCTCTGATGATCACAGAGTACTACTGTTGGATGCGCGCGCAGTTTGTCCTACTCGTGCTTGTCCGAATTGAGAAGATTAATTATCGTTGCGTTAGTTGTGTGTGTATTATTAAATAGCGACAAACAGTTTTAATAGTGAATTATGTTAGTGTGCTTTATATTTTACTAGTAATTCTTGTATTTTGTTGGGTTACATCTATTCGGTGTTGTTTGCATTAATAACATATTCAAATATAAATTCTAATGATAACTAAACAGTGAAGAAATATATTATCAACCGTTGTGTTCCACTAAACTCAACAAACCAGGTTATTATAACAAATTCATTACCGATTCTTAATATTAGTTTAATCTTTTAATTAAAAATATCATTTTATGAAATATATGATATCGATTTAGTGTTTAATTTATTATCTAAATCAACAGTTTTGTCAAAAATCGCATATGATATTCATATTTATGTATTTAATGTCGATGAACAGCACTTGTAGCTTTCTTTCCCACTAAACCATTATCCTCTAGAATAGTATAATTGAGTACAAATTCAATCGAATGTTTATTAAAAAGGACGCTGTAAAGCTACCTAGCAAGTAACAAATTAGAGCCTGCAGCTTACTATCTAGCGCTGTGTTCTGTTTACTCTTCAACTGTGTAATAATAATGTATGGCGTAGAATACAATTGTAATACAGATAGTATGTATGTAAATTATTCTCTTTACTAATTCTTTTTCTTCTTTTTGAATTTAAAAGAATATGTTTTATTGATTTTTGTGAAAGTTGTCACTGTGTCGAATGAAGAACTTGAAATGTGTTTGATGTTAGTCATTCACTTGATCGATAAAGTTTTCCTTATTCATAAAAAATAATAATATTTAAATTTCATCAAATCAAACAACAAAATTATTTTCAAATTATTTGCATAATATGACAAAAAAATATATTATTATGCTTTAGTTTCTATTTTTAACAGAATAATAACGCTGCAATAACTTCAAAGATTTATTAAACAAAACAATTAATTTTAAATGAATTAAAAAATTCCCTTTTGTGGAAACTATATTATTATGCAGATAAAATTTAATTAATCCTAATTATATTAATCTGTTTTTTTTTTATATTCGATTTTAACATATACGATAACATATTAACTATTTAAAATGTTAATATTTAACATGTAAATGCACGTTAAAATTATTATTTAGCACCAAACATAATGATAATTATTAACTGAAAGATTTTGTAGAAATAAATATATAATAAAAGCATCTAAACTAGCTGTATGCAAAAATTGATTATACCAGTTCTAAATTCATGAAATTGTTCTCGATTTTTTTTTCCTGGACGCACAATGAATTATCTTGCGACCGGACACGATATTTATATAGTAAATAAATAAATACTAAGAATTAGGAATTAAAAATTAAATTAAAAACTAAAACCAAATAATATAAAAACTGAAAACATAAATGTAAATCGCCTGTGACGAATGGTAAAAGTGAAATAAAACCACAATGAAGTTGTATTACATTAATAATCTAAATTAAAACAATAAATTACTATCTGCCATACACCAAATGGCATAAATAGCTAAAATATAATATAGTAAAAATCAAATATTAGAATGTAAACGGACGGCCTTAAGAAATCGTAAAAATTCGACATCGTCCCATTATTTCCTAATGATATCGTTCGCAAAACAATTATAGTAGATTAACCTATTAAAAAATGGGTACTCATTGTCAGCAATCAATTTTGCTTACGCTGGTAAAACCTTTTTGAATTTCATAAATGTTTAATAATGTTTTAGTGTAAGTGAAATGATTTCACTTGTTTGTATAATTATTGTGAAAATTTGTTTATGATTTGAATTAAGTTGTACTAACAGTAGTATGATGTCTAGAATTTTGTTTAAGGCAGTAAAAATTATTATTAGTATTAAAAGTCGACTTAAATCAATCATTAAAACGGAAACCACTTATACACACGTACGTACTAAACTTTTCGTTTTTCTTGATGTTTTCACCATATGAAGCTTGTGTGTGGAAATGGAATTTTGTAGCGATTCATAAATGCCATGCCTGACAGGGATTCGAACTCGGGACCTCTAGCTGAAACGTCGTGACACTACCACTCCGTCACGGAAATCGGTAGAGTGGCGACCATCTAACGCATATCAACTTATTTTATCAACTGACGCATCAAAACTTTATTTTATTTTGAGCCGACTTTATTTATTTAAAATCTTAACGCAGATGAATGACAATTAAAAAATGTTATCATTTTTATTTAATTACATGATAATTCTCAGCAATTGCTTGATTAACTTAAACTTTTTATACTTTAATAGGCCATAGCAGATATGCTTAGGATCACAGAAACGCAATACCTAAACATCGGAAAGCAGGTTAGGACAGCGAGTGTAAGGTCAAAGTCCTCGCTGCATTATCAGGACTTTAGTCAATCAGCTGTCACTTTTGTGAGTATCCAAACCTGTTCATATGCTAATCCGTTCTGATAGGGTTAAGGTTAGAATTTTGTGGAAAGAGGAATAAACCACCAAAATAGTAACCATGAACTAACCACCACCACCACCACCATAAACTAACTTTACTTGTCGAGGACTCGGAGTCAACCGTTGAAGATGACTCTTGGTGCTCTTCGTTAGGTGATTTTCCGTCGTACACATGACTAATAGCACAAAACATGATATGTAGTCTCTCTCTGTTGTGACTATATTTCCATTTAAACATAAATTCAACAAGGGTTCTACGGAGATGGTAATAACTATTGCCATACTTTGGTAGGCTTATAATCTAACCTCTCTCCAAAAAATTCTAACCTTAACCCTAAGTTCTCTCAACAGAAAGAATTATCATTTTGAACAGGTATCGGTAACTCACAAAACTTATAGATAGCTGACTAGAGCAATGATAACGCGCCGCGGACTTTGACATTGCACGGGTCACCCTTCTGTCTAAACCTGCTTTCTGATATTCAGATCGTGTTTTCCTGATGTAAGCATATATACTATGATGTATTAAACTAGAAAATAAATTGTAGTTGATCAAGTAATTGGTCAGAATTATCTTCTTTTTTTATTCTTAATTTTTGTACTTTGTTGTATTGCTCCAGTTACGATTTTTTCACGGTTTTTATTCCGGACAGTTGCTGAAGAAGCTTTTACTGGATTTGTAATCGGTGAATAAATATAACTATGATAACTAACGGTATTTAAATAAGGTATCTTAATAAATGTTCTTATTTAAGTAAAGTATTACTTAATATTAATACTTTCAGTGAAAGCTATTCTGATTGATGCATGTTATATGTCAGGTCCTTTACAACAAAGATTCATAAGAAAAACCAGGATAAATTATATAAATTAATAAATAATTAATTTTATCCTTTTTAAAATGGATTTAGATCAATGGATTTAACAATGGATTTAATCTGTGGGGGAAAAATTTGTTTACCTCAAATAAAAATTAATATGCAACTAAATTAAATTTTCACCGGCTTATAGGGTTAAATTGAAACACAATTAGCATCCTATCAGTTATATTAACATTTATCAATTCATCAGTTGAGTTACTAACATTGCCAATCAGCCGACCTTAGATATTATAATCCCATGATTTAAATACATTTTTTATTTTTAAAATTACGGTTTTCTTTATTTTTATTATTCTTATAACGTTCTGGTCTGAAAAGATTACTTATCTAAGTAATGTTTTTATTGAACTTACGGTCTTAATTTCAATTAATGCTTTAAGCTGAATATTAATGAGTAGTTAATATAGAACGCTAATTTTGTAATAATTTTCTTTAAACACTTTGTCCAGCAAATCCATGAATGATTATTGAGGAAAAGGAATTTATCAAACATCTAATAACATATTAGACGTTATAAATTTTTCGGTTGCTTATTTTTTTTTTGTTTACAAGTTAGAAATATCATTATCTGGAGTTAAACCACTTAAATCGCCCAGGCGATTTTCTCCTAAACTACGCGCAATACAAAAAAATGACCCAAATAAAAGTGACTCAGATTTATGGGGAACACCTTATTGTGACCTTGAAATTTACCGTTATTTTAAGCGTAACACGACTTGTTTTTAATGGAATGACCTAGTTTTGACCCTACCAATGAAACAACAGAAAATTTTATATAGAAATATGTGGTCGCAAAGTGATCTTGGACCTTTTTACAGGGTGTTTTATTTTAATCGCCCCAGCTTATTTTTTTTTTTCCATAAATTACGGACAATACAAAAAAATTGGCTAAACAAAAGTTACTCTGATTGGGAATGGGCACCTCATTGTGAATTTGAATATATATATATATATTAATATAAGTTAACACGATTTTTTAATGAAAGGATATATTTTTGACCCCCACTAATGAAAATTGAACATTTAAATATGTGGTCGCATAAATGACGTTGACCCTTTTTTGAAGGTCATACGACTAACCTTCAGAAATATTGTTATACAAAGATAATGTTATACGAGTTACACGTTTTTGAAGGTCATAAAATATTACTTGAATATTTATTTTCCAGGCCATTTATCTCGCAAATTATGGGAAGCAGCAAAAAATGACTTTACACTGTGGTATAACACAATTTCTGATGGTTAGCGGTATGTCCTTCAGAAAAGGGTTGAAGTCATATGTGTGACCACATATTTTAATGCACAATTTTTTGCTCTTTTCATTTGTGGGGTCAAAAATAGGTCATCCTGTTTAAAAAAAAAAAATTGTTAACCTTGAAATAAATGTCAAAGTCAAGTTCAAAGCCAAATCCAAGGTCACCATCACGTGTCCCTCTCCAATCTAAGTAACTTTGGTTTGTGTTACTTTTTTTAGTTTATGAGAAAATCGCCTAGTGCGATTAAAATTAAACACCATATATTACACATACAGTGGAATTCCTATAACTCGAATATTCAAGGGACTAAAAAAAATTCGACTTACGGAAAATTCGTGTTAAAGAAACATACATGTTACGAAATTAATACCCACTGTAAATTCACTCGCGTAAAATGTACAGCACTAGTTGAGAAAATATTGTATTTTTTCATATACAATCTTAATATATCACAGTAATCAATATTACATGATTCAGCATTATAAATACAGCATACAGTACGTAGTACTAATTAGTACATGTATATAGTGTGTATGCAGTTTGTAAATTGAATTTAACTTAGCTGAAGAGTATAAAATTATCGCGGAAGATACTAAACAAAATGTAGGCTAATAAATACACACAAAAAAACTGTACATTAATCACATTTTTTCTCACTGAATTTATTACACAAAAATATTTAATGGATGAACAATGCAGAGGCTATATACTTATTATGAATAGTAATAAATATCATTGTTGTGTTGTATATAAAACACGGTTTAGTTTTAATTCATGTATTGTGTTTTTAAAAGTTTTCCAGATAAAATAAAAACAATATTAAAATTATAAAAAGTGAAAAATAATTGGCTCTTTCGTAAAAAAAACTAAATGTAATTAAAATCGATTAAAAAAGATTTGATAGTTGTTTGATGTTTCACCATTTTCACCGATGCGATCACGGTTTTCTTCTTTTTTCCTTGGTCTATGTCCATTATCAGCCTATTTTTATCATATAATGACAACGTTTATAAATTTCTTTTCGACATTTTAAAAAAGAGAACAGAAAGAGGAACAATTAACCAAACTGAATAAAAACAAAACCTAATTGTATAAAAAGTAAACACATAAAAATCGTTGTAAGAAATGAATAAGAACACCCTTATTTACAGTAGCAAACCAACCCAGACATAAGAAAATTATCCATACGAGCTAAAAAGGTTATTAAGACACATTAACCGACACTTCTTAAAAACAAACGAGTTCCGGTAAATACTGACTCGTGATGTATAAGATTTCGCTTCCCTTTTTACTGTACTGTATGATGAGTCATCCTTATTTGTTACAAATAAGGAAATTAAACATGCCTTTTAATATTTTTGAAATGAAATAAGATCGATATTATGAGCCTAATCGTTAAACTTGGGTTTTTTTATTTTATTTTTTATAATAAACTAATCAAATTTATTGTTTCGACTCATAGGATTTTTGTTCGAGTTAAAGGAATTACATATCCGTATAACGTAATACAATATGGCCGGGAATTACAATAAATTTCGAGTTGTATGTATTCGAGTTACAGAAATTTGTATATATTATATTATATATATATATATATGAAAAGATCTTTAATTTTAATATATAAAAATTATTGCTTTATATTTACTAAACATACCTAGGTGTAACATAAATTATTATGTGCAAAAAAAATGGTAATGGTAATTTACGTCGGTTAATCAACAAATAAATTGTACATACTTATTCTTATCTTACCACGTTCAAACTGTTTATATCATAACATATTCACTTTTTTTTAATTTATCATTAACCTTACGTTTAATCTTAAAATAAAATAAGAGAGGCGGCTGATTTTATTTATTTATGTTAGACGCTTTCTTAATTTCAAATACTAATAGTCAGATCTGGTAAAAATTACGGTACTGAAATTTATTTATTTAATTTAAAATATCTTATAATCAGAAGTTATACACTGAACAAAAATTTAATAAAGACAGTAAAAAATTATGCTGTACACAAATATGAGAATGATTCTGAATAAAGGCTATATTTTTATTAATATTCGGAGGAGCGTATTTTATATTTTTTAAATAAAAGTAAATAATTTCATTATCGCTTAACTCATGAAATTAGTCACATTATATTTTTTTAATATGTAATATTAATTATTTCAATTTATTTTTATGAATTAGTTACCAATTTCTAGTTATCATTTTACTTACACGTGACAGCAAAAAAATATCACCAAATGAAATAATTTTTTTTTTTGTCAATTTGGTTTTGACTATTCGAGCTTATCAAAAACTTATAGTTTTGAATTAACAAGTCTTTTCTTCATTGCATTATATTTTGACTACTGTTTGAATATTACACGATCTGTTGCAATTTTAAAGAACAGTAGAGTATATGCGTCTGCGCTTGCAATACTTGCGAATACTTATATGTTTATCTAACGTGAGTGCTTCTAAAGAAAAATTGAAAACGTTTCTTCAAAAAAGAAATTAAGCTGACCTATATGAGTTATATAATTGTATTTTTTATATATACAATACTTTAATTGTAATTCCTATTTTTATTCTATTTTTAAGCTTTTCATTGCCCTCTGCAAAATTCCTTTCTAGAAATTTATTAAATTCTTTACAAAACTGGGTCCTCTTGCTCTTTATTCTGTTTGATCTTAATCTTTAACTGAAATCGAAATCAAACTGGTAGAAGAAGAAATTTTCTAGAAATATACCAAAATGAATTAACTTGTAATTTTAGGCTGTAAGAACCAACAATTTGTTTACCCACTTTCTGTCTACAATCCTAAAACTCTGAAAACAATTTTTGTTATTAGTTGCAATAGGGTGTTAAGAATTATCAATTAGAAGAGAAAAATGAAATAATTTTGTAATTATTTTTTATTGTAAATTATTTCCTCTGAAAATCTTTTGTTGTGTGATCAATCACACTTAAAAGAGTTTTATTAAATTTAATTATATTATTGCAATTATATTATTATTATTATCTCATTTTATAAATGCTATTAAATTAACCTTACTGTGGAAAATCTTTTTTTTTTAATTCTAAATCAAGAAGAAATAATAATATTGTTTGTTATTTAAGTTTATTTTGAATAAACAATAAGTTTAAATAAAAATAAGTTTTTATTGAATAAAAATAAAATTTTAAAAGATTTTACTACCCCTAAGAACGTATAGTTAAAAGTCGTAATGTGCCATTTTAACTTATAGATAACATTTTTTATAAAGAAGAGATGGTATTAATATTTACGAAGCTGAAACTAACTACACAAGAATTAAGTTTTAGGAAAATTTAAACGTAAACAGATTTATTAATCCAGCTAAAATTCTGTAACAATAACTGTAAAAAAAAAAATGTTTTTCTTGTATTTACATATTGGGCATGTTGACTGTTTCATCTTCCCATTTTTTTTAAAAATCGCGATATTTTTTACTTCTTTCTTGATCTACATAACTGTTTCTTTGTCAGTAAACTCAAACATTATAATGAAAGAATCACCTTCAAACCTCCAACTCGTTTTAAGTTCTGAAACCACATATTTCTGTATTATATATTAGTTATCTTTTTGGATTAATCTTTATTCCCACTTCTAATAATTTTCACGTACAAATTAGTTAAAAAAGTATTCCCTTTAAATGATTTTGTAAAGTGCATATCTGCTGCTTATAGTTTCCTAATATATTTATATTTCAGGAATCGCGTTTTGCAATCAAACATAAAAGTACAGAGTATTATTACATAAATCCTTTCACTGGGTATTTTTTCTCAGATTATACCTCAGATTTTCATGTTTATTACTTATATAAAACAGATAAAATATAAAATGCTTTCTAATTTCATTCGAATTGCATTAATAGATTATATCAGAACCAGTTTTAAGGCCGGGCCTATTTACGCAATAAAAAATTGTACTAAAGCTGCTTCATTATAAAACCTGGATCAATGAAACACATGATGGTAATACCCAATAAAGGGTCCTGCGAAGAATTACAGATGAAATCTGTAGAGATATAGTCTTGAAGGTCAAGATTAAGATCTCCCAACGATGAACAAAACAGAAGAGCATACGAAAATGAGTGACAAATACGATTCCTGCAGGATTTAAAACAGTAAAGTAGCAGCTATTACTAATAAAGTACTCTGCCCAGCACTGGGAATAAAGTTAAAAAAAATTAATTAGATCCTAGCTGCCTCGTATAGGATGAAATAATTTAATAGGAAAATTAAAATAAAATAAAATAAATATATTAAAACATTTTGCTAACTGATGTCGTTGCATGAACGGGAATTCATAGTTACATAATGTTAGAGACCAGTACATTACGTCAGTAAAAATTATAGGCAACAAAAATTCATAGATATTACATATTTTTATTACATGGTATGTATAAAAATAAATATTTTAAATAATAAAATGCCCATAAAAAATAGATTTTAACATCAAAAAACTTCCAAAGTTTATATAAATAAGAAAAAAATTCCCAATTCTCTATGTGAGTATTTAAAAATTATTTAATTTTGTTTAAGAATTTAAACAAATTCTTTTGTTTAAATCATTAGAATTGACACTAATGAATTTTTAAAACCTTAAAACTGGATGTTTTATTTATTTTTAGTTTCCAGAAACTTATGAAACGTTAATTTATTGCACTCATAATTCGTTTTATTGTAATTTTAAACTATATATAGAGTAGGAAACAAAAACCAACCAGTATGCAATAAAATTAAACTGAATACAGACCGGACGCTGTCGTGATTCACTGTCTGGCTTTAATTGTATAGCAACTTTCAGAACAAAAATAATACTCGGTCACTTTATGTAATGTTCAGTAATATACCTGTCTCCACAACTTGTAATTTTAAATATTTATGATTATCTTGTCATGGATTCTGCAAAAACATTATTAAAATCGTCGATGTGTATGCTCATTTTACTCACGTATTTACATATTTATTTTATTTACTACAAGTCTCTTGATAAATTAACGTGAAATTTAAACTAAAAAGAATTTCATAAGCTGAAGAAACCGATTTAATTTTGTGTTTAGCATTGAATTTTTGGTTTTAGAGTAAGTTTGTTGTCACTTAACAGAAGTAATCTTATTTGGAAAATGGATAAACTTTAGCAAAAGTTTCATTACAAAGGCATGAGCAGAGGTACCGCTTTTAATGCATTCTAAGTATTTTTAACAAAGTTTACATCGATAAATGTTTTATTTAGATTATTCTGATTAAAATGTAACTTTATCGTTACTAAAATAATAGTTTTATTTCTATTTGATGTAAATTATAAATTAAACTGTTAATTGAGTTTTCAACAACAACATATGGTAAAATTAAAAACTTTATCCATTTGTTTGTATGCGGGTGATTAAATGGGAAAATCAGTAATTTGACTTATAAAAATAGTATTTTTTCTATTAATACAAGAATTTTTTTTTTAATAATCAACTAATCACGATATTTAATATGAAAAAAAAAAATTAACGCAATTGTAAATCACAATAAGCAATCGATTAAAATTGTTTTTAAATATTTTCAACATCATTTAAAAAGAATTAGTGTTGTCGTCACGAAGCTATGATTTAAAGAACTATAACATTTAAATCGTTTTCTGAATGCAAAGTTCTACAAATGTAGAAAATAAGGAATGGTGAAAATTCATTTAAACTGTTACTTCTAGCATGTACAGTTTTTTTTTCTTTTTATTGTTACATTCCGTGTGATGATTTCAGGTGGGAGAAATACATTAGATTAAAAAACTGCATTTTAATGACTACTCCCATGGTAATAACAAATTTGGTTTTACCTTTGTTTTTAAATAATTGATTTTGTACGTTATTATACATAATCGGTAGTTTAGAGGAATTTTTACATTTTGTACAATCAAATGTATGACAGAGAGAGAGAGAGAGAGAGTGTGTGTGTGCGTGCGTGTGTATATGCGCGCGCGCGTGAATATATATATGAATTTTAATTTATTTACCATAATACATGATTAATACAGAGAATATATATATGCATATATATATTACGTATGTTTCTGTGACTGAATAATGTTTTGCTTTGAGCTGTAGTCTATGTGATTACCGTTCCAGAACTATTTTAATATAGCGTTTTATCATAATCTGCACGTATATCCCCGCGTTATCTGTATGTTTCTACCTCCAGGAGCTTTTTTGTACTTCGTTCTGACAAACTAAATCAATGAAACTTATGTACATACATCCAATTGGTCTCTTTTTAACAATGAAAAGTCCTAGAGAAATAAAGTTTTATCTTTAACTCGATCAGAGAATGGAAAATTACATTTTGGTAATAAAATAATGTGTAACTTTAACATTTAAAATAAAATGGAATTTTCTGTGGAAATAAGATTAATAAGAATAATTAAATTTTATGATTGCACCCCTAGGGAGTGAAAAATTATCCTTCAGTCTCTAAATTCTTCGTCTTTTCTTTTAATGTGCAATAAGCGTCAGCAGAAATTTTTGGAAGCACTTAATTATTGTAACCTCCAACTGAGAAAAATTCTAACGTGGCTACTATATTTTCCCTCAACTCCCTTAAACTTGATAAACTTAGAGTGTGGTAATAGATTTTAAAACGATAAATCATACATTTTATGGAATTTGTACGACAGCAATTAATGAGTAGATAAAATTAAAAAAAAAACTAAAGTGTATCTCAAAAATATATTAAAAATAAAAAAAAAACAGGGTTTTTAATGATTTATATTGTAACTTATTAAAGTGTATATACATCAATTTTGTGTTTATAATAGTATTTTTTAAGTATTTATGTAATGAAATCGAGGTAAAAATGAAGTTGTCAAAACTATAATTATTGTTTATCTCTGGCTGAATTTTTTTTTTTTTTACTTTAACGTTTTGATAGATCATTATTTTTACGGAAGAATTAAAAAATAAATGAAAATATTGTATAATAAGAAGATAATTTTTTTTTAGGTTTGGCTTCCTTTTGATATTTTATTAATTTCCATTTTTGTGAAGACTTTTAGAACTATTTTTATCCATTTATAATTTCAGAAATTATATATACTGTGTGTGTGTGTGTGTGTGTGTTTAATGTTATATGTAGCCATCGGGACTGGTGTAGTGGTTAAGTCATTGTCACAAATCAATTGTTTAACAGCTAATTATTGAAGTCAAAGGTTCGGAGGTTCAAATTCTAGTAAAACGTTAGTTGCTTTTAACGGATTTACGTACTACATAATTGATACCGGTTTACTTCGGTAGTTGGAGTTCAATTAACCCCACTTCTCAGGAATGGTCGGCCCGAATCTGTCACAGATGTAGCCTGCTTCATTTACATATCACATATATTATCCTCAAATTATTAGGCCGTGAGTGGGTTGCTTTTATTGTTCACTAGTTGAACAGGTTTTTCATTATTAAGAAAATGAAAATTAAATATTATTTATGTATAGTTTATTAGATTTTTTTTGTTTGCTGATTCTAATATTTCATGAAAATGTTGTTTCTGTTAGATAGTCTGTATTAGCTTGGTTTTACACTTTAATATGATGTTTCTTGTAAGTTATGTTTATTTCTCTTTTGTACAGTTTGGTCATATTATGTCGTATCGTATATAGTATCATGTTTTTTTTTTTAAACCATATTACCATTATTATATTATCATTAATTTGTTATATTTACGTGTACTTAACAAATGTAGTATCTATATCATATCTATTTTCTACATCATTTATGTTATCGTTTTTTAACTTTTATTACAATCTTCCTAATTATAGCTCTTTTTATATTTTTATTAACCCATTATAAAACTATCCGAAGAATATTTTCTTTTGACTGTCATAAGATCAGATTCATCAACTATTATTGTACAGATAAGGGCCGGTTTACTACATTTTTTAAATTGTAATCCTACAACTTTCATCATTATCCAGAGAGTTCTATATTCTGTCGGTAAATATATAAATTACAATTTACGATTCAATTTATGAATTTGTTTAAACTGTATTGTATATCATTATTAATTGGTAATATAAAATAAATGTTCTTTTACTGAAACTAATTCTTAAATTTAAATAATTTACTTACTTTTTCACAACACTTGTATTTTTTCAACCACGAATGAACACAACAGACGATCCCACCACGGCTTACTCTCCCCAACTTTTCCAGCATCAGTGAGTGATGTCAGCGGTGAGAATTGGCAGCAGTAGAGCCCGATTAAGCTAGATTTACTATAGTGTAAAGGAACTTCCTGCCCACTTCGTACATACCAAATGCAGCTACACTGGTAATCGCAACCAGAGGCTAATCGGAGCCAGAGCTAATAGATCGCTAATCGGAGGAAGGAAATAGCAACTATCACTATCTTACAAGCTACGTTTGTACAAAGTTATTCTAAAACTGATTTGGAAATACGGAATCAAACTCTGGGTACGGCAAGTACCAGAGATATAGAAATTATTCAATCTTTGTAGAATAAATTTTCGAGGCGCCATGGTTCGTACGGAACAACGAAATTCACGAGTACCTAGGGTTACCGCGTGTTAGAGAGGAAGTAGTTCGATTTGTAACGCCGGCCTCCGTGGGACGAGTGGTAGCGTCCTGCCCTTTAATCCGGAGGTCCCGGGTTCGAATCTCGGTCAGGCATGGTTTTTTTATACGCTAAAAAAATTGTCATCCATTTCATCCTGTAAAGCAATACCTGAACGGTGATCCCGGAGGCTAAAAAATACAGCGCAACCAAGGTTCGATTTGAAACAAAGTACAAAATAAGACTTAACGACCACGTAAACTACCAAAATGTTAATTTTTTAGACAACGGGAAAGATGTGAGGCAATTAATGCAGGTCTATGTCTTAGACCTAGGAACCTAATAGTGATACTCAGGGCAAGGCTCAGCTTATTGTTACTTGTTACTATGTTATTATTTATTTGTTTTAATGTTGTGGCTTTTTTTTCGTAGTAATAGACATTATTATGATTTTTGGTTCATCACTGACTAGACTTTATCAATGCTTATGCATTTCTATTGATGTCTAAAATTTATTTAATTAAGTTTTAAGGGAAACTCCTTTATAACTTGATTAATGTGATGAAATTTACTTATGATTTCTAATCTGTGAAGCCGACTGTAAATATAATTTATGACACCAAAAAAAAGAAAAAAAAAGATTACAGGAATAAATATTAATTTAATGGAATACTTTTGACAATTGAATGAAATATTTGACTACCAAACAAAAAAGTAGAATTAACTCTCTATAAACAAATGAAATAATTTTATTTAAAAAATAACACAAAGATATTACCGTAAATAAAAGAAAATTGTAATAAAATAATATTTCGTAAACTTAGTTAATCTTTATATTTTTTTTAATAATGTCGGTAGATATCTGTAGAACCCTTCGTTTCCATGGCAACGTTACCTTACATCTGCTATGCAACAGTGAGCGAGTTACGCAGTGTGAAAGCAACTTACTAAATAGAATTGCGTAGGTTAGGACTGCTATTCTGTGATTGTGTACCTAGTCAAATGATATTGTATGCATATTACCTAATTGATATATTTGTCAGAATACACTATTACGTTTATGTTAATGTAATTAGATAAATTGAACATTCAGTACAAGATATATATATATATATATATATATATATATATATTAGATTGTAAATAATTAATTGTCATTGTATTAAACATTTTTATGTTATGAATTTCTTATTATTTATTTTCCAAATTAATGTAACTGGTTTTTTTTGTATATATAATTTTGTAGTAATTATTGTAATAGATTTTTTAACAACTCACCAGTTCAATTTACTTTTATTTCATTGAAAAATATAATCTTAGAAGTACATTTTATCATGTTGTAATAAACAGATTTATTTTGAAAAATGTTTAATGTTCATCTATTTTTACTTTATCGACTCATTTATTTAAGTGGAATTATACAACAGCTTAGAAAATCTGAATTTGAGCGTTAAATTCAAAATACTCTTAAAGCCCAGTTAGTTTACTTACTATAATAATAATTTTTACGTAATCTGTATATGTATTTTATGAAATATTTTAACTAGCTAGTACTTTAAATTTTTGTAATTTTTCTAACTTTTTTTTGTAATTTTTTAACTTTTTTAAATTTTAAGTGGGTTTTAGAAACAGTAATCGCTTGAATTTATTTTCTCAACTTACGTTATAATTATTCGTATCTCATGGAGACTAAAAATAAAATAAAATATATATATATATATATATATATATTTGTGTTTGTTTTTATAATTATTATTAATTATATTATTGTAATTATTATCTTTAGATTTATATATATGATGAAAGCCTAGTGAGTATTTATGAATTATTAGCTAAAAATGTTTAATTTGTAGCTTGCTACTTGGCTTGTTATTAGCCTAAAGTGGCAGAATTTCCTTACATTTAATTAAATAAATGTAATTTCACCCCATATTACGTTGAACATCTAATTATCGCCAGACAGTAACACCAGTCAAAATCAATTTTGTTTATTCCAATAGACATAATATAATTTTGTAGACATATAGTCTACACGTATAGATATATATACTCTTTTTTTTATTCAGATAATACGTTTTATTCGATAAATCAAGGTTGAAAATTATAAGTAAATAATAACACTACTTGGATAGATAACCAGTTCAAAAAATTCTGTAAAATTAAAGATAAAAGTCCTTTGTACTTATCTATGAATTGATAAGGATTAGGAGGAGGCACGGCTTTATCCGATTAATGCCTCGCCTAATTTTAGTCAATAGGTTAGAATTTGTATGCAGACACTGGATAAGAAATTGTCCCGAGTAGGTCTGTTGTCATTCAGCAGCCGAAATCAGGAGATATCCAATCAAATCTCACAAGATATCTTAAATAAAATAAATCAAGGAAAAGGAAAAGAGGTGAATAGTGAGAAAGCTATAATTTGCCTGTAGAGAAACTGTTAAATGATGTAAATGACTAGAAAAAATAAAAAAATGTTTGTTTTTTCACAGTCCGTTTATAAAATTTGGAAAGTATTTTTATTTAGTGGGTTGCAAAAAATATTACAAAGATATGCGTACCTAAACTGTGGAAATTTTTTAAAACTCCTCTATTATCAGCTGTTCAGCTATAATCATGAAGAGGTTCAGCAATTGAGTTTGAGATCAAATTAACGTTAAACAACCATGAAAATCATCTGGCTGTAAACCTACTGGATGACAGCGAGAACATTAAACGACTGAAATGACTCCATGTGTTGGATCTGGGAGATACTTCTCCCAGATCACAGATCACAGATTCTGGGAGATCTGTGATATTTGTAGTGAAACTTCTTTCCTCAAGTGTTATTGTGCTTCATCTCATTATTTTGTTTAGGAATTATGTTCCTGTTTAGGAATTATGTTGAATTGTTTAGTTGATTATATTTAAATTTGTTATTTCATTGTTTTATTAATTTTACTATTCTTTTTTTTATGTTATTGATAGTTATAGCAATCTAATTTGATAAAAATTATGATCAAATTTTTATATTAAACGTAATTCATAAATCAGGTAAATTAAACAGTTATATCAAATTTCATGTGCCTTAATTGATTTTAAAATGAATTGTAATATTGTGTAAAATAAATTTTCTCAAGGTATTAAAAGAACTAAAAACTTACTTAGATAAATAAATAAAGATATCCGTTATATATATTAATGCTAGTTATTTGAAATTTTGGATTCTATTATATTTAAAAATTTAGTTTAGATGTAATTTGAAACTTTCCCAATATGATTTTATTATTTGTTTAACGTTTACACTATACTACGAACTTTATATGAACTATAATTATTGTGAACATCAACTTTACAGTAGATTATGAAAGATTTATGAAAAACATCTATTGAATCTTACCACGCTTATAAGGGAAACGAATATTTTTTATTGTTTCAAAAGCTTATTTACACGGTACATAAACCTTACCTTGGTTATACTTACAGCGGATAGTAAACAGTACTTAAAAATTTCCTTTAACTTAAAATTTATCTTTAATAAATTGGATCATATCCCAAATCACATTGTAAGCAGTCCTCAAAACTACCCACTAATAGTGAAAACTTTTGTGCCCAGTACATACAATTAACAATTATAAATGACACTTAGCACCACTAAAACAACAGAAAGGAAAATAAAATATCATAAGTAGAACTAAAGAAAAAAATCCCCTTTCGACAGCCGGAAGGCGGAGGTAGATTTCACCGGTGCTAAGTAAGGAGATTAAAAATATTTTCAACTTAAAGTTAAGAAAAACTTTAAATTTACTCAGTACAACAATGATTACATGTGAAAACCTTTGGTCATCCCTTGCCGTATGGATTGGTCATATCAAATTTTTTTTTTGGAGAAAGGTTTTAGGTAATGTTTAGAGGAGTAACGACCACCTTAAACCGATTCGATACTTGCCGTTTAAGGGAGGTATGATTCTTTTCTGGTTATTTTTTCAACCCCCTGGGCCAATAGTTGGTGATAACAAAAAAGTGTAGTTAGATACATTTTAGCACCTTATCAAAAGAATAGTAGAAACTTTAAACGAATTCGAGATTTTATTTAATAAGAAAGTTATAGCGATATTTTGTTTGTTCGAAAAATCCCCCTCATTTCCACCACCATGGTCCGACTTTCGTTCTTAACGAACTCGACCGAGATTTTGGGACGAGTTATTTTTAAGGTACAATTTGAAAGTGATTGGCGCAAAATTACGGCCGTTATCGTGTCCACAAGAAATTGAAATATATATATATTATATTTCATTATATGGATGTATATATAAACTTTTGAGCTGATGGTGGTTTTGGAGTCTGGGGGATGTGAAACGCGAAGATATGTCGAAACTTTCCGGATGTCGAATCATGGTACCCATTACAATAGGTAGCTTTCTTATGAAATCTACCTAAAAAAATAAACAGATGTAAAGAAATAAAAAATATATCTAACAAATTTGAAATTAATTTCGAATAGATAATACACAATACTCACATACCAGGTCACACGTTAAAATACTATAAGGACACTTAGGTCTAGAACGTGCAGTCGATTCAACCTTCCAATATCATCCCCATTGTTCCTTAGGTTCGTTGCCAACACCGCCAAGTGATTTATATGATAGTTACGCCGAAGTTCGAACTTTGACCTGAATCATTGAATCTCCTCCCACATGGACAGTAATCCTAAATAATTCTGGATTTCATTGTTCGTTGCAAACCTAGATGTCTCTGTTACAAACCTCGCTATCTTTTTTGGAAACCGCTGTAAGATGTCAACATTGCTGCTCGCGGCGCTCCATAGTTCGAACCCGTAGGTTCAGATAGGTTTTAGTGTTGTTGAGTATACCAGCAGCTTATTAGAGAAGGACAAACGAAAACGTCTGCCCAACAACTAGAACATTTCCTTGAACTTTATCTCAAGTTGTCTTCTCTTCTTTCTTATATCAGCTTTCCACGTTAGTCAACGATCGAGGAGTAGACCTAGGTACTCTCTCAGTTTGCGGAATTACAACGTCCGTGGAAGTCACCTCTCCTCATAGTGAATGTTACGTGGTTCAATGTTGCTTGGTTAACTCGTATTCTCCATGTACTCAACTATGTTGATTAAATTCAACTCAGATTGTAAACTATTTGATGCTATAGTTGAGGGACATCAACTACGAGAACCACCGTGTCATCTGCAAAAGAAGCGACATTAACTTCGTTTGTAGTCGCAAGGTCTATAAGACGGAATATAATACGGGCCCCAAGACAGAACACTGAGGAACGCCTGACTTGATTTCAAAATACGTGGTCAACTCATGGTTATATTTCACCTGAGAGAAACGTCCTTTTAGGTAGCCGAAGGATGTCTTGTTTTGAAATATAGCTGTGTAATTCCTACCATCACTTTGGTTTCCGGTGTAAGCATTTCATTATCGAGAAAACAAATTAAACTGTTAAAAATTAAAATTTCCTAAATCTAATAAAAAATTTTAATAAATTAACAAAACACAAAATGGATCATTAATAGATTGCACATTCTTCTGAAAAGGTGTTGTGGATTGCAGCATAAATTCTTTCCGTTTTCAGAAAGAACAGATTAAAACTGATCTTTATTATTACAAAGTAATATTAATATTTACTCTTGTTAAACTACTGTCGAATAATATACTGCCTTGGTTCAATACTTCGGTTAGGTTTAATAATTCTAAATATTTTGTTATTTGCTGGTTCATTCAAATAAATAAAAGTTTATTTCGTTTATAATATAAATTATTTTTATTATAATCTTTAAACTTGTAATTCATATATATATATATATATAACAATTAAGCATTAGACAAATTCATTTAATAAGAGTAACAAAAAGTGAGAATTTATAAAGTGTAAAAGAAAGAGTGTACATTTATAAAGAGTAAGAAGAAAATGAAAATTTTTATTTTTACAAACTGAAAAGGAGGAAATGAAACAAACCTAAGTCTTAACACCATGATCAAATTTTATTTTTTCAATTAAAAACAGTGAAACATTTTAGAATTTCACAGTGAAAAAAAAGCAAAAATGATATCTAGAAAAGTCGGCTTTATTTACTTATCAACAATCTGTAAAAACAGCAGAATTTATGAATTAAATAATTAAAATGAACTCTCCGGGTTAAATAACATGTTATATAATGACATTTAAGTCTGACATTTAAAGTCTGTTAAAAATCAAGTATTTTGAACAAGAAACAAGTTTTATTTATGGATTTAATATTTACCTTTTTTTCCTTCATTACCAAATCGTGCGTTTCTTTTCATTTTGGCTCTTATTTATGTAGATCCAAACACCCTTGGCCATTAGTTCACGGAATACCCCAAGGGAATAACAGTTTCTAGGACTTTCGAATACATAATCTTTCACCGCAGGAAAAGTGAACGTACAGTTACATGAAATTTATGTTTTACTGCTCAGTATATTAAATTATTTATCTGCCTCGGTTAATATCTCTATATACTGAGGTAAATTATTTATATACAAATGTTGTGATTCATATATATAAATAATTTAAAGTAGTTATAATAGTTTGGCAAGCAATTAAAAACTCTGATGAGGGCAACACATGACTTCCTTGTACCCCTATTAAATTACATTTACTTATTTTATTTTAATGAAAAGTATATAAAATTTTATTTCATTAATAAGTTCTGATATTTAAATTTTTTTTTTTTGTTTTATTGAAATATTATTATGTTATTATTTTTTTTTACAATCAGAGGTTAAAATTGTTTATAAATCAATATGTATAAATTAAAAAAAAAATAAAAAATAAAAAAAAGGAGATAAAGTCTGATTTGAACTGACACGCCTTCCACTAAGATCCAAATATTTAATTAATTAAAATTTCGTTTGGCTACAACTGTGGAACCAGTAAAGATAATTATCACTTACGAAATATCGTTGAAAAGCCTTAACGAGGACGTAATAATGGAGTTAAGAAAAAGTAAAAAATGCTGATTTTTTTGGATTTTGGGCTTTTCTGGACACTTTTGGTCCAGTCGATTGCAATCAAAAAGGGAGGTGCAGAACTAGATGTTACAGCAGTCCTAAATTCAAAGCTTCAACATCCTACGGCTAATCGTTTTTGAGTTATGTTTTAAGATACGAATACATACGTACGTAAGTACAGACGTAACGCCGAAACTAATCAAAATGGATTGAGGTATGGTCAAAATCGATATTTCCGTTGAAATCTGGAAACCGAAATATTTCGCGATCACAATACTTCCTTTAGTTCGTACACGGAAGTAAAAAGGCACGAAGAAGGATATACCCTGTTAAAGATTATGCTTGAGGTATCAGTTTTTATTTTTTAACTTTTTTTTTTCTTCTTATTATAGAATATGAGAATATTAAGATAATAACCTTTTACACCACATGTTCTATTTCAACCATGTTTGTAGCTTCATTGAATAAACTATTTGCATAAAAACTTTGAAGTGAAGAAGATTTGTGCTGTGGAATCTTTATTAAATTCTCTTATACAATTCAATGTAGTATTCCCGTACTTTCATTCATAAGTATTTATCTTTCCGTTAGCCAGTTTAATTAAGTCATCTAAAATTTGTTTTAGAATTAAAGTCCCTAGTTCTATTAAATTTTTTCTGAGCAAAGATATTTTTCTTGAATCTGGGTATTTTTATTATTTGTAGTTTTTTATCTTTATTTAATGACAGGAAGAACTTGTTGTAAAAATACTAATAAATCTTAGTCGGCTAACCGGAGAAAAAAAATTGGAAGAAATGACCCAGTAATTAAAAATATTCACACACGCGCGCGCATATATATATATATATATATATATATACCCACACACACATATCAATTATTTTGTTCAATAGTAATTTTTTTAATTAAAATTTTTATGCTATTTATACATGTGTTTTTAGTAATTACAATGACAAAAAATAAAATTAATACAATCTAAACATAGAAAAGTGGTTTGAATATAGAAATTTAATACATTTTTAATTGAAATTCCTTTTTTTTTACAATTAAACTTTAATTCTTTGATATTATAGAGAGTAATCATTTTGTTTACTCAGTTGTTCAGTTATTTATTAAATTTATTTTTATCAGTCTATATTCATTTCCCAATATAATTACATACGTAGGTTATTTATATTCAAATATTCGTTTTAGAATAAAATTTAATACAATATTTCAAATACAGTATTTATCATTTGATAATACTTTCCGGACGTTAAATTATTCAAATGAGTTTCGTATATTACATGAATTGTATTTGCAAGTGCACGGTCGGTAGTTCAAGAAATATAAGGATATGTCAGTATCTAAATAACGCAAATTGCATTTAGGCTACTGAGGTTAAACCTCTCACACAAATCGCTCTAAAAACGAAGCTAGGTAACGTACTACAGGTAACGTTGAACAAGTGTTTCACAGAGTTTTGTCTGCGCTGTTTTGTAGATTGAGGATAAAAGATGCATTCCACTTCGTCCAAGCCAAAAATTGCAAACCACCTCTCCTCCGACCCCAGGGCCTTAAACAACCCGGATTATTTCCCAGCACAAAGGCTTATAGAAATTTCTTCTGGGAAAACGCCAACCACTCAGAGAAAGGCGCCTTCTACAACACATGCTCTCACTCCACACGTTAACCGTTCCTTTTACCCGACTGTACGTACCTTAATAACATACATTGCATTATACCGTATACTCCGCACTGCTATTGAATCATTATTATTAACTGTTCATGAACTGTGTGCACATAACTCCTTTACCTTCTTCTCTCTTTATTTCGCATTTTACTCTCTTCCATACCGTACATTTATTTTTTTCTTTATACTTTGTCTTGTATTATGCCAACTACTTTTTTTATTTTTTACTTTAAACCGGTGAGGGCTTTTAACTTTATCCATTAACATCTAAATTACTTTCGCATGATGGTTTTAATAGGTTTCGTAAGTTACCCAAATAAATGTCTTGTTTTTCATTTTTCTAAACAAAAAACATATTCATTAAATTACTTAATTTTTCTGGTAGAAAAATCTAGTTAATTAGTTAGAAACTACATCTTCTGTGGCGAATATCATAATCAATTAGTAAATCAATTATTATTATTATTATTATTATTATTATTATTATAGGAATATGCTGATTAGTATATTTTATGTTGGTGGTCTTTATGTCGATGATAATAATTTTCATTAGATATTAGTGTATTAATAGATTGCGTTGTTGAAATTAAATATAGATTTATTTTACTAGATTTTTGTATGCACGCAAAAAATAATAATGGAGATTTTTAATTTAATTCAATATTTTCATTGTTACAACTAATTCATTCATCTAATATATATTTATTTAATATAAATACATATTATTTATATATATATGGTTGGTACCTGTGAGTCTGTTAATCTTTCAAAGATCATGTTACGAAATGCCGTTACAAAATGTTATCATTGTTATCAATTGTATCATCATTATCAATGTTATGAAAATATTATCATGTTATCATTGCCGTTACGAAATGTTTCACCGTATGGCCATTTTAATGTCTTGCGGTAACAATCGGATTATATTCCAATATTCAACTTTACTATGGTCAAACCGTTGGTCAAATGGTGTTTAGAAATCATTTGCAATGTATAAATTTAAATCTTTTACAAAAACGTTTTCTGTTTTTTTCGTTATCTCTTTTGGTTATCGGAAGAAATAGCTTTAAATTTGGTACAATATACGACGCAACGGCTCAACCAACATTTCCTCGCCACTATTTCTGTGAATGCAACAGAACTGGCTGCTCCTCCCTCAGGTTACTTAACTAAAAAAAAAAAAACATAAAAACTCGATCTTCGTGGCGGAGTGGTAGGGTTTCAGCCTTTCATCCGGAAATCCCGAGTTTGAATCTTGGTTAGGCACGGCAGTTTTCATATGCTACAATATCTTTTTCCATATTCCACGCCCAAGCTACGAGCTTATGTAGCGAAATCATCAAGCCAAAAAAAAATTGAGAAACGAAGTACTGTCACCTCCTCCTGTTGTTTGTCGAATAACGCAAAGAATTTTGCAAAGTATATTTTTCCTCAGAAAGGACGGATAACCAGTAATAACTGCTTATTTTTAAGTTGGATATTATTCTGAATCTCGCGTACCTCAGATCACTCTTGTTCCAATTATTGGAAAAATTATTGGAGGTTAATTATTTATATACATATGTTGTGACATATTTGTATAAATAATTTAAAGTAGTTATAATAGTTTGACAAGCAATTAAAAAATCTGATGCGGCCTACACATGACTTCCTTGTACCCCTATTAAATTACATTTACATATTTTATTTTAATGAAAAGTATATAAAATTTTATTTCATTAATAACTTCTGATATTTTTCTTTAATATTTTCTTTGTTATTATTGAATTACTATTCATGTTATTTTTTTTTACAATGAGAGGTTAATAATTGTTTATAAATCAATATATATAAATTAAAAAATTAGAAAAAGGAGATAAAGTCTGATTCGATTTGATATGCCTTCCCCTAAGATCAAAATATTTCATTAATTAAAATTTCATTTGGCTATAACTGTAGAACCATAAAAATAAGTACTACTTACGAAATATCGTTGAAAAGCCTTAATAAGGACTTATTGCTGCAGTTAAGAAAAAGTCAGAAATCCAAATTTTTTTTGGATTTTGGTTCAAATAATTGTCAATAATACCTTCTGAATCGTGAATTTCTTTATACTTTTTTTATATCTAGCATCTTCATATAGTTATCATTATTATTAAATAATGATAAGGTAAATAAGTACATATTAATGAGCTTATTTTAAACAACAAATACTGACTTTAATCACATCGACTTTTCTATATTTTAATAAATTGTGTATTCTCCGCCTAATCAAGTAGTGAGATCCGCCTAATCAAGTAGAAACTATTACAATTCATTGAAATTTGATTGAAATTTTTTATGAAATATATTAAGTTAAAAAGTAAAATATTTTCCCTTAACACAATTTGGTAATTTTTATCAACAATCTCTTCCCAGATATAGATACGAATTATTATTCTGAAAAACTTCAAGTAGTTAAGTTCCTTAAATATGTAATCGTAATATTGTCACCTTACAATTGTTCCACGTTCGAATAAAACGTTTAATCGTTATTATGTGTAGGATTATTCTAAAATAGTTTATACGCTTATAAAATTGGATTATGTCACACGAATTTTTATCAAATATATATATATATATACATATATAAACTTGTTAAATTTTTTCTGAATAAAATTGAAAAGAAAACATTGAATAGTTCAACTTAAAGCTGAAGAAATAAAATCAAGAATTGATGGAGGTGGTATGAGAAATAGGCACTAGAGGAAGTGGGTTGAGTAAAAGAGCTAAACTTCAGGTCAACTCATTTTGTTCCCGCGCTTTTCTACCGGAAAATCTATTTCCACTGGGAGGAAAGCTCAACTCGATTCCGGTACATATTTAAAAGCGACAAAAGAGTCAACCAACTTTCCATCTGTCGATTATAAGAACTTGCCAACAAATATCTGACAACCCCTAGAGATTATCGAACCTATAATCGAAATATCGATAGGTTGTGACGTATCGATGTCATAAAACTTCATTAATTTTAAGTTATAACACGAAAAACTTTTAAACAGTTTTCTGTTGAATTAAAGATCCAATAAATTATATAAGATAAAACGTGATTTTTTTTTATTTATTTGTTAGTTAATAAAAATGAGAAAAAAATATTTGTTATAAATAATAAGAAAAATACATACGTTACTTATTATTTTTAATTATACTTTTTTGTAATTGATTTTTATTCTTTTATTATTTTAATATACTTGCTTCATCATTCAAGTTTACATTATTTAAACGCATAAAATGGTTAAAATTGCTACAATTTTATTTAACTTACATATAAACAATACAATAAATATAAATGTTCACCTTTTTGGGCCGTCCTTTTTGTTGTAAACGTAATGAATTTATGTTCTTATTAATCTAATTAGAGTTCATCTGATTTATTCAATGTAGTTCTAATTTATATGTAATACATTAAATAAGATTAGTAAAAGAAAATATATACTTTTTTAATTTTAATCATTTTTTTAAGTAAAAAATTTAAAGTTTGTATTATTCAGAGATTTTCAATTAGAATTTCGTAATTATTATTATTATTTTCCTGGAAAAATTCAAAACAAACTAAAAGCAAGTTAGTATCAGTGAATAATAATAAAAATACTTATAAAAACCATTTTAGATAGGCATATAACAAATATTACACCACAATTTACCTAATAATCGTATCTGTGAATAATTCCAGTTAATTTCAAATAACCTAACGTTTTTATCGATTACTTCGCTATATTCTCAAATGAATGATGATATCAGTTAGATATTTAAAATTCATCTAAGTGTTATTCAAGTATGTTTACTTGAATTTAAGCTGATAGAGAATTATTTTTTTTTAACGTTTTTATTTTAGGTTACTGTAATTTTACTGAACGTTAAATCACCTACTTCTGTTTTAAACTAATCACAACTGCGTTCAAAAATATTGGTAAAAATAATTTTCACTCGTTTTGTCAGAAATTTAATTCACCTTCTTTAAGAAAACGCTGATAAAAAATAATAAATTAAAAATTTTATCTGCGTATGACCTAAAATTGCCCTAAAATTATATGAATTATATTCATATAATTTTGTGTTTATTAATTAAACAGAATTTTTTAAATACGTATACATAATACTGCACTTTCAAATTCACAATCGTTTTTTAAGATAACAAAAGTTGTTTCAGTCGTGTGGAAAAAGGTCATCAATCTATGACGTCATCAAAAAATAGTAGGAAGCGACTCTAAGTGATGTCACAATCAGGAAACAGACAAATACATCAGCGGAGATTTGTCCCGGGGTGACAGCCGGACCCAACTAATGTGCATTTTATGTAAATTTCTCACCCTCAAAACCAACTCTAGGGTTTCCTTTTCCTAGACGTCTTCCTGCGCCTTCAAGACAAATAAAATTCACCTCACCCTACCCTCCCGGTTGTTTATTATCTGCAAGAATTATATTATCCCCGACATCGTAGTCTCCGGCTGGCGTTCTTAATAATATATTCTAGTTAATTTTCTTTCTCTCACGTGAGAATAAATTTTGAACCTCCTTTTCTCTTTTCAACCAAAGGATGAGTTTCTGTATATCTATTTTCACAATTCTTCCGTTCCTTTATTGTAACTGTTTGAAATGTTTCATTTAAAAAATGACATATTCTCACAGTGTGATTACTTTTTTTGTTATAACTACCTGTGTCTTAATTTTAATTTTAATTAATTGACTAGCTAACCGAACTGAAAAATTAGAATCACACAATTATGAATTACTTATACTTTCCTAGTGTATTTAAAAAGGCTGATAAAAACGTATATATTTATAAGAAATTTAAATTAAATCTAAATACCAGACTCGAGTATTATCAAAATTAAAGCAATTATTATTGTAATATTCAGTTTCATACTTAATTCCAAAGTCTAAATTATTGGATTCACTATTATAGTCTTTGTTTCCGCTCACTCTACATAAATCTTAATTTCCCTAAACTTTGCATACACCTTCATGACGTATTATATAACCCACTAACCTAGTTCTTTTGCAAGATTCTGCTACAAGCTCTGCTTTATAATTCAACGTAAAATTTATTAATTTTATATATTATCAATCCATCTGATTTTGAATGTTCTCCTAAAGAACTACATTAACAAAAGCTTATATATTTTTCGTTCTGATGTCCTATTATCGGTGTTGGCTGCTGCAAAACACTTCCTTTATACATAAGATGTAAAGTGAAGGAGATAAATTAGTTTTGAAGGGATTGATCTATCTATGTACGCTTCAATCCCTTCTGGATTAAATTAATTAATAAGTTTAAATTTTGATTGATTTATTTAATAAAGGAACGTTATTACTAGAGAAACGAAATATTAGAGTAAAAAAAAAAATTAGTGCGGATTTATATTTACTTAGTTCAGCTAAGGTTAGATTTCACATTACAGGAGTATTTCATAAAATATATTTCGGTTAACGATAAATGAAATCTTCTTCGTAAACTTTTTTACGTGAAAGATACTAAAGTCAAATTTATTTAAGATTAATTTTTAATTTCCTGAATTTATGTAACTATGGTTTACACACTGAAATATTTGTCTAACTGTACTTTACTCCTTTAAATTACAGGCTCCATTTTTTAATAGTGTAAAACCACTGTCCGTAGCATCTTTTGGATTCACCAATATATGTATTTTTTTATACTGCAATCATTTATTAAAAAAAATAAAATCAAGTCGATTCTAAAACGGAAAGTTATACCCTAAATTTTTACCTAAGATAGTGTTATATAAGATTCAAAGCTAAGCTTTACTTACCGTACTATTCTCTCTCTTTTTTTCTTTTTTCTGTTTAGCCTCCGGAACTACCGTAAGGTCTTTTCAGAGGATGAATGAGGATGATATATATGAATAATGTGAATGAAGTTTAGTCTTGTACAGTTTCAGGTCGACCATTCGCTGAGATGTATGATTAATTGAAATCCGTATAATTCTCTTTACGGAGAATATCCAAATAACACTACCCGAATAGAATCCACTAGCCACAAATAATATGGCGTCTATTAAACAGATGTGTACTTTTCACATAACCTTAATAAACATTTAATAAAAACGAATTAAAAATAATTGCAAATCTTTTGACTATCAGAGTAGTAGAAATCATTTCGTTTTCTGACACAAAATTATTTTATATCATTTGATTCTATTAAAAAATTTATATAAAACATAAATTAATATCGCATGTCTTAACAAAACCTAACATGTTACATTATAAAGCAAAATTTTCTTACCATTACAATTAAAATACTTTTATCTGTTTATATATATATATATATATATATAAAATTTTTTCTTTTATATATTATATATATATTTCTTTAATATCACACAAATTTCAAACCTGAATAATTTTCTATGAAATATACAACAAAAATGAAGAATTTTAGCAATAGTTTTTAGTACAGTGCAGAAAAATCCTGTCCTGAATATTTTCTCTTTGTAACGTTTAAGAAAGAGAAAACATGTTATAAACCTCTTCATTAATTCTAGAGTTACAATAAAACTCTTGTAAAGGAATACTAAATCAGAATGATAAAATTAAACCTCAGTTTACTTCATCAAAAATTAATAAGCCTAACCTTTTTTTTGTAAAAAATAAGTCTTTAATTTTAAACTGGATTTTCACGAACCGCAAGTTCATCGTTGCGTAAAAGAGTATTAGCGGCACGTAATGATTTAAAATTTGATGTAACATTCCGTTTTCCAACATTCTGATTTTTATTATTATTTTTCTTTTATTTTGAAGTTTTAGGGACATTGATTTCTATGTCATTAGCCCCTTCCACATAAAAAAATAAAAAATTGAAAAATATCTTTTCCTCCCCTAAAAATAACACAAGTGTCAAGGACTAGTCTTGTATCTACAGGTAGACTTGTCAATGGTTATTGAAACCCCAAAATACAACATAACAAAAATGCAAAGATTCTTGATATTTTAAAATCTTTCTACGAAACTTTGTCAAAACTATCAAATAAAAGTTCACTATGATAAAACTTAAAACGCACAGTGAAGAATTTATTAAACACAAAATGACGAGGATGTAACGGGCCCTTGCCATTAAACATCACACAAAACACTTCTAATAAAACATTAAGAATACATATCAAAACTTTTATGTTAATGGAAAATTAAAAATAAGCTTTTATTATAAAATTCTTCATGGAAACAAACGATCTATCTCTTCTTCAAATCTAACTCCCTTGGTTTTCCTTTCCGCCATCCTTTTATGGTTCTTTTTTCCATCTTCCTAAAGGCCTCGATGTCGAAATCCAAAGTATCTGAGGCCTCAAAGATGGAGACTTCAGATCCTCCGCCATAAGTCTCGGAGGATCTCCTGCTACCGGCATCGGTTGACAACGGCTCCGCTGGCGGTGTCGGAAGTTCATCACAGTCGAGACTGGATGTACTCACCGCTAGAACATGTGAGGCCTCCAAAGTTCCCTCTCGCCTAAAGGTCTCTCTGCTTTCGGAGGCTCTATTGTTGGTCGTTTAAAGTATTTCTTTTCCAATATCGTCACCTCTAGTTTCGCAGATCCCACGGCGGGGATTTTTCTTCCAGCACATTTACTTTAGATATAGTTGGCTCAGTCTTTCTCTCAGTTACTGCTTCTTTGGCTTAACATATGTGCTAATTGTAGGCTCAAATTTAGGTTTTACAGAGCTCTTTTCAACGGAAACTTCTGCTTTCTTCTGCGACGGTTTTGGACTATTTCTTCTTGTTAGTCGACTCTTCATTTTATCCTCAATGATACATTCCACCATCTTAGCCAAAGCTGGTGCCAATTTAAAGCGCATATTGTGATTTTAAAGAAACTGTAGAAGCTGCAGGAGCGGCCCCAACTTCTGTGTATGAAGCCATCTTTGGCGTTCGGTCAAGCACAATGTTCCTTGCGTCAAACTAGCTGACTTTCTGTATTGTCTTTATTTCTTGGGCAGCTACTTCCTGTTCATAAATAGGACAATTCTGAATGGTATCTATGACAGTTGACACAGACAGGACGGTCAACTGGATGTGATTGTTCACCACATATACATGTCTGCTTTCTTGTGCAACTAGCCGCAGTGTGTCAGAAACTTTGACACCAAAAGCAACGCAAAGGTGTTGAGATAAATGGACATACATCCAACCTGTGAAACCCATCTTTTATCTTCTCCAGACGCTTCGGTTTATTGAAGGTTAACAAGTGTTACGCAGAGCGTTGAATTTCTCCGTTGCGACGCATGTTTAAGCGACGGCACGCAACAACACCTTGTTTCTGAAGTTCATCTACAATCTCCTCTTCTGTGGAGTTTAACACATTCCTGCACACGATAATACCCTTAGAGGTGTTCAAAGTATTACGGGTAACTACCTCAGTGTCCATGACTCTGATCTTCTACGCTTTTAATAATCGCAACAATTAAACGTCGTTGACAGTTTCCACAAAAGTCTCGCTGCAATTTTCCTGTCTCTTTAACCGATCAACACCTTCCGTGATGCCACGAGCTATCACGGATAAGCTAGTTTTTGAAAAATCGTTGTCTTTCTTTTTTATAACTAAATATATTGGTACTGAACCACTATTCTTCGGTCTAAACTTACGAGTTTTTTCTACCTTTCCACGTCTATAATCTCTTTATTATCAATAAATTCTACACTCTTCCTTCTCTTCACCTAAATAAGGCTCTCTAGGACGAGGGTTTTTACGTGGACTCTCTACCACGGTAGATGTGGATGTTAAGTTGTCCATACAGCTATAATTGTCCCAGTCATAATGTCACAAGTTGGGGGCAGAGAGACGGTTGGGCGTGCTCCGGATCATTGATCCTGCCTGGGTTCTTCCAGTCAGCTGCCTCTCACAAATTTAACTCGGGCCGGGGATTCAGGTACTGCCAGACCCACGATACCGACATCCCAGAGCTCGCACGGCTCCCAGGGCTCCGATATCCTTACCCATGGGACAATCCCTGCCTACGGCCGAAGTGACAGACTCACGCTGGACGGCGCAAGACTTCGGCAGAGCAAGCTCACAGCAGCCCACCTCACTCCGGCTCCACAACCGAGAAGAGGGATGAGCACTCCCCGTCCGCACTCCGCCCAGGGTCGGCAAAATAGATCACTGTCATGTCTCACACCCCCTCCCTTACCGCTGGTAACAGCGAAACCGAGAAGCAAAACCGCAACTAGCTCGGGATCGTCAATCCTGTCCGCCACAGGGAGATCCTGAGCGAGACCATTTCCCCGTTGGCCGACGTAAGTGAAAATACTGAAGTACTATGTCATTGATGTGTGCGTAGATGTTATTGCACGGACGTGGGGTTGGATTTATCCGGGGCAGTATTATTTCACATAAGGGTCTATAAAGATTATTATGAGATAAAATATATAGTAATGAAATATTATTACGTATAACAGCGAAATTATTTGTTGTAAAATGTACGTAATAATGTAAAATTTTTAACGCATTCTCTACTAATGTTTTTTTTTTTTTTTTTTTTTTTTTTTTTTTTTTTTTTGTAAAAGGTTAAAAAGCTAATTTCCTTGTATAATACATGTTATTAATATATTATTAATTATTATATAATATAATATTGAATAATACTGAGGGAAGTAGAGATATTCCAACTGCATTTACCAATCAAATTTGTTTTTTACTGGTACTTTTTATAACACTATGGATACATATTGATAATTATATATTTTACATATTACCATATGCAAAAATTAATTAGCGTTTTTTTTTGTTTATTTCGGTTTGTGCAGAAAATACAATGTAATTTAATACTTTGTATTAAAATATTTTATGTTATCGTATAAGCTATAAAAATATTTACTTTTAATAACAAACAGATAAATGAATAAATAATGTAGAATCTCTTGCAAATGAAGTAAGAAATTTTTAATTTTCATTGAATAAAGGAAACCTCTTATCGTACCGCTTCTAGGGAATAAATTTCTATTAACTGTCAAAGAAATGAAATAACAAACAAAAAAATATTAAAATGTTGTCATTGGCTCTTGGCTTTTTTTTATTTATTTCTTACAAATAATAATTGCTTTAGAGATAGAATTTTTGTTCCTTTGATAGCCGCAAATGAAAGAAAAAGAATCTGCTATCTGAATTCTATAAGCCATTTTCTGTTTCTATCAGCTAGTGTTTCTGTTTTTGTCGTGTTTTAAATTCTTTTGATGTTATTCGTTGCCGAGTAAGTATATTTTTAATACATCTTTAAAAACGGAAGTCTACTTGATATTGTTGTTAATAGTATTTCACGCAATTTAGCGAAAATAATTTCCACTATTTCATTATTTTATAGCCAGTTTATTAAAAGCTCATCATATCCTATCTTTGAAGCATATGTTCATACCCAGTACATTAATAATACATGCCGTGCAGAAATATACGATATTTAATGTGAAATAGTTATATCTGAAATAAAAAAGGTTTAATCTATTTTAATGAGAATATTTCTATTTGTTAATAACTTAAATAGGTTTTAACAAGGGTTACAAATATATTATTTTATTTTCAACAAAATGCAATATTTCTAATTTTCTATATTTATTAATTAAATTAAAAAATTTGATTTGGACACCATACGACTTCCTTGTACGCCTATTAAATTACATATACACATTTTTTTCTGCACTTCATTTCAACTTATTTCATTTGAAAGTGAGATACGATTATTTAATAAAGTGGATAGTTACACAAACGCATTGTGGTGGATACCACATTGCATCACATTTTTTTGTGGTGTCCGTATCAGCATTTTATTTCAGTCTATATATTAATTTTGTTTTACGTCAAGTAGTTATGTGGTGTAAATAAGAACGTGTCGGATCCGCAACCATCGCTTCGAATCCGACTTCGATAAATATATTTTTTCTTTACTTTTTTTTTAGTTTAAATATATTGGTTTATTAATAATAATTAACCCCTGTAAAAATCTTTGAATTCAAATGAAAAGTACATCAAATTTTATTTCTCAAATAACTTCTGCTTTTTTCATTTTTTTTTTTTTTTTTTGTTATTGACTTTTTTAAACTTATTTTACAATCAGTGGTTTATAATTATTAATAAATCAATATATTTAAATTAAAAAATATATATTTATATGAAGTAGGATTCTAACCGATGTTTCTTCCCCTTGTAAGATTAGAATATTTCGTTAATTAAAATTTTATTTGGCAGTAACTCTGAAACCAATAAAAACTTATAAGTCACTTATGATATAACGTTGAAAAGCTCTCAATGAGGGCTTATTAATGCAATTAAGAAAAAGTCCAAAATCCAATTCTTTATATTTTACAACAGTCCCAAATACAAAATTTCAACATGCAATGGCTAATCGTTTTTCAGTTACGCGAGATACATACGTACCTACAGACGTCACGCCTAAACTAGTCAAAATGGATATCTCCGTTGAAATCTGAAAACCGAAATTTTTCGTGACCACAATACTTCCTTTATTTCGTACAAGGAAATAAAAATGACATCATAATTATTACGAATAATTATAAAATTTACTGGAGACTGAATTACCTAAATTTAAATTTCACATACATAAAATAATTTAAAAGAAAAATATATTGCGTAGTATTTTTTACTGGTAATATAAGATTATTATTGTAGATAGATTGGGCAAGAAAACTGTAATTTCAATAGTAACACTAAAAATAAGAAGGGGCAGGCAAATATGAGGCTGTTGATTATTTATTGATACTGATAGGTGGAATTGAATAAAAAAAACATTGATTTATTTGAAACCATATGAGCATATTTAATAAGATGTCTGATTATATTATGTTTAAGGCTCATAGATTTTTTTTAATAAATTTTAACTCGTATTAAAAATATTTTAGTTCTATCGGTTACTGTAGTTTTTAACAAGGCCTCGTTTAATTACAGATTCAAGCTAACTAATATTTTATTTTTCAATTTTATGGGATATAGAAACGTAATAATTAATAATTTTTATAATCTGCTACTTAATTCTTCAATACATTTTTCCATTTCTATCTAATGCATACAAATTCTTGAATACCGCTTCAAAAAACACTTTTTTTTTGCATCTAACATTTAATTATTTGCTCGTTATATTACATTCCACATTTTAATGTTTACCTTTAAAATAACTTTAAACTGTCAGTATAAGTGTTTTGTAACATAATACTGAAAAATTCTTTTATGTTTCAAATCTTAAAAATTCCCTGTTATAAAGTTATACACCACGAAAGTTTTTATTATTTCTTGTAAGAATAAATTTAAATCTTTTTTCTAGTGATTTTAGTCTTTCTTAGTATTCTAATTTTCGGAAACACCGATTAAATATTTTAAAAAGTTACTTTTTTTGAAGAATATTAGGTCAACATCTGACAAAAGTTAAGTTAATCAGATTACAGTTTCATACCATATATTTTACCGTCTGTTGTAAATTAAAATGCACAATTAAATTCTTTTTAATTAATTATTTTCTAAAATAGTTAATTAATTTTCCCTTACAAACGGTTTTTGTTTTGCCACCTGTAAAAATAAATGTTACCTACTATTGATTTTCCAAAAATATATAATTTTTAAAACATATAAAGTGTAAAATTAATTTTATTCCAGTCTGTTGTAAGTTACTAATGCTATTTTATTTTGTACAATAATTAAAAGTTAACTAGTTTTAATTTTAAGATTTATATTTTTATTTGAAAATACTTTTTATACTACATACAGTTCAAAGAATTAGAGAATAAACTGGAAAATTATATAAACTACGAGATTGATAAATTTTAACCCTTACCTACGCTTCATAGAACAAAAATATACTAATAACGTATCTTTTACGATGAAAAGCCCGTTAAGGTAGCTGTAAAAATCATATGAAGAGTTCTGGTAAATAATGATCAATATAAAAACAGTGTTTGAGTAAACACCTTTTTTTTAATTTCAGAACACAGAAAAATGAAAATAATTAATACAAAATTGATACTTAATTTTTATTCTTGCTGTATAAAATAACATATTGATTTTTTTTCTATAAATTTACTAGATGAAAAGTTATTTATAACTAGAGGAAAATTTAATCAAATTTTAATTTATCGACAATAAAAACATAAAGGTTCGTATTTAATTAATGTTAAATTTTGCATTTTAAACATAACAATAACTAATTATTTTCCTCTTTCTCTCCTTTATTAAACCAGTGTTGCCTGCATCTAAAGCATTTTTTCCAACAGAAAATTATACATTAGTTAATTTTGCCATATACTACCTTTACCAGTTTTTTTTATGGTTGTGACATATGTCAGTAACTGAGGTACTTAATTTGGGTAGTATTTGAGGAGGTCATTTGTTAGATTCGCTAAGAGTTGAATTTATAATGAAAAATCATGACTTTTTCTGAAATTCATAATGTTCATTCACTATAAATCCGGTTCCTATGGTAAACAGAATTCAAGTGCCTCTTGTAAAATTGGTAAATAATTTCTTGCATTTTGGAAAAATGGACGTTTTGATGTGTAGTAATAAAATATGCTCGGTAAGAAGGCAACTTAAAAATTACTTTCCTACACAGTTTTGTATGAAATGCTTGATATTCTAGAAAATGTCTAAGCAGATTTTATTAATTACGACTACCGTCCATCTGGTCAATAAAACCGTTTTAATGACGGCAAAGAGTAGACATTATTCCATTTTAATGTTTGGACATGAACAATATAAAATGAATGACACATACCAAAATCGGATTATAGGTTCAAAATTGAACGTTAAAAAAAATCTGAAGGATTCACAATAAACTTATAACACAATATAAATAAAAAATACATACTTAAATAAAAAGTCTAACTGAATTTACAATTTTTTAGCGAATTTCCAAAGTATTTGGAGATCGCTACTGCGCCCAGTCGTCTTATTTATATGCATAAGTACGTATCTATGTATAATGCTTTTTCATCTTCTCTACCGGACGAAAATCTTAGCCAATTTTGACAAAACTTGGTAGGGTGATGTAAACGTGTTTGGAATAAAGCCCTATTGATTTTAAAGCGAATCGGTGCACAAAAACCGGAGTTGCAGGTAAGAAACTGGGTACATTTCATTTTTGGGTAGGTTTCAAGGTCTTTAAGGTTTCCATATTCTAACTTGAAGAGTGACAGGTTAGAAAATGAAAATTAGATTTTAACGACCATCACCAGGTGCAAGGTAAATTGTCAATAGTTTCAAACACCAAGTTTGTAGCCCAAATTAGATTTTTGCGAGCACCGCCCTCTGCAAACTAGTTTCGCTATAGTAGTTTAGTTTTTCAATAACCAAAACATGATCTGATATAAAAGAAGTTGGTGTCAAAAAAATCAGTTTTGAAGTTTTAATCGTTTTAGCTCTGCTTCGGGTTAATATGATTCTTTTATTTTTTGTGAGCACTGTTCCAAAACTACACAAATTATGGGTAACAGTATCAAATTGGGTGTTTGGCAAGTAGCGGTGTTAACCAATTGATGCATTTACTACTTACCAACTATGTGAAAAGAAGGAGGAAAAGAAATATATACACGTACTTGTACAATGTATTTATTGGAACATTACGCAGTGCCTCGCAGAAATTTAAAAGAACACATGATACTAACACAACATGAAATACAGAAAAAAGAAAAACTGAAAGCTAGCTAAAATAACGAAAGCAACAAATAATATCTTTAAAAAATCATTACTACAGGGCAACATCTTTCTTTACTAAATCCAGTCTTCTGATGCACTTACTGCGACACAGTAACTTTTTTTTTTGTTATTTGTTTACATTTATCGTACTTCTTATGCACATTTATTTTATTAAACGAATTTATTTTTTCGGGGAAAAATTATATCTTTTTTTTAAAATAATGACAGTTTCACTAACATTGAAGTGAAATTTGAATACAGTTTTCTTAACTTGGTCAAAAATAAAAACTAATAATATTGTTATTGATCAGAAAAGATAACAGAATTAATTTAATATTTAATTTAAAAAAATATATCTTTTTAAGATTAAAATGAAGAAAGTAAAAGAACTATCGGCAATTAAGAAATCCTATAAACAGGAAGTGCAAACTGGCGAAAGAAGAGTGGATTAAAGAAAAGTGTTCAGAAGTGGAAAGAGAAATGAACATTGGTAAAATAGACGGAGCATACAGGAAAGTTAAGGAAAATTTTGGGGTACATAAATTAAAATCTAATAATGTGTTAAACAAAGATGGTACACCAATATATAATACGAAAGGTAAAGTCGATAGATGGGAGGAAAATATATTGAAGAGTTATATGGAGGAATTGAATTAGAAAATGGTGTTATAGAGGAAGAAGAGGAAGTTGAGGAGGATTAAATGGAAGAAACAATACTGAGATCTGAATTTAAGAGAGCATTAAAAGATTTGAAAGGCTCCTGGAATAGACGGAATACCTGTAGAATTACTGCACAGTGCAGATGAGGAAGCGATTGATAGATTATACAAACTGGTGTGTAATATTTATGAAAAATGGGAATTTCCGTCAGACTTCAAAAAAAGTGTTAGTCATGATACCAAAGAAAGCAGGGGCAGATAAATGTGAAGAATACAGAACAATTAGTTTAACTAGTCATGCATCAAAAATCTTAACTAGAATTCTATACAGAAGAATTGGGAGGAGAGTGGAAGAAGTGTTAGGAGAAGACCAATTTGGTTTCAGGAAAAGTATAGGGACAAGGGAAGCAATTTTAGGCCTCAGATTAATAGTAGAAGGAAGATTAAAGAAAAACAAACCAACATACTTGACGTTTATAGACCTAGAAAAGGCATTCGATAACGTAGACTGGAATAAAATGTTCAGCATTTTAAAAAAATAGGGTTCAAATACCTAGATAGAAGAACAATTGCTAACATGTACAGGAACCAAACAGCAACAGTAACAATTGAAGAACATAAGAAAGAAGCCGTAATAAGAAAGGGAGTCCGACAAGGATGTTCCCTGTCTCCGTTACCTTTTAATCTTTACATGGAACTAGCAGTTAATGATGTTAAACAACAATTTAGATTCGGAGTAACAGTACAAGGTGAAAAGATAAAGATGCTACGATTTGCTGATGATATAGTAATTCTAGCCGACAGTAAAAAAGATTTAGAAGAAACAATGAACGGCATAGATGTAGTCCTACGCAAGAACTATCGCTTGAAAATAAACAAGAACAAAACAAAAGTATGAAATGTAGTAGAAATAACAAAGACTGAATGTGAAAATAGGAGGAGAAAAGATTATGGAGGTAGAAGAATTTTGTTTGTAGAATTACTAAAGATGGACGAAGCAGGAGCGATATAAAATGCCGAATAGCACAAGCTAAACGAGCCTTCAGTAAGAAATATAATTTGTTTACATCAAAAATTAATTTAAATGTCAGGAAAAGATTTTTGAAAGTGTATGTTTGGAGTGTCGCTTTATATGGAAGTGAAACTTGGACGATCGGATATCTGAGAAGAAAAGATTAGAAGCTTTAGAAATGTGGTGCTATAGGAGAATGTTAAAAATCAGATGGGTGGATAAAGTGACAAATGAAGAGGTATTGCGGCAAATAGATGAAGAAAGAAGCATTTGGAAAAATATAGTTAAAAGAAGAGACAGACTTATAGGCCACATACTAAGGCATCCTGGAATCGTCGCTTTAATATTGGAAGGACAGGTAGAAGGGAAAAATTGTGTAGACAGGCCACGTTTGGAATATGTAAAACAAATTGTTGGGGATGTAGGATGTACTGAAATGAAACGACTAGCACTAGATAGGGAATCTTGGAGAGCTGCATCAAACCAGTCAAATGACTGAAGACAAAAAAAAAAAAAAGATTAAAACAAGAAATAAGCACGAAAGCTGTTTGTTTATATTACTGTACGTAATAAGAGTCGTTTAAGTACACTGAAATAAGTGTCTTTAAAAACGGTTAAGCGTTATAAATAAAATATAGATAACCTACATGAAAAATATTCTATATGCAATAAAATATGCAATATGGGATTGTATAGCATTTTTTTATCCATAAAAACTTTATGAAGGTTATTACAATTTTAATTATTCAGCAGTCATCATCCGTAGATGTAGTAATTAAATTCGTATAATAAAAGATATTACATTTTTTTTACATAAATTAATATTGCTTGTAACTTTTTCAAGTACTTACTTATTATCAGTTGTAGGAAAGATGGTTGAAGCTTTTTCCTACGTTATATAAAAAGTGATTAAGTACAATTTTATGAGATACAATAATAACATCTTTATTGTGTTCCATCTTAGAAAGATTTATTGAAATTTTTCTATATTTATCTTAAAAACTAAAGAAATACTTATCCCGTGGAAAAGCAGAAAATATTAAGATTACGAAATAAAACAAAATTACACTTTTAAGTAGCTCTATTTTGCAGTTCAGTACATATTTATAATTTCTACCATTGTATTACTTAAATTTAAGAATCTACTGACGAGTAACAACCAATCAAACAAGCATTTACATTTTTAGAAAAATTTGCTACGCATTGCACAAGAAAATAAAAAAAAGCAATGTAACCTAAAAAAGATTACTCATTTCTTTAGCGTAAAAATAAGAAAAATGACAAAATTAAAGTTTTTAAAATGCAGATTTTAATGTGAACAAAAGAAAATCAAATAGAATACATTCAAACTAATCTACCTTTATTGAAAATTTGACTACATTTTATATCTGATAGACAGCAGTAGCTTCATAGAAATATTCAAAAGTTATATAAAAGTATTTAAAAATAATATTAAACCAAGAGCATTAGACATTGGTTTCGGAGAAATTCGTACCACTCTGTAACTTGGCATGATGAAACTGTTTCAAACAAAAAAGTAACATGAATCAGGTTTCAAAAAGGGAGAAATTGGAAAAATTGCCCGAGTGATCGGCGAAATTCCCGTGGTCACTTATTTGCGAGCGCTCGAGAGCCGTTAAGCATACGACGCCCACGCTACGCTACTAGTGCAAACTCGATCGCGCGGTAGTTTACTGTATTGTCATTGCTGTTTCTTGGACAATTTCTCACTAAAAAATTTAAAATACATATCGAATCAATAATTAATCATTCCTTAATCACCCCTCCAAATTTCATTGCTTATTTTTAATTAGTTTCAGGATATGAATTATTAAATAAAAAACACATTATTTCAGATATCTCGGGTACTATTTTACCTATTAAAACTACTTTTATACATTAGAACTTTTTTCCTAAAATTGTAAGTCTTTTGAAATAAAAATAAAAAAGCTACTGGCTGAGTCTCAAACATTTTTGCACTTTTTTGTGTTTTGCACGTGACCTAATAATGGAATAGTTATCTACAGCATCTCAATTCATAATTTCAGCGATTACGTAAAACATTTTCCTGAAATTTTTTTTTCAAGTGATTTCCGGCTGACCAATATGCAATTTTCGCCGGTCATTAGGGCCATTTTTTCAATTTTCCCCTCTTTTACTCCCCTTCATAAACTGATTCAAGTTACTTTTTTGTAAAAACATTACAGTTTTCATCGGCTACATCATCATGCCAAGATACGTATATAGTGTTCGAATTTTTGCAAAAATCTCGTTTTCTGACTAATGCTCCTAGCTTATATAGATTTGGTGCTAATTAACTAAATTATAAAAATGTATTACATATCTATGCATCCTAACTATGATCTAGAAGTTAAAAAACTACCATTAAGAAGAATTTCCTAAGAATAATATAAGTACCAGTTAATCCTCGTTTCTGAATTGGGAGTTTTAATATTTAGATATAACTTTTTTCTTCATTTTGATTCTAGCATCAAATTCGATGGAAAATATTATTTTGATACATTCAAATATAAACTGAAACAAATATGAAATAACTTTTATCATTTAACATTAAATGAAGAAAAAAAGTAAAAAAAAATCATAAGATGAAAAACTAAAATCCCCGAATACGAGCAGATACTTTTATTTTTCCTAATTACAGTAATGAAATATATATTAAATTACAGCCACTGATATAAAACTTAAATGATTGTTAATAAAATTAACCCGACCAGCAGGATTTCATGAAATTGTTATTTGTGCTAAAATATTGTGAGTTAACGCTAATTAGCCAATCGTCACGTTCGGAAACATGAGTTTTGCGATCCAGAGTAAAATTACTTTTCTTTATTTTTATACGCATAAAAGCAACATTAAACAACATTAATTAATTAATTTAATATTATTTAATTAAACAACATTTGCGCATAAAAACAAATATTTACCAATGGAAGTAGTAAATAAACTGGAACGTCAGTGGCCTAGTGACTCAAAAGGAGGAATTGGAGGAATTCTGTAATTGTTACAAAATTTTTAGAGAACATATAAGTATAGTATAGTTTCGAAAATCAGTATTTTCGAAACGCACTTTACTGACTAAATTAATTATTTCTGTGTTAGAGGTTACATGGTCTACACTACTAATCATTCGGATGATATATTACTTGGAGGTACAGCGTTTGTGGTTAAGAATACGTTAAGTCATCATCTGCTTCCAGGTTATGACACGGATCATATATACAAACGACCTCGACTGAAATATTGGACTGGCTTTGACCTGTCGCAGTATTCTCCAGTTAATTGTCTTCCTCGTCATGCGATCATAGAAGACTTGTTTTCGGAATTCTTCGGCACTCTGGTTCCCCGTTTTAATGTGTGGGTGATTGAAACGCATACATCTACTCTGAGGATCTCGGTTCATATCGACTCGAAGGAGGGCTTAAAATGAATAGCATTGACAACCTGCGGTTGAATGTAATTTCTGGACTGCAGCCTACACACGTAAGGAAGGTGCTGGACTTATTAGATTTTTATGTTGTCTCGGGAGTTTCTCTTTTGTACAATAATGTTGAGAATAATTATAATTTCTCATCCGATCTTTCACCAGTTCTACTGACCGTTAATACGATGGTTATAAAGAAGAAGGAATCCCCAGTAATGCATAAAAACTAAACGCACTGGGAGTCCTATGGAAACTAGATGAAAGACGGGATACCTAGAGCCGTAACTTTGAAATTCCCAAATGACATCAGTGACGAGACCCGGTAACTGACCTTGACCGTGCAGGAAGCAGCTTGGCGCTCGACTCCTAGGGAGAGCATGGGGGTCGAGAAGGTACAGACTATCCAAGAGAAGTAATGAATCTTACTATCTTTAAAAGAAGGTTTCGAAGAAAATAGCAACTGTTCAGGAGGCTGAAAATAGGATAACTATCTTCAGGAGGTGTGATCGTAAGTTAATAAAGCTGATAAAGACTAAAAAGTAGAAGACTTAAACAAGGCTCTTGGGTTTGACATAATAACTCATACGATAGCTATTGCTATTTAGGGCCATCGAATATAATACGCTTCTTCAATGGTATCCTTCGGACGACGCATTACGGTATATCTTTTTTTTATTTTACTGAAAATTCAACTGCTGTGTTGACCATCAATCCCTTTTGCTCTATTTCATTACTTGTTGATTTATTTGTGCTTTATTGCAACTTTCTGTGCAAAAAGTTATATTTTATTGGTTGTACGTATAATTGTATTATGCGTTGTTCAAAATTTTATTGTACAGTCTTGGGAGGTATCACTGGATATTTTTTTTTTCATGTCATTGTTGCTTTACACAATTTATTTATGATTTCGTTATTTGGAAAACTGATTGTAAATAAGAGAGTAAAAAAAAAAAAATATATGCCAAATCTGTATGAAAATGTTTTACACGTAAAGAATTGGTAGAATGTAACACATTCGAAATATATTGAAATTATTTTTTAATATATTAGGTTAAAACCGTGTAAGAATATACTAATTACAAATCATTTATGTTAACCGTTTAAAAAAAAGTTGTAAAGTTTATTCCAAAAAATTTACATAATATTACTCCAAAATTTAACCTACCGTTAGTAATTGAAGAGATCATTCATAAATGTTTGGTTGTGTGAGATAACGTTATCCAGCAAATTGCCGTTTGGAATCGAGAGATTAGATGTCTGTTTCACAGACAGTGATGCACTTCGTTAAAATAATAACGTAGCATCGTAATATAACCTACGTACTTGCACCTTCATCCAAACACGCGCGCGCGCACACAAAAAAAAAATTATATATATATGTTGTTATACAATAACATAATTTTAACAAAAACAATAATAATAATACACCTTTTTTTTGAGTTCACCTTTGTTTCCCCCCACTAGAGCCGGGCCCGCAATTAAGCATTTACACGGCTCCAGGGGATGCCATCGCCTCAAACTACCGCGGCAGGAAATTAATAATATACTTACGGTACATAATGCAACATGTGTACTTATCAATACGTGTTATATTTAAGTAAAATAGCAAACATATTTTATACGTACTTTACGCATTAATATAAATTATTAAAGAATATTTGCTATTATGAATATACAACTTTTAAACCATGATTTATATGTTTTAAAAGATTTGTTGGGAAATTATTAAGTAAGGTAAGAAAAAATCATTTCACGATGGACAAAATTCATACTGCAAAATAATTTTAAAAAATATATTGATTATATATGGTTATGAAAAGACTCAATTCATTAATAAAATTTAATGTAAGTATTTTTCACAGTTCAGATGAAGTAAGACTATATGAAATCAACCAAATTCATTCTAAATGAGAGACTACAGGACTATATTTTGATTAAAATTTTTCTTAATTTTTTATTTCATTGTTGCATTCGAATTAAAATATTATTCTGTTATTGAAAATTAAAGAATATTTGTTGATATGAAAATTTTGCTAGTTATTTACTCTAAAAATGGAAAACTGTTTCATTATATGCCAAATTCTGACCAAGTAATTTTTTTTCTTTGGAACACCGTTGTTTCTTTTCCCGTTTGCCACAACGTACAATAAACTCTCGAAACCAATAAGAACAATAAATTCTCGTTATTAGTAGATTTGTAAAAAAAAATTACTAAAATAATTATGCGGAAATATTTACAGTAGAACATATACAAAACTGTAACATAAATCCGGAAGCAACTTCTACTAGGCACCATAATTCGGGAAAAGATGAAATCAGGATAGGAATTTTGACCATTCTACTAAGTATTTTACTTTAAAGATTATATTTAAAAAAGTTTATCCTGCGACATCCCATGTGAGTAATATGGTGTTCAGAAAATGCAATGTTATAATTTTTTAATTTTTAGAAGTAGAGAAATATACTTCCTTAATTTGTACCGAATTATATATTTTGTAACAGTGTGAGTAACATTTAAGTGTATTGAAAACATGTTTAGTATAAAAAAATAAAAAAGCAAACCTTTTAAATATTTTTTTCGTATTGATAAAAACTCTAAAGCAACAAAAAATTCTTATTTCCTTTACAGAAAAGGAAAATTAATAGAATTTTAAATTATTTAATTTACACTATTACGTTGCATAATTGAGCTATTATAATTAGGTAATATTTTTTTTTTTAATGATTAAATAATGACATCATATTTGACTAACAATAATTAACGTTGAAGCAAAAAAAAATATTTCCGGCAGCGGCCATCGAGAGTGAAATTTAATGTAGCGTTTAAATATCATTAGGAAATATATTTTGTAACATATTTACTACACATTAAAAGTAATTATTACATGACGTCAATAAAAGTTTTTTTTGAAGAATTTATTCATTTTTTATTATCAAATTAAAAAATGAATAAATAAAAACTATTACAGCCAAATTTATTCACAGATTTTACAATAAAGTATCATATATATTTTAAATAAATAACATGTCATTTTCATGCATCATACATTTGAGTTTTTTAGTAAATGATTGATAAATTATAATCTTCCATGTTAAGTTTATTTTTTCAAGATTATTTTCTTTTCATTATTAAAGGGTATATTTAAAAATATATAGTTTTTATGTACAACCTATTTGAGATTCTATAAGACCTTTGGGTTGTAATATTACATGTTATACAAACCATTAATCAACACGATCGCCCCTGGAGGGATGCTTTCTAATGTTCGAGTAATTAACTAATAATCAATTAACGATAAATTTGGTGTGCTGAGGTCACTGTCAAACGCTATTATTTTTCATTCGTTTATCCCTTACCTTGGCCGCACTGTAGTTAATTTATTAATGCACAATCCTTCTTTACTGTCACCTTTTCAGGACATCCATAAATAAATAAATAAGTTACGAAACAATAGAATGGGGCACTGAGTTCAGTAATTTAATAATAGTCTCACCGTATTCTATATTTATAGATGATTTTTTTTTTATAAACTTTTATCTCGAAATAAAATTGATAAATTAAAGCTAATACATATAACTAATTCATATGAGTGCGCAATCAAAAACATGAAACCGTTGCATGAAAATCCTTTCCTGTTTGGATAGCTTTAATTAAAAAAAAAAAAAAAAAATAGAGTTTTTAAAACTGGTTTTATAACATTTTCAGTCGGCTAGTAGTGAACCATAGTGAAATATTTGATGGTGTTGGCAAGCCAATTAAGAATGAATTGAGTGTGATTTTCGAACCGGTCTAAACATAAGTTTTTTTAATGCTAGCCTTCAGTGAGGCTACTGATCTTATCTTATTATGACATCAGCTGATGTTAGTGCTAGCGATTTAGTAGACTGTTCTACCACGGATAACCATGATTCTTCAATAAAAAGAACTTTTCTTGTCGATGACTATCATTGTGATCATTGGATTTGGGTAATCATTAAAAAGAAGCAATAATATTTTATGATTTCATGTTAATACTTTTTCTTTAATGAACTGTGTACGCATTTACTGTAGTATAAAAAAAAGAAAACATTTCTTGTTAAAAAATAAGTACTTGATTTTTACCTCCTTGTAGTAAAGGAATTAATGTGATCGCGAATAATCTCGGTTTTCAGATTTCAACGCAAATATCCATTTTGACCATCCCTGAATCCATTTTGTATAGTTTCGGCATGACGTACGTACGTATACATGTATCTCTCATAACTCAAAAACGATTAGCTATAGGATGTTGAAATTTTTGGATTTAGGACTGTTGTAACATCTAGTTGTGCACCTCCCCTTTTGATTGCAATCGCCTGAACCAAAAGTGTCCAAAAAAGCCCAATATCCAAAAAGACTGGGATTTTGTTTTTTTTTAAATGCAGTAATAAGCCTTTATTGAGAGCTTTTCAACGATGTATCAGAAGTGGTACTTATTTTCATTGGTTCTAGAGTTATAGCCAAATAAAAGTTTAATTAATGAAATATTTGTATCTTACAAGGGAAAGCACATCCGTTGGAATCAGACTTCATCTCCTTTTTTTAAACTTTTTTTTTTTTAATTTAAATATATTGATTAATTAATAATTACTACGTGTTTGTAAAAAAACTTTTACAATAAATAATAATTATTCAATAATAATGAAGAAAAAATATGAAAAAAATCAGAAGTTACTAGTGAAATAAAATTTTATGTACTTTTAAAAATGTGTATATGTAATTTAATAGGCTTATTATTACATATGTGTATTTTTAATAGATTTGGTGAAACATCTAATTTTAATATTAATTGATCATAGTAATATAATAGGCGTGCAAGGAAGTCATGTGGTTCCAAATCAGATTTTCTACTTTAGCATTCTATAGAACGGGGACGGCTATGTATGCATTAAATTTTTAATTAAATAATCAAATATAAACCGAGTGGCTTAAAAAGTAACTTACACCACCCTCTAATTGTTTATATGTGAGATAAATGAAAGCGGTTTGTGGCATTCTTCCTTATACTAAGGGGCTACTTCAATGAAATATATATTTCACTATTTTTGATTTTTGGATGGCAATTGGTGGAGATCCAACTAAAGTATTTCAAATAGGATCAATCGGTATTTAATATATAATTTTAAAGAGCTCGAATAGTCGAGAAAATTATACTATTAAACTAGATTCGAGAGTTTCAATTAAAACTATAATTTTCTCGTAGACTGTGGTTTTTAACTTAATTAAGAAACAAAACCTGGTTTTAAATCGGGTTGAATTTTTTTTTAATCTAAATTAATTTTTAATTTAATTTTGATTTCTTTAATCGTTTCTACCTTTTTTTTTATTTTTAACCATCATAATTTAAACTTTTTTAATCATACTATAATTAAAACACAAAACTTCATCTAAAAATAACACTAATGCAGTTACAGTTCGACATCTGTTTGCTACTTATCGCAAAATCAACAATGCATAAAAATTTTAACTCAAATTTAAATTTTAACATATAAAAATGTAACTTACCATTGTTTAATCTTTGATCAGCTGTTGATATTGCCAACTTATGAGATAAAAATTACTTTCTTAAAATTCTCATATGAAATAAAATTTTCATGTTAAAAATTGAGTAAATTAATTGTTATTTAATTATTTTTAAATTCAAGACTTTAGATTTAATTAAAAGAAGTATATAAAAAATTTTAATAATCATTTTTTTAAATTTTTATTTAACATAATGACATGTGTGGTTTCTATTTAGGTTTAAATAGACAGAATTAATTTTTTTTTAATACTTTGTTGACTTGCAAAGACCTTTAAAACAAAATATCACATTACCCTATGTACCATTTAAACTTCTTGAGCCGCTCCTCCCCCAAGAACCCTTTTTAAAAGGTGAATACTGTAAATTTTGGCTTACTAAGTTAAACTCTCTTATCGGAAATTTCTAAACAGAGAAACGGGATACCTCAAATAACAAAACAAATAAAGGGGAGCACACAGCCGTAGTTCTAACTAACTATCTGAAACAAACACATTGTTGGCTGGCATTTTGTATTGGGTAATCAGAATCTAGTTTTAATTGTATCATTTTTCTCGACTTATCGAATTCTTCACAATGGTATATCAAATGACCATTGATCCTATTTGAAATTTTTGAGCTGCCCCCTGCCATCCAAAAATCAAAACATACTGTACGTTTCATTGAAGTAGCCCTTCAGTATAAGAATGAATGTCGCACACCGCATCCAGTTATCTCGATTATAACAAAAGGTTGAAGGAGTTGTAAGTTACTTTTCAGTCACCCACTATGTATGTATATATATATATATATATATATATACATACTGACAACACAATTGTAAGACTTTCCCGTTACGCGGCAAGCCGTGTTCTGGGAAAGTCCTACAACTGTGGGTTGTTTTTGATGCACGGATTACACACACATACAAACACAACTTAATGAAAAATATTTATCATTTTATTTAAATATAATATTTTTTTCGTTTATTTAATTCAATAATTTAATTAAAGCGCGCGCGCATACCGTATTTAATTCGCACGGGTGTAGTTGTATTAGCGGCGACGTTCGGAACTAACTAAACTAATGTAATTTTACAACTTACATAAAACAAATTTTGCTTGTATGGTCGGCGATTAGTGTAGCCGCAAGGCTTAACGCACTAGATACCAAGTCAACCGGACGATCGATTTCGAGACCCAGCCAGACCGAGTTATTGTTTTACACTTTAAATATTATTCATTTCTTTATTCTACACCTCACTTGTGACGTCACAACATACCAGATGATTATAACAGCATTTTTTGGGGTTGGGGTGCGATTTTGCAAAATTTCTTTGTCTAAATATTGTTACTTTTAATTGTTAACAAATGTACATAAGAAAGATATGACCTTTATTAGGCAAAATCTCGAGATATTGAGGGGATCTTGCTCTACAGCCTCAACCCCTTGATCTTTTAAGTTAAAAATTTAATGATATTAATGTCCCGTATATAGAAATAATTTGACCAAGCTGGGTAAAAATCGATCAAATAGTTCTGGAGATATAAAGTGATTTAGAGTGTGACACCGAACGCACACAAGTACAACATCCGGAAAATTTCAATCCAGTTTTTTTAGTTTTTTTTGGGATCCTTAGATGTCAAAACGTCATGATCCGGTCAAAACCGCATATGCTCAAATTGGATCGATTACAATACTTTCCTTTATAGAGCTATAGCTCTGCTATTGCGCTATCCAGACCGGAAAGTAAAAAAAACTTGCAGATATTACTTGATAGCACTATATATATAGTATAAACTTTCAAAAAAATCTTTGAAAAATATTTAAACCGGAAGGAGATTATTTAAAAAGTGGAGGTTGATTTTTAAAACAAATTTTTTTTGTGTTACTTATATATTCATTAAATAAATTTTTAGGTAACAAATATGCTTTAATAAAGTTTTCTCTAAAATGAAATAATAAATTGAATATAAAAAAAATATTATTATTTAATTATATATAATATAATAATATGAAGTACATCGAAATTGTTTTTTTGCGATAGCCCTCCATGCTCTTAATGAATTTTGAAAAAAGATATGATCAATGTCCCATATACAGAAATACATATGCTAAATTTGGAGAAAACTGGTTCGGTCAATCCTGTGATGTAAGGCCAAAAGCAGTTCGGCACACATACGTACATACGAATGCACATACATACATGTGTTTTTTTTTTGTATCTATATAAACTAATCGGGACCCTAAAACGTAAAGATTTGCAATGAATATCCCGTTTTTGACATGATCAGTATGCTTTCCCGGTTGATATATAATTTTTTCTAGTTAAATTCACCAGGAAAGTAAAATTTCTTCCTAATCATAATGTGATATTTACGAGTATAATCAATATTTTTCCTTAAACAAAAATATTATAATTATACGTTTTACAGCGAACAATATTTCATTTCAGCTTAAGACCTAAATAATATAATTTCTATGGTAATAATAGTAAAGACGTAATTTGTTTAAATACGCGATCAACTTGTTTTGATGTTAGAACGTATCAGTTAACAGACAGCTATTTGATTCGAAGTAATCAGTCCTGCGACTGCGCACACTGCCTGCTGTGTTAGCCTGTTTGCGACAGCCTGCCGCAGCTGCTGCGCGGACATGTTACAACAGGCATGAAACGTTGTTAGCTATGCGATTTCAGTTTGTTTATTGTAGGTTTTAGTTTCTGTTAGTCATATGTACAAAATATAATAAATTCATTGTAACTAAATATTTTTTAGTCATTTCTATGATTGTATAATTGTGTTTTGTATGAGTTTCTGTGTCTACATGAAAAAAATTATCTTTTGGAGTATTTTATGTTAAGGTAAGCGTTAAGTGTTATTAATAATAATAATAATTATTCAAAAGTGCAGTTACTTATTTTGTTTAATATTAAGAATCGGTTTGTTTTAATAATAAACAAACAGATCCTTAACTGTTTGCTTTAATATAAGGATCTGTTTTGTGTTTGGGCACAACGAGAAGCCAAAAGAAAAAGCTGCAACGAAATCATCCCTTGTTCTATAACTCTTCAAAATTAAAACCATTTTTAATGGTGAGGGTGAAATTTCGAAAAAAAGTCTTTTTTACAGAAGTTGTTTATTAATATTCACAAAATTATCAAAAAATATATAATCTTAATTATGCAAAATCTGGAGACGATTTTCTTTTTCCCCCTGTATTCCCGACATCCTGACCTTTTGAATGAAACATTTAATAGCTTCAGTGCCTCTACCACAGATATCTACCTATTTTATCGAAATGGAAATTATTTTAAACAAGTAAACGAACTAAACGATTAATTAATTGTTTAATTAAACAATTATTGAACACTGAACACATTTATGAACACTGAATTAAAGTGAAATTCAGTGTTCATAAATGTTCATTTTTAAAATGCTATTGAACTTTCATCACCGACATCATGTTACTAAAACTGCAAAATATTGCATAATTTATACCGAAATAACCGGTTAATATTACCCGTAAAAATAATTCTTTGACTTCCCCGTTTCTTTTATGTAAAAAAAATATTTCGTATGTACTTTATTTGGGGATTCTTTTTAAGTATATGTTTGGTAGATACTTTTTGTTGTCAGATTTTCCTTTTTTTTTTTTTTTTTAAGGAATCACAAGTAAATCGTACAACAAACAACACACGATGAGAGGTTTTACAAAACAAACAAATAGTAATATAAGTCTCTTGGAAATAAATGGAAAGAGACTAGCCTCCTCATCAAAATATAGAAAGATGTTCATTACATATGCGGTACTGAACCACCAGCTTAAGAGCCACTCAGATTCCCCCAAGTTCAACACGTGTAGGCGTTTCAGTCGCCGGACATTCTCATCGTTCGATGAGAATGTCCGGAGGAACCTCTAGAAAGTTTACGTTATTATTTAACCGCTGTCTACAATCTGAACCTAACCGTTAGACCTCTTCGCGAACATAAAGGTAATTCAAGATAGTGGTGTATTATTTCTTAGTTTTGTGCAAACCACATTGCCTCTGCAATGGATCTCGCCAACTTACTCTGGAAACGTTGTTTAATTTTAATGTTACTCTTGCTCATCGTACCCAACTCTATGCTATTAAAATCGGTTTTAGATTTATATATTAGAAGGTGACAGCGAAAAGTGGACAAAGCGGTTTGTTGAACAGTGACACATGTGAATTTGTGCCTAACAACCAATAAACTTTGTTTAACTGTTTCATTTTTTCTTTTACTTGATACTTCCACAACAAACGACGATCACGGTGGAGCCCAAGATACCATACGCGGACAGAGTGTGGGATGAAAATCCTGTCTAGGTGGTCCTGGGGACAGTCACCCCATCGTAAACGTAATATGACTTGACTTCTGATTCACCTTTATCTCCATTTGTTAACCATACGCCGATCAAGTCTAATACCGATTGGAGCTTTACTGAGGCTAATTATCGGTCTTCGTCAATAGCCAGGTTTGTCGTATCATAAGAAAACGAGGTAACGGTGACACGGTCAGAATTTTAAACAGATAATCGACATCTAGAACATCTACAAATAATTTTTTCGATAAGATCTAAGAATTTGTTTGTAGATATTTTTTACGAATTCTTCATTAATTCATTTTTTCGTGCAAAAAATTACGCTTTCGTATAAATAAAAATTATTTCGTGATATATTATGTAATACTAATATTGTATGATAGACAAATAATTGTTATTCGAGGCAGATTATAAGCTAAAAAGTAGGAGGAATTTAAAAATATATATAATTTAAATTCTTAATCGCTTTTTTAAAGAACAATTCAAATAGCTGTAATTTAAAATGAGAATGGTTGAATCACAATATTTTCGTACAGTAAAAAAATCGTAATTCTATTTTTATAGTTTTGTTATGAATAAAGCTAAAAAAAACTTAAATAACTTTTTTGTGAGTTTATCTACATTTTTTCTAACAAAATGAAATGTATTAATTTTTTTTGTTACATTTAGTCTTTTAACCCAAACAATATTACTCTAAATAAAAGTTAGCATCATGTAATAAAGGAAGGTTGAAATGATAAAGTGGATGATTCACAGTTTTAACTGTCAGAGGCTGGTAAAAGTATAATAAATACAAGGAAAACACTGCACAAGGAATATTCACCTTACCTTACAGACATTTTATCGTCCTTAAAAATGGAATTCATTTACATTTAATTATAATTACATTATCATGCTATACTGTACAGTACCGTTGTATTCTTAAAGGAGGCAATTTTGTAGTTATTCTATGCTTAATTCGTTTGAAAATTTGTTGAATTAATTAATTAGTCTTAAGATATAATAGAAACATTAATTATTGAATAGATATTATTTGAATGAATTATATAAAAAATAAAATTAATTTTTAATTTACTTTAGTTGTTTCTACGGCGTATAGTATTACTAATTAAAAAATTGAACAAAGTATTGTAAGAACGAAGCTATGTATGGTGCAAAAATGAAGCTATCGCAAGTGCAAGCGTGAGTATTTTTATGTAATAATTATAAAAAAATTGTTAGAAAATGGGTCGACCAAATTCTTCAATTTATTCATACTTTCAGTTTTCCATGTTAACATCTTTTTCGCATTATTATAATTAAATAAACAGAAATTTTTTTTTTTATTTTAAACTGTTTGGAATATTTTAGAATTTTTTCGTAAATTGATGAAATTTTAAAATACTCTTTTCTATATAGTTTTTAAAATGTAATTAACAAATTCAGTTGTAATTATAACAATTATAATTTATCAGTAGGAAATGGAAATTTTGGAACGAAAAAATAATTTATACTCAATGATTTTTTTTATTCTTAGGCAAATTAAAATATTATATCCTTTTTTTTTCTTCAGTCATTTGACTGGTTTGATGCAGCTCTCCAAGATTCCCTATCTAGTGCTAGTCGTTTCATTTCAGTACATCCTACATCCCCAACAATTTGTTTTACATATTCCAAACGTGGCCTGCCTACACAATTTTTCCCTTCTACCTGTCCTTCCAATATTAAAGCGACTATTCCGGGATGCCTTAGTATGTGGCCTATAAGTCTGTATCTTCTTTTAAGAATATTTTTCCAAATGCTTCATTCTTCATCTATTTGCCGCAATACCTCTTCGTTTGTCACTTTATCCACCTATCTGATTTTTAACATTCTCCTATAGCACCACATTTCAAAAGCTTCTAACCTTTTCTTCTCAGATACTCCGATTGTCCAAGTTTCACTTCCAAATAAACCGACACTCCAAACATACACTTTCAAAAATCTTTTCCTGACATTTAAATTAATTTTTGATGTAAACAAATCATATTTCTTACTGAAGGCTCGTTTAGCTTGTGCTATTCGGCATTTTATATCGCTACTGCTTCGTCCATCTTTAGTAATTCTACCTCCCAAATAACAAAATTCTTCTACCTCCATAATATTTTCTCCTCCTATTTTCACATTCCGTGCTCCATCTTTGTTATTTTTACTACATTTCATTACTTTTGTTTTGTTCTTGTTTATTTTCATGCGATAGTTCTTGCGTAGGACTTCATCTATGCCGTTCGTTGTTTCTTCTAAATCCTTTTTATTCTCGGATAGAATTACTATATCATCAGCAAATCGTAGCATCTTTATCTTTTCACCTTGTACTGTTACTCCGAATCTAAATTGTTGTTTAACATCATTAACTGCTGGTTCCATGTAAAGATTAAAAAGTAACGGAGACAGGGAACATCCTTGTCGGACTCCCTTTCTTATTACGGCTTCTTTCTTATGTTCTTCAATTGTTACTGTTGCTGTTTGGTTCCTGTACATGTTAGCAATTGTTCTTCTATCTCTGTATTTGAACCCTAATTTTTTTAAACAGCTGAACATTTTATTCCAGTCTACGTTATCGAATGCCTTTTCTAGGTCTATAAACGTCAAGTATGTTGGTTTGTTTTTCTTTAATCTTCCTTCTACTATTAATCTGAGGCCTAAAATTGCTTCCCTTGTCCCTATACTTTTCCTGAAACCAAATTGGTCTTCTCCTAACACTTCCTCCACTCTCCTCTCAATTCTTCTGTATAGAATTCTAGTTAAGATTTTTGATGCATGACTAGTTAAACTAATTGTTCTGTATTCTTCACATTTATCTACCCCTGCTTTCTTTGGAATCATTACTATAACACATTTTTTGAAGTCTGACGGAAATTCCCTTTTTCATAAATATTACACACCAGTTTGTATAATCTATCAATCGCTTCCGCACCTGCACTGCGCAGTAATTCTACAGGTATTCCGTCTATTCCAGGAGCCTTTCTGCCATTTAAATCTTTTAATGCTCTCTTAAATTCAGATCTCAGTATTGTTTCTCCCATTTCATCCTTCTCAACTTCCTCTTCTTCCTCTATAACACCATTTTCTAATTCATTTCCTCCGTATAACTCTTCAATATATTCCACCCATCTATCGACTTTACCTTTCGTATTATATATTGGTGTACCATCTTTGTTTAACACATTATTAGATTTTAATTTATGTACCTCAAAATTGTCCTTAACTTTCCTGTATGCTCCGTCTATTTTACCAATGTTCATTTCCCTTTCCACTTCTGTACACTTTTCTTTAATCCACTCTTCTTTCGCCAGTTTGCACTTCCTGTTTATAGCATTTCTTAATTGCCGATAGTTCCTTTTACTTTCTTCATCACTAGGATTCTTATATTTTCTACGTTCATCCATCAGCTGCAATATATCGTCTGAAACCCAAGGGTTTCTACTAGTTCTCTTTATTCCGCCTAAGTTTGCTTCTGCTGAGCTAAGAATTTCCTTTTTAACAGTCTCCCATTCTTCTTCTACATTTTCTACGTTATCTTTTTTATTCAGACCTCTTGCGATGTCCTCCTCAAAAATATTCTTTACCTCCTCTTCCTCAAGCTTCTCTAAATTCCACCGATTCATCTGACACCTTTTTTTCAGGTTTTTAAACCCCAAACTACATTTCATTATCACCAAATTATGGTCGCTATCAATGTCTGCTCCCGGGTAAGTTTTGCAGTCGACGAGTTGATTTCTAAATCTTTGCTTAACCATGATATAATCTATCTGATACCTTGCAGTATCGCCAGGCTTTTTCAAAGTGTATATTCTTCTATTATGATTTTTAAATTGGGTGTTGGCAATTACTAAATTATACTTCGTGCAAAACTCTATAAGTCGGTCCTCTCTTTCATTCCTTTTGCCCAATCCGTATTCATCCACTATATTTCCTTCCTTGCCATTTCCAATGCTTGCATCCAATCTCCAACTATTATTAAATTTTCATCTCCTTTTACGTGTTTAATTGCTTCATCAATCTCTTCGTATACACACTCTACCTCATCATCATAATGGGTGCTTGTAGGCATATAGACGTTAACAATCGTTGTCGGTTTAGGTTTTGATTTTATCCTTATTACAATGATTCTATCGCTATGCGTTTTGAAATACTCTACTCTTTTCCCTATCTTCTTGTTCATCACGAAACCTACTCCTGCCTGCCCATTATTATATTATTATATTATATCCAAAATATTTAAATTAATAAATATTTTGATAATTAATATTATTGAAATACTGATTTTTAAGTGGTTTCTGGGAGATTGTCAATGAAAAAAATAAAAATAGTTTTCTCATGGACCTGAAATAAAAGGACCAATATACAATTTTTTTTTTTTTTCAAAATAACTAAGCCTTCTATATAGCAAAGAATTTATAATAGCACTAAAAATGTACATTTAAAAAATGTTTGTATACGTTAAGATTTGTAATTTCTACCTGTATATTTGATACCTTCAGTTTGCACTGATCTCCTTTCATACTGGTTTTTTATTTGATTTATCTTCACTTACTCTATATTATTTCGCCTTCTCTACTAAACTAAACTAATATAAACTGTAAACTTACATTATTTTTAAAATTATAAGGTTGATTTAGCAAAATTGTAAACAGTGTTTTTTCATTTAAAATTTTCAAGAATATTTGGAAAATTTTGTCGTTATTTGGCATAATTTTTCAATATTTTTTCAGGAATAAAATATAAATTTCAAAAATATTTCTATTTTTTAAAAAGTAATTTAGTTTATTGGTATTCCTCTAGACCAGGGGTCGGCAACCTGCGACTCGCGAGCCACAAGCGGCTCTTTGGATGTGAAGCTGCGGCTCTTTAATTCCATACGCAAATATTATTTATTTTATAAAAAAAAAAAAAAAAACATTTAAAAATCGTTCTGAATCGATTAACGAGGATTAGGCACTGATTCTATCGCTTTGCCACTTGTACTCGCTTTTCACCGCACCCCTCCGCCGTGACACGCGTCGTCACTGTCGTCAGTCCGTCAGAAGCTCTCGAATGACGCCGTCGTCGGATGTTTCTATATAGGTTTTAATTCGCTTTCGACGCAAGACAACTTGGCGTCTTCACCAGTGCTTTGGCTGTGACGTATAGTTTGTTGTTTCAAGTAAAAGAGTTAGAAGCGAATTATCTTCTCAAAGTTATGTATGTACATATATATAATAATAATAAAAAAACCAAAGTAAAGATAGGTAACATAATAAGTATTATATTTTTAAAATACATATTATACATATTTTTTTCCAAATAAGATACCTAACTACTTTTTTGAAGTCAATAAGAATTGTCAAAAAAAGAAACAAAGTACTACTGTTGGATATAACCGCGAAAGTGTTTTTATTAAAATATATATTTAACAAATTACCTATTTTATTATTTATCTATTTTATAGCTTTTATTATTTAAAAATTAGAGTTAAAATAATAATTATAAGTGTAAGTACCTATAAATTGTTATTTAATAAACCTATTTTCGAAAAAATTTTGTGGCTCTTTAAAAACTTTGAAATTTTGTAAATTGTAATTTTTGACTCTTTTGACTCAAAAGTTGCTGACCCCTAGTTAATTTAAACACTCTCCTTCTGTTTCTATCTTCAATGTTCCGATTCCGAGATCTCAGGACTATAAATATTTGGGTTTTCATTTTGATTTGAGTTACTTGGACGAAACTTATCAAATATAAGTTTAATCAGCTTATCAAGTTTAAAAACATGTACAGCATTTTTATTGAAATCATCATGTTGGTCTAAAACGGGTTTTGAAGTTTTCTTTTCTTTTTGGCGTGTATACTATCCCAGCTCGCGATCTCTCAGTACTTGAAATTGATACACCCGTGAATTCAGATGTTAACCGCTATTATAGTTTAATTTTTAAGCAGGGTATTTCTTACGAGATCTATTGAAAGCATTAAGAACAATCGTCTTTTATTTAGGTCATAGATCTCGGCTTTCACAGAAAAGTAAATGATTGATTTATAAATCAGTTTTGAAGCCTGTATGGACTTACGGGCTTGAATTGTGGGGTATGGCGTGCAATTCCAGTATTGACCAACTTGAACGATACCAGGCAAAAACATGCGAAAATGCTACACATACCCTGGTACATAAGCAGTAGCCTTATGTATAATGATCTTAAGTTGCGAATCGTTCGGCAAGAAGTCTCTCTGATCAGCCTAGTATCAAAATCGTTTGAATCGGCACCCTTAATTTAACTCGTTTAATTTGATTTTCATTCCTTTTTATTACGTGCTAACCTTTTAACCTCAGTATTACTTACATATTTTACATGTTTCAATTTTTATATTTCTCTAGGGTATTTAATCTACTGTCAAATAACCTGAGACTTGATCTCTTTTTAGCCATGTCGTCTAATAATTTTCCCAATAAACTTGTACATATCTATCTACAATGTATATATCTAAAGATATATTTTTATCTTAAAACTTTTCTTTTTAAGCGTTATAAGCTTAATTAATTTTTAACGCCCTCCAACAGAGTCATTTTTAAAGGTCTCTTTACTCTTTCCTCTATAAAAAGAATACTATTATAAATTAACTGATACAGTAAAATATCTTCTATCAGTTTCGCCGAGTTAAAATCAAAATGTATAAATGGTGTGTATGGCAAGACTAACAAAAGGATAAATTTTCAAACGATGAAGTAAGAGGAATTTTCATCAGCACTAATATTAAAATGAAGCTTGTCAGTAGAGGGAAATGAAAGATTATAGAATATAAATAACAAAGATACGCCAGATTTGATTTTATTTTTCAAAATATGTTATAAATATTTCTAATCACATAGTTAAAAAAATTGTTAAAACATCACTGTAGTGATGTGTATTAAATTTATTCAACCTAAATTAAACTAATTTTAGATGCATGAAAACAAATAACCATACAATATTGTGAATTCTGGCTTGTTACATTTAATGAAAACTGTATAGTTTAGGGAACCACCGGTTTGCATTGCCTAAATCATCTACAGGCCATCAGTAGTCAGATAGTATATAATATATTCTTTTAGTTTACGCCTAATAGTATTGACAATTTCAGGTTAATATTTGTTAATAGTCCTTAAGATTGTTATCAGAACAGTATTATTTGTAAAGCATTCCAAAAGCAGTTTCTTTTAGCATGAATAAACCAGTTTCAGTTCAATCTGCACTAAACTTTGAAATATCTTATGGCATAAAAAAGCAATTATAAAAAAAAAAACTCTGAAATGTAAGAAAAAACTCTTAATGAAATAATTCTTTATCACGTAAAATTAGCAAATAGTTTATTAGCAAACGGATTATTGAAATATGATTTATGATCACATTATGGTTAAATCAATGAAGTGATAGGCAATTCAGGAAATAAAGTATATTGTATATCTCAGGTTGTCGATTATGGAATTATGTGCACGATGATTCTTCTCCCGTTACCGTTCTTTATTTCAGTGCATAATTGTTGACTCATTTTTGAAGAAATAATAAATATATATCAAAGTAAATAATACAACGAACGTTGTATTATTTAACGGTTGCAAACGCAAACGTGGTACCTTAAAACTATTTTTGGTGATTTAGTATTAAATATAAAGAGTGAATCATTAATCTAATCTTAAACCTATAACTGATTTTCCTTCTTAAAATTATTAAAGAAAAGGAATTTTCAACTGCTTTTCATATTTTTCAACTCTAACTGACTAAAAACAATTTTCCATTAAAAATTACTTTAGTCCTCGAAAAATGTTTTTTATCATCCCAAGTAATAATATAAACAGCGAGTGCTTGCGTGTGTGAACATATATAGTTTTTTTAATATTTTAAATACGTTTTACTAAGTTACGAAAAAAAAACGATTTGGCTGGTGTAACCAAAAATATTTAATTCGTTATCTAATTTCATATCAACTTATTGTTTTTACGTCCATAAACGTGTCCGAATTATGTAACTTGATAACGCTTATTTGTTTAATTTTAATACGAGTATTTATCGTACTTATTTAAATTCAAAAGCTCTCTTCTATTATATGAAATTGAACATCTAGAATATTTATTTGTGTAACGTTGAATAAGCGTCATCTGTTACTAATTACAATACGATGTCTATTTTATATATATTTATAATCACGTTTTACATTTGAATGGAGTTTATTTCAAACAACTTTCTTATAGCGTGTCATTTACCATGCTAGTTATTTATTAATAGATTTAATAAATTTATTTAGTCTGCAGAACATCACATTATGGCACACCGCTTAGTTAATGTTATGAAAATAAAAAATTAAAAAGAAATGTTTACTTGTATATATTTTGGTTTTTTTTTAGTTTTTTTTTTTAATTTAATGTTTATAATAAAAGTATTCTTATCCTGAATTAGGGTAAGCAACTTCGTTCTTAAGATATTATTGATGTATTTTTTTTAAAATACATTTCCATTAACATTAACCTTTCAAACTGCATTGTTTTTTGTTTTTTTCATCAAATTCTAGTATGCGTAATATAACTTGTCTGACTTCGGAGTCTAAATGCATCTTCAAAAATATATATCATTAATATATATACGAGTAAAATTCCCAATCTTTTTTGTCTGAAAAAACAGTACTTTCGGAAAGTTTTGTGCACTGGAATTATGAAAGTATAATGACGAAACTTAATTATTACTTTGTTCTTTTATTTCATTATTTTGTAGAAACGGATATGACAATAACTGGAATCGTTTATAAAAGGTGTTGAAAAATACATCCTCCGACATTAATACAACTCGTACACATTTCACTATGTTTTCAAATACTTTAACCTGCTGATGTCCTGGAATGTCTCGTACATATGCCTTTATTACAGTTTTTAGCTCGTCAATCGAGCTTGGTTTGTTGTGATACACTGCCCCCCACAGAATGTAATCTGAGGGAGTCATATCGTGATCTTACTGACTACAAACCACTCGAAATGATTCGTTCATCAAAACCATTCCGTAAAAAAGTCATTGACCTGTTAGCTGTGTGCGCCATGGCGCCATCATGTTGGAACCAACCGTGATAGATTTTCACTTCCGTTAACTGACTAATGAATTTTGTTAAACCAGCACAATATTGGTCACTGTTAATTGTATTTTCAAAACATATTGGATCCATAGTTCGCGTTCTACTCGTACTAATCCAGACTCTACTTTTCGCTTCGTGTAAAGATTGTTCGTATAATTCATGAGGATTAGTTGTAAGCCACAGTCGTGCATTTTGTAATATACCCTCCCAGATGAAACCACGCTTCATTTGTAAAAAACAAAATAATTGAGGATACCTACGGTATCCTCGATAATGTCGGTATCCGATAATAATGCCGAGAATACCTACGTAACGAGGATACCATAATTCCGTAGGTACCCTCGTTTAAACGATTGACGATAATTTTGGCTTGATAGGTTTTAGTAGTAGATAGGTTTCAGTTCTTTTGTTACAGTTTTACGTGCGGTAGCACATTAATTCTAACTGCATTACGGGGAGGAACAGGGGAGTAACTTTTAACTTTCCAGAAATCTTGTGCTTCACTAAATCACTATACTTGTTACTTAACGAAAGATGTGTTCATAGAGAAAATGCGTTTCTCTTCTGAAAGAACCATTACGATTCTCATAACTATTGACTCCGATAAACGAAACAAAACAAAGCTTGTTCAATCACAACTTAACAACTGACATCTTTGTTTATTATTGGCCAACGTCCAACGAACGCACAGAGCAACTAAACCTAACGCCAAAAGAACAGAATGTTCCACATAATTATAAAGCATACTGTAGAGCGACTTTCCAAGCTAAACTAACATTTTTAGCTCTCGATTTTTCTTTTAATTTGTATCGAAAGGAAATTGTTTAGGGTTTTCGACAGAGTTTTGTAATTCACGATTATATAACGCCAAACCACTAACCGGCCGGTTAAATAAATTTAATTATACAACTTGTTTCACCTGATCCATTTTTAACCCGATCAATCAAAAATAGAAATCATATGTTTGTTTTTTCTTTGTTTAGTCAGGATGGTTTTTTGGCACAGGAAACGTATTTTGAAATGTAATAGAATATTTTCCTTCACTATAATATCACTAAAATTGTTAAAATATCACAAAATTGACAGCAGTATTTTGAAATGAAAATAAAATTACAAAATAGAGTGATGGACATGAAATTGTTATGAAAATTCAAATTATGAAGTCGGGCGGTTGAGTGCTGTGCACCTGTCGGTGAAGTCGCAGATATTACAATTTTATACATATTTTTGTAGAACGTAAAGTACGCTCTTCCACACAAGAATAAAATTAAATTATTTTCACTCATCAGATTTCAGAGAGTAGCACTTTTAATTTTAATTAAATTAAAGAAAAAACAATACTAATTAATATTAAAATAATCTAATCGCAAAATTTTAGTTTTAGACCCATTTTATGAAACGGCATTTTATTATAATATTTTACCGCTGTTAAGCCAGGCAGTCAAGCTAATTTATACACAATGGAATTTGCTCGTAAACTTGGGCTAACTTTAACAAAAAATATTCTTCCAATTTCTGGAATTAATTACTCATTATGTCAGTCAAATTACAGTGTCACAGTTAAACTATATTCTCGCTATGAAAACTTTACATTAGACATTGTTTGTGCTGTATTGCCTAACCTAACTGACAATCTTCCTGCTATTGATTTCCTTTTAGGTGCACAGTACTTCCTAAACCTTATTCTGCCGAATAAATTTGTACGTAACCAGCATTTTTCCTTGATACAAGAAACAAGACTAGGATATATATTAGCTGGAAACCTTCCTTTAAATGTTACACGCAACAATTCCGTTTCTTCCTTTTTCATTCGTAATGACAATAAACTTCTTTCATCACAGTTAGAAAAATTCTGGGAGGTAGAAGAACCTATTTTAGTCAAACAAACCTCTCCGGATAACTCAATATGTGAAAGAAATTTCATAGAAAATACAATTAGAAATAAGGATGGTAGATTTATAGTTACATTACCTCGTAAATCAGATAACAACAAACTTGGAGATTCTCTTAATAACGCCAAAAATAGATTTTTGTCTTTAGAACGTAAGCTTATTCAAGACCCTAGTTTTAAGAAGGGATACTCTAATTTTATTAATGATTATATAAACCTAGGTCATATGTCTGAACTTAATTCAAAGGATTTATTGATACCTGACTCAGAAGTTTTTTATCTACCTCATCATGCTGTTTTTTTTACTGAAAACAGCATGATGTAATGTATAAAGCTTAACAACCAAACTAAGAGTTGTGTTTGACGGCTCAGCCAAAACCAGCAATGGTCTATCTCTAAATGATACACTAATGGTAGGACCTACGGTGCAACAAGACTTATTTTCAATAATTTTAAGATTTAGAGTCCATAATTATGTTATCACATCTGATATTACAAAAATGTACAGACAGATTCTAGTTACTCAGAAGGACAGTAATTTGCAAAGAATACTGTGGCGTGAAAACCCTGAACAAGACTTAAAGCATTATGCCTTAAGAACAGTAACTTATGGTACAACTAGTACCTCATTTTTAGCTACTCGTTGTGTAGTTCAAATTGCCAATGATAATAACGATCAATTTCCTAATGCCTGTAGAGCCATATTAAATTATTTTTATGTTGATGACCTTATTACAGGAGCTGATAGTGTACATGAAATTAAGCAGTTAAAAACTGATGTATGTTATTAAAACAAAATGTATGTTAGTATGGCTTTCCCCTTCATAAGTGGTTCTCCAATTGTCAAAATATTGTTTTCTCCACTGATGATACTGTATTATTAAACACACCTATATCATTAAATAAAAATGAAAACATACGTACTTTAGGTATATTATGGAAAAATTACTTAGATAAATTAACTTATGAAGTCAATCAAAGGGAAGTTAAAATATTCACTAAAATACATATTTTATCAATTATTTCTGGTATCTACGATCCATTAGGTCTTATTGGACCCATTATATTTTTATGCAAACATTTTGTGCAAAGCCTTTGGCTAGTCAAGTGCAATTGGGATGATACTTTACCCGATAATTTACTATCGCAGTGGAAAATTTTATACAATCAATTAAGTTTAGTTAGTTCTATAAATGTTGACAGATGTGTAAAGTTAAACACTGATAGTAGCATCAAATCCTTTCAACTCCATGGATTTGCAGATGCATCTCTTAAGGGTTTCAGATGTTGTATATATGTTACAATTACTTACTGTAATGATAAAGATTCATGTAATTTATTGTGTTCCAAATCATGAGTTGCCCCTTTAAAACAAATGACTCTTCCAATACTTGAACTCTGTGCTTGTTTGCTCTTATCACGTTTACTTAATCAAGTTACATTAGCTTTAAATGAAAGAATCAATGAAATTCATTTATATTCTGATTCCATGATTGAACTCCATTGGGATTCATGGTCAATCCACCAATTGGAAAGTGTTTGTAGCCAATCGAGTTTCAGAAATTCAACAGTTGACTTTTAATGCGAAGTGGCATCATATTGAATCACCTTCGAATCCTGCCGTTATACTCTCTCGGGGATGTCTTCCGGAAAAATTAATTAATTTTTTATTATGGTGGCATGGTCCAAGATTCTTTTGCAAGATTCTTTCTGTTGGCCAACTATTTATCACTTTAATTCTACTGAAACAAACGTTGATCCTCAATGCCTTGTTGAAAAACGTCAAACTGTTCAAGTAACTCTTTTGACCTCTAATATTACTGATTATACTGAGAAATACTCATCGCTGTCTAAACTAATTCGTGTCTTTACTTATTGTTTTAGATTCATTCAAAATATTAAGCATAAGTCTACTAACGATAGAAAATTTTATGCATTGTCTTCAAATGAATTATAATTCACTCTTGAATTTTTCATTAATCAATCTCAGTTAGCATATTTTAAATCTGAAATTAATGATCTTCAAAACCAACGTTTCATTTCGAAACAAAGTAAACTCAGTTCGCTAGATCCATTTTTAGACTATAAAGGTTTACATCGTGTAGGAGGTAGACTGGAGCATTCTAATTTGTCTTTCGATAAAAAGACATCAATTAATACTACATCCTCATGCAAACATAACAAGGTTAATCATCCACAGTGAACATTTACGTCTTTTACATGTTGGACTCCAATTAACTCACAGTTCTCTTCGTCAAAGATTTTGGATTGTGAATGCAAAAATAGCTATTCGTTCTATAGTTAGGAAATGCCTAAAATGTTTTCGTTTTAATGCTGATAATCAATCTCAGCAACTTGGTCAATTACCCTCTTCTAGAATCACTCCTTCGCGAGCCTTTTCTAGTTGCGCTATTGACTATGGTGGCCCTATTATGATTCGCCATGGCGGCAGAAATCTAAAATTCTTTCAAAGGCCTATATTGCGCTTTTTATTTGCTTAGTTACTAAGGCTATTCATTTAGAACTTGTTTCAGATTTAACAACTGAATCCTTCATTGCTGCCTTAAGACGATTTATTGCTCGCAGTGGTATTTGTAATCAAATGTATTCAGATAACGCTACTAACTTTCGTTGTGCTAGGAACACTCTTTATGAATTGTTTCAATTTTTTAAATCGAAGGACTTCAATTCGGCTATTCAATCTTTCTCAAATTCACAGAATTTCAAATGGTCATTTATTCCCCCTTCCTTGCCGCACTTTGGTGGCTTGTGGGAAAGCGGAATCAAGAGTGTTAAATTTCATCTTCGCCGTGTCGTTGGACAAACTATTCTTACCTTCGAGGAATTTTATACAATTTTAACTCAAATCGAAGCATGTCTTAATTCTCGCCTACTTTTTGCTATTTCTAATGACCCGAAAGATCCTGAACCGCTTACTCCTGGCCATTTCTTAATCGGTTCTCCTCTTACTTCATTTCCGGACCCAGACTTTTCCGAAATTCCAGAAAATCGTTTAGGTTGGTGGCAATTATTGCAGAAATTTATTCAAGTTATTTGGAAAAGATGGTCTAAAGATTATTTACATCAACTGCAACAACGCAATAAATGGCGTTTTCCTAATAGAAATCTGTGTGAGGGCGATTTAGTTTTAATTTGTGATGACAATACTTCTCCATTATTTTGGAAATCTGGAATTGTTACTACTGCTTTCATTGGTTCTGATAATTTAGAGTTGTTGAAATTCGTACATCAAATGGTGTATTTCGTAGACCAATACATAAATTGTGTCTGCTACCCTTATCAGATAATTAATTAATATGTTAAGTTTTTATTCAATGTTCTTTTTATATGTATTCATGTTGTTATACTTATTACTTATGTATATCTTATTATGATACTACCTAATATTTGTATTATTTGTCAAAGTTATATTTTGTTTAAAATTGTATCATATTTGTATTACATTACATTTTATTACATTAAATTCTTTATATTTTAATTAATGTTTATAATCAATAGTTTATATTCAAAATCTGTCGATTTTGGCGGGCAGTAATGTTAAGTTTTTATATCATATTTTGTTTACATTTAAAAATATTGTAATGGCAGTTTTAATTGTCGTAATTCTTTTTCTCGCCGCTCAGCTGACTCTATTGTAGACGAGACATGATATGTAATAGTATGGTTATACACAACGTATCTATTTAATCCATTACATTAATACTACTCAATATATTCAATGTGTTGTTATTAAACTAAAATGAAATTACGACAAATAAGATTATCAAAATTCAATCAAAAATGTTTCTTTACAAAATGTATTCAATCAATAAATAATGCATAAACTTAATACATATTCGTCTATAATCATTCAAACTTCAAATAATCAACAACCGCGCCGCTAAGTATTAAAGCAAATATCCAACTCAATCTCCTCATAAACCGTTCGATAAAATTCCACTGGATGACAGAGAAGAAATTGTAAACACGAAACGGGGCTTAGACTTAACGTTATTTTCATTATTACTCGGAATTTTATTATTTATTTACTCATATACGGTAATAAACTATTAGTTTAAGTATCACAATGTTAGTTTACTTCTTTTTATATTTGGCACAGAATTTATATCTACTGTGAATGAATGAAATAATTTTAATGTTACCGATACATAGATAAATACAAAAACAAACTGACAGCTAGCCAGCCGACTTTCTAATTCATATTTTCATAAACGATATATACGAGTTTATAATTTTATTTTTGTCTCAACATTTTGTCAATTTCATGCAATTCTAACAATGGTATGTAATTTTATCATACTTAAGAAGAAAAATCCGTCACTATCAACAATCTATTTCATTTATAAAAGGCCATTCTTGGATTTGTTGAAATTGTTAAATTACTTGATACTTCAGAGGATTATAACAGAAAAGATTGGGTAAATAATCAATTAAAGTCGGTATCTACTACAAACAAAATAAACTTTGAAGTAGAATCCAGTAATTATAATTACGTTTAACAATTTGATCATTTTTACCCACATAAAGTTGCCTTTTAAAAAGATCTGTTCAAATAACAGTTTACGAAATATAAACAAAGAATTGCACACCGATTAACTTATGCAGAATATAAATGTCGTGTCAATCGTATAATCAGACGCCATCCTATACGTAGTTTAATAACGGTTAGGCAGTGAAAAATGTTTTTATACTGCCTTTACTGTTTATATTTATTTTTATATCGTAACATTAGAAAAGGCATTTCTGTGTTTTTTAGCAAAAATTTTCAGAATTCTCGCTATCAAAAACAATAAAAAAAAAACAGGAATTAAAAGAAGTAAAAGTGTCGTGGTATTTTATTTTTCCATGATTTTTTATTTTTTTTGAAGATATAGCAGCCACTACTTTTTTTTGAAAGAGTAAAATAAGAAAACCCGTAATAGAAGACTGAAAAGGATAGAAACATCAGCTAATTCCTTAAATTTTGAGAGTTATGAAAAACAATCAAGAGATTTAAGTTGACTGAATGATTTTTTTTTTTAATTTTTACACGACTTTCCATAACAAATGTATTTTAACTCAAACGATTTCTTCGATTTTATAGGTATTGGACAAGAAGCCAAGATCCACCGGTCAATCGTTATTAACGATCGACCGGGAAACGGATTATTGAAATATGATTTATCATCACTTTATGCTTAAATCAATGAAGTGATAGGCAATTCAGGAAATAAAGTATATTGTAAATAATTTCCCGAATTTTTTAAGTGGTTTCTTTAATATTTTCTTTTTTCAGATTTGTTTTATTTATTAAATACTGATAAACACTTACGGTCAAACATGGTAAAAATGATCAAATGCGATTCATAAAAAGAATTTTTCTTTATAATTCACGAAGTACTGGATTCATAAGCTCAGAGAGTAACAGTAGGTTTATAAATTGATGGTTTCCAAACAAATGTGATTACAAACAATTATAAAAATAAAGTAAATTTCTTTGTAACTGTAATATTATATTTTTAAATCTTTGTCATTAAAGATTTTATATGATGTGTTAACTTCTTTAATCTTTGTTAAACTTTGATTTTCTTAGGTAGAATTCAAATAGACTATGTTAAAATTGTTTTAGGTATTAATCATAAAATATAAAACGGTTTTAGTTTTATCCAAAGAAAATATTTAATTATAAAAAATGTTATTTTTTCAATTTTATAAAACTCTATTTTAAAATAAATATTACTTAAAAATAAAGCTGTAAGCCATTTAGTAAATCCATTATTACTTCACACATTCCATTTTCCATCTTCGGTTACGATTTCTTTCAAGATATTTAAACGAAGATCAATTAAATATTTAGATTAAACACAAACGGTTTGAGGAACAATTAAACAGATAAATAAAGACAAGTGACATTCATACCACTATGCGATACTTCTCTGTCTCCTTTGAATCAACATTTCTACTTATCATAGATAAGCATGTTATTTTACTTAAATAATAATTACTCCTCATTATTAGGAGTCACGTACTTTGCACGGAATTTACTATTAGCATCTTGCTGGCACCGATATTGACTCCAAGATACCCCACCGGCCAGTTTTCTTATTTCACAGCACTAGTGATCGCAAACTTCCACTCCCGTCAGACGTCCCACTGAAAAGTAACCATCAGGTTGAAGGGAATGCAGTTTCTCTTCTTTCCCCTCATCAATTATAAGAAAATTAAGAAATTTTTGCGGTGTTTTTAATTTTACTCATAAATTGTCAGTAACAAGTTAACAATAATTTTATTGCAAGAAGAGTTTTATGTTAAGTAAAGAATTCCTGTTAGTGTAAAATAAACTGTGAATATTTTAAGTTAAGATATTTTGTATGTTAATGCTAACACGTGCAGAAAAAAGAACGTTATAAAATATGTAACTTACTCGTTATCATCGCATGTCATTGTATAATTGTCAACAAATTATTCATCATTTTCATGACATGCTAAAATTTACCATAACCTCAAAATTATACATTTTCTGCGTTATTATTATTATTATTTTATGTAGTAAATAAAACTAAATTCATTAAATGTCCTTAATTAAAAATATTAGAAATAAAGTAAGTGACAAATATACCTTAAAACAACTTACTTTGCGTGAAAAAAATATGTTAAAAGAAAAAAAACAACAAATAATCAACATTTCTTATTCATTCATGTTTTCCGTATCGTAATCATTCATTTCAACGAGCTTTTCTCATTTTAGTCATCTGTCAGCAATAAATTCTTTCAGAGACATAAAAAAAAATTATATTTTGATTGATGTAGCCTATTTCAGTTTCTGGGTATTTCTGGTCAAACCTATAATAACTCAATGCTAGTTTTTTTAACAAATCTCTTGATGACAATATTGTTCAATGTTGCAAATGATCATTCGTAATTTTCTTGTATTTGTAACCTGGTGTAAGGCATGATAATTGTTTTTATATTAAAAATTTGTTTTCATCGACCGAAGTTTCTGATTATTATCTTCATATTTACGATAGATTATTATTTCACTTTCTTTACTGTTTATTGTCAACGAAGTGAAAAAATAAAATATTTGAAATAAATTCTGTAGTAAAATAAGTTGATTAAGTGAACTATTAAGAAAAATATTTACGTTAAGCATATCGATCAATTAAATTTGTATTCTGATTTATTGTTGTAGTATAAAATATTATGGATTTTTTCAGCGGTTTTAATGGTGGTAGTCTTTAAATAACAGATAAGTCATTATGGTAGTTTATGGTTACTATGTGATCGAAGTTATATTTCATTTGTCACTCGTCAAGCTTGCAATTTGTCATTCATTAGTCGTCTTTATTTCATTTGATCTTTTTCTTAACTCCCAAAATTAAGATTATTTAATAACTAAAAAAAAAAATAATAGATACAGTGATTTGATGCGTTCAGCTTTGTTTCATATAGTTTTATTGCTGTAAGTATTTCAATATAATATCTAAAAAAGATTGATGTATATTGTAAAATACTACAATATTGAAATATTGATTTATGTATTAATGTAATATGTTATGGATTTTGTCAAGGGTTTTAATGATGGTAATATTAAAAAAAACAAATAAGCCATTCACATTATGTTAATGCTGGTAGCAGTAAGGAAAAGAAAGGAGAAAAGGCTCCAGGTACAGGCAAAATAACAATGAAGACAGCTGATCCAGTCTTATATACTGGAAAAATAGATTGTTCTAGAATTTTTTTATAAAAAAGAATACAAATGGCAGTGTAAGAACTATAAAGAAATACATTTAATTGGTCAGAGTAGAAAAATTCATGAATGGATTATTCCGAATAAAATAGGGAAAAGGATTGATGAGGCACTATGCGAAGAACAATCTGGTTTTTATCCAAGAAAAAGTTGTTTTATCCACTGATATTTATTAAGGATTATTCACTCCACATCAATTAGTTGAAAAGAAATATGTATGGTAAGGATATGATCATGTTAAATTTATAAATCTTACAATTAGAAATTAATAAATGTTATCTTCTCCAGAAGATAACATTTATTAATTACTTTGCTTTGTTGTTATTAGTACTAAATAATTTATAAGATTTTATTACAAAAATCTTTAAGCATTATTACCTCTCCTAGGATCGTACAAAATACGTGAAATCTTTTATAAAGATTTACTAGTGTGAATAATTTGTTTTCTACATCAGTAAATAAATTTAATTTTAAGTCTATAAGTAGGACCGGGACAGTCATGGCTGTTTTTAAATTATAACTATGATTTTTTGAAATTTTGACTTTAAATGCTCTAATTTTACCTACTGATGATGGCTTCCAAATAAGCCGAAAGATCTAGAGAACGTATCAACGTTAAGGTGGATTACATTAATTGTTAATTTATTCATTTAACATATCTGCGGTACCATTTTTGATAAATTAAAATATAATTACTTGATCGAGTAATGACCAGACTAATTGTAATTCCTTAGGAAACAACTGCATTTCATTTTATAGTTTTTTTTTTTTTTTTATGTAGGTCTGCTACAACAATAACGATTTTAAAGACTGGTATTCTCCACAAAAACGAAAATTCCATTCCAGAGTAATTCTAATTGCTTGCAATACAAACTCATTGTTCTAGTCTAAATTTAATTCATTTTTATTAACGATATATGAAAACAAAATTACAAAAAAAGTTATTTTTGCAATTAATTAATAAAATATGTTTCAAAAGTTATATTTAAGTAACAAAGGTCAGGACAACGGAATGTTCCTGTATTCGCTCCATGAAGTTAATACAATTTCAGCATAAATTTTCACATCTAACTAAGAAAATAATTGAATTGGTAATAAATAAATTTGGCAGTTCATTAACATAAAATTATTACTAAAAATTTGAATTAAGACGTTTCTTTGTGAAATCAATATATTTTTTTAATAGTTCATGTTTACCAAACTGGATTGCGATAAAATGTTATATAAAGTAATTTAAGAATATCAACTAAATGTTCAGTCGATTGGGAGGTACTGTATGAAAAGGTCATATGTATATGTAAGCCATCTTACTTTCAGAAGATTAATATTTCATTTTAAGTAGAATATGCAAAGTAAAAAGCCTACTGTAGAACAGAATCCATAACTGTAATTACTACAGTTGTTTGTAAAAATAAAATAATAAAAGTAAGTTTATCTCGACTCAACATTGAGTTGTGTAATTTTTTTTCTTTAAAAATTAAGAAATACCAAATAAATCTAAAAAAAATAAACTCATGAGTATTAACTACGAAATCTTTGAAGATTATTTTATAGCAGTAAGTGTAGAGCATGAGTTTAATCTGAGAAAGCGATGATGGGGGTGAAACAACCGCTATAGTAAGAGGGGGAGAAAACAACGAATGAGGCTATCACGTCGGGCTAGATGTAGGGTGAAGGTCTTGCAAAGGCGAGGTTTTCAGAATAAAGACCTATACGCTGAAATGCCTGTTGCTATTTTGCTTTTTCTTCCTTTCTTCTTTTTACACGATTAATGTATTAATGTTTAAAAAATAAAGAAGAGGTGTAAATTATAACGTGTGTACAAGGGGGAATCCTTATTTTCTTTTCAGTATGGTTTTCGAATAATTATGCTCTTCGGTGTAATAGTAGGTGTATTTATTCTATAATTAACTTTGCTGGTTGATATTCTGATAAATAGAAGTTACTGATCGATTGATGGTTAAATATTAATTTTAATAAGTTATAATGACCACTAGATGTTAACATTTAAATATCATATTTACATAAAATTATTGAAAAAGATATATGTTAATGAATGTGTATATTTACACAAGAGCTCTAAATTTAGACTGATCAATGCTTACTAATAGTGAATTACTAATATAAAATATCAAATGATAAAATAGGCTAGCTGTATATAAACAAATTTATTTACTTTTATAAATGAATAAGAAGAACGAGACAGATTATAAATTTTTTAATTAACAAGAAGAAAAAGACAATGAGTCTTAACATAGTTGCCCATGAAAAAGAAACAAAGGTTTTTTTTACAATAATGCAAGTGCACATATTAGAAACAATTACATGAAAAATAATAATATAATAATCATTGATTTGTAATCACAATAAGTCATATAAATGATCATGTAATTAACAATATAATTATAAATGAATGAATCATACATATAATATAACCTAAAATGTAGTATCTGAACAAATGTTCAGTTATGCATATCGATAAAATAAATAATAATATAATCATAGAAGTATTACACAAGTAGTTTGAAACTGTATTCACATTTATTTTTCATATAATATCAACAATAATCATATATTTATGTAATACATAATAGTCACAAAGCTCATGGTCATCTTAACTTGGTTTACCAAGCATATTTTATTATGTATATTTATAAGTGAATATAACAAATTGATCAAAATTAGTGATCTGATCTGTACGATTAATTGTACTTACATCATATAGGTCTAGAATTTCTTTTAAGGTGTTGTTCGTGGGTCTACGGGTAAGATATATCCAATGACCAGTATATAATTTACATTGGCCATTGACAATTTTGTGTACATATATATATATCATATAAAAAATAATCTCTTGTATCTACGGTCGTGTACATCTAGGATTTCTTCTAATATGTTGTTCATGGGTCAACTGGTAAGATGTATCCAATAGCTAGCAACTCATTCCATTGGCATTCGTTTACAGGAATTTGCATTGATTCAAAAGAATTCACATATGAGGATATCTCATTGATAAATATGAATAACGTATTCACGGATTCTCTTTTTATAGAATTTATCTTTAAAATACGATCGGCATTATAAAATGCAATTACGTATTTGTTATCAAATCGCTTCTTTAATAGTTCTAATGCAATTATATAATTTTCATGTTGGTTAAATATTTCTTGTATGTAATAAATCGTGAAATAAGTTATAATAATGATGCCGTTCTAACATATCACCTCTAAATAAAGGTATATTAATAGGTTGTAATTGAATTTGTTTAATTGTTGTGTTATAAAACTAAATTCTTGAATAGATGGTTTTTGACTATTATTAAGGTTTAATAAATGTTGTAATTTGCAATCTATATTAAATCTTCATCGACTTGTACATGATCTACTGAAAAACCATCATCGGATTCCAATTCCAGTTGTGTTTGTATAACGTCATATTTGCCTTGCAAATCAAGAAGATTCCTTAATTTGTAAGGCATGATTATCACCTTGTGAAACGTCATATTTGTCAGTGAATATACCAATTCCAGTAACAGAGGCCTTAACTGACCTTCTCTGCCTTAATAATTGTTCTTTGTCGATAATAATTTTAATGAATTGAAAAGTATTCAATTATAACATTATTTTTTAAGTATTACATTAATAGGTAATTAATTAATACAGGTTTAGTTTTTTGTATAGAAAAAACCTAAACCCAAATACAAAATGTATTTAATAAAGAATTTTTATTCTCTAATTTAAATAATTAGTAAACTATATGATTATTTTTAAATAAATGAATGGAATATGATGTACGAAAAAATTATTTTTCTGTTAACTGCATAAACGTTAAAGCTACAGAACAGAACTTTATGTTGACGGTAAAGAATTTCAGTTTAAAAAGAAACCTAAAAGAGATACGTGAACAAAATTAAAACAAAATCGGTTTCTTTGGGTTAGCCCAAGCCTGAAACTATTCTGTTGAAGAAAATCACTTATATAAATAAGATTAAAGTACTGAGAATTAGTTAATGTGGGATATCAACCTAGGATATTTAAAAATGGAACGGAGCTAAAAGAAATTAATTAATCAAGATTTGTCTTTTCATATTGAGGAGTGCGTTGAGGCATTTTGGGAACCCATTTCATCTAGCAACACCTATTTAAAGATATTCAGGTCTTTATCGTTTGTATCCGATACTGATGAAATAAGTGATTTTAAAATTCTTCATTAAGAGTAATCCAATCCGTTAGGCTCATTCAGAAGTATGATACAACCTAACTGTAAGAATATTTTACATCAAGTGTAAAAGGTTTTAAAAAATGAGAATTTAAAAAGAAAACCAGTAAAAGAAATTATTATTTATATGTAAATCATTGATAATAAAATGCTTGTTAATAAAATCATAAAATGAGGGAGAAAAATTATCAAGAAACCGATTAAATGTTTTAATTCGTTTCTTATCAATATATGATGCCATATATAATTTGGTTGAAACTGATTAAATATATTCTACATATCCAAAAAAAAATTTATTTTATTTTTTGTCTCGGTATTTCACGTGGAGGTTCCGAGTTTAAATCAGGCATAGCATCTTTTCATATACTATTAATTTCCACCGGGCTAATGACCATATCTTTTGACGACCGCTCTTTCATAAAAAAAGAGTTTAAAAAATATTATATCATTTAATATAACTTGATTCAAAGTAATCATAAACCTGGAAACTGGATATTTAAGTATTATGTCAGTACTGTTAATTCAGAAAATACTAGATCCGCTTTTTAAATTTCACAAATGGAGAAATGGATTATGGTTTCAATTTGAATTATCAAATTGCAGTTTGTTTATTTGAATGAATTTCTTATTGTTTATTTCTAATCCAACGTAGTACAGTGACGACATCTTTGTAAAAAAATGATTTCCGGTTATTCAATAATAATTTAAAGTTGACCGTAAATTTTCTTTACTGAAATTTGAGGATATTAGTTATAAAATAACTAATTACGAGTATTCGTAATAAGTACGAGTAGTGCATAAGTACTGAAAAAGGATCTTTATTTGATAGAAACACTGGTTTAGAGGTAATTATTAGCGGATGCTATGCTGTTAATTTTGATTTTCTGAATGAATAAACATTTCGAAATGCGTATGTACAATAATTATATCAAAAGGGAGATGAATTGGAAGAAACTAGGAGAAAGACACTTAAAATATGATAAAAAGGAAAACTGAAAAGGGCTAATTAAAGGTAAGTTACGAATGGTCACTGAGTTATATCACTAATTCTGGCATTTTGTCGAATAACTATAAAACTGAAAATTTATTCTTAAAACAAATTCTAACGAAAGCGATACTATAAGCAAAATTAGTTTAACTATCTCGAAGAGATAGTTAAGTCAATTAAGTAGGGATTGAAAAGAGGTACGATACGGCTAGAATTAGAAACTTGAAACCTGTCAGAACTGTTCCATTAGGTAATAGCTCTAAGCTACCGCTTACGTGGAAGGAATTACCATCAGTCACCTCTAAGAGGGTGAAAGGAGAAGTAAACTAATTAAAAGAAGTACCTCCTTGAGATGAATTCTGATATTTGTCTAGAAATCTTTAATCCAGCAATATGCTGAGTTTTGTAAGGAATTTCTCTTGAAATTACCTCAAAGATAGTATTTTAAAAGAAAAACACCAAAAAAAATAGGTGGTTTTTTTAAATTACAGTTACACTGCTTGTATATTTCTGAATATTTTCGACTGAAGATTAATTTCAACAAAGAGGATAACTTCATATAAATTTTATGAAAGTACTCTCTCTCATATTTTCCCTTTAAGCAACTTCTAAAGCTGATGAAGCTGAATTAAAAATAAATTTCATATTCGTCTATTTTATTTATTTTCTTGCAGAAACTTGATTTCGATTCTGAATAGACACCATAAAATCATTTTTTTTTTATTTTCATTGAAACTATCCTTAAAAATTTGAAATACGAGTAAGATGGGCACATATTCTGTAATTCTTGCGGTTGTAATACGTTAAATGGAAACTTGAAAATTCATCAAGGTAATAATTACGAAGTTCTCTAAAAATAAGTTTCAGGGATTCTATTTAAATTACATTTAAAAGTTTAAAACTGGGTAACTGAAATTCGTAATTTTATTTGGTTTTCCAAAAGTGTTGTAAACATTTAAATTGGGTATAATATACTAAATCTATTAAATTGGAAACTTCTCGCCTATTCAGCCATTAATAATTTCACCACTTCATGAATTGCTAGAGAGCTAATTGCAATTTGGCGTATTAACTTAGGATTTTTTTTTAGAAAAATTAATAAAAATTAGTTTCTTCAATAAACCGTGATGAGGTTTCTAGCAAAATTAATCAAAACTTTGTTTCTTCAATACTCTGTGAGGATGTTTACATAAAAAAAAATCTTTATTTGCCCGTGCGAAGAACGGTTACTTCACCTGTTGAATAGGAGGAAGTAAGCATTAATATAAAAATTTATTTTTATTGGTTTAAAACTGGGAAATTAGTCTATTTCTCAATTTTACGCGGATTAAAATATCAAATGAAGGTAAAATCCTAATATAAATTTTGTATAATATAGTAAGGATTCTGATTATATTTTAACAGCAAGAATTCGTAATGTAGGCTAGTGTCAAGTGATGTAACGTGAATGGAGAACGTTGAATGGAGAAATGGAGATCTGATGTTACCAGTTTATTTAAACTGTCAATTAGGCTCCGTCTATCTAAGTTGAGATCCGTTTGCTTAAAGGTTTTTCAAATATTACTATATTTCTTTACACCTTGAAAAAATACCATTCATTTATAATTTAAGAACATTACGAGTTATACACTAACAGATGAGAACTTCACGACTTTTTTACTTTTTTCTTTCTCAGTAACGTAACATTTAAATTGAACAATTGCTGTAAATACAAACTAAATTGAATTCCTAATAAATTTTCAGTGTAATCTTAAAAGCTTATATATTACAAAGTAATGGGCTAATCTGTTTACTTATTTAAGCTTAAACTTTTTTGTAGTTGTTCCTATCATTATTAACTTTAATCAAAATTTTATTGTTCAGATATTCAAAATAATTATAATACTCTTTTGCTCTAACATTAGGTTTTACTCAGCTAGACTAATAATTCTTTAGATTTATTTTAAATTCAACAAACCAAACAACTAATTTTTGTCTGTATGATAAAAAAACGTATTTAAATTTCAAAAACCGTTAACATTACTACTTTTAAACATCTGAAAAATTTTATAATGTTTTTTCAAGCGTTTTATTAAATATTTTTGGATGAAATTTTTGTTTTTCTTTGCAGAGAACGCAGTTTTTTTTTTTAAATTGCATCAATTACTAACTGTTATGGCTTGTTATTTAGATATCTTTTTTTTTTCTTCCGTCCGATTTCGTCCGTTCTACCGGACACAAATCTTCACCTTTTTTGAAAAACATAGAGTGGTGATACAAACCTATGGAAATAGAGCCTATTGAATTTCAGGCAAATGGGTTTACAGGAACCGAAGTTAGAGTCAAAAAACGGAGTATTAGGGTACATTTTCAACATGTTTCAAGGTTTTCATGTTGTCATTCGAAGAGTTACATGTTGGAAAGTCAAAATTAGATTTTTGCAAGCACGACCAGGTGGAAACTGATTTTTCAGTGGTAGCAAAACATCAACTGTTAGCCCAAATCAGATTTTGCAAACACCATTAGATGCAAGCTGATTTTGCAATTATTCAACTATAAAATATTATGAGTGAAACCAAAATCAGATTTTGCGAGCACGGCCAGGTGCGAGCTAGTTTTGCTATAATACTTTAGTTTTGTAATTTAAAATCTGATCCGGTATGAGGGAAATGGATTGGTGTTCAAAAGGTCAGTTTTGAAGTTTTAATCGTTTGGTTTTTTTTGGATTAATTTGAACCTTTTCTTTTTTGTCAGTACGACTCGAAAAAACTACAAAAACTATGGGAAACAGTATCAAAGTGGGTTGCTGTCAAGTAGTAGCGTTAAGCAAGTGATGGAGTTACAGCTCAAAACTATGTGAAAAGGAGGAAGAAAAAAAACACAAATATGTATTTATTTGTATGTGCCTCGGAGTATTATAAAAAAATATACGATACTAACATAACATGAAATATGAAAAACCGAAAACTAGTTAAAGCACGAAAAGCAAAATTATTTTTAAAAATCATTGTAGCAGTGGAACATCCTTTCTTTCTTAACTAAAAACAAAAATCCGCTCCTCTGAGACACTGCGACAGAATTTCTTGTAACTGATCTTATTCAGTAAAAAAAAAAAAAAAATAACTGAATTTTATTTCTATTAATCTTTCGTAATTTCATTTAAATTCACTCTATAAAATAATATTTATTTTAAGTGTAAAACCAGTTCAAAAAAAAAAAAAAACATTTTACTTTATTCTTCCAAAAAATATGAAGTAACAGTTTTTAGAAAAAATGTACTTTTTTATTATCGATAAATGAAAGTTAATATTCTCCATACAGTTAGATTATAGACTAGAAGTGTTTGTATTTGTAGAACATAAGGAAAATATAATTTCATAATCATGTATAAATAGAGAGATAAAGTTTTGCGAGAGGTTTAGTGTACGGATACGATTCAATTGGTTTATAAATCCGCTGTGGAAATAAGTGAAGCAAAATTTATTTTTATAGCCGTATCGTTTGCAGGATTATACAAGAGCGACTAAGTGGTGGCACGTTTCATCGAGTGTAGAAATATTACAGGTTTGTTTGACGTACTAAAATAAAGTCGGATCGATGTATCATTTGTTTCCAGAGTATAATGAATCCAAAAACAAGCCCCATTCATTTTGACGACAGCTTTTAAATCTACTGCGATGGTTTGTTGAGAAGTAGATGAGGGGAATTTACACGCTCTTGTCCGGGATAATCTGTTCTCGTCATAAACGCCTCTCTGGTTGTTGTCCCTTACAAATGAACAACTCCGATTCAACGAGTCCATATTTCCTTTCTCGATCCTTCACTAATCTCAAAATGACTGAAATACACATCCATACGTACACCAACAAACTGTACCGAAGTTTCATTGCTGTTTTAGAGCAGAAGTTAGAAGTCTTATCGCCTTTCGTAAAAACAGCTTTATTCTATTTATAGTAGCAATTTCACACCCCTCCTTGATAAAATTTTACGCTTTCATTTTTTATTCACGAGTCATTAAATTTCCCTCTGCCTACTTGAAAAGTACCTGCATCTTTATGTCCAGTGGTCTGTGATATAATGTTCACGAAAGACAGCAATAAAAAAGGGAACTTTTACTCTTTAATGCCAATTCGACTCCGGTTTATAAATTCTTAAAATTTTTACTTTTAAAAAATCCAGTTATAATTAGAAAAAAATAAAAACAAAATTATAAATTAGATACCACTTAATCGTATTGTATAAATTCGTAAAATTATTACTTATTTTACACGTATATTATTTTTAATTTTACAAGCAATAATATCAGACTGAAGGTGTAAAACATCGACATTGATATAAGAGTTTTTTATTTTTTCAACGAAAATATATTTTGTTTTGTAAAAATGTTTTACCAATTATTTTATATTTCGATATTAACAGAATTCAACTAATTAAAAAGAATATATATATATTAAAGCAAATATATTAAAGCAATCATATAAGTTACATTAAATTAACCATGTAAGTATGTGTATTAGTCACACATTGTGTTTCCGATTACTTCTGCTTATTGCTTTTCTTGATGTTAAGTGAACTATCACTTATTCATTTAAAATGTATTGTGCCATTTCAGAAATATTACGTTGTATAATTTTTGCGATCCACCCATACGATTCTTGATGTAATCTGCTATTATTTTTAATCTTTGTGTATCTGCATTTGTATTTTTATTTTCACTAAGTATTTTTATATCCTTGTCACATATATATATATATATATATATAAACGGTCTCCTTTCCAGTATTTATTAACAAGTTTATTATTAACAGATTACTTCAATCGAATTATGAAGCTTACAAAATATTCAAATAATGATGGAAATTAAGAAAAAACGGATTTATTATTGTTGAAAAGCAAAATGTTACATTTTGCTGTTATTAATAATAATAATACTGTCAAATAAAACGCTCACCAACAATTCGTTTGTTTACTTTCGAAGAGGATCATAGTAATGATTTGAATAACTCGAAGAAAATATTGCGGTTATCGGTTAAAAATACAATTGATTCTTTTTTTCAAGAATTGAATATGTTGACTTTTCCCATAAATATATACATATATATTTAAAGAGAATTTTAGAATATGAAATTTTTAAATTTTCCTACTTTAATTAAAAATGTATGAATGATTTTTTTGTTAGTAATTCTAATTAAATAGCCAAAAGAGGTTTATTTCATCTTACTTTCACAAGTAATATGTATCTAGTATATAGTTATGTATTCGCCTAAAACTCAATTCTGATATTTTTCTTGGAATATCCATTTTAGGAATCCCTGAATCTGGAATTCTGGATTTCACAACGATTTATCTGCTCCATCAGTCTGTGTTCTGGGCATAGAGCAATAGCCTGAACGGTTTGACCGATTTTAAAGAAATTTAGTACATTTTTGGAATATCTCCGTATTTGTTTCTACATTTTTTTTTAAAAACTTCTTCCACGATTTTAATGAAAGTTTTTACATACGAAATTTTTCTTTATGTTGTTATAATTTGGCATAATTATCATAAGCTGGAAAATTCGTGGATTGTTGAATGAACATTTTTCACTATTTCTACTATAGTAACTGTTTCATCAAAATCTATAATAATACAAATTAAAGTGCATAAAAATCTATAAATTTGATACTTATACATTTTCATACATATATATTTGTATGCGTATGCGTGCGAAGCGGGGAGAGGGGGTGCGCGTGCACGCACGCAAACATACACATGCACGCAATTGTTCATGATAAAATCGGAATTATTTTTATTTTTACTTAAAGCACTTTTGCATTTAATTGGTGTGAAATTTTTTGCGTCATGATTATATTTTATAAAAAATTTGTAATAATAAAGAATTAAAAAAAAACGAATGTTGAACGAAAAACGTAATGTAAAAACATAATTAAACCTTTAATAATTATTTTAAATAAATAATTTTACAATTAATTAATTTTAAATTATTAATTAATTTTATAATTATTATTATATAATTAATGAATTTTTAATTATTTTAAATAATTTTTACAATAGTAAAACTGGTTATGCCCACATACAATCGCTGTAATGAATGATAATGAAATGTGTCGTGCATGAAAAATGGTATGCCTGATGAGATCCAAATCAGAGCTTAGGATGAAAGGTAGTGACGCTACCACTTCTCAACAGAGATCCAAGGGTTACTCTAATAACAATGTAGAATTATACTGAATGTATAATTCAAGTTCACAATGTGTGTGAACCTGGGCTCTTGTTGTAAAGGAGTCTTATAACTACCACACCACAAAGAAAATTAGTAAAAACACTTATTATACGTCTTATTATAACTGTGTAGTCTATTTATTACTAAAACTAAACGAAACGCTACTCTTGGGATTTTATTTTTAGCTACATAACCATATGCAAATGTAAATACTTCGTACAATAGAGTTTATGTAAGAAAGTATGTATTATGTCTTAGCACCATTTCTTTATAATAAAAACGCACGTGTCCATAAATTTATGTTTATTCATACGTGGAAGATAACATCGCACGCAATCTGTATGTACCAAAAAACTTCTTAGTGAAACACTTAAGTAGACGAATGCTAAAAAAATTAAAATTTTCGTAATGGTCATAAAAATTTATTGATAAATTTAGGTATGAAATGAAAATTAAGCTATCAGTGTGAAAATTAAAAGGAAATCACAGTGATTTCCTTTTATGGGAAAAAGCCTTCTCAGACAATTTTGAACTTTCAGTGGAATCGATATTCAATTGGAAAAAATTGTATTATTGTCTATCCGCTTTCAATATAATTTTTTTTTTAGAAATTAACACACATGATAGTATTCTACATATATTTGTGATGTATTTCTAAATACTTCCCGGTTCATTTTTTATTTATGTTGGGATACTAACATATATAAATATTAATAACATCTGATATTAAAGCAACAAATCTAGTTTTTTAATTAAGTTGTATTTATAGAGCTGTAGCTGTTGGGTATTATTTATTATAACTTTACTGAAAACAGGGTACCCGTATGTCTCAAACAGAGCAAAATAACAAAAACAGTTTCTACATTAATATTAACTGCGTTCACGAATCTAGGTTGTGGAGACTTTACAAACTCATAAATCCAATAAAAATTAATGTTCTTAACATTTTTTTTTTTTTAAATAACTAATCATTTAAGTAAATTTTCTCTTTTAAAGGTTTTTTTTTGACATGGTAGTTGTATGTCAACTGAAGTTGTATATAGTAATAAAAATAAAAGAAAATGGTTGTGTTACAGAATAATGATTATTTTTATTATTTTGTAAAATTTCATGATAAAACAAGAATAAAATACTCTTTCACAAAATTAACTAATGTAATTTGTCATCAGTAAAATAGTTTCAAATAAAATTACGTGGTAAAGAATCTGTAAAAAATTTTATAATAAAACAACAGTAAAATACTCTTTCACAAATATTAACTTTAATGTAATTTGTCATCAGTAAAATAGTATCAAATAAAATTACGCGGTAAAGAATCTGTTACAACCATACTTTATGAAATAATCTAAATCATTTTTTAATTGCCGAATAAAAAATTTAACCAGCCACGTGTACATTGTCGTACAAGACCACATGTTTGCAGTTAAGTATGAAAGGGTGAGCATTTGGTTAAAAGAGGGTAGGGAGTGTCTGTCGGTTAGAAGTTTGGCCCCCTGACCCCTGACCTCATGAGAGAACCCTTGGAATTCATTTCACGGTTGTCCGCGTCACATCTTAATCTACCTCAAAAACCACTGAATTTATTGCATTTCCCCTTTGCGGCACTCTTACACCCAGTACTTTTCCCAACAGAATTTTTTAGTTTGTATTTTTATACTTAAATTAATATTTATTTAATTTCATCTGTTGAAATTATCTAGCTATTAAGTGTATTTTTAAAAGTTAATTGATTATAATTCCGTTAAAATAAAGCCTAGAAACCTTATTTTTACTTTTTATTTCTCTTTATTTTATTAATAATGTTAGTACTATATTATCTGAATACATATATATATATATATATATATAAATTATTGTTATTCAGCATAGTCTAATTATATAATTTTTTTTTTCGATTATAATATTCCGAATATTAGTTAGTATTGTAAAGTAAAACTGCTGTCAGTTTTAACTGAAAATACACGGTTGAAATACATCTTAAGAATTACTGTATATGTATGAAATGCTTATAAATAAATAATTACTGCTAACTGGCGTAATTTGTTTGCGTGTTTTTAGTAAATTACTTTATCTCACTGTCCCGTGTAGCCGTGTAGCAGAATGTTACCTAATCTAAGTGACGTTATACATTTTCTCAGCCCTAATCTGGAGAAATGACGCTAAAACCCTGGCAGAAAAAAGAAATGTAATAAAGTAAATGAAACTTAAGATTTAATATACCTGTAATACTACTTTTGATACGACTGCGGAAAACTTTCCGGCTGAAGGAAATTTTCGCAGATTTGCACAAAGACCCGATTTTATTAATTTTTTGCATGAGTATTACGTTTGTTCAGTGATGCATGATTACTTTCAAGAGTTTATTATACATCTGTTACTGTGAATGTAAATTACGGCAATGATTAAGATTAATGGTCGACTTCATTAGTAAATACTAACAATAATCTCTCTAAACACACAAAAATAAAAATATATTATTAAATTAATAACTTGAAATAAATTTTACCGAAATGTTTGTATTCATTTATTACTAACCCTTTCTAGGAATTTTGTCCATTGACTTAACGTTTTGTGTGAAGGAGTAACTCCTGAAAGCGTAAATAAGAATAGATAAAAAATAAATATTTTGAGCTTATTACTTCCTTGTACAAAGTAAAAGAAGTATTGTGATCGCGAAAAATCTCGATTTTCAGTTTTCAATAGAAATATCCATTTTAACCATGCCTGAATCTATTTTGACTAGTTTCGGCGTGACGTACGTATTTACGAATATATCTCGCATAACTCAAAAACGATTAGCCGTAGGATGTTGATATTTTGGATTTAGGACTCTTGTAACATCTAGTTACTTCCCCTTGTTATTGCAATCGACTGTACCAAAAGTGTTCAAATAGTCCAAAATCAAAAAAATTTGAATGTTGGACTTTTTCTTAACTGCAGCATTAAGCCGTCATTGAGAGATTTTCAACAATATATCATAAGTAGTACTTATTTTCATTGGTTGCAGAGCGCCAAAAAAAATTGTAGTTAATGAAATATTTGGATCTTACAAGGGAAAGGCACATCGGTTCAAATCCTACTTCATCTCCTTTTTTAATTTTTTATTTATTTTAAATATATTGATTTATTAATAATTATTAAGCTCCGATTACGAAAAAAATTAATAAATTCAATAATACAATTTAAAAAAAATTGAAAAATATCAGAAGCTATTAATGAAATAAAACTTTATGTACAGTACTTTTTAGAAAGATGTTTATATGTAATTTAATAGGCGTACAAGGTAGTCACGTGGTGTCCAAATCAGATTTTTTTTATTCTACATGAGATCAACAGAGGGACAAGAAAAAACTAGCTAAATTTAAACTAGCTTTATTTCCCTCAGGTTACGCCTGAAAAATATTCCTAATTCTTTTAAATTATTTAGTTCAACAAAAAAAATTGAATTTAAAATTGTGTTTAAGAGAAATTCTTTTTTTTAATTTCTTGATTGATTTTTTTATAAATTCATTTTGTGGTAATTAGCAAATGAATAATACGAATAGAAATTTTAATTTAAAAAAGTAGTAATAGTACTAATAATAAGATAGATTATTAAAATAAAATTATAGTTTAACAAGATCAGGTTATTTCTTGTTAATCAGGTTAGTTAATTATTTCCAGCCGATCTCCGTGGCAGAGTGGTAGCGTCTCGACCTTAAATCTGGAGATCCCGGGTTCCAATCCTGGTTAGGCATGGCATTTTTCAAACACTACAATATTCCATTTCAATATCCCACCCACAAGCTTCAAGCTTACGTAGCAAGAAAAATACATCAAGAAAAAATATGATATAAATGTAATAATTATTATAAACAATTTTCTGATAACCAGAGGAAGATATCATCACTTTTACGGATGATTTATTTTCATTTGTATTTCGATAGGCTTGGTGAGTTGTACAGCAATGAAACTCGGCTCATCAGATTCAAAGGGATTACATCTCGCAGATTAACAGTTACTTCTTTTTTTCTTAATTTTTCGGGTAAATTTAGTAAGTGATCCATCTTGTTATTCTTGAAAAAGAATATGCCATTTTTATGAATGAAATACATTCTTTATATTATATTCTTAAATTTGTGAGGTTTTTATGACTCACGGTTACTTATTACTTATTTATGACACATTGTGGACAAATCAATAATCAATATAATTTTTTTTTTAATTCTCTGAAAACCTATTATTTTATTATTAATAGCAATAGGTCATTGGTATGATTTTAATAAAAAGACTTACTCGAATGGGATTAATTGTCTAATAGAAAATGACAATTCTGTCTTCTGGGATTGCAATTTAATTAGTGGGCAGACATTGAATGCGGGTAATGCAAAAGTCATTAATTATTAGCAACTCGAGGAATAATTTTTGTTTAATTAAATTAAACATTGTGCTAGTTAGGTTCGTACCTGTGACGTGACAAAGTAGGCTCCCCTACTTTCCCTGCTTTTCCAACACAAAACACCGCAACGGAACGGGCTCCTGCTTTCTTCTGTACAGTTATTTGTTCTCGGTGCCTAATTTCAACTGTTGAATGTTTTACAGCAACATTTCCACCCGTCTTGTCTGGAATATTCATCCGTTCCACATTTGCCATTTACCCTTCCCACTAAACTGGTATAGTTATATCCTTACCTTTCTTACAGCGCTTCCTTTCCCTGTACTTATACATTCGAAAAAGATATGATCTACCGTACACTTTCAAAAGGAATTTATGTAATTAAATTTTACCAGAAATATTATTATTTATTCTAATTGCACGAGACCTGAACAGATTATTTATACACTAAATTTAGAGAAGTTAAATTTTGTAAATGCAAAATTTAATTTTCATCATTTTCTTAAACTACGATTACATTAAACATTCATTTCAAAAAAACTTACTAGATCAGTAAAATATACAAACGAATAGATTAAAGATTAAAATTACAGCAATTTTTTTTTTAAATTAGAAAAACTTGTCTGATCCATTGGTAAGGCACGGATATTAATTTAATTCAGCTGAGGTATGACATTTTCACAAGATACAGATTTCCGATCTATATTTCCTTTGGTTGATTGATATCGTAAAGGGCATCCGGCTGTAAAATCCAGCAAAATTCCACTTGAATCTACCCAGAAAAACTGAAGACGAATTCATTTTAATCTCAGGATAATTAAACATTTTTACTAACTTAAAAAATGTAAGTTATTTAAAAAAGTAGTTTCAACTTTATTTAAAAAAGATGTATCCGTAGTCATGGATATACGTATATACGTACTTAAATAAACTTTTTAATATACTAAAAAGAAAACGTTGTAGACGTTACATCAATATAAAACCAACATTTAAAAAACGGCATAAAGTGGCATAAATAAGATAAAATAAAACACTCTAATTAGCTATTTAATAAATTATTATGTAAAATTTCGTAATTCAGCAGAAAAAATCAAATTTAACAATTTTTGAAAAAGTTATCCTGGAGCATTTTTGTAAAATAGTTGCCTTCTTGTCATAATTTAGTAATTTCTAAATACCTTTTAAATTGGATCTATAATGATCATAGATATAATTTTATTATTCGGCAATTTAATTAATTTTTATTAAAACATTTCTTTTTTAATGTTTAAGTCTAAACTTTGTTCATTTTTTACAACAAAAAGTATGACTAACGTCAGAAACAGAATACAAGTATGCTAGGTAGTGCACTCAATATTTGTTTCAACATCAATAAATAAAGCGTAATAAAAATATTGGACTGAATATAATGAAATCTCATATACTGATTGTCGGTTTATATTGTCGGTTTTATCTACTTGACTATATGTATAAAATACATCTAAAGAACCCGTTTATTAAAAAAATTTTGTTTTCTTCTAATAATATAATGTAAAATAAATACTTATGTACTTCTTTTAATGTCGAACAAATATTTAATTTTACATTTATTATTGTTAATAAGCCTGTTTTATCTCCGACCCACCCACTGCGAATATTTTGTATTAGTCTATTTTCAATTATTTTAGGTAAGCTAACGAACCTAAAATTACTAGAGAATGGTTTTATTTGTATCACCTATTTACTGAATCAATAGTTAAGCATATTTATAAACCTACTAAGCGACCTATGAACGTCACACTACAACTGATTTATAGGTCATGGGTCATTTCTTTTCCTCAATTCCCATCTTCTATAGACGTTGAATTCTGTCCTTCCCTACTTCATGCCTAACTACAATATTTCTTTCCCGTTTTAACTTAAATATCTTCTTCGTTCAAATTTTCAAAAGCTGAAAAAAAAGTCGTGCTGTATTTACGATTAGAGTATTTTTAGACTATTTCATCTAGTTTACGTTTCACATCTATAAAAAACGATAAGAGTGAAAATTATTAATCTTTTATTGCAATTTGTTTAGAGATAGTAATTATATTTATTTTTACTTTTCCCTCTAGATAGCACTACATCAAAGCTCTAGAAGGGAAAGTATTGTAATCGGTCCAATTTGGGGATATGCGGTGTTCACCGGATCTTGACGTTTTGACACCTAAGAAACCTAAAAAACCGGATGGAAATTTTTCGGTTGTTAATGCTTGTATTACGTGTGTGTGGTAGTGTGTGTTCGGTGTTGGCCTCTAAATTACCGCATATCTCCAGAACTACTGGTCCTATTTTGAACAAACTTGGTCAGATTCATGGGGCATTGATGCCATTATATTTTCAACTTAAAAGGTCAAGGGTAGTTAAGCAAGGTCACCCTCAGTATCTCGGGATTTCGTCTAATTAAGGTCATTTTTTTCTTAGGCACATTTGTTAACAGTTAAAAAATAACTATATTTCAAAAAAAATCTTTTTACAAAATCGCACCCCCACCCCAAAAAAGCTCTAAGCTAATGGCTAGGTGGGTATACCGCGTCAATAGTACCCCCTGTCACCACAAGGAGAGCTAGTGTTGCAGACCGCCATCTTGCAATTTTCTTTTTTTTCTGTGGGACATTCCCTTTTTTCCCTCGTCTTCTAGGACCGGGAAAATTTAAGTTCCACAGGGTTGCCAACTAAATTATTTTTTTACCCTTTAAATAATTATTATTTATTTCATTATATTTAATTAATATCTTAAAGATTGATAGCATTGATGTACAGTTGTTGTAGTTCTCTGCTATGTTGTGACATCACAGGTGAGTGATAGAATTAAATAAATGAATAATATTTAAAGTGTAAAAAACTAACTCGGTCTCGCTGGATCTCGAACTCGATCGCCCGGTTGACTCGGTACCTGTGTGTTAAGCCTCACGGCTACACCAGTCTGCCTACCTTACAAGTGAAATTTGTTGTATATAAATTGTGGGATTACATTAGTTCAGTTAATTCCGACCGTCGCTGCTAGTACCGTCACATCAGCGGGAATTAAATACGGTATGCGCGCGCGCGCTTTAGTTAGAATAATTGAATTAAATAAACGAAAAAAATATTATATTGAAATAAAATGATAAATATTTTTAATTAAGTCGTGTGTGTGAGCCGTGCATTAGAAACAACCCACTTTATGGCAAAAGACGAGTTCCGGGAAAGTCCTATAACTGTGTTGTTAACTTTTTTAAATTAAAAACAATTAAAATTTAGAATGAAAGCTTGTGTACGTTTCCTTTTTACACTCTTTTTTCTATTGTTTAAAAGGCTGTTTAATATTTTTAAATTAAATATTATTTTGTAATAATTACAGTCATTAATGACTTACTGGATACTATCTGCTATAAGCAAGTAGGTTGTGCTAATTCCGCAATTCCTTTGAAAAAGCTTTTTGAAAACCTATTTTATATATAACTTATTCAATGAAAAATTAAGTAAAATTTATGTTCAACGATAGGCAGAAATTAAATATGATATTGGGTGTTATTTTATAAATATAAATTTTATTTATATTCTCCACTAATTAAATTAGTCTCCTTTAAAACTCTTCTGATACATTTGATATGTGCAGTACAAATATGGTCCAACTGTCGTAACAAAATAATAGTATTCTCTATTGAATTAAACAACAGAACTAATTTTGTATTAATGTAACACTTCGGCCTATTGTAAAAGGTTTATTGTGCTTTTCAGTAAGTTATCTGTTTAACTAAAACATTTTCTGTCAAATCTATTGAGAATAACACATTTTTATTTATAAAAAAAATGACTTAATGATGAATTTTTTAAAATTACTGACTAAATTTATGTATATATTCCCTAGTCACTTTAAATATATTTAAATTAAATTTAAGAGAATTAGTAAAAAAATATTTATATATATTTTTTATTAATATATTTTTAATTAATAATTTTTTTGTTATATATATGTATATAAACACTTAAACATATTAAAACATATATATATATAAAATTTATTATTAGCTTTTCATATTTTCATCACAAACATTTCATATGATATTAAACGTAACCACTTCTAATTTTATTTAATCATTTTATGTTTTGTATTTCTATACATATATGGAGGGTGTTTATACTTTTCCCATCATTCCTGGTAGTACCAGGAAAATTTCTTTTCTATCTGTACCATATCATTTCAACAGATCTATCATCATTTCTATAGTGATTTTACCCTAAATTAATAAATAAAATCCATTTAAATTGATTTTTATAACGAATAATTATACACGTTTTATAGTATAGTATTATTATTTGCATTAAATATTTAATTACATAGAATAATAAGTAAATAAGTTCAAAATGTCAGTAACAAATAATATTTTTCTTTTCACCAATTAAGAAAAGGCACTTAAATACAAATTATTTTCATATAAACACGTGAAATAAGATTAATAGAAATAGAGAATGTGTCAGAAAGATTCATCCCATTTCAAAAGCTTTAACGAAACAACCGTTTACCGCTAACGAACGAAACATACAGTATGAAAGAGAGGGGTATTTAAGAATTTTATTTGGGTTTCTGACAGATGCCACCCTTATAATTTTTTCCTTCAGCCTGAGTCAAGAAGGTGACCTTGAAACAGAAAGAATTCTGCATTCTCCGCTACAATTTTGTGAGCCGTGACGATTATGCACCGAGATTTACGTCGTACTTATGTTCAGAACAATCAGTCTCGGCACCAACAGTTTTGAGAAACAGAATTTTTCTAAAAAGGGAAATCCATTCATCGTTCTCGTGTATTGGACAAAGACCTTGAACCCATCTGACAAAACTTTGTACGTAGCCCAGAAGTTCCTCACATGGCTGCCTGGCGTGTTTTGTGGTGATGTTTATTAATTAAATCATACAGAATTCAATTGGCACAAGTCTTCTACAGAAATGATAAACAATAGAGGTGGAGTTTTGGAAATCATCTTCCACAAGGAAGAAGACGATGACATTACTTTCATTCAGGCTTAGCGTTTAGTGGCAAGGCTACGTTTCATCTAAATGGAATGTTGAACGGCCACAACATAAGGATATATGGATCAGAGCCTCTCCATGTCATAATTGAGCACTGCAAAGACTTAGAATTCAACATCTTCTGTGTCGTTTCCAAAAAACATTTTTCGGTCCATACTATTTATGGAAACAGTGTTTTGAGGATTTTTGTGTGAAGATATTGCAGAACTGTCTTTTTCCGGAATTACAAGACGATTCTGATGAATTAATTTTCCAGTAGGACGAGAACCACTGCACTGACATATCTGCAAGTTCGAGTATTTCTTAAAAATGACCTATCAAAACGATGGATCAGCTTCAAGAACCTTGCCGATCTGGCATTTCACTACTGATCATGATGGTCATCCGATTTTACTTTGGGTATTTTTTTCTTATCGGTGTTTCTGAAAGACGCTGTTTATATGCTCTCTCTTCCAGCATGAATGGATAAATTTTCAAACCGCATAACAACAGCAGTGGCTGCAGTAAAACCTTCCAGATCACTGGTGTTTGAGATGAGTTTAACTACCATGAAAATAAATGCATGTCTGAATCTCGAGAGGATAATATAGAACATTTATAGAAAAAAACTTTATAATTCAATATTATACATCCATTCACTTAAAAATAGAGCCGTTTGATATCGGATGAATCATTATAATATACACTTTGCATTACATTTCAACATTATTACAAAAAAATTAGCTATTCATAAGTCACTGTTGAAAATTATTTTAAGCTCAAATTTATGTACACGCTGAACGTAATTAAAAAAATTCAGATTTTGAAACACTGGGCCGGACCGACTTGATGGTATTACGCCACCCAGGGGAGTGTCCGTTACTCTAATAGGCCCTTCCCACCTACCGGCTATATACCGGAATGGCAGGTCAAGCCTACCGGTTGGAAAAAAATTTGGAGATTTTTTCCCTTTTTTAAAAACCTAACAGTCAACCCAAGGAGTCCTCAGCGGCTCATCGAAACCAGCATACCTCAGCATGCTGGCTCTCACCGCTGAGGCTGTCCACCCAAACTACAATCTAAAAACCCATATTCCTTTCATCTATAATTTTTTGTTTAAGGACTGACCTTATGAACTCTACAACCTTTCTCCAATTCTCTACCCTACTGAGCATATGATCTATTATCTCTCTCGGAGTCTTTCCGTCAATACCAGCATTGTATCTTAGCATTTGCCATTTTTGGCAATTCAGGAAAGTGAAAGTATGCTCTACATCGTCACGTTTGTTACAATACATGCACCTAGGTTGATCTCTTTTGCCAACTTTGTGGAGGTATTCATTAAAGCACCCATGGCCAGTTAAAAACTGTGTGACGTGGTAATCTATTTCTCCGTGGCTTCTACCTGTCCATCTAACTATATCAGGAATCAAGGATCTGGTCCATCTGGCTACCCCAGCCTGCAGCCATCTTTCCTGCCATATATTATTAATATCTTGCCTGACTTCATTATCCACACGTCCTAAAAACCTCTCAACCCTGTGTCTAGCAATGAGATCAATAGGGGGCACACCAGAAAGCACACAGAGGGCCTCATACGAGACCGATCTGTAAGCGGATGCTACTCCAAGCAATACCATCCTGTGTATCTTTTTTAATCTGTCCTTGTTCCTACTTTATTCCTCCTTGTTCCTCCTGACTACGGTTGTCGCAAGTAGTCTCCTTTTCGATACCCTAGGAGCTCTGTGCTTTGACATAATAACGTTCAAGCTTTTAATCGTTTTTTTCAAGCTTTTTCTCTGCGCTATGATAGACGTTCAACACATGTTCAGTGAAACGACAATTTCTTTGCAGAGTAACTCCCAAGTATCTCAATACCTGAACTTCAGCAATGTCATTACCTTCTATATATATATCCACTGGTTCCAACACCCTTCTACCGGTAAATTTGATATATTTGCACTTATCCACCGAGAGCTGTAGTCCTCTTGAATGCAGCCATCTACCGACTATTTCGAGTGCTGAATTTACCTTATCCTTTACCTCATCAATTGTTTTGGCCTGAATGAGTACTGCCAAGTCGTCAGCGTAAGCCAAAAGCTGAACCCCTTCAGGGTATGTCTGCTGGAGGACTCCATCAAAGGCCAGGACCCATAACAGTGCACCGAGTACTGTGCCTTGTGGCACACCATCGCACATGCTAAAAAGTACCTCTTCTTCTTGTGCACTGACTGCACACCTTCGATCTCTGAGATACTCCTCTCTACCTCTCTCCGCAATTATGGACTAATTCCTTTCTCTACCAGTGCTGTATTTATATGTTTCCATGTGATGGATCCAAACGCATTCTTCACATCGAGAGAAACAAGTAGAGGAATACTTCTCGACCGCCTAGTGCCGCTTCTAGCTTCATCAGCCCAGTTCACTACTCTGTTGATAGCATGTACGGTGGATCTACCTCTCCAAAAACCATATTGATTTGCAGTAATTCTAGTACCCTCCTCCACCTCCTGCACAATGCGGCCAGCCAGCATTTTTTCAACAACCTTCCCCATCGTGTTGAGAAGGCTCAATGGTCTGAAGGTAGGTTGTCCCCCATTACCTGTGTTCTTGGGCAAGAAGAACTTCAACTCCAAAATTTCATTTTTAACTGTTACAATAACCTTTGTAAACATCTTACTGACAAGTCGTTTTTATTTTAACGTTGACTTATTTTAACTATTGATAATCAACTGTTACGAACATATTAATTTTAAATTTTACTTTCATTTTAATTCCCATTTATAAAACTTTATATGCACAACTATAAGATTTATAATTAATCAGTAATCATTGATGATGAAGGAATAATCCGAAAGCGCTTGGATAGTCATTACTCACAATTTTTGGTAAGTGGATACTCTATTTTTATATAAGTAATAACTTATTTTGGTTAAATAAAAGGTTCTAATTTTATTTAATGAAGAGGATATTATCTAAATGTTTGAAGTTTAAGGTAATTTTAAGAAAAATTTCAAAAACGGTGGGACCTGAAAATAAATTTTCAGTTATATGTGTTCTAATTAAAACAGGATTAGATTGCAATCAAAATTCCTGGTTGTAAATTGACACACATTTATGATAAAATTAGAATCATTTGGTTGGTCATTTTAACAAGAATAAAGATGATTTTTTTTTGTTTAATACCTTTCTTATTTTTTTCAATTTTGTTTTTTTGTGGGGAAATAAAAACCAGATATTTTATTAAAATTTAAAAATAATGTTAAAATCTTGCATTATTTTAGAAGTATCAGAAATATAAAAATGCGAACAAAATTTATAAATAAGCATAAATTATACATTTAAAATGCATATTATTTAATATATATATATATATATATATATATAGATTCGTAAATAAATGAACAATCCAGAGTTTGAAAATTAAAAGTTGGAATTTGAGATGAAAATACCACCATCTAGTGTGTTATAATAGGACTGATGCGTCTGTTAAAATTAAACATTTTTGTTTCAAATTTAATATAATTCGTTTATATTACTTTTCTGTTTTAATTTAGCATAGCTTATTTTTTAATAAAATATGTCAGTACTAGTTTAGCCTTTTTAATAAAAAATTAGTATTCTTTATTTTTTATTTAGATTGATAAAAGCAACTGTAAACTAAATTTTTCTCCAAAATTATTTAGTTCTCTGTATTACCGTTCGGAGTAAGTCGACGCTTCCTTTTTGTAGAGGGAAGAAGGCTTTCTTATGTTGATAACTTTTATTTTAGTCAATAAAATATACCAATTATAAAATAAATTAAAACGGTGTTTATATGTAATATTATTTTATATTGCTTTTATATGTGTACGATTATTAAAAGCGCTATAAAGAAGAAAAGAGTTGCACCTTAAGGAATAAAAGTTGTATAGATATTGAAGAATTCCATTGTTGAAAACCGTACGTAATAGAACTGGTATAACAGTTTTTTTCTTCGACGTATGATCGGCACTGAACAAAATAGCACTACAGGGATGTTGTGTATCATAGCCTTTACGGTTCTGGCCGCATCACGATCTTTATCATTTTCACCATCTAACATGTTATGTTGCCAAGTAAAATGTCCCCGTAGAATGTAAAAGAAGAACCTTTTTACTTTTATTGTTTACAGAATTAAAAAGGTCAGCATTGGCTTTAAGTGTACATTTTTTACAAACGTTTTTCAGTAATTTGTTATTTGTGTAAATATTTTTGTTACTAAACATATTTTTTCGTAATTTTGATTGTACAGTTATTTCAATCGTTAAAATCAGTTGAAAATAAATTACAGAATTTATATTACATCAATCAATTTGTATTTCCTGATACGCATAGATTTTAAAATACAACAAACTCATTTGATTTCTAACTTGAATTCAAGACTTTCCCGTGATCAAGAGTATTTATGTTCACTGATAAAACGTAAACGTTGCAAATCGATACGACCTTTTTGCATTAAATAAGAGTTAAAATTAATATACTCAACATTCTACCATACTGTCAAAAATTTCATTTATATTTATTTATTAGGTGTAGAATGTTTTTTTAATTCATCATTACATATACATAAACTCAAACATTTTCTGAAATTAGGTTGTACGGAGTTTAATTAAATATAAATGCTTGAAAAAATAAAAAAAACGTAGTTTAAACGTAGAATAACTTTGTACTTTATAATAATTTTATTTTGATAATAACTAAGAATAACTTTCGTTAAAACTGTTAGTTATTTCTAAAAGTGACATTTATATTGTTATTTAATCTTTAAATCAGTATGGAACCAAGATTTAAAAGACCTTAAAGTCAAGTAGGAGATCCTTGAATGTAACAGGAGGTACCATGAACTAAGATACAATCACACGATCATCAATCAATTATTATTATTGAAGTACTTTTTATTGTAAAAGTTTTTTTTTACAATCAAAGGTTAATAATTATTAATGAATAAATCAAACACATTTAAATAAAAAAAAGGAAATGAAGTCGAATTCGAACCGATCTGCCTTTCCCTTGTAAGATTAAAATATTTCATTAATTAAACTTTTATTTAGCTATAACTCTGGAACCAATGAAAATAAGAAGCACTTATGATATATCGTTGAAAAGCTCTCAATAAGGGCTTATTACTGCAGTTAAGAAAAAGTCCAAAATCCAAATGTTCTTGGATTATGGGCTTTTTCGACACTTTTGATTGAGTTGATTGCAATCGAATGAGAGGTGCACAACTAGATGTTAACAACAGTCCTTAATCAAAAATTTCAACATTCTACGGCTAATTGTTTTTGAGTTATGCGAGATAAATACGTACGTCACGCTGATACTAGTCAAAATGGAGTTAGGGACGGTCAAAATGGATATTTCCGATGAAATTTGAAAACCTTTATTTCGTACAAGAAAGTAAAAAATGACAATATCTATCTTTATCAAACCAGACAACGGAACGGTTTTCGTATTACTCAACAGAATTTTACGAATTCTACGTGGAAGGGCCTTAATATGCTTCCGTTGCTATTTTTAATAAATTATGGAAGCATTTGAAAAATCTTCCTACCAGTTTATTTAAAACACAATTAAAAAATTTTCTTTTACCGATACAATGTTACCTTAAAAATGAATTTTTTGACTAAGTAAAGAATGTCACGATTTATGTAGATCCTGTTCAACATTTTTTCCCTGAATTCCTTTATTCACAGTTAGCTTTTATGTTGAAGCTATAAGTCGTGTCATATACTGTCACCTTTAATAGGATCATCCAATAATAATCCTCAACGAGCACAAAAACAATTAATATGATAAATAAAAGATAAATATTAGGAATAAATACTAGTAACTATACTTGGTAAAGCCTTTGAATATAGTTAAATCACTTCATTAATCAAGTCGGGTATAAATAGAAAAAAATAAATAAAGCATTAACTTTAGACCGAATTTTAAATGAAACATTAATTTAAAAATAACCGTAGATAAATAATAAACATAAGAACCCATAAATTTGAATAATCGAAAATAAAACAAAAGTAATTATAAGAAGTGTTATCTCCAGCAAACCGGATCATCATAACGGTCCATCAACCAGATCAAGCACATGGAGTATTCTCAGCCTTCTAACGTCTTCACTTTTGTCAAGTAAATTCAAAGCTAGATGATCAACATGCTTTTCTAACCTGGACATACAGTATATCACAAAATTAGGCGTTAACTTCTCAAACGTATGGAACAGCTATATAACAGTGTATCTCGGTATTCCTCGCAAACCACGGCGCTTGAGTTATATTCTGTAGTATTTTATTCTGGAACTATTGATTGATCACATTGCTGCTATTGGTTATGCCCCAGAATTCAATTCCGTAAGTCCATACCGGCTTCAAGAAAGCCTTGTAAAGCTGAATCGCGTTGATTAAAGAGAGTTTTGATGCCTTACCCAATATCTAGTACATCTTTTTAAACTTAATGTAAAGCAACTTCCTTTTCTCCCTTACATGATCTCTCCAAGTTAAACGACGATCAAGGTAAAAGCCCAGGAACGTTACCTTACTTCACGGGGTATTTTGATACCATTTAAATGACCTTCAAGGCAATCATTTCTTCTCATCGTGAACGTTACTTTGTCGCATTTACCTTTATTCTCCATTTAAAGTCAGTCAAAAGCTGATGGTATCAAACGCAAATTGTGATTTCTCATAGCCTGTATTCGGGCAGAATCGTTCAACGTATACATAAATTGGACTCAATATAATTTTCAATGGCGTCTCTTGTGAATTATTTTACAGTAATTTATTTTTATACTTAATACATTATTTATCTTAACATTATTTCATGTCTATCTGAAATAATTAAATGTGGATCCTGAATTAATATATAATACGTATGTTAATTATTTATGAATAATATGTAATTATTACATATTTATCAAACCATGTGTATCCAAAAATTTAATGTTGACTTTAAACACATATATTTTTTTAAGTTTGTTTTTATATTTATAATTTATTTTTTACTATATCTAATACAATTTTATATACTGATCAGAATAGAGATTTCTTTATTCAACTCTTCACTTCCGACACCACTATCTGTATCACAGTCTGTATCGAATTCATCTATTCTTCCTAGTGCACTTATAAATTGGAAAATTATCTCTTCAAGCGAGCTACCTACTCCAATAGTTTATTTCAACCTGTTTAACGTGTTAAACGATTTCTGTCATCTCCCATTTTTAAAAGGACATAATAATTATTTGTTGTACAATTCACAAACAATTTTCAGTGAAAATTGCACTTAGTGAAACACTTTTAGGAATCTTGTTTGCATCTTGATACATTTTCGTGATGTGACAATTTTTTTTAATTTGCATTAAGAATAATGCCTAGTTTTTTGCTCTGAAGCCTTTTAATCAATCGGTTAGCATCATTTTAAATGTTTATTATGCCTACCCATATGCCCGTATAAAATATAATATTATATCTTGGTGCCGCTTTTAAAGTCAGAAAGTAGAATATCACAGATATGAACCCGTTAAAAATTATTAATTAAAAACGATTTTTAGGAAAATAAAATTTTCATTTATTTATAATAACCAGTGATTGTTATTTTATTTACTTTACCATTAATTACCAGCATATCTGACAATTCTCCAAATTTATATAAACTTCTGTTTTCTCCCATTACGTATAACAGCATATTAAACTATTTTTAAAACTGTTGACTTGAACAGAATTACAAAACCAACTGCAAAATTATTTACATACAGTGCACAAAATTAACTTATTCTTTACCTGTTATTAACTCTGAAATGTCTCTAATAGTTTAATTAGTTAATTTTTTTAAATTCATTATTTATTTTTCTTCATTATTTAATATTGATTATTGATTTTGATTAGCTTTTATTTTGATGACTGTTTTTAGTTTATTTTTATTCTTTTCTGCCTGTGACTTACTTCTAGTATGATGTTAAGTATTTATCATTACCTTCACAAAAAAAAAGTACAATAGTAAAATACCACACACCTTACAGGTTTTCCTTCTGGCCAAAGTCCATAAAACATATAATAAAAAAAAAAAAGGTAGTGAAGTATAGTTGACTATATTCGTCTTTAGCAGCGGAATCTACACATTAATTACCAGGAATCCCCACGTGGCTAGGAATCCAGCAGAAACTCAATTGTGTTGTGCAATTGTATTTTGTAGAAGTGGTTTGGACCACTTCTACAAATGCTTTTTCTATATATGAGGTGTTGAACGTTTATATGCTGAGGAGTTTCGTTGGGGGTCCTCTGTTTACGTGATTATCACTAATCAAATTTACTTATGGTTCTCTAAAAGGGTTCCTAAAAAAAGATTGTAAATACTAACAGATAGAAGAAAAAAAAAATATATATATATTTTTATTATTTATTTATTTTAATATTATGAAAAATATTATTTATCTGCTGAAAATCGTATATTTTGGTTTGATTTTCTTTGAATTAAAGTCAAATTTTTGAAATTTATGTTTTTTTTTTAACTGTAACATTAATTGCTCTACAAATTATGCTAGTGATTTTTATTTATTTTGATCTATTTATTTATATTTTTCAATTTAAGGTAGTTAATTTACGAAAAACCTAAAATTGTGTTTTTCAATTTCAATCTTTTAGGCTGCGCAATAATTCTCTTACACTACTAGAGAGAAAAGGAGTGTAGAGATACAGTACTTTGATCTATTTTGTTTAATATTTTTAAAATCAAAACATAAACCACCAAATGTTTCCTTTAATTTTTATCTCTAAACTTTAATTTTTCTTAGGGTTTTACTTTGCCGTTGACCTAGCAGAACTAATTTTCTAGCCGTTATCTCGAAAACAAAGCTTTTCCAAATATATGTTAATAAATCAATTTTCTTCCTTACAATAGAGTACAAAATCAACTTACGAAACATTACCGTATAGTTTTGAATTAGTCTATATTCTGTCCAACAATATTGTAGAATATATATATTTTTGTTTTATAAATATATGTATAACATTGTATATAATATTACAGTTTTATAAGTGAAAATTTTAATTATTACACATACATTTTTTCTTCCAAAACTATTACATGTCTAAAACTATATCGTCCCTCAATTTAATGAGCAAAATTCGCTTAATTTTACTTTTTTAATAAAGATATTATTTAAAGATTCTCGTAAAGCTTCCTACAAATGTATGCATCTTAATAGAAAAACAGGATTTCAGGTTTTGTAGTTCAGTGACGTTTATCCTAACTTTCTCAAAGTTAATTACGTTCTTAGTATCTTTCTCGAGATAGTTTATAACTATCTTGAGAAAATGAATGAGATTAGTTAAGTTTATACTTTAAATGAAAATAACGTATTTTCCCAAACGTATTATTTTGTGTCATAGTTTTCTGTGATGGTGCTTCTTAAAATCTCTTGGACACAACATATCAAATGTATCTGAAGAAAACTGATAAATTTTTATAACTCAAGACTATTTTTGATGAAGTTTGTAAATTTTCTGACTGTAACATGGAATAGTCACGACACGAAAAACTTTTCGGTCGTTAAAGAAAATCCCTTATATGTTGCGACATATTACAGGTAAAATTAATTCTTAAATTATTTTTGTGTGAAAACGTCATAGAAAATATAAACCCCAATGCCGAGTTAAACTAATAATTATTATTAGCTTACTGTGAAAACACTCAGTAAAGGCGCAATCTGTGCATCGAATAGATTCACCATTTCTCTTTTACCTTCTTTGTTGATAAAAGTTGATCATACTTTAATTTATTGCTTCTTGTTACGGTTGTTATAAAATCAAATTTAGTTTATAAGTCATTATTCATTAAGAACTCCGGTGACTATGATGAATTACTTTTAAAGTAATGTGTGTTATTGTCTATTTCGTCAGTTTCCACAGTACGTTGCTAAATAATAGGATAAAATTTATCTCTTATGAAATCTATCAACAATTTGTCTTTACTTTATCACAGTGGTAATAGTAATTATTGGTTATTTACTTTAGTTATATTCTGATAAATATTAATAAAAGAAATATAACAGACGGATTAATAAATCAAAGGATTTAATGAGAATCCGAATTTGTTTTCTGTGATATTCAGTATTATCAATTGAATAATTTACCTGTCTGATAATCACTTGAAAGAAAAGAATTATCCGTAACATAAGTTTTACTTTCTTATTTTCATAAACCTAATTATACAAAACTTGGATAGGCTAAAGTAAAGTAAGATTACCTGGAAAGAATTAAGTAAATAAATAGTGTATTCAGATCATGAAAAATTATGTAACAAATAACTGAAAGAGAGGTTCCTTCAATATGTCATGATAAACAATAAAGTGCTCTAACATTTTATTGAAAGTATCAAAGACTGTCAATTACCAAAATCGGGTGACCTGCTCTTGAAATACAAGAAATTTGATAGAAAAATTAATTTCTTTACATATATTCTTTGCAGGTAGGCGAGTAACGCAATCTTTCAAAATTAATTATACAATCAATTAGTTTTGTTTGTAAATGCAGCAGTGTTTTTTTTATTCATATCATTTTCATTTCATAGAATAAAACAACATTTTAAGCTATTTAAATTTGTTCTTATTATCACGTTAGACATTATCTCGATTTTTTCTTTTTGCAGAAAGATAAAAAGTCATTAGGTATCAAGAAAGGTAGAAGTTACTTAAACTTAATTTGAGTAATATATTTAAACAAATTGTGGCAATTTGTTTGACTGTTAGTTTAACTAAGTTTGCTTTCCCTTAACTTGAAATAATAATAATTATCAGTGTGTAGACTATCCTTTCTTTACAAAAAATTGTTTGTTGTGTTATCGGTCAAGATTAAGACTCCTCGTTTGCGATTCGAGTGAATCTTCGCCCAAAACTGTGAAAAAGACAAGAAAGCAACAAACGGGAATTATTTATAATAATGGTTAAGATTCTTATAAAAAGTCGCGCAACTTTTCGTTCAAAAAAAAAAAAGGAAAAACTGCTAACATGATGGCCTGTAAAACCGCTTTGGTATGAATTTTTCTTTATATAAAAGCTATTTTCACAATTAAATATTCATTAATTGATACGTTCACATGGTTTTATCCTTGTTCCTCATCACGTAAAACGAAATCGCCATTTTTATTCACGCATAAACTTACGTTTCGTCTATATTTCGTCAGATGGCGCAGGTTGTAATCACATATTTTAGTCTTTTTAAATATTAAAAGTCTTCTTAAACGTTAAGCTTTGCGGCCATACTGTCTGCCAAGTTGTGGATGAGAAATTTGTTTTTCGTAAAACAAATTAAAAAATTGTATTTTTTAAAACCGCAAAAAAATCGGTAAATAAAGCAATAAATAATCGGTAAATAAATAATCTTTAAGTTAAAACAATAAAATATTAAAGATTAAAGATCTCAAATATCTTGAAAACGGTCGGTCCTAGCTCTAATAAAAAAATTTTTGACTCCCTAGACGATTCATCTCATCTGATTTCCTTACCTGTCATCAACTGGTAATATCGGAGTCCCCTAGGGACTCCGAAGCTCTTTTGGGGTAGATAGATTAAACTTATGACGCAACGCCGCATAACACATGCAGTTCACGAGAATGTGGTGCACAGTCATGTGGCAGTTGCATCGTGTGCATAGGGGTGAAACTTCTCCTGACATAGGTATTCGTGTGTGATCCTCTTATGCCCTACTCGTAACCGGCAGAGGACCATTTCCTCACGACGAAATTTTCTGCAAGAAGAGCCCCATGGCAATACTGAATCTTTAATCCGTCGGAGTTTATTATCGACGGTATTCGCCCAGTAACTTTGCCACCTTGCTCTCAGTGATTGTTTTACACGATTAGACGAAACGTAAGTTTATGTGTGAGATGAATAAAAATGGCGATTTTGTTTTACGTGATGAGGAACAAGGATAAAACCATGTGAACGTATCAATTAATGAATATTTAATTGTGAAAATAGCTTTTATATAAAGAAAAATTCATACCAAAGCGGTTTTACAAGCCATCAATTTATTATTTATGCTATTTAGCTAATTCTGTAAATGCTACGGCATAGATTTTGAATCTATTTTAAATCCCATTAGAAACAGAAAAGTTTTTTAAAATATATAAAAAATATTTCAAACCTTATGTAAACGATGACGTGTTAATATTATATATTGTAACACAGAATTTGTTGTAGTTAAATTGTTAAGCTTTCACTTTTGATCTCAAGAAGGGAAAAAATTATTTAAAACTGATAAAACTCTTAAAACATGGCATTCATTAAATGTGTAATTTTTTTACTTAATCTTTCACGTAAATAGTTTTTTAATTGGCGTGACCAGCTAACGCAAACTAGAATTTCTTGATCATTCACTGAAAAACCAATGCAGGGTGAAAATCGCGAAAAAAGTTTTAATATAACATGTTGCAGAATTTTATTCACGTAAAGTTTGCATGGTGACGTAGAGACATGTAATATATGCTCCGTGAAATGATAGGAAAATATTCTCCAAAGCGCGTTATATCATGCATTAATGTCTCACATGATGTTAACAGAAATGAGCTCATCATGTGGTTGCAATTTACGTATAGACTGTAATTGGGGTTCTCCGAACTGACTGATGAACTGTTTAGAAAGCTATGAACAGGTTTATGGTACTTTTTGGTACCAACTTCATATCCTACAGATTGATAGTGGCAAAAATTTTATAAAGAAATTTAAGTGGAAAACTGAAAAACTGTATTGAAAGAAGAGATGAGATATAAAGGCACTATGTGCTAAGGAAATTCTATGTAGTGATAAGTCATACTAAAGAATTACGGGCTAATAAATTCCGAAGATTCAGGTTTCGAATCCCGGTCAGGCTTAACATTTTTCTTAACCCATTGATTTCATCTCTTACGTGTGAGCTACCATTAAAAGACAGACTATTGCTACTTGGAAAAAAAACGTACATAAATAAATAATTGATGATAGTTAAGAATAATTTAATGATGAATTAATAATAGATAAAGAATGCGAGTTAACCTAAAATTTTAAGGTAACCAGTCGTAATACGCCTCATAATATCCAAAAATAACATTTTTTTTTTTTCAGTCCAAAATAATATTTTCTTTTATTCACTGTTTTACCCTACCCTTCTATACGATTTCTATAAGTATCAATTGCCCCTTCATGCTATTATAAAGATGGCAAAATTATTTCGTATTATCCATATTACCTTGTGATATAATTCTACCCAGTAGATTTATGAGAAAATTTATTTAAAAACAATTAATTAATTGTCTAATACGTACATTTATGACACTGAGTCATAATTTTTGTTTCCCAACATGCGTACATGATTTTATCTGGTTTTTGATGCTAAAAACTAAATGAACTCAGAATCTTTCTATCACCCGCCATTTTTGAAAAATTATAAAATTTTAATTAAAGGATTTTTTTCATTTTTCAACGTGTAGTTGGCATTTGAAGCTCCTAACTGTATTTTGTTAGCTAATTTTTTATTGTTTACGTTTCTTAACGTAATTTGTAAGCCACAAATAAACAGTATTAGAGAAATAATAAAATATCATAGTCACATATTATGACATCATATCTAATACTGAAGAGTGAGCCTTCATAGAATAGATTAATCATGTCTGTTCAGGTCAAAACATGTAGCTGAAAAGACAGCTGCTTTGTTTGTATTAAGCACTGGTTTAGAAATGAATAAATTTTATTCAGTCTAGTTGCCGTATTAAGTTTAACTGTGCATAATACCTCGAAATTTTGTAAATGATGTGGATACCTTTTGTTATGTGTGTGGTGAGTTTTACCGTAAAGTGAAATAAAAAAAAAACATTACACCTTTAATTAAAAAAACATATATATCATTTGTACTTTCAGTGTAAAATTGGTGATCAGGATACGACGTGGGCTCCTCATATAGTAGGCACTAACTTTTCTGTGTATTTAAGAGGATGGCTGAAAGGTACACGGAAGGTTTTGACTTTTAGTGTACCTATGGTTTAAAGTGAACCAAAGGATCATGTAACTGATTGTTACTTTTGTTTAGCAAGTGAGTCTGGAATTTCTAAAAATCTAAACATACTGTAAAATATCCTACACTGCAATCTGCAGTCAGGCCTGTACCTCACGGCGAAGTTATTCCAGTTCCTGAGCCACCTGTGTATGTATGTTTCGAAAGCGGCGGTCAAGAATCAGGCAGTACTGAAGAAGACAACAATGATTTTGATTTTGAATTATCTTCCAATAAGCCACATCTTATATCGCAAGATGAATTAAATAACTTGGTTTGGGATTTAAATTTATCAAAAAAATAAAGCAAACTGTTAGGATGAAGACTGAAAGGTTGGAATTTACTTTAAAAAAATACAAAAATTTCGAGCTTTCGAAGCCGACAAAAAGAACTTTTTTAGTACTTTATTGATGAAAATAATTTGGTTTATTACTCAAATACTGTTGAGCTTATGTTGCACTTAGGATAAGTTCATAAACCGAGGACTGGCGCCTTTTCATAGATTCGTCAAAGTATAGTTTAAAAGTCTACTACACAACGGTAACAAATATCCTTCGATACCAATCGCTTATGGTGTTAATTTGAAGAGACATACGATGTATGAAAGACGTTCTTGAAAAAATAAATTATTAAAAACATAGCTGGAACATATGTGGCGCTTTGAAAGTTATAGCTATTTTGTTAGGCATGCAGTTAGGCTATATTAAGTACATGTGTTTTTTTGGGAATGTACAGCCGAGCTAGCGATAAACATTATGTTACCAAAGAGTGGAAGAAACGAGGCAACTTAACTCCAAATGGGAAAAATATTATTCATGAATCCTTAGTTGAACCCAAAAATATATTTTTATCCCCTCACCATATCAAATGAAAAATTTTGTAAAAGCAATGAAGAAGGACAGTCCCGGATTCTGGAATTTTTCCCGGACAACCTCGAAGACGTAAGTGACGAACATGGTGAACGTTTCCACGAAGAAATTTCGGTAATGGAAAGCCGCTATAAAGGGAAATGGAATATTAACATGCTAGCCGATTACTGCTAGACAATAATTCGGGATGTGTCTGAGGCTATTTATAAAAGAAAAGCATCATCAAAATCATTCTAACACAGGCATGCAAAATTATAAATTTTCCAGATTTTAATTATATTTTCCTTTATTTTTTTTGTAATTTATTTAAATCTAAGGGTGATAGAAAAATTGTATTTATGGATCTGTAATGTACGCTGAAAAGCAATTCAAGAAAGGGTATCACACTTAAAGACAAACATTATGAGTTTAAAAGAAACAATTGAGAAACATTAAAAATATTTGGTTTTTTTCTATCAGTGTAATTAATAAATGAGGCATGATATTTTATAATCGTTTATAATTAAGTAAATTAGTCTTGTTAATGCACTATCACCGATGATAGTCCTGTTGATTGAACAGGAAAGAAACTATAACGTTAATGTCTCTGAGATAATAAAATAAAAATAAAAATGTACTTTTGACACTGGATAAAAAATGAATAATTTTTCTTCTCGTTCAACCTGTGTCACCATCAACATTGAATAAATATGGTAAGAAGTTATGGACTGTGATGTTCAGCCACATAGCCTAACCGGCATATTAATAATTCAAAGTGATAATTTATTTTTCCATAGCAGACAAACTTTGATATCTAAAAAAGTCATTTAAGTAATTGCAATTCGCTATTTAATATAATAAACGTTCATAACATAGATTGCATCAAATATTTGTTCCCTCAAATAGAATTAGATATACTTTTGGCTTCTGTACTTTACCTTCCTGCAGTAATATTAAATTCAAATAACCATTTAAATGTGACATTGTCTGCTGAAACTCGTCTTTGTAACTAAGAAGTGTCCTTTTGTACTTCTCTTTCTAACGTACTGTAACAGAAAAGGAAAACATTCTTCCTCCAGTCCAATAACACTGAGTGCGGTTAAATGGCTCATTTCACCAGTCCCCAAAACTTCCATCTCTCCCTATTTACTCTCTTTACATCCTTGTACTCATCATTGTTTAAACAGTCTGTCCCTACGGGACTGCTTCTGCCTTGCGCGTGCTTGCTACCGCATAGTTAATATGGTAATTTTATTTTTAAAAAAGCACGCGTCAATGTTTTTTTTTAAATGTAGTTTTTCTTTTTAAAAATAAATAACATTAAACAAATGTTTTATTATACGCATATTAACTTTTTTTCCATAAAAGTCTTACATCATTTATATAATACAATGTGAAATATACGAGTATTTAAGGATGAGTGATTTAAATACACACAACCAAACAGTTGAAACAATGAACATACATTTGAATAAAGAAGATCAAAAGACTGCCCATGGAATTTATTAATTTTATAACTTTTTCCATTTACAGTGGTTGTTTAGGTTTTCACTGGATCACGTAAATTCATTGTCTGCAACTGTAATAACTTTTTTGTGACGCTGAGGTTTCGTATAAAAGCAAAATTATTTTATAAATAATACATCAATTAGAAGACAATGATGGAATTTTAGTAAGAAGTGCATAGCTACTACCGTCGTTTGGATAAAATTTACCTTTCTCCATTATTATTTTAAAATTACCTTTGTACCTTAACCCAATTTAGAATTTCAATTTCGATGTTTACTCATCGAGAGCAAAAATTTCAATTTCCGTTTCTTTGTTAACTCCAACCAAAAAATATTTTATAGCGTTAAGATACAGTAATTCCCTGTTTTTTAGAGGGTCCTACGACGGCTTCCTTGATATGTGATGGATTACATTACTGAACTAAGAAGTATATGCAAAATATTGCATAAAACTCAATATAAATAGTGCAACGCATTTATTGCTTCATTGTAACAAAGTAAAGAAACTATTGTGATCGCGAAAAATTTCGGATTTCAGATTTCAACGGATATATCCATTTTGACATTCCTGCATCCATATTGACTAGTTTCGGCGTGACGCCTATACGTATGAATCTCAAATAACACAAAAATGATTACCCGTAGGATGTTGAAATTTTGGATTCAGGACTGTTGTAACATCTAGTTGTCTCCTCTTTTGATTGTAATCCACCGAACCAAAAGCGTCCAAAAAAGCCAAAAATCCAAAACAAAATTGGATTTTGGACTTTTTCTTAACTGAAGTAATAAGCCCTCATTCAGACCTTTTCAACGATTAAAAGTGGTACTTATTTACTTTGGGTCTAAAGTTAGAGCCAAAAAATTATGATTAATGAAATATTTGGATCTTACAAGGGAAGGCACATTGGTTCGAATCAAATTTCATTTCCTTTTTTACGATAAATAACATTACGAAATTAATTATAATATCGTATTATATATCGTTATTACGATATAATTATATAATTTTACGATATTATTAGGATAAATAAGAATTCAATAATAACAATAAAAAAAAGAAAAAATGTCAGAAGTTATTAATGAAATAAAATTTTATGCACTTTTCATTTTAAACAAATGTGTATATGTAATTTAATAGGCGTACAAGAAAGTCATGTGGTGTCCACATCAGATTTTTTCACACTGTACAAACAAACGTTTATGTTTTCTTCAATAGTTCACCTTTTTATCATTCACAATCGGCTAAATCTTGTTTCTTAATTAACATCTAAACCGGTATATAGACTAATATTTCAGTGTTTAGAGGTACTTAAATAAATTTAACTGTTAATTTGCAACAAAATTCACTTATCATATCTCGTATAAATCTTATAAAACTTATTGCAAATTTCTAGTAAAACATTATATCTGCAGAATCACTTTATAAACAACTTACATTTTTCTTCCACATTTATCAACGATTTAGAAAATATTCATAGCAAACGAAATCATGGAACAAGTAATTGATTTTTCCGACCAAAAAATAGTATAAACAAGATAATTGCACTATTGAAACCATTCTGAGAAGTGGAACATCAGACTAACACAATATTTATGTAATATATTTTGAGAGGTTACCTCTAAAGTAATGACCATTTCATTGTACTATACAATGTTTCAGTATATTATATTTTAGAAAAAAATCTGATGTGAACATCATATGAGTTCCTTGTACACCTATTAAATTATATATGCACGTTTTTTTAAAATGAAAAGTATATGTTATTTCATTAGTTACTTGTGATATTTTTTCATATTCTTTTTTTTTTTTGTTATTATTGAGTGAGCATTTGTTGTAATTTTTTTTTACAGAGGTTAAAAATGATTAATAAATCAATATATTTTAATAAAAAAAAAAAAAAGTTAAAAAAAGGAGATGAAGTCGGATTCGAACCGATGTGCCTTCCTCTTGTAAGATCCAAATTTTTCATTAATTAAAATTTTATATGGTTATAATTTTGAAACCAATGAAAGTAAGTACCACATATCGTTGAATAGCTCTCAATGAGGGTTTATTAGTGCAGTTAAGAAAAAGTCCAAAATCCAATTTTGTTTTGGATTTTTGGCTTTTTTGGGCACTTTTGGTCCAGTCGATTGCAATCAAAATGGGAGGTGCTCAACTAGTTGTTTGAGCAATCCTAAATCCAAAATGTCAACATCCTACAGCTAATAGTTCTTCGAGTTATGCGACTTACGTTCGTACGTACAGGCGTCACGCCGAAAATAGTGAAAATGGATTTAGGGATAATCAAAATGGATATTTTTGTTGAAATCTGAAATTTTTCGCGATCACAATACTTCCTTTCCTCGTACAAGGAAGTAATATTTTTTTACAATGCTTAGATAAATGAGAATAATTATGATTTGTATTAATTTATTTTATATTACGTAAAATAAAAAAAATGTAAAAATTAAATCGTAATAATATATATTTTAGTGTTTATAAATATTTTTTTGTTACACAAAACTCTTATATCTCAAATAATTCTCCTATACTTTTTGTTTTGTTTACAAACAAGAAAGACTATAAAAATGATTCTACTGTAATAATTTTTTTTTCTTTTAAACAAGAAATTTATTCAGATGGAAATATTTAATGATTTGAACTTGATAATGTTTTGCGTATATATATATATATATTTTTTTTTTTCTAGTTTTTGTATGTATGAAGTTTAGATGTTATTTATCACAGTTTCAGGATTTGTTTGTTGTAGCTTACAATCAGCGGCAGTTGTATATTTTGACTTAAAGTTCCTTAGCGTGAATATACATATACAGAGGTTAAAGAGAATCTGTTCATTTTCTCCGGAATTTTATGAAATTTCTAGATCAACATTCACGATTTTTAAATAAATCTATTTAATGAAAATAAACATTGTTTTCGCCTTAAAAAAGACTTAAAAGAATATAAAAATTGTTTTGTACCAAGGATAAAAGGAATGTGTCCTCCCGTTCGGATTAATTGTAGGCAACTTACAAATTATTAATTTCTTTGTAAATAATGTAATTAGTTTTCTGTTACCCTGATGTATGTTGTAACTCGTCGATTGATGACAACGTGTTACACTACTTTATGGCTTATCTTCTGTTTCTTTAAGTGCCAGTTTGGCAGTCGATTCCTTTGAAACTATTGAATTTAATAGCTTCCGTCTGACGTAAATGTTTTCAAAGTAAAATGCATTTTTAGTTGAAAAAAATGTAATATTCGTAAGGAAAAGTTTTACCTATTTATTCCTATTATCTACCTATGTTTACGTATATTTATTTTTGCCTATGGGTAATTTTAGAACAAAGTTGAATTTACTATACCGTGAATGCGTAATGATTTTACAGTCATTACTCGTTTAATGTTTAAAACAGATTTGAAAAAAAACACTATAAAATTCATATTACAACGGTTTAATATAATTAAAAATAGTATCTTCAGTACCTTATCTTTACTGAATATGTTCTGCTAGGTTTGTAATTTAATATAATACATAATCATACATTTCGTAAATCAGAGATAAAGGAAGATATCAAGAAGCTTCTTTCAAGTATAAAATTCGATGACGACGATGAAATGAAGAAATATGATACTTAAATTTTTTTTTTAATTCACGTAATGGGAAATAGAAGAGTTGAATGCCTTGTATTTGCCTTGAAATCGATAAAATTTAGTTCAAACTGAAAAAAGGAAAACATTTAAGTCGATTTTTGGAAATTTTAGTTTCAAAATTAAATTTAATTTGCATATATGAAATCATATTCTTCTTAAAATAATCTTACGGCCTAAAATATGTAGATATGTTGTATTTGTCAAAATAACGCAATATAAGTAAAATATCGTTATATTTAACAAAAAAATATAACTTCAATAGCGTCATACAAAATGAGTAGTATCACTTTTAACTACGATTTAAAATTGTGTTTGATTATCCGCATGTTGATATGTGTTCTAAGTATGTCGATAACTCTAAAATGTATGCATTAGTTCAGAAATGAAAGACTGCTCCGATCTTACGAAATAATAGCAAATTTAGCTAGCAATTAATCAACTTTAAAGGAAGGAGGATACATTTTTAAACAAAAGTAGGAAGGTGTTTTTACAATAATTGAACTTACATTTTACATGGACTTTAGACGAAAATTCACAATTTAAAGCATTTTAACGAAAAATATAGATTTTAAAATATTTGAGTTTGTATTAATATTAATAATTATATTAAAATTAAATTTTATATATATATATATATATATATATATATATATATATATTAATTATATTTATATACTCGTAATTATTTAAATAATTAAATGTGAAAGATTCTATAAAAAATCTTTCACATTCTGGATAGTATTTTATCACTACCCAGAATGTGCTGATAAAAAATTAAGTGACGGTGTATACCCTGTGCTCTATCATGTAATAATTACTTATCTGAAGATATAGAATTAGAAGAATTTTATGTCTCGTTTGGTATTCAAATAATTAACTACATAGTGATACGATCTTCTATTGCCTAATACAATTAGAAAAGGATAGGATAAAATTACTAGTATTTTTCTCATAAGAGATCATAGTTTTCTGTACTAATACTAGAATGTGATTTTTGTTACATTGAAATTTTTTAAAGAAACCATAACTGAAAATGAGCTCAATTTACACATTCATATAATACCGAGAAGTAACACATCAAATCACGAAGTATAATGAATGAGTCGAAGAAAATATTTTTCATTCCTGAACTGCTTTTTTGACATCAATTTTCATTGAGAAAATGTTCCCTATGAGCCGATTTTAACATCTCAAAGAAGGATTCGGCAAGTTTAGTATGATATATCATTATGAAACACAGGAATCACCCTGTTTGCTGATCGAAAAACATCCAGTAATAAGTGATTACTGGAAAAAAGCAAGTTCGAACTTCGGCCTCACGGCTATGAAGATGTAGCCTACCACTATTTTTTTGTACTTTTTTATTTATTTCCTTCCATTCTATGGGTTTCAATTTTTTTTTTTTTTTCATTTTCTTGGGCCATTATCATTGTGCAATGACTTCGCAAGATAGTTCTCCGATTCAGAAATAAAGGCAACTTTTTTTCTACAATTTTTTTGTTTTTTTTTTACTTTGTATAATTTACAATTTTTAATATGTTTTTATTAATTTTTTTTTAATGAAATAAAATATTTTGCTATTTTCTTTTCTTTTTTTTTACGCTGATAGAAACTCGCGATAAAAGAAATTCGTTCAGTACGTAGCTAAAAAGAAATCGAAAGTTTTAATTGTATTTTACTTTGTTTCGGTAATAATTACAGCACAATAAAAAAAAATTGGATATTTAAATATTTTTTTACTATATTTCAGTTTATTTAAGAAGTTATTAACTTTTTAAACCTTTAAAATGTTATCCTTAAATTTCCCAAAGACATCTCTTTATACTTTGTCCCCTTTACGTATTATGAAATATTATTCCCATTATGTAATTATTTTATTAATAATTATATATAATGTTTTTGTACTAAAATAAAAATTAATTGTAAGCTCAATGAATCATTATATTATAATATAATCATTAAAATAATTTATCACAGAATAATCATTGTATTGTAATGTATACATAAAATATGCGTTCTACACCCAAGTACAATAATTATAAAGAATATATTATTCTATAAACTTAACGTTATTCTATATACTTAACTATGGCTGTCTTTTCGAGTTTGATAGTTTGAAAGTTTATATTTTTATATTCTTGAAAAAGCGATACGAGTGATAGCCTAAGCAGAATAGTAATTAACGTGATATATAGAAATAAACATACATTAAAATTAGCGCATACTGATTTAAGGCAGACTAGTACTTGGATACAAATAATATTTCAGTCCCGTAGTTTTAGATAAACAATCACATTTAATCAGACATGAAAATAATGTATATTACTTATTTCAGAATGCTTTTTCTGATATTAAATAATAAATTTCTAATTTTATGAATAATATATAATTGTACATTATAATCTAACGTTGCATTCAACTGCTCAAGTAAAACGTTTAGGTCAGTTTTGTTTTTTCCTTTAATTTCAAATGATTAAGTTCTCAAGACAAACCCGTTATAAATGGGTTAAATTTTCAATATCTTTAATCAGTTTTACTGACGTAAGGGTTTATTAGTTTATTTTATCTAACTTAATTGTACAATCATTTAAACCCAACAGTGTCAAAGTTAAAGATTCTATGCTACCACATAAATTACTGTAATTATTTTCTACACAAGCTATTAGATTGAAGTTAATTTTGATATCCATATATAGATTTTATTTATGTAAACGGTCTACATAATAGTTTACAGATATTTTCTAATAAAATATTTCTATTCTTACGAAAAATAAAACTATATATTTGATAAGAATGAATTTTTTTAATGACAGTGTTTCAATTTACAATGACATACGTTACATAATTTTTTAAATATTAATAATTCCATTAATATATATTAATATCATAACGACTTTATTTGATAAAGATTCTACAAAATTGTTTAAAAATTAAAAATATTTCTGAGAAAATATTATTTTAAATAGATTGTCTATCAATAGTATTTTACTGTTGAGGTTAGTGAATGAAGCTAATGAATGTTACAATAATAATAATAATAATAATAAATAAGAAAAGCAAAATTAAGTATTGTTACATTAAAAATTCTACAAAATTTATTAAAATAAGTTCAGAACAAAATTTTATGCTAAATGTGAAAAGTTCTACGTGCGTAACAGAATTAATAAATGTCTAATAAAACAGTCGTAAATTTGCGATTGATTTTTTAAAAATATATGTTTGTTCTTACTTTTCATTCTTCCCTAAATTACGTGCTTTGATTAACATATGCATAATATTATATTCGAACGACGTTTTACAACATGAAACAATGATGGGAATGAGCAAATGCAGAATTAATAAGAGTATATAGTAATTATTTAAAAGTTATGTGTAACATTCAAACAGAACCAAATATAATTAGACAAATGTAGTTTTATATTCACAAACGTATGTATATTATTTATATAATATACTTATATACTTACAATTTACTTATAATATACTTATAATTTAATTTTAATTAAATTAAAATTATTTATTAAGTTGTTATACAAAAAATCATTTTGAGAAATTTAAAAAATTTTTTAAATCTTCATACAGTTTTTAAAATTACATATAAAAGAAGAAAATGTAATAAAGCTGTACTATAAAAGAAAGAAAATTTCTTTCTTCTTTGAGTTTAAAATTAACTTAGTTTTTATAATTATTGGCGTTTTTTAGCGACAATGTGCAGAAATAATTTACGTATGTCTAATGTAGTCATCCAATCCGTATCAAGCAAGATCCATCTATCAAACATTGTCTATCATCGAGTACAAATATATATTTAAATAACCGTAAAATGTAATATTAATAATTAATTTATTAATAATAATGATAATGACTTAAATAACTTAAGTAATAAGTATGAGGGCTTTTATTTTAAATATTCTATTGGTAGTGTGATCGTTAAATTCTTTTTTTTTCAAATAAATTACAGTGCTTTTTTAAAATAAAACTTTTCTAATTTGTTTTTCCTTTATTACCCTTGCGTTTAATTTTTATTTGTATTTAAAGCTTCATTGTTATTTAATACTATAATTTTTTGTTCCATAGGACTAATACTTAGTAACTAGAACTTTCTTTAAAAAAACTGACATATTAAGGGTTCCTTAAAATCCTTATTGTCCAGTTCATGCTGACAATTAAAAATACGATTAAACAATGTTATAAATTTCTTAATGATTTGCAAAAATAATTTTGTTCAAACTTCTGGGTTTGTTCAACTAGCACAGAATTTGGATATCTGTATTTGGCAAACTAAATTGAGCGTAATGACTAGGTTTATTTTGCTTAATAGACCGTTATATAAAATATAAAAATATAATAAGATTATTATTTTGCAAAAAAAATAATTTTTGTAATCTAAACTTTTAACTTCTAAGAAAATTTTATGTCCTATGGATCTCATAACATCGATATATTCGACCGAAGGTTAGGTAAGTGGTTATACTTAAAATCATTTTGAAAATTTTTGAAAATCTGAAAAATTATTATACAGTTTTTAAAATTACAGATAGAAGAATAAAATCTAATAAAGCTGTTAAAAAAAAAAAAAACAACAAAATTTCTTCCTTCTTTAAGGGCGTAAAAGTGACTTAAATTTTATAATTATTTACGTCATATAGCGATAATGTGCAGAAGTAATTTACGAATGTTTAATACAGTCATCGACCCTTATCAAGATCCATCCATCAAACATTAATGTAATCACCGAGTATAAATAAATATTTAAATAACCGTAAAATATAACCTAGAATAATTAGAACTAAACTTTGACTGACCAGATGTAATAAATAATTTACATCAAATTAATAAAATAAATTTCTAAGAATTGACGTGTGAGTAGATAATATCTAACTAAAAGTTACTAAGTTATTGAAATAACACACAAAAAAACATTTTATAACAACAGTACATCACGTAATTTCAGCGATCGATGTAATTCCAAAACATTCCTAAAAACCTTTTTAACCTACTGCATTTAGACGGAAATGACAATACGCAGTCCGAAAAAAAGGTTTTTCTAACGAAAAACTAGCAAAACCAAAAGGCTCAAAAACGAGTTCATAAACAAATTATAATAATACCGTTAATTCATATCTACGATCTAAAACTTTACATTCTACTCTAATACTGCATAGAATGTACCATTCGGTAAATTATGATTTTAATACCAATTAGATGCATAGAGCAATAACAGTATCAACAATGTTATAGGTTACATCAACTATTAACTAACTACTATCGATATAACAAGTTAACCAAGTATCAGTATAATTAATTATAATGTGGGGGAGCCGAAATAAAAATAATTGAACTGGATATTTATTACGGGTATAAAAAATGTAATAATTATTTCTCTTGATACTTCCCACTGTTAATGGCCTCTTAGTCCTAAATTAGGAATTAAATATTATGAACAAATGATGAAACATCATACTGAAGAGTAAAAAATCTTTTCTGTATGGTTTTAAAATGACGATTAGTTACAAATATGTGAAACCAAAAATTATAATTCGCTTACGACATTTGAAACAAAAAGTCATAGTAAAACTGAAAATTGATTTTTTTATTAGACTTAATTTCAAATTTTACAGAATTTATTATACTGTGAAAAAGATCTACATATTATTCGTGATTATTTTATTAAGGGAACTGTTAAATAAAGCGAATGCATATCGTAGATGCAGTCGTGATAGCTTTTTCTCGTATACGGTCGACTAGTATAGTACTTACTTGTGTTCCAGTATTTGAGGAATGTGGTCACCTCTTCGCCTACTGGTTACAATTTGCCGGAACGTTCGTAATCGAGTAGATTCTTGTCATTCTGTATCTCTATATTTTTTTTTTAACCTCCGGGCCACGATTAGATATTGCTTCAGAGGATGAAATGAATGACAATTTTTGTAGCGTGTAAAAAATGCTATGCCTGACCGGGACGCGAACCCGGGACCTCGGAATGAAAGGCCGAAACGCTAGCACTCGCGCCACAGAGGCCGGCTCATTCTGTATCTTGCCGCATTCATATAGGTCGCAATCTGTTAGCCGTCATTTGTGAAGATTGCTTTGAATGAGCCACGCCGCTTCTTTATCTGTTCAGTGTTTACCATTCATCGTATTTGAGGTGGTTACCCCAAGGAAGGGAATCCAGCCTACCTCCGGTGTTTAAGGCTGCGTTCCATATTCGGTTTCGTTCGGCTTCTGCGGGTCCAGTTGAATCTGATAGCTTTTTTAATAAAAGTTTTTTTTTTATTTTTGTCAAAAAACATTTATTTAACGCTCTAATTTTAAAACGCAGTATTTCGACTATTCTCGTGGTTCTGTGTTTGGACTTTAGCCGTTACTCCGCTAGCTGTAATCTTAGAGTAATTGCAAACATCGTTCATCTATATTGGTTTCTTCTTCTTAGACGCTACCTCGCATAGAACTGCTGGTGGAGCGATTCCGCTAAGTTCATACAGTTTTTACACAAGCGTTGGGGGTAGTCATCTTGTTACCATTCGGCCTGATTCTTTCAGGAGTACATTCACTTTATTAGTATTGGCTGATGGCTCCGGACAAGGAATACATATTCTACTGCAGAGTAACAACGGACCAGTACGGGCGTTCTCGGACGGGTGGTTTAGTGCACCATTTGCTGCCTGTTAGCTTGCGAATTATGTTTTTTCATGCCGTAACTTTCGTTTTGGTCGCTTAGCAAAGCCGCTTATAAGTGAATGATCTGTCCAAGATTTCGCCCAGATACTTACGGTGTTCTTAGTATTTCACTTCTGTGCTGCCCCAGCGGATTCTTAGCTGTCGCTTTGACTCACGGTTTCAGAGATAGAAAAAACAGGTTTCTGTTTTTGATGGATATGGCTTCAAATGGTTAGCTCTGTAGTATGTGTCCTCTGTTGTTCAGTTTAGTGTATCCTCGACTTCTTCAAAGATTCTATTTTGGACTGTTAGCCCGAGATCATCTGCATTCATCAAGTGACGATGTATTTTCCTTTTTTCTGGTCGTTGGATGATTGATACTATCCTTGCCATTTGATGTTACTCAGAACCACCAATCTCTCTCATTAACATGTTCATTATGTTTGTGAACTTGTAATCCTTTGTTAGCTCGTACACTTTATATATAAGTATGCAGAATAAACAAACAAATGTTGCTGTGTGATCTATAAATACTACTACGGCAACTTTACGCTTTTCAAGTCCGTTTTCAATGTGCTGCGTCAAGTTCAAGATTTGGGCTGTGCGGAACTGGTTTGATGCGTGCCGAATTAGATGCACATCGATCTTGTCAGCCACGCTGTTATGAACAACTTGTAATGATGACACAACAGGGGGATTGGACGGTAAATTTTGGGTCGTTTGGATCTTTTCCTGGTTTTTTCAGAGTTATGTCATGTGCTTGTTGCCACAATCTGGGTAGGTATTGAAACCTCTTGAAGGTCTATGGCCGAACTATTTGATCTACCCTAGTGGTTTTCCTGGATTTTTTTACTATATGGATTGTGGCACTCATCTCGTCTTTATCAATTGGGATAGCGAAGTTTTTTCTTCGGATACATGACATCTGGTAACTTTCTTCAGCTTCCCTCGGCTTTTCGTCTTACCATTCAGGAGTAATTGGTGAGCAGTTTGATTGGGCGTTACATGTGTGAAGTCGCCTTGTCGACCTTTTTTGACGTTTACTTTCTTCAATAGCTGCTGCCTCACATCTCTCTTTGCAGAGGTCCAGCGTTTCCACCACTTCCTGCTAATCCTTTTGTCTCGATTCGGTTACCAGTTTATTGCCCAATTCTATATTATCCTCGTCGAAGAAATTCTCGTTAAATTTATCGATACATTCCTTGTAGTGTGCCTGTAGGTGTGACTTTATTCCAGGGTATACTTTCTCCTTGCTATTTATGGTATACAATCTTAAGGGATTTTCTTGAGTGCAGCGTTAAGCAAGTCGTAATTTTCTGGCGTAGGCCCCCTACGCCATTACCACCATGCAGAACACCATATGATGATAAACGATGATTAAATTTAAATCACTAAGACATAAGTAAAGCTATTGGACAGTATATGTGCGCTAACAACAAAACTATCATGCAAAAATACATAAACAAACTTCACAAAATAATAATAAGTATATAATTTCTTAAGTTTATAAGGACATGGTGTAACATAATGTTTAAAGAACGATCTATTCGGTCTGGCTACACTTCTTTGTCTTTAGAAAGATCATACATAAAATTAAAACTGTATAAATAAATAACCAATCGTAATATTTTAAGGATATTCCCGACAGTACAGATTAGATAAATTAGTCAAATTGAATAAATTAAAATTCGTGGTTCAACAGAGGGGATCAGTTAAGAGTTTGTATTATAATCACTGATAACGTCTGTAATTGATATCATTTCGAATTGCTCTATGGAATATAATGGGTTGGCTCATCACTGTCAAGAAATATAGATGATTATTCATTCCAACGAAATGACACGACTTGCTCACAATAACTGAGATGCACTTTCCTAACAAACAATAATTCAAACTGAGTGGTTCTCGTTATACAAAATGACACGATCGTGTTGGTATCGCTCACTGATATTGCGCAAAATTATGATTAGAAATTCAATTATAACGATAAGTTATAAACGATAAGTTATGAAAATAATCATACAATAGCAAATATATAAAAATATAGATTCAAAAATAATATCTGATGCTTTTTGTCCTCTGCGACATCGAATTTACGTATAAATATTTTGCATTTATTTTTTGCAAGTGGATTGACTTTTACATTACAGGGAGACAGGAATTCTAAACACACTTTAAATTTCGTATTACCTGTCCTTTTAGGAGAAATCTAATGTATTTTGTTTTTTTGTTTTTTTTTGTCTTCAGTCATTTGACTGGTTTGATGCAGCTCTCCAAGATTCTCTATCTAGTGCTAGTCGTTTCATTTCAGTATACCCTCTACATCCTACATCCCTAAAAATTTGTTTTACATATTCCAAACGTGGCCTGCCTGCACAATTTTTTCCTTCTACCTGTCCTTCCAATATTAAAGCGACTATTCCAGGATGCCTTAGTATGTGGCCTATAAGTCTGTCTCTTCTTTTAACTATATTTTTCCAAATGTTTTTTCTTTTACTATTTGCCGCAATACCTCTTCATTTGTCACTTTATCCACCCATCTGATTTTTAACATTCTCCTATAGCACCACATTTCAAAAGCTTCTAATCTTTTCTTCTCAGATACTCCGATTGTCCAAGTTTCACTTCCATATAAAGCGATGCTCCAAACATATACTTTTCAAAAAAGATTTCAAAAATCTTTTCCTGACATTTAAATTAATTTTTGATGCAAACAAATTATATTTCTTACTGAAGGCTCGTTTAGCTTGTGCTATTCGGCATTTTATATCGCTCCTGTTTCGTCCATCTTTAGTAATTCTACTTCCCAAATAACAAAATTCTTCTACCTCCATAATCTTTTCTCCTCCTATTTTCACATTCAGTGTATTTTGTTAACAAAACTGTAAAATTTGTTCACCAGTGAAATAACGTATTTATGACAGAATTTGTGATTTAACCCACATTTATTAAATAGAATACGCGTATTTCAAAATCTTTATATTTCAAAAATTTCAAAATAAACCAAAAGCTACTATGGCAGCAGATATATGCAATATTTCCGTTATTGTTGCCAACAGTAATGAAATACTTTTAATACTTTTGTGATGTCGTGGTTGCCGAGAATTTCAAATAACAATTGAAGAAAATTTTAACTTAAACATACCTTTGAAACGAGAGTGAATGTTTTCGTTTAATAATCCAATGACAGTGTTCTTATAGATATATGAAATTAAATATGTTGATCCTTTTGGAATTAATTTAATTTCTTAGGAAATCAAAAAATAAGATTATTGAAAAAAATATTTCCGCCGGGTTTGTCTCTTATGATAAAACCCTTTTAACAAAAGTTAGACGTCAGTTTAAAGTTAATCAGATAAAAATTGATATCGTATGGACACTTTTAGGGAACCTCCCCTCCTCTCATTATGATTAATAATTCCTCTCGAAGGCCACCAAAAAACAGAAATAATTCATTCTTCAAAAAAGTATGACAAACTGGTGGTGAGTGGAAAAACATCGGCAAGGAAATATTAGAAATATTCTGCTAGTATGAATCTAAGATATTACATCTTAATATTCCTGACTTTAAAAATATGAGTTCTACAACTGATTTGTTTATTCTACTTCAAATAAAATTAACAATTTTTTTCTTTCATTACATATTTTAGAAAATTCTCTCAAAGTGTTATTTTAAAGTTTCAACAAATTTCTCTGAATATTTTTTTCTAAGCTATTTCAAATAAAACACTTTTTAGAAAAAAATAAAAATATTTTTTTTTAAAATTGATCAAAAAAGATAAAATAAAAGTTAATCTTTTTCTTATTTTCTCAAACTAAGGTTTGACACGAGTAACTATAAGAAAATTAATGAAATATGAGCCTAATATTATGTCTTTAATTGGATGTAATTATATGTGAATTAGAAGAGAATTTACATAAAACGTAAAATTAATATTACTGATTTAAAAACTTTTCTTTTACATTAGTTTTAGCACAAAAGTTCTATTTATTTATTCAGGGTACTGTAATATAGACGTAAATTTTATTAGAGAATATGAAAATTTTGTTTTATAATTATCTAATATTTGTAATTATTTATAAATGTTTGAATATTAATGATAATAAATGCAAAAATTTTCAAATTATTGAAAATTGTCTTTTATTAATTACAAAATACGTATCGAGTATGTACGTAGCAGGAGTTTATACAAAGTTTTAATGTTATTTTGCAATGTAAAAGAATCTTAAGAGCATTTTAACTTACGTTGATAGTTGTTTTAAAAGTTATCTTTAGTCGACTTAATGTGGTTTTAAATTACTTTTCTTACTTGCAAAGAAAAGTCGCGTAAAATTACCGCATTTAGAAAAAACAACTCCTATGCGTAAAGTATTTTAATTTTTTCCCGTTTTAAAACGTATTATTATGTTTTATTATGATTATAATATGTTTTAGCTATTAAAGTAATTAAATTTAATTATTTTAAATTATTAATTCCAAAAAAGTAATAAATCTAAAAGGTATTTAAATTCATATATATTGATATATACATATATTTCTTGAATACATTAAAATATTATAATAAATATAAAAAAATTAGTAAATCTAATTATAAGTTTTAACGTTATAAGACTCATATTAAAGTCAATAAGTACCATAGTGTTCTAAATTACAATTTAAACATGACAAAAATCTTTTAAAAATTGAAATTAATACAAAAAAAAACAACAAAAAAATAAAAATCTCACAGAGGTATTCGTATGGGTCCCGGGCCATTGCGGCATACTCGGGAACGAACGTGGTTATGAGGCTGCTAAGAAAGTGGCAACAAATGGCCTTCGATTAGGATTAACATGTGAGAGTGATTTCATAAAAACAATCCGTGTTAAACTACGTTCTGAGTGTAAAGTTCTGGCTGCTAAGTCCTCCCGCGGTCTTACATAGCATCCGGGATAACGTGTTCAAGAAACCTTTTAACACAAGCAATAGAAGCTATAGAAGTCATCCTAACTCGGCTGAGGATTGCACACACAAAACTAACCCACGCCCATAAATTTGATTCTGCTCAGCATAACTGTGAGGCGTGCAATGTAAAATTGTCCGTAAACCACTTGCTCATAAATTGCCCAATGTTCGGGTCTATTCGACAACAATTATACTGGGCTCAGATGTGAAGTATTTACTAAACCAGAAGGAATACATAAAAAGATTGTTACGGTTTCTCTCGGATAGTGGGATGGAGAACTTAATTTAGCGGTTTTGCTTATGCGGATCCCTTATTCACTGTATGCGCAGCGAAAATCGACTAGTGGTGATTTTCCAATATTTATTAACAATTAATTATTCTTGTTCTAGTTTGTGTTAATTTTTTGATGTTTGTGGTTTATTGTGTTTGGTGTTTATTGTTTAATTATTTATGATCATGTAGTTATGTTTAAGTCGCTAATGACTACATTCTAGTCGTTGATGCGATTATAAATAAACGAAAATAAATTTAACAAAATAAAAATCACCTTTAAATCATCAATCACTCAAAAATCTTCCATAAAAAATAAGTATACGACTACATTAACTTTTAGGATTGTCACAGTTGTTGAATATTCTCTTAGTTAAGAATCGAAAAGTTCTTTAGGGCTAACTATTCAAGTAAGATCACAGAATTATTCCTTTAAATCTATTTTATTTTCCTAATTTAAAATTATTAATTCATAAATTATATAGATTTTTTACGGTTACATTTGTTAAATAAATTTGTCTCTTAATATGGTTGTACGATTTTATTTTAAAATGAAACCGTTAAAATAAACATAAAACTTACAATTTTAGTTATTATTTATTATTAGTTTATAAATATATTTTTTTGAAAATTCAAACTACATAAAATTTTTAAATATTAAAAAAAACACTTTATTAAATGAATAAAAATATAATATTAGAAATATTTTATCACAGAAAAAAAAAAATTAATTGAAATGCAAACTCTTTTTAATAAATTCCATTTTAAACAAAATTGAAAGTAGGTGTTATAAGAATTATTAGATTGAAAATGTTAAATTAAATTTTATTAAATTACAATTCAAATGAATTTAGTAATATTTTTTTTTCTAATACGCAACTTTAAAATTAACTTGATTGTGAGAAATATCCTAAAATAAAAAATCCTGAATAACATGAAAAATGTGTTTTAGAAAGCTAAGGTATTTAAGAGTGGAATAAAAGAAAATCAATGTGTAATTAATTTTTCCAAATAAATCTATGTTGAGATATTTCTAAAATACCTAAAATGAATAAATGCTAATATTACTACTCATTTGGTGAAAATCTTTATTTTTTTAAATTTTTATTGATATATTACAAAATATTTTGCTGTTCAACGGTTAATTCATTTATTGTTTTAAATAATAAAACTAAAGAATGCAAGTTATTAATAACTATTTTTGTTTCATAAGTCTATATTATAAAAGTGTACAGATTTAATAAGTGTAAATCATAATAAGTGTTTTTGGTGTAGATTATTTTTTTTTTTTTATTTAAACGATGAAAAACCTATTTATTTCCAGAAAAACTGTTGAGAAATATAACAGAAGCGTCTTGGTTTGCGAAAATCACTGAAATACACGATTATCTTGGATTGCCAACATTTGAGAGGATATACGACGATTCGCTACAAGATACAAAAGGAAACTGAATAAACATATGAACTGGCTCGCGGTTAATCTCCTGGATAACAGCGAGGACGCTAAGTGCCTAAAGCGACTGCATATATTAGATCTGTAAGTTCTCCAAAATTTGAGGTAAGTCTACTACCCTAGGGCGTTGTGTACCGTCAAAATTTTTCGTTTCGTTTCGTCATTCACTTTTGTTGGTGCTTTGATTTGTTTCACTGTTTGTTTGTTAATTAATTCTGTGTGATTAAGATTATTTTTTGGTATTTTCTTTATTTTTTATGTTCTGAACTTAACCAATATTCCTTGGACTCATCTTTTTTGTATTATTTATCTTTTATTTTATATTTACATATACTGTTTAAGATTTGTATACATATGCTATAGTTCTTTGAGGGAGTTCAATGGAAACCCCTCTCTGCATGTCACTTTCTGTTTTTTTTTTTTTGTATTCATATATACTTATAGTTTCCGTAAATTGGAACCGATTTTAAATTGAATACTGCGACAAAAAAAAATTATTTTTTTTTATATTTAATAACTATTATTAAATATGATCATTCAATAGAATTTATGTCAGACCTTACACATATCCGAATATTTTGCTTTTAATTAACATAGAATGTTTTATTATTTATGAAAAAATTTGGAATTGAAGAAAAGTAATTTTTAGATATTTAACAATGCAGAAGATTGTTTTATTTGATATTTTTTCTTTTACTGTTTAGCCTAGGGAACCACCGTAAAGTATTACTTCGAGGATGAATGAGGATGATATGTATGAATGTAAGTGTAGTCTTGTATAGTAACAGGTCGACTATTTCTGAGATATGTGGTTAATTGAAATCAACCACCACTGGTATCCACGACCTAGTATTCAAATCTGTATAAAAGCAACTGCTTTTACTACAATTTGAACCTTAGAACTCTGGACTTCGGAAACAGGTAATTTGTGATGGCGAACGCACTACCAGACCAATCCGGTGGGTTTTTGATTGATATTAGGTTATAATATGACCCCACATCTCAAGTATGATGTACCCAAGACTGTGCAAGACTAAACTTCATTCACATTCATACATATCATTCTCATTCATCCTTTGAAATAATACCTTACGGTGGTTCCAGAGACTAAAAAACAGAAATAAAAGAAAGATAAAACGGTTATAAGTAGTTGACAGATGTGTATGTCATGTCCAGATCTTTTAATAATGATTTACGTAATATTTTCTCAGTTCATTATTAATCTTTAATAAAATTAAAGATTATAAAGAAATTATAAATTTACTTTTAAAATGTAAAATAATATTAAAACTATTATTTTTCTTAAAGGGTGGATTATAATGTTATAATTTACAGGTAATGAATTTTACATTTTCGAGGCGGAAGTAATATGTTATATGACTATTATGCTACTAAGAAAAAGATTCAAAATTCACTCTACTTTCTTGACTAGTATATTACAATTTATTAGTTTTACCCTGCGTTTATTGGTAATTCCTAATTAACATAAATTATTTCCCTTAAATAAATTTGGATAAAAATAAGTTATAGTCTTTAATAATAAAACTCAAGATAATTTTAAAATATTCAAAATGGATATATAAAAAAAACATTTAAGAAGTTATTCTGATTAAATGGACTAAACTTTACAGTTAACGAATAGGAATTTAAAATAATCTATAGCCTATTTCTTTTAACAGCAGTGTGAGTGATTGTCCTCCAAATTTACCGAAACTGATCATGATCAACTGATAAAGTTATTTTAACTTTTTATTCTTTTATTTATGATTTTTACTATAACAATTACTGAGATTTGATAAAATAATTAAGAACTTATAAAAAGTTTTATTTCATACGCAAAACCTTTATTAAATTTATATTTTTAAATATCTTTTTTAAACTTTAAATTCAGAAGTAGATAAGGAACTTTATTTATTTATTTTATTCTGGAGAAGTTTTTTTAACGATCTAATTAACTACATTTAAACTTGGTAAATCTAATTCCTTTATTAATGAGAATCCGTTATTTTAAGTGTAAGAGGCATCTTATAAAAAATAAATTTAAATTAATCTTTTTAAAAAAGGAAATTTTAAATACACTTTAATTTAGAATCCTGTTTTATTTTTCTTATAACCGCTTTTAATTTCTATCATCAGACTGCATAACTTTAGTATTGCCATAGAATAATTTTATTAATTATGCTAACATATCATAGTATTTAGGATAGGTAAACAGTAACACGAAGCAATTATCTGTATTATAAATAATTAATTGTGAGACTGGCAATTTTTTTTTAATATATGGTTGACTAACATAGGTTGAACACAGGTTTAAAGTTGTCATTTTTTTTATTTTTAATGTACTTTATCCACTTTAAAAGTGGAAAAATATACATTTTTTTTTTCTTATTTTTGTTCCTTATTCAAGTTTTTTTATTTTTACATTTTAGCTAAAAATTTAATTTTTCAAATTGTACTACATTTTTTAAAGCGATTTGAGTATAGGGCTTATTATATTAATTCAATCTTTATGTACTTGTTTATTTATATTTAAGCTTTATCACTAAATTTTCCAGATTTTGATGATTAATTTTTTTTTATAAGTTTTTTAAAAATAATTTTTTATAACTTTACAAACTTTATCCAGATAACTTTTAAATTAAAATATATATCATTTATATATATATATATATATAATAGATTGAAAGATTAATTTTATTTATTTTCATAATTTGATTTTTTTTTTTACACGCTTAATTCTGCATTTTTTTGCGTAATGATACATAATATATCATTTTGATTTTCTAGAGATTATTAAAATAGATAAATAAAAATAATATGAAAAACATATAGTAAAAAAAATAAGACCATACAGCTTTAGTTCATCTCCGTAGCAATTATTTAATCGTTCGTTTTTCATAGCTATTTATTTCAAGATGAAGGTTTGTCGCGTTTATATTTTTTGTAAAAAAGTATTTGTATGCGGGTAGAAATTTAAGAAAAATCTATTTATAATGGAAATAAAAATGAAAATGTAAATTTAAAAAATAACTTTTTGAACCCAGTTCCAAATTAAGTATTAGTAAGTTTTGATAGTTATTTTTAATCTGGTATCGAGAAGTCAAAATTTAAAGTCCCATAAAAATGTATTAATTTTTAAAGCGCCTTTATTAAATCGGTTTTAATGTGTTTTTTTAATGCCTCTTTATAATTAGTCAGTGTTTTTTTTTTTTTAAATGAAATGCAAATTTATTTTATGTTTTTACAATAATATCGTTATAACCTACATTTAGTTTTAACAATTGAAAAGAAAAATAAATAACGAAATTCTTACCTGAGAAATATAGAGCAACTTGAAACAGAAATGAAACAACAGATTGATATAGAGGCATCTCTTCTTTCAGTTAATGATAATTACAATTGGCAGTATAGCACGTGTACATCAAGAGCCACTTTCAAACATTCTGAAAATAGATGACATAAGTTTATTTTCATTTTATGATATAATAATATAAATAGTAATAATAATAATCGAATTACAGCAGACGATAATAAAACTTGTGATGATTTAAATATACTTTTTCATGTAATAAACGGACATACATGTACAATACTTTCACATTTTATTTCTCTTAAAAAAAAACAAAAAATCATTAGTATTATGTGAACGAAGAAATATCAAGGGAATTTAATTAGCCATAATTAAAATGAAAATGTTATTACATTAAAATACGAGTATATACCGCTACAATTACAATATCATTTATAAATACTTAACAGTAATTAATTTTAATTACTAGTACTTAAATTAATTAACACCCTTATGATGGTAATATTCAGATCATATTTCAGATGCATTAGGTCATAAATTATGAATCGGTTTTGGAATATATTTATTTATTACATCTTATTTATTTATTACACCTTAAGTTGTATGTTGTAATTTTTGTATTTGATCATTTACTGTATAATTTTATTTTGAGTTATCTCAACTTGTAAACAGTTATATTTTACTTTTTTTTTTATAAAAAAATAGAATAATTTTCATTTATATTATTTTGTAAAATAACGTACAGAGTACATAGACATTTAAAATATACATATTTATTTATAATTAAATTTTTTTAAAGAAAACTGTTATACATGAATTTGGTTTTAAAAAAAATTTATCAATAATGTTAGAATTATCCGCTAAAATATTTGCTCTCTTTTTATAAAAAAAAAATATATATGCATAACATAACGAAATGAATTTTAAATTTTAATTAACTTTTATGTAGCTTTTAAAAAGGTAATTTTTATTAAAAAAATATTAAAATAATAATTTTCTTATTTATTTACTTGATTAATATGCATATATTCTTTCAATTATTGAAAAAACCTTTAATCTCGATTTTAAAACGATTTTAATCGAGTTCAATGATATGAATTTTTTATTGCTTTTCAGTATACCAAACTATATTTTCTTTTATTGTGATTATCGGAAAATTTCATGATTTTTATATTCATAAGTATTTTCAGTCACTATTACTAAAATCAAATAATGAAGAAAATCAGTTAACTAATAGTAAGTTTATAAATAAGTAATAATCCGTTTAGTTAACATAGCCTCCATTATGTAATTGTAATTTTAATTTTACTTGAAATAAATAAATTTGTAGTGTTTACAGATTTCATACAAAACTGAAAACAGTTAGTTGAATACATTTGTAATAGATTTAAAGACATGTACTTAAAAAGTATTATATATTATTTGAAATTCACAAAAAGGTTTACGATGTTAAAATATCATGTAATTTTTGTATGAATATCGAGTTGAGATAATAATTATACTTTTGAGAAGTGGAAAAACGTATTCATTAGAAACAATCCGATTACACGTTGCATATAGTTAAGCTAACGATACATTTGCTTTTAGACCAGTATGAATCTATTATTATTTAAAACAAAGTAAGTATGCATATATATAATATATATTCAAATAACCTACCACAATATTTATTTTATTTCAGAAAATTAATATGTAACATTTTAAAAATTACATGTGAAGTTTTTTAGTTAGGTATTTATTAATAATTTTTACTGATCAACATTTTAATATCAAAGTTTTATATCTAAAAATAAATTATCCAATTTATTATTTTATTAAAAATTTAATTTAAGTAGTAAAAGGTAAATACTTCAAAAGGGTGGTTAAATGAATTGCTTTTAAATTCCTAAATTAAATTTTTCTTTCATCATTTACCTAATTTAAAATATCTAGTTTCAAAAAATGTTTAAAATAGAGTTATTTAAAATATCATCTATATAAGTTATCTTTTTTTATTTAAATCTTTAATATGCGTTGGTTTAAAAATCTTTAAATAAAAATTTAATTTTCAGTAACTTTCAGTAACTTTTCGATCCTAAAATCTTTATAAATTTATCTATAAGACAGATCATATAAAGATGTATCTTTTTTTTCTTTTGAGTTACTTAGGGCGATAATTATATGTAAACGATCTTTTTAATTTTCCATTTTTGTTAAAACGAAATTTCTGTTTTATGGTAAATCTAAGCTAGCTATTTAGTTTTATCTGTAACTTTTTTTATCAGTTACATTTACTTATAATTAAGATACAATTATGAGAATATGTATGTCTAAAGAAATGCCTCTTAATTTAAGTTTTTCGGTACACTAATTACATCAAATTTTTTTGAATTTATTTTAAAGAATTTAAGTAAAATTTTATTTTTTATAAAATTCCATCTCTGCGATAAATGAATATTCAAAATAATGGATTTTAATACCGATTTAACTGTGCCCATTTTAAGATAAATTTTTATCGTTTCAAGTGATAATTATTTGAAAAATTATAAAAACGGATAAGATCGTATTTTTATTACATTATTTTTAAAATAATTTCTTTCAAAGGAAATCATTTTTTCTATAAAATTTTAATGTACTAAAGGTGGTTATAACTATTACTCTGAAATAACTTTTTTTAACTTTTTTTTGGGGGGGCTTGTACTTGTCTGAATAACGTATTATTCATTTCCTTCACCGTTAAATTATTATTTTCTATTTACCAATTACTGCAGAGTTTAAGATATATTGAACAAAATTATCGAAATATATTAAAAAAAATTTTTAGGGTAATTTCAGTAATACATTATTAATCAAAATAGCTATTAAAAGCTACAAATTTATTTAACCGATTTAATGTTAAGAAATAATTTCGTATGAAAGAACAACCGATGTTGCAGTTTAACTATGTATGTTTTCGTAGTAAAACTTCCAGCTTTCCGTTATTTTTATCTTTTAAATCAATATGATTTTAACAAACTTATTAACAATATTAAATAAATGAAATGGGATACCGTAATCTGATTGAAATAACTGATATATTTTTTTAGGAAAGAAAATCTATAAATAACAGCCTACACCAAATATTCTACTTATTCAACATACAAATTACGCACTGACTACTTCGATAAAAATATATTAAGGGGTTTTATACAAAATTAATACATGTGCAGCTAAAAATGAAATAATTATAAACGTGCTATTAAAAAAATAAAGCAGTGATCAATTAATGCGTTACTTTTAATGTGCTGAAAAGATAAAAAATAATTTCTGAAAATTCTATGTCTGAGTACTACTTACAGAGGGACGGGTTAAAATTTTCAACTCTGATCGAATCGTTAATTAGTTATTATAAAACACGCACGGATTCGCCTATAAAAATAATCTGGAGTTATTTTAAACAATGGTATTAAAACTTATTTCACTAAAAATAAAACGGATATGCTTTCCTAAACAGGCTGATATGAAACGAACTTCTTACGTTATGTAATTCAAGGGGCATGAAACTAACCCCTACCAACCTTTTGGCGTCCGCACGCCGAATGAGATGGATACCAACGCGGCGTGCATTTTGTCGGTGTAGGGGGAGAGCAGACGCTCTTCGGTAGAGGGGAAGAGGCGCGTGCGCGTCATCATCACTCGTGTTTACGTAGAATATAGGCAATTAGACATTGATTAATAAGATTAGATTTAAGTGTTTATACACTCCGCACTCGAAATTGTCGCCGCTAACGGAAATTAATTTTTCACTTCCTTCAAGTCATCATTTTAGTGAAATATAATAAAAAAAAAGTATTTTATCGTATTAATGAAACCTCATCTAAAACGAAAAATATATGAATGTAAATGAAGTCATCCGTTGTTTTATTTTAGGGGAAAAAGCATCGTTTTATTTAAAGACTTTGTTCAGATAGAAATTAAGACCGATTATGAAGCGGTCTTAACAAAAAACAAGACAGAATGTAACATTTTTAATGTTGATTTCTCTACTTAACAAAACAAAAAGAAAAGTTGTAAAATTATATTTGAAGAAAACGTGGAAAATCTTCTTCTTTTTCTTCTTTATTAGCTTTATTCAGTCCCTCCAGGACTATTGTATATTTTTTCCACTTCTTGCCTCCGCTTTACGGATCCACTTCCACAAGCTAGTTGTTTTACACCAATCCTCAAACGCCTTTGTGGTCTTATTTTTTCATTATTGCAAAACTTTTTTTTCTTTTATCTACTTGCCTCCTTCCTGTTCCCCCATGTAATTCACCACCAATCCAATTGTTTAACTACATGATTCATTGCGTTCATAATTCTTTTTATTGTTCATTCAGAAAAGAAAAATCTCAAGCAAAATCGGTTCCAAAGCTTTCTGCATTTTTTAAAATGAATCGATACCCCACACACTTGCACGCGCGCGCGCGCTCCTATACAGTGATTAATTGAGCAGTTAAAATATATGTGATAAATTTTATTGCTACTAAGAACCATGTACAATGATCAACACTATCAAATGATTTATTTGCAGTTTACAATTATTGAAAATTAAAAAAATATATGACGTAAAAGTAGTAAAAGAATTAATTATTCACTAATAATCAGATTTAATTATTACATTTTACTGAAAAATAAAAAAATAATTGATAAAACTATTACAACTCGTAATATTTACTGTTTTTTTTTTTTTGACAAAGTACGTTTCCTTGCATTATGGCCCGGAAATATTACAAAAAGATAAACATGACTATTGACTATAATGAATAAGAACTGTAAACAAAATTTAATTTCTGTATTGAATTGAACGAATATATCTATATTTAAAACTCCATCTAATTGAATGGTCCTCTGTTCTTCGTCGCCTTTTGATTCATACATACAAAAATAGTTTATTTGATTTATTAATTTATAACAAAGTGAAGACATTTTTATTTATGTTGAGCATTTAAAAAAATACGAAATAAAAATTCAGTTAACCGCGTCATAATTACTTTTAAAAAAAAATGTAATTTTTATATCTTTTTTAGGATTTTTTTCGAAATAATCATCATGGAGAAATAACGTAATTTTATATAATTATTATTAAGCATCTAAGATATTATTTGGGTTTAATTTTTTTTTAAATTTAATTGATTTTAAAATTAATTATTCTGTAAAGAAAGAATAATGTGTGTCTGCGGAATGATGTACACAGAAATCTTAATTATATATCAGTGAAGGATTGACACTCTTATAAATAGGTCGGTAAAATAACTGAAAACTCCTCAGTAACGTGGAAAATTTATTTTGAAGACATTAATAGAGATTAAAATTAAAAAGCTAACCAGAAGTTTAACAACGAGGTTGAGTATATAGAAAATTTTACATATTTCTGAAAAATATTTTTTTTAAACTTTGCTTTTTTTATTAAAGTTTATCCGTTCAAAAATTCATAATTTTTTTGTGTGATTCATAACTGAAAAATAATTTAAAAGAGAGTAATTTTTTAATATCACATTAGATTTTTGTTTAGAGAATTATTTCTAAAAACCGTATAAAGTACTTTTGATTACAAATGAAACTTATCATTAATTTCTTTTAATAATCTCTTTTTTTTAGCTGTTTCAGTGTTCAGCAGCACAGTAAGAATAAGAAATTAATGCTTATGCAAAATGGTGTTGCGAATAATGCTCTTTTTTGTGCAGTATTCTACTATTTATGTATTCTTTTTTTTCTGAATTTTTACGGGCATCGACTGCTAGGGTCATTAGCCCTCGTCACATTCTTTAAAAGAAATTAGTATCACCATCAGGATCGTCATATGTAAGGGTGTAAAGGGCCCTTACATTTTATTTAAAAGCACAACCAACATAAAAAAAAACGGCGACAAGAACCGCCGTGAAGCAGTATATTAGTTGCGCCAGGATGCCGTGGCAGTTGACTCCTTATAAACAGGCAACAGGCATCCATTGCGCTTACCCATAGCCTCGCGCCCTCAGTTTACCCTTGAGGGTCTTCCATGCCATCATTGGACACACCCCGACTCACTGCTCTTGAATGCAGACGAGCCAGGATGGCCTAGGCAAGAGGGCTACCTCCCATCACTACACGTGCCACGCTTCCAGACTCCCATATACATAATGAATTCCACTTAGAGATTCTTTAACACAGCTTTAAACATTTTTCAACTTTTACAGACTTCTAAGAAGTCCACTGGCGTGTAAAAATGCAACTTTTCTTCATTTCCATTATCCAGATCAGCAGTAATGTCACTTCTTAGACGGAACCTCTTTCTGAGGTCCTCATATATATTGTACACTCTTCTATTATATGCTTAATTGTAAGTGTTTTATTGCAAACACCGCACATCGGTCCCTCCTCGCCGGTTAACAAATATGAATTTGTCAATCGCGTGTGATCGATTTTAAGTCTGGTCACAGCTACTTGTTCACGGCGAGTCAACTTAAAGTCGCTTTTTCATTTATATGGAGAAGTTTTCAGTGAGTTTAATTTTGTATTTAAACTCCTCCAATCAGTATTCCATTTGTTTCTTACTATGTTCGTTAGACGGTTTTTAACATCTGCCACTCTTACAGGAAATGCATCCAAATCATGCAGACTGTTGCCTTTCTGGCAGCTTCGTCTGCGCTTTCATTACCTGTAATACCAGCATGCCCTGGAGTCCATACAAATACGCATCGCTGTCCTCGTTGGTTTAGAACATACAAAATGGAAAGGATGTTTGAAATTAGGACATCCTTAATGTTTTTGTTCCGAATTGCAACAAGTGCACTTAGAGAATCGGAACATATTAGCACTCTCTCGTCGCAATAGTGTTCTGTGTAGCGAAGAGCTTGCTGAATGGCAGTAAGTTCTGCCGTATAAACACTGGCCATATCTGGCAGTTTCCAAAAAAGGGCTTCTCCATTTACATATATGAAGCATCCAACACCATGTTCGGTTTTAGAACCGTCAGTATTAATTCTAATATATTCTTCATAACTACTGACGGTTGCCAAAAATTCCTGTTGGATGATCACTGCTGGTTTCTTTTTTATTTCTCCCTGAGAGAGATCCAACCTTGTATTTACCGCTGGCAAAAGCCATGGCGGTATTTTTCTTGTGGAAATTGCTAGAGTCTCCGGAATAGCAATTTTTTTTTTCTTAATTTGTGGTACCTAATTATGTATTCTTAATTTATGTATTCTTAAAATTGTTTCATACTCCTCTTTAATAATTAATCGTTTTTAACATTTAGCTACTCTTAGTATTTTTTTCTTCCGCAATGTTTAATTTACAATTTACTGGAACCATAAGTAAATCTTAATACAAAGAAATCACTTGCAGAGAGAGATTATTAAAATCGATCAAATAAGCATATGTACATGTATAACAGTTATTAATTATTATTATAGTTTAAAAATAGTAATCTGTAAGTTTCGTTTTACAAAAATATAGTGTCGATTAATTTCTCAGAATGATTTACTTATGATATATTATTATTTGTCTATAATGAATATCATAAATGAGAACAGTATTTTAGAATTGTGGATCCAGAAAACCTTCTGTTGAGCTTATAATAGTTGCTATATAATGAAACTAGTAATTTTAGGTAATTGTATCGTACTAAATATAAATAGACGTAACGCAAATAGGAACTCGTATTACATGAGATACCCTGCCACATAGTGTTGCAGAGAGTAGCGCATACCCAGTACGCTCTGCTCTGACCACAACTTGTTTATTATTAAGTGATTGAGTGACTGCTTCATTGCGGTTTATAATATATTGCTTTAAACTGACTTGTCTCTTGTTTAAATGTTAAATATACTAAATAATACCTCTAGTAGACGAAATTATCATGTATAATGAATTAATTTTAAATAACTGTAATCTTTGTTGAACAGTTTTTTCTCATTTTGTCTACCCTTCACCAAAACTTTTAAATTTAACTACGCGTAAATAAATATTGATATCGCATAATTTTCCTTCATGTACACGTAATTTTATTTCTCCAAGCATTACAGTTATTATCGGTAAAAAATTTCCTTTCAAGATTTTTTTTTTTTATTTCTTTGCACCTTGAGAATTCAGAAACGCTAAATGGTTGGATATAATTTTTTTAAGAATGAATGTATTACCTACTAAACATAGTTTTCTGATAACTACTTTTGTCAACCGTTTCGTAACCTTCAACTACATTTATTTGTAACGGTCCCCTGAAAAATGAACAATTGTAGCTTTTGTTCATTTTCAAATATCTTCTTTCTAGGATAAATGTAATTTGTGGATATTTTTTATTCTAGACATTCGTAACTTCTTCTCAGTAGTAGTTTCTTTTAGTTTTTCAAAACTCCTTATATTATTTTTATTAAAATCAGGTCTCTCATACTTTTCGATATTTTAGACATTTTTCTTTCAAATAAACAACGAGATTTTTTCTCGTATAAAAATATATGTCGGAGTTTTAACTATGTTGCCCTTAAAGAAAGTAATAACTGACTTACAAAAACGGACAATGTTTTTTCCAGTCTTTTAAACTTAGCGTTTTTAAAATCAAAATGTATAATGAAATTTTTAGTATGGCGTAAATTGCAAAAAATCAAAAATATAAATCATGTTTTATTGCATATTTTTAAGACAATTATTTGTAAATAATATATATTTTAAATTTATTTTACCAATTACTATTATTTTATCATACTGAGAGAGGACCTTAACTCAACACTTAAGTTAGGAATTAAGTTAAGAATTTATTATAAATATTTTTCTGGTTTTATGAAAAAAGCAGATCATCTTTGTACTTGAATAATTAATAAAGTAGATAAACGAGAAAATATAAAGGGTAGAAGTAGTTTTCAACTTTCATATTGCTGAAAGGACAAATATTAAGTTGGGTAAGTTTAGAAATAATATCGTCATCGTAATTCTTAAGTGATTATTAAGACATATTTTTATAGATATGTGTTTAAAAGAAAGGTTACCGCCTAATTTTTAAGTGTATATCTTTGCATGGTATTTATTATGTTCTGTTTCGTGGCTAGTAAATTTAATGGACTCTTTCGTAGGAAAGGGTAAGAATAAACAATAGAATCCTGGTTGAATTTCAAATCAGGGAAATGACAGTTATGTTTATAACTTTGCATAAAACGTGCCTCAAAATTTTACTAAAAAAAATTAAAGATTCACTAATATAGCAAACTCCAGAATTAAATTCTTAGTTAGTGAAGAGTTTAATGTTAATTATTACTATTAAATTACTCATTATTCTCTCAAAATGAAGAATTCCATGTTCATATTAGAAAAGCTAAAATATTATTGCAAATAATAATAAAACACTATACTGTAGAATAAAATACATATTGAAAGAAAGTAAGTGGCAATCAAGTATTATAAGCATACAGAGAACACTGAATAAATCTTTACATAAACTCCGTTAGTTTAACCTTCAGGTCACGCGATCTGCATATGCAGTATTACAGGTATTATTGTATTGCTGAACAATGTTCTTACACTATTAACAGCAAGATATTTGAAAAATAAAATAAAAAATTAACTGCGGAATTTGAAGTACAGGATTTATATCTGTTGATGGTGAATCCCCAAACAATAATAATCATTAGTCATCCTGATAATAATCATTAGTACTGTTAAAATTACAAAGTAGTTATTTACATATTGATATTTTAGTTTTGATTAATAACTTATTCAAATTGTATGAGAATACGTTTTATCCGTATTTTAGGAATTTATGCAACAGTATCTAACACTAATAATTCGCTGAAAGAGTAAAATAGAAATTATTTTATTTAAAATATATTGACTAATTTTTGTAATATAATTACATTAAAAAAAAAAATTAGTTACCTGTCTTAAGATATTACTGTTTTAGGTAGATTTCATAATAAAGCTACCTATTGAAATGAGTTCCATGATTCGACTTCCAAACAATTTTGACATATCTTCGCGTTTCATATCCCTCAGACCCCCAAACCAACGTTAGTTCAAAAGTGTATATAAACACTTTTTTTTTATATATATATATATATATATACATATATCTCCACTTTCTTGAATGGACACGATAACTGCCGTAATTTCACTTGCGTCAATCATTTTCTAATTGATACATAAAATATAACGATCCAAAATCTCGGTCGAGTTTGTTAATGGGTAAAATCGGACCATTGGGGTGGAAATGGGAGGGACTTTTACGAAAAAAAAAACAAAATATCGCTATAACTTTTTCATTAAGTAAAATATGGAATTAGTTTAAAGTTCCTACTACCTTTTAGATAAGGAGCTAAAAGTTATCAAAGTAAAGTTTTTTGATATAATCAACCATTGGCCCAGGGGGGTGGAAAAAATGGGGTTTCGAAGACAAAAAAATATCATACCTTCCTTAATAGACACAGTATCGAATCTATTTAAGGTCATTAGTCCTCTAAACATTACCTAAACCTTTTGACTGAAACAATTTTTGATATGACCAACCCTTACGGCGAGATGACCAAAATATTGCTGGAATTGTAAGATGGGACTTGTATGCTAAATATGACAAACGTTTTTTCACTTGCAGTCATTGTCGTATTGAGTAAATATGAAGTTTTTCTTAACTTTAAGGTGGAAATCTTTTCTGTCCCCTACTTAGCACCGGTGAAATCTACCACCGCCTTCCGGCGTGCCGAAAGGGATTTTTTTTTTTATTTACGAAACTGTAAACAGAATTCTTTTATCCCTATATTTCTAGATCACAAGCTGACATAATTTTTTTGATCACATCCGATTTCAACGCTGTTTTGGCTTAGTTTATTTGTTAAAGGTTGGATTACCAAAATTTCTTTAGGGCCGGTTATTCAAACTTGAAACTTAATATTTAACAAGGTTTTTATATTTCAAGATTTTTCGTTTCTTGTATGTCGTAAAATAATTTTACAAATTATTCAGAAATATCACGAGCACATGGCTCAAGTAATTACTTTTATGAATATTTCATTACAGAAACCCAATAATGATTAAAATAATTGATGATTTTTCAGTTTCATTCTATTTTTTTATTGCGCCGCAACAGAATACAAATCTAATTTCAGCTAGTGGAATGAGCTAACTAAATGCTTTACTTCTTAAACAGGGCCAAAAATTTTACTCCGCAACAAGTTAAAAAGTAAGGAAGTATTCTAATCCTTTTTAGTTAGTCAAGTTTAAATACTATACAATAAAAATAAATATTGCTTAATAACTCAAAAATATCAACGTATCCAAAATAATTATTTTCTCTTATATTCAACAATGAATGTGAGGCTTTTCTGTATTGCCACAAACTGCTTCATGAAAATTCCCCTGTCATCATTCAAATTTTTCTCAAAACCAACTGAACAAGTACAGTATTTATTTTTTTAAACATCTCTTGTTGATTTACTATATAGGTTTTCATTTATCTTCATTTTATTAAACTTGAATGAATGAATTATAAATGTTATGCGAAAGATAGTTTATATAAATTAAAGATTTTAATTTTTGCATAGTTACAAAATTGTAATCTGCGTTAATAAATGAAAAATCTACTTCCTCATTCTTATGGAGGAATTAAATGTACAGTAATTATAACAAATGTATTTAACATATAAAAAATAAAGTTGAGCTTTAATTAAAACATAACCTATTAATAATATTTTCTTTACAACTGAAATAACAAAAAACAAATTTTTAAGCGAAATTTAGAAAATTTTTATTTAAACACTACTGAAACCATGTATTCAGATTATTTTCTGACCCTTTATATGCGAGTGACGCTTGGAATGTCCTACCAGTATTCTATGCTTTACCTAATAGGCTGTAGTAAAATGATGAGCTACATAAAACTTAAAGATTATATATCGAAAAATAAAAATTTATGTTCCTTATTTTAATATGAAAAATAAAATAATTTTTTATAGTATGCTGAGGAGTGAAAATATATTATTAAAAATACTATATTATTTATTAAATTCAAAATAACTAAACGTTTTGATGTTTCCTCTCACTTTTATCTACGGTAAATATGTGTTGCTTTCACATTAATTGGCTTGTAATAAATTCATGGCTGAATGAAAAGTGTAATATTTTCAGTTTTTATGCTGGTACTGAGGTAAATAATATAGAATACACTATATCCTAATAATGTTAAACTGCCGTTAGTGAACTTGTGCATTATAAAATATCTTATATGACCACATTTATATTTATTTCATTTTTCCCACAATTAAAACAAAATGTTCGTTTTATTTTCTAATATTAAAATGTATTATTATTGTTAAAGAATGATCTTTATAATTTTTTCGGCAACTAATCGCTTTTGGAATTAGTTGTTAAAAAAGAAGACATTATTCTTTGCCGAAGTAAGCACAAGGGGCAGGTATGCAACCCGCAACACAGGTCAAGCCCGCACAAGAGTGTACCCCGCAATTCAGGGGCAACCAAATTTTTAAAATTCAAATTTACTATTTTATATTAAATTAACGGCTATCTATTGCATGCATCATATAGGTAAGAAAGCAGGGTTGCGATGCTTTCAAGTACCTACTTTCAACTACTTTTCAACGTCCTCTATCCCGTAGATAGACGGATATTATCGATTGTTTTTACGTGTTATGGTGGATAGTGATTAAGAAAAAAAAAACATTCGCGTAAAAAAAAATATTTATTGATATTTTTATACACAGATACAAGTCTCTCTTTATTTTTGTTCGGAGTAATTTTTATAATATCCAACTTAATTTTTAGCTTATATTTTAAATCTTTATTTAAATCATTTATTTCTTTTTCCAGCCAGTAATTTGATAAATACAAAGAGTCCAAGTTCTCGAATTGTAATATGTATCTAAGTTTTTTTCTATAAACTACTTGTTTTATCCCCTTAATAATTAGTTCCGTTCCTTATCGCAGTTCTTCTAGCCGAGAGCATTCTGGGAGTTTAACTTTGGGTTTTATTTCCTGCATAGAAATGCTATTTACATTTTCCACATCCTCTTGCGTGCACGTTGTCAACTCCTTTCCATATTCTTGTTGATCCTCTTTATAAAACATTAAATTCTCGATTTTAGCAAACGAGTGTCCATTAAATGTAGTTATTCCGTTGGTTTTAAACTCTGCAAATGGTCCTTCGGTTGCTAGATGTACAATTTCTAGGGCGGCACACGTAGTTACAATATATCCATGTTTTTTAAGCAGATCTAATTGGGTGTACATGTTTCTAAATATACTTTTTGAATATCCTCTTAAATAATAAACACCTTGCATTTTTCGTTTTCTAAAAGTACTCCTACATATAAATAATTTCCATTATTATTAACAGTAAATGTAGATATTTTATATTCCCCAGTCGGATCCAAATTTTTCCATTGATTTTGTTTAAAGTAATCCGTAAGCCTGACTTTCGAATCTGCAATCACTCACCCGTTCTTTCTCCAACAGCATTTTGTACTCTTCCTTTGCTGCAACTGTTTTTGTCAAATACTCTAGTTTTCTTTTTTTGATTTCCATTTCTTCCAACTCTAACTTTTGTTTCCTTACAACTAATCGATTTTGGAATTAGTTGTTAATAAAGAATGGTGACTGATTATAAACAATTCCGTCACCAACTTTTTCAAAAGGTAATCTTCATTTCAAAATCCAGAGAACAACTTTAATCGGTTTATATTTATATAAAACATTAATCCCGTCATTCTATGAGACTAATTTTAATTATTTTGTTAGAAATAGTATTTAAATACCAAATTATTTCTTATTCGTTCTGTTCCGTTTCATGTTGAGCCGGTTGGTGCTGCACTCTAGCATCTACTAGCGCTGGCCGGCGAGTTAATCTAATATGACCATTCTACGTTATAATCCCGCCCAGTGCGATTGCATTTTTCATTTCGTCCGGATGGACAATTAGTGTTAGTTATTCTACGTATGAATCCTGCACAGTGCGGTCGTGTTTTCATTTCAATCCAAGGGGACTCGTAGTTTCTTGATAATGTTCAAGTTCAATTATGACTAAAGTATCATACATTCTTAAGTTTAATGTAACTATTGTAATTCAATCAAAATGTCAAGATCGACAAGAAATTAAATATAACGAACGATTCAAGAAGAACATAGCATTGCTTCATTTCATCATCAACCGTCTCATCGAAAATACAGTCCACACTAGCTCTAAATTCTACCATATTTACTTTTTAATATTATCATACACATAATGAACTTTATTATATCAATTGTACGTAAATTATTGTAAATTTCTTTCGTTGTTTATATAATAAATATCATATAATTCTTTCAGTGTTACATCATACAGCTCTTCAGAGATCATACTGTAGTATAGTATTTAAATAAAAGTTCTCGTAACCATATGCAAATTATTAAGTTACATTCTTGTATCAAAAGGAGCTAAGTTATTCATCAGTATCAAAAATATAATTAATTCTAATTTAATTTATTATCTTTATTACTAATAAATAGCATTAATTTTTCCATTATAAATAGCACTACTAGTTTTTTCTCTAAGTAAAATCTAATTTTTAAAAAGAAAAGTAATAACTGGAAATTCATTTAAAAAATTACATTAAAAGTAAGTTTCATTTATGTTTTTTTAGCTTTCTTTTTTTTAAAGTGTAGACAAAATGTTTCAGATTCAAGATTGCATGAAAAATGTTGGATGTGCAACTGATTTTGGAATACTTTTTCCGAATATTATTCATGTGTATAAGAAACATGTTATATTGGAAGATGAAACACAGGACAAATAATCCGGATGGACGCATTCATTGCACATTTAACCCTGATTATGAGATGCTCCGTTTCAGTAGCCATTCTTGCTTACAAATATTATTATAAGTGTTAATATCAGAGATTGACTTTATGAAACGTTAAAAATATCTGAAAAAATACCAGTCACCATCACCACACACCAATATTTTGACAAAAAAGATGACTAATAAATTACCTTCTTCAATTTGTCATTATTTTCTATTGTAATTAAGAACCGTTATGACCAAGATCCATATCTATATTTACTCAATGCATTTAAAATAACATAAGTGTCTGTAAATTTTAAACGACTATGTGACTCTGGATGGCGTGGTGTATCCCTTAAATTACTTCAGCTCACTAAAGCCTACTTATTAACAATCAAACGTTAATTAAAATAGTTACGTTACTGTAAGTACCAAATATATTTTTCATTAAGTTCCTGGGATAAGCGCTTTATCAATGTAACGGGTGTGGAAACGTAATGTTAATTAATTACTGGTAGCTTCTCGGCCTTTCATCCGGAGGTCTCGGGTTCGAATCCCGGTCAGGCATGGCATTTTCACACACGCTACAAATCATTCATCTCATCCTCTGAAGGATGCCTAACTGTGAATCCAGAGGTTAAAAAAAAAGAAGCTAATTATATCCATAAGAATTATTCTTGGATTACTTTATGGATTTGATCGTCACTTTTCTTAAACAAGAAAATAACCTGAAACATCTAAAAAGCATTGATGACGTATTTTTAGATGTAAAATTAGTCCTCCACGTATTCTCAATGTTATATTAATACCCTCTGAATTTTTAAATATACAATTTTTGGAGTTTTTAAAATTTACATTCGTAACTATTTTATATACTTGACTAAAGAAGCATTGATTGATAAGTTTCTCCTTAATGATACACAAAACCACAGAGCTTCTTTATACTTCATATTTTGAAATAAATTTTTCGTAAAGCCGTTTTCAGTTTAACTGTCCATACATCCTGATGAACCTGATAGTTTTTCTTTATCTCCAAATAATTTTTTATTAAACTCCTGTATTCAACACATAATTAATGATGTATTATGGAATAAATATCAGAAAAATAGAGTGATTGACTTATTCTCAATTTTTTGAAAACTAATTCATTATTAAAGAAAAATATATTAGGTAAAAACCAAAAAATAAGCATATCGTACCAGCTAGTTTTATAGTATTAATTAAAATCGATATGTCTATAGATTTTAGTTTTTTTTAGCATATTTTTTTATTTTTATTTTATGGTGAATTTACAAAGTTCATAAATCAAGTTTTTTCCAACAAAAGTACGTTTATTTATTCGGTAAAATTACTTAATCCATTATACATGTTATATAAAACATCATTCAATACTAAGAATTTTCTTAAATATTAAAAGAATAATGAGAATTCTTATCAACTATTCATAATACAAATATAAAGAGAATTTACGGATAAATTTTAAAGCAGACATTACAGTCTTTTAGATTCATTTTTAGTTGATTTTTAATAATTCTCAATTTAAGCTACATGTAATTTGTAAAAGATAAAAAAAATACAACAAAGGCTAATTTTAATCCACAATAGTAATTGGGTACCTGATGTTGCGCAGACCACTACTTTGGAATACGTGCATTCATTCATTCCTTTGTTCTCATCAGCATACAGATCAGCTGAACCTAGCAAATAAGCTAAATAAACAAAAGAAAGAGAAGGAAGGGATGAAATTTATTATGGTACTTGACGAGAAGCTACAAGGGCTCTTCACAAGTCGCCGCTTTTTTCCTTCGTCACGAACCCCATTGAAAAGCAACCATATCGAGAGTACTCCGCTTATCAAGTCGACCGTGATCAGAACGATATATCGATGAGGCAGGTCCGGTAAAAATCATATTATTCACTGGCACGCAACAGCTACTAAATTTATACTTGTGGTTTCCTTATTTTGTAATAATGCGTTAATAAAATTGTTTCTCAGCTAATGAATATATTATATTTTTTTATTATTCTAGTGTGTGATGAAATGTATTTTACCTATAAAGGAATCAGTTATGTGTGTAGAAATTTCTAAAAAGAATCGTTTGTTTTATGAATGTAAATAAAAGAGAATTTTTACCCTATGTTTGTTTTACACTAGATATAGGATTTAGTAATTAAACATAAAGGTTTCTCTCAGCAGATTAAAAATTAAAAATAAATATTTCTAATTGCCTTCCGCTTTGTAACTTTTTTCAGGATTAATAAATCTATGAATATTTATTCTTTTATGGCAGTAAAAATAAATAATTTTTTTTGAATAGGTCAGAGTTATTTGTTATCAATAAATGATATTAATTTTACGGCTCAAGCGCACGTTAGTGGATCATCACACTCCAGCTGCTGTAAAAACAGATAGGCACTACAATCATGGAATATTAAAATAAAATATTCAATTTTATTTATCATTAAAAATGTTTTTAATGCCAGAATACATTAATTGAATACAGAAGTATACAATTATATCATAATGTCCTGTTAAAATTTAATTTATTGGATGGAGAAAATTAAAAGTAAAATGTAATAAAAGTATAATTACTAATTTTCTCTGTAAATACCGGTACACACAGACACACACACACACACACACACACATATATACATACATATCCCCAACGTGGCTTCGCCCACGGTATAAGGTTACTTGCCTTTATCCGTCGTGGTCAATTTTTATCTTGTTTAAGGTTTTTAGTCAGGTAACCGGTGCAGCCAGTCGCGTGCACATAATGCACATACAGTAACAGTGGCAGTGGCTGATTTAGTTGAGCCACCGTCGCACCCCTTAAAAAGTCGAAATTGAAAAAAACCAAAAATGGTTTTCAGATATTTAACTGAAGAGTATTTGCAAGCCCAATCTAGTGAATATCCCGTTTAGTATATTAGGAAATGGAAAAATTTGCAATCATTATTCAAACCTTTTTTAGCTTTCTTCATTCATTTCAAGGTAGATTTTCAAAAAAATTAGAAATTGGGTTTTAAATATTCACATGAAGATTATACAGACCAAAAATCAAGTTTTAAATCAATTTCATTTGTTACCGAAAAATTCAAAAAATTCATTTTTATCCTTTAAACTCGAAATTTCAAAAAAATTGTAAATTGATTTTTAGATATTTACGTAAAGATTATACATACTAAAAATCAAGTTGATATCTTCATTTGTGCCCGAGAAATTAAAAAGAATAATATATTTCATTGTTATTTGATTTTAACTCTTTAAACACGGAAATTACAAAAAAACCTATCTTTATTAACCCCCACTTACACTGTAAGAAGAATGTACATACAAACTTTCATCAATTTATCTTCAGTTGTTTTATGTATAAACCGATCCAGACTAACACCTTCTAAAGAATTTTAAAACCGCGATCTATAAAATAAGGATTTAAAAAGATTTACGACATCGTTTTCTGTATAAGGTAATTAACAGAAAACATCTTGATTCTTTCTGTTATACCAAGAGAAAAGATTATATTATTAAAAGTGTAGAAAGTATTTTTTTTCTTTTTTATAAATTATATTTCATTTAACTTGAAGAGAAAATGAAAACCTAAGGATATCAAATTTTGAAAGATTTCGGATATTTGTGAGCTCCAGAAAATAACTTAAATAACAATTGCTAGTCTAAAAACACCAAGATCTTCATAATTTTGATAATTTATTTATTTTTAAACCTGTATCAAAATTTCATATTAATTTCCGGGTTCCTGATGTTATGTATACAATCCTTTCGTAAACACAGTTGTCTGTCAGTATATATATATTCTCGAAGTTTCTCCAAAATCACTAAATAAATATTCTATGATTTTTATTTTATTTCTATGATTTATTAAGTTAAAGTTTTTTGATTTATTAAGTTGAGTTATTAAGTCAAGTTATACCATATTAAAAAAATACCTCAAAGGAAACATTTTGAAAATCATCTTCAGTTCATTAAATTTTTGTCGAACTATACCTGATATTCAAAATTTTTGTAACAAAATTTTATTTCAAGAATCGTGTTGAAAAAATCAACAATTTATTTCATTTTAATAACAGAAACTGATTAGTTTTTACCAGTTTAAAACGAGTAGCAGTAATTTGCACATTACCTTAATGATCACCATTTATTTCACTCGCGGTTAATTTAGTTTGTAATGATATAGATAATTAAATACTTAAGTTAATGCTTTTCTATGTATTCTCAGAATAGACTGTGTAGAGGAAGCGACTTCAAGATAATTCACGCGAACAGAAGAACGAGAAGAATCAGAACGAGTAGAGAATAAGATGTGTGAAGAAAAAGAGGGAGAAGCAATTTATGGTGTTAGAAGTACACACGTTCTTCTGAGATAAATTCCTTTACAGCCCTTGGGTCCTCCTGGGGAATTAAAAACTAAAATTGCACTCCAGATTTCTCTGTCTATGTACAGACCAAGAGAGGTCGTACCACAAGAATGCTAAGTAGCTTTGAATCTTATACATGTATATATGTCTCAACTTAGACACGCCTATGGCAACTTGACATAATTAACTGTTCTAGTCGATTTGAAATATGCTAGATATAAGGAAATCTTCTTTTTTTATTTTACACACCATAAAATATAAAACCTTATCAGAAATTCGTAGATGCTTTCTTTCAATTCCTACTTCAATAAATAATATAAGATAAATTTTGTAACGTTTAATTATCCAGCTACACTTTGCTTTTTCAGTTTTTTAATAGGTTTATAAATAAAAAATATTGACCAGAAAATTTTCTTTAAAATATTAAAACATATTAGCTACAATTACGACGTAATTTAATAATCACCACTTATTCTTATTTGAAAAAATGTCTTAATAATATAGACATTTTATTTATATTCTGTTTTACTTAATAAATATCAATTTTGTAATATCATCAAATGACCTTTCTTTTCATTCACCATTTCTTCCATTACACTATCACTATCACAAGTTGTCAAGCGGAGTCCAGCCGTTATCTGGTTTTCTATCTCGTTTACCTGTTTCATTAAAATTATTAGTATACTTCTTATATAAGAAAGATATTAGAAGATGAAGAAGAGCTAATTCTTATTCAGAAAGTATAAGACAAGAATTTCATCTGTCCCTGTTGCTTTTCAGTAAGTATATAGAAATAATAATTAAGAATAATATTATAACACTAAGTAATAAAATCATTCATCTAGCAGAACCGTTGCTAAATTAAAATAAATATTGAATTACGTAGATATATTGCTAGGAGAGTACTTTAATTAAAAAATAAGTAGAAGTAAAACAAAGGTAATGAAATATGAGAGAAAAAAGATAATAAGAAATCTAATATTAAGGTTGGGAACAGTATGTAGAAGTAAAGAATCATCTTATTTAAGTTATAAAAGAGCAAAAGATAGAAGCTATACAAAAACGAAAAACAAATAAGTATAACCACGGGGAATTTTTTGTTTCAAAAGAAATTTGCTGGCAAATAAAATTTAATTTAAGAATTAGAAAGATGCGTTAAAATATTTTTGTAAGGAGAAAAATCGTCAGTAGAAAAAGTAAAAAGGAAAAGAATTGATGCATTTGAAATAAGATGTTACAAATGGATGTTGAAAATTAAGTGGGTTGATAAAGTTCCAAATAAAGGACTCTTAGAACAAATAAGAAGTGGGAAAATTAGTAAGAAAATTTTGTTGGTAGATCACAATATTAAGGCATCCAGCTTTAGATAATGCTCAAGATTATTAGATGTAGAGTCTAGTAGATAACTCGTATGTTAGGTGAAAAGATTAGCACAGAACAGAAAGGGGAATAATTGCATAAAATTAATTAGAAAACTTGGAAAAAAAAGTTGGGATTACACTCAAGTGTGTGTACACACACACAAACACACTTGAGTGTAATCCCTTTTAACAATTCTCTATAGTGTAATACAAGAAAAGTCATATATTATGAATTAATCTATAATAATAATAATAAGTAAATTTGTAGCAGTACATTTGAAACCCAGAATCATTGTTAATATAGAATAATGCAGTAATTTTTCTCAGATTAAATTTTATTCATTAAACTATTAATATGGTCAATTTAACACAAAGTATTTTCTTTATTTTTTTTTCTTTTAAGAAATAAATTTGCAGCTAATCTACTAAATACGGAATTTAATGTTGATATCTATGTATCATCTCCACAAGAAAATAAAGCTTTCATGTTACATTTCAGTAATATATTATTAGGCAGGATAGTAAACTATTCATTCTTTGTACACTACTTAAGTACAGTTTCCACTTGATCCACCTATTGTCAAAGTAACTTTCTTACCTTAGTCATAACTCTAAGCACTTAGTAAAATTATATTTTATGTAATATACATGAGATTATGCAAATTATATTTTGTGTAATATACATGAAATTATGACTTGAAAAACAATTTAAAAAAAAATAAATAATAGTAATTATTTACGTTAATGGTAGGTATTTAAATTGAATATTTATATAAATCTTTTCTTCGTAGTAGCATCTCAGAACATTTATTATTTTGGTTCGGTTTAATGTCCTAATGATGATAAAACAAAAAAAATAAGTGAAAAAGAAAATGTTTAATAGTTATCAATTAATACCGTTATTCTCTTTTATTGTCCGTTTTGGTATATTGTCTTTGTATATTTATTAACTTTGTAACTGCATGCTGATGCCTAACCACAGTCATTTTATTTGTGTGTGTGCGCGCGAGCGCACTTAGTGTAAGTGTGGGTGATTATTTGTAAAATGTGATTTGAAATATTTTCAAATTATAATTAAAGTATATTTCAAATTATAATATAATTTTTTTAGGAAAATATAAACTAATTAAAATACTAATAAACTAATTAAATTTTGAAACTAATTAACACACTAACATATACATGAATGTTTTATTACATATTTTCATATATATATATATATATATATATATATATATATATATATATATATATATATATATATATATATATAACATAAGCATTTTCGTTTAATAAGTTATGCTAATTGATTGTTATATAATAAATTAATAAATAAATATGCATATTGGCTCATAATATAAAAACTGTTTATTTTCAATAATAACTTTAATTTTTTTTCTCAACAGTAAACATACTTACATTTTAATTCTATTATTATTATTTTGATGCAGCCCAAGGCCTATTTTATATATAATTTATGTGAATGAATTGTTTAATATAATACACAAAAGTAAAATTTTCATGAATACTGATGATGTTGTATTATTGTACTCGGATCATGACAATCAAACTTTGATTAACGTACTCCAGAATGAATTTAATTTACTCGTAAAATGATCTTATTAAAATATTTTATTATCAATGATAGTAAAACAAAAGTATTCCATTTTAAATCACTTAATGCTGAAAAATGTGTATTAAAAAAAATATTCGTATGCATAAATTTATTAGTGTTGGGAATGAAATGATATGTAATTGCCCAAAATTGGATTTTGTAACAGATGTTTGTTACTTGGGTGTTATTTTTGATACACGTCTTAAGTTACAGACATATTAATTCTTTATTTAATAAAACTAAAAAACTCTTGGGGTGTATTTTTGCAGTAAACTTTTATGTTAAGCAAAAGGAATTAAAAGTGGTGTACAAGTCATTAGTAGAGTCAATTTTACGTTATGGAGAATAGATCTGGGGAGGTACAAGTTATAACCATTTAAGCAAACTAATTGTATTACAAAAAAAAATTCTAAAGATTAAAACAGGAATTAGAGTTATATCTGTCACGGATTTACTGCATACATGGCACCGGTCGCCTTTTATAAATACTATTATATTTTACAAAACTACGCTGACGATCTTTTTGAAGATATAGTGAAACATAGGTATGTAACTAGAAGGAGAAAGTATCTTGTACCCAGGTCATTTAATAAATGTGATTAAAACACTTTAAAATGTCTAGTATCAACCTTACCTCATGACATTGATCTGCATAGTGAGGATTTCAGAGTAGTATTAAATTATGGCTTCAAAATACATAAAATAAAAAAATAATGTAGAAACTTAAAATATTAATGAATTAATTATGAATTAAGTATTAATTAATTTGAAACTTTAGATTACTAGGTCTCGCTGATGTTTAAGTTTAACGTATTATGTTCTGATTTTATTATACTTATTTCTATCTCCGTTATGGCTGCCCGTACGCCATTATTTTATCTAATTTATAAGTTGATATTAATGTAATTGACCAAAATAATCTTTGGTTAGTTATTATTATTAATTAATATATTTTTAATTATTATTAATTCTTTTTATTTTATTTAAAGTTATATCATTTTTATTTTTATTATCATCGTCAATAAATCTAATTTTATATAAACTGTGAATAAAATTCACATAAGGTATACATTATTATAAGATATTTCAACATTTTGTCGGGTTATTTAAAACATGGATTAAACCAATAACATATAATAGAAACAGGGAACAGGTCATATCACAATCCCACTTGAAGGATTAGGTTAGGAGAGTGGCATACGGAAACAATGCAGTCTTAACTGTTGTCTGCGCTATCTTCTCATCTCCATTGTCTGCTACTCACCCTTGGAATTTATACACACCAACACTTAAATACAAATATATATATATATATATATATATATATATATTTCCTTTTCTGAGCTGCGGATCATTGAGAAACTGTGAAACAAGTATTACTACTATAATAAAAGCATTATGCGTACCAAATCTATTATATAACATATCTTAATAAATTTATATTTGTATTAACAATACAAATATAAATTATAATTAAATACCGCCAAATTTTCTTTTGATCTGTAAGATTACATATATCATGAAGATGTGCGAACTGATGTATAGAAAGCAAATTATCAATCTTTTTCGTTATTTGCAAGTTTGATGTAATAAAATTTAAAATCATAAATAAGTAAGAATTTTGAATATTCTTTAGGAATTAAGCTCACCTTTGCGCAGTAAATAACTTTATTCCAGGTTAGGCTTTTGTAAACTATCATTTATAAAATCTCTGAAAGATCCATTAGAATTGCGATTCCTCTAAAATCACCAAAAACGTAATACAGTAATTTTCCAAATATCTATGTCGTTAGCACAACTCCACTCGGCGTCTGGCAAACACATCGTGAATATCCTTAAGGGAAGAAGGGAAGAAGATTGTAGTGATAAAGGAATGATCTACTTATATCTATAAGTGGATCCACTTATAGATAGTGGATTATCCACTTATAGTGGATTCTTCGCAATCCAGATGGATTGCGAAGAAAGGAAACAAACCCACCCAAATTACTGCCTCAAAGCATCTTCAGTAGCAGATGTCTGTTCCTCAATAAATCAAAGCATGTCTATCTATGTAGACAGAATACACTAGTAAGTCATTCATGAAAATGTCTACTTTACTGCCAAAACAGATATTGTGGCAATTTTTTTATTTCATTTACGCAAGTTATTGAAAAATTGAATCTGTCTTCGCGAAGGGAATCCCCTCGCTCATTCTTACATTCCTGCGGATTCATCCATCTAAAATGTAAACTATTTCGCCTGATTCGAATATTGGTGGTTTTAAATCAGAATATATTTTCCTGTTTAGTTCTTATTCCAACGTTAAGGCTGAAATGTTAGTTATCATGATCACAGTATTTATTTTTTCTTCAGAAAAATAAGTATAATTAAATGTATGAAGCACTTTAGTTTTTAGTCAAAAACTAAATATCTCAGGTAAATATGATGATGATCAACTTACTTAGAAAAAGAATTATTTATTTTTAATATAAAGCAATTTTTGTATTTTATCATAACTATCATCTTATTGTAATTGTATGTGTATGAATATGGAATCAGGGAGCATGTATATTATGCAATTTAAACGTAATCCTCTTTTTATCAATGAATGTGATTCTGTGTACTAAAAAAAATCTTTAATTCCGGCGTATATATCACCCTGGGATAAAAATAAAATTTTATATTGAAAGGTATTTAGGAGAAATAAAGAGAAGGACAATTTTTTTAAGGTGAGGTTAATATAATGCGATAATTATTTAATAAATATAATCAGTGTTTACTTTAAAGTTTTTGCAGCAGCTACAAGAAGCACAATTATGATTCCAAAAGAATATGTTAGTAGCGGTATAGCGTAGATGAAAATTGCCTTGAATAGTTTCTTGAGTGCCGCTTTGATTTCAATTCACTGAGAAGACGACGTTTATATTTTTGTTTTAGTTGACTGTTGATCCAGCTGTGATCAACTTTTGAGTTTTGGTGGATGCCTAGGTACTTATATGTCTCATATGCCTGCAGGTTCCCCATAGGTTCATCATCGAGAGCTTCCCTGTTTATTTCTTCTTTCCATCGGAATTTCTAGATATGTAACATTTTACATTTACTAATACCGAATTTAATTTTCAGCTGTGGTTATTTCTTCGGTTATTATTATTAGCATGAATGACTAACTAATTTTATATTTTTCATAAATATAAAATATTGATATATGTTGACACCAACGAACCCACAGGTACTCGGGTTAGATTTTTCAGATTGTGTGAATTTGTGGAGCTGACGAAATGAACAAAACTTAAATTGTTAAGTGAACACTTTTCTTAATGTTCAGTCCAGTTTTATCATGTAGCGAGATAATTAAATATGTAAGTCTAAATAATAATACAAAAAACTGACAACACAGTTTTAGGACTTTCCGGTCACACGACATTTTTCTGATGCACGGCTTACGTACACAACTTAATTTATCATATTATTTAAATATAAAATTTTCTTTAATTAATTCAGTGATTCTAACTAAAGCATGCACGCGCGCATACCGTATTTCATTTGTACGAATGTGGCGGTATTAGCAGTTACTTTAAATACTTTTTCACATTTAAAATATTATTCATTTATTTAATTTTACCACTCTCACCTGTGACGTCACAACATAGTGCTGACGATTATAACATCTGTACGTCAGTGCTACACTAGCGCTTCTTACGGTGAGAGAGGGGTACTGTTGACTCAGTATACCCACTTAGGCACTAGTTTATTAGATAAGTTTTGGATCGGGATGCGATTTTGCAAAAACCTTTATTAGCAAATATTATTTTTCTAAGAAAAATAAGACTTTAATTGGGTGAAATCTGGAGATACTGAGGGTGACCTTACTGAATAGCCTCATTCCCTTGACCTTTTAAGTTTAGTTTAATGGCATCAATGCCCCATATTTAGAATTAATCTGACCACGTTTAGTCAAATTCGGCCCAGTAGTTCTGAAGATATAAGCAGTGCAAGACCAAACATACACACGTACATATGAATATCCGGAAAATTTCTGTCCGGTTTTTCGGGTTACTTAGGTATCAAAACATCAAGATCCGGTGAAAACCGCATATGCCCAAATTAGATGATTACAATACTTTCCCTTCTAAAGCAATAACTGTGATATAGTGCTAGACGGGAAAGTAATAACAATAATTAAAACGTTATCATTGAATAATTCATCTTCTTAGTTATCTTTTTAATAAAAATAACAATTTCAGTTATAATTTGTTAATTTCCTTAGTTTAATAGATTATTGTAGAAAAATTAAGAAATTTTAATTTAAGCTCCAGCATATAGATTTACTCCTGCTATTTAAATTATATTTTTAGTTTTGAAATATTCACTTAGTAGCTGGGGTTTACGATAATTTATATTTCTTTTTCTGATTGATTTTCGGTTAATTTTGGTATGTCTACTTCACGTGTAGGTATTTTTGAAAATATGACTGCGTTAAACAGGGAAAGATCGAATAATTGATATATTAAACGATACAGGTACACGTTAAATAATTTTAATTTGTATCGGATGTTTGCGTCACATGTAAATAAATACAAACTCAATTCGTTCAACAGTTTTTTTTTTTTTAATAAGATTCGTCGTGTATCTTAATTAGTCAAACCCGTAGAAATTAATATTATTTACATGAACATGTTAATAAAAGGGATAAAAATTTTATTTTATATTTTTGTAAAATAATCTTTATTAGATTTGTCTAACAGTGTTTGTTATTTGAACTATATTTTTAACTTGTTAGGTGATATATACTACAAATTTAACAAACTACACAACAATATAACGTTTCGTTATATTCTTTTACTAAGCAGAAATGTTGTTCTTTAATGTAAAATGTGGGAAATGTTTTCTTGATCAGAAAATAGAGAGACCTTGTGTCAGCTTGCCGTGCTAGGGACGTTCTCAATTATTTAAGTCAGGTTGACCCTCTCCCGGGATTCAATGCTACTGAAACTTGCATTGCTCCCGGGGGAACCTATACAGCCCTTTACGGTGATATCTCGCCACCACATTTATTGTTCACACCATTCTTTATTTAACCTAACCAGCTTTCTAGATCCTTGACTCGCTAACGTACTCAGCACTCCCAAATATTACGTCGACATTTCATTTATTTAGGTCTACTAAGAGTAAGAAAAATGTGTCTGAAATTCTTGTAGCAGTTTTTGCTTCGCTTTTTATCGTAACTTATTTAAGGAATCTTTTAATACTTTACTGTCCATTTATACTTGTTTATTATATAAGAGTTTTGTTATTTTAAACGATTTTATCTATTTATTCTCATATGAAGTACATAAAAATATTTCACACTTGTTCATTAGTATTTATAATTGGTAATAAAAAATTATAAAAATCATTTGTCCAAATAATATTTTGCGTCACTCATATTTAATAAATAAGATATTGCTGTTTTAAATTTTTAATTAACAAAAAAACCATCGTGAATTTTCTTTACAAATATACTATTAACTCTAATTATGATAGAATCAATAATTGTAAAGAATTCTTACTAATTTTCTAGAAATTTAAAAATTTATAAAATTAATATTTTTAATAAAAACTGATTATTATATTAGATTTGATTGTCATAAATAAAAATAGGCTGTCGTCCAGTTAAAATTACATGGGAGTTTAAATTTATAACTTATGAAAAATTCCAAGCCTGACCAGGATACGAATCCAGAAAGTTCCCGATGAAAGGCAAAATATATGCCTACCTCTTTTATATTATTGTAATTATTAAGTGTGAAGCACTTTAGAAAACACTTCGTCGTCACCGGTTAAGATAAGTCATAGGATTCCTATAAATCCTCATAATTTATTCATTTAGTTTGTATACGAATGAAAATTAACAAAATAATTACGACTCATAAATATATTAAAAACCAGTAAATATACCTAAAAATAAAATCCTTTTTGTAAAGATACAATTGACTTGACCACTATATATAATTAGCATTATCCAATAAATAGGTAATGGGATTATTTTCTACAAGGAATTTAAAGATATTTTTAGTAATCCTTTTCGATTCGATAATAATTTTATTCCATTTAAACAGATTACAAGTGTATTTAGTGTTTATTGATTTAATTTATGATATTGTAGACTAGTATTGAAATATATATCACAAAAATCAAGAAAACGATTTAATAGACTTACAAAAATCTATTCGATTTTAAATGTTATTTACTAATCATTTTACAGTAATTATGGTTTTGATTAAAAGAAGTAAAAAAAGATTAATATTTAAAAAATGTTTAATTAGCAACTTTAAATGACGCTACTGTTTTATAAGTAATACACGCGTTATTAACAGATCAAATATGTTATGATTGCTTGTTTACACAATGTAAAATAGTCCCCTGAACTCTTTTATTAATATTGGAGCTAGATACACTTCTAAAAAAAAAAATAAAAATTTTATTTAATGATATTTTAAAAATTTAAAGGAAAAATTTACACTACCTATCCCTGATAATGAAAAAAAGAAAGTATTTTGTTATGGCACTGTGTATTCAAAAAATCCCTGACTGATATATTTTCTTGAAATAATAACAGTATAGGAATTTTTTTTTTTTATTTATTTAAAATGTATGTTATAAATAACGAAACAAAATTTTAATTTTTTACTTAATTCTCAATTTATTAAAAACAATCTGTAAAAACTGTTAAATTTCAGCTTCAGGGAAGCTGTTCAGTAAAAATTCTTTAGCAAGATACTTTTTTATTCCTGTTGAGAAATTTTGTATTATTGACGGTGAAAATACAGATTACGAATGTTTAAAATTTTGTATAATTTCTCGTTTTACATGTAACAAATTAAAGCACGCAGAGGTACTTTAGATACCTGTTCTAAATTATTTCTTGGAAAGAAACCATTTCCGGGTATAAAATAAACCTTAGAAAATTTTATGTATCTTTATAACAGTAACTGAGATGATAAAGATGCCTCTGCGTATTGTAATATTTAAAATTACTTTTTAAATTAATACATCTAAAAAATGTTCTTATAAAGCAGAGATTTCTGCAAATGTACTAGACAAAAATAAAAACAAAATGAGTAAATGGTAAAATTGATTTTATAAAATTGTGTTAAATTTATTTTATTTTAATTTTCTGTTTTCAACACACGGTTAGGGCTACAAAAACACTTTACCTGAATAAAAACATGTGTTGATACGAAATGAAACGACGAGAAAACGGAAGGAACGCAGTAATATTATGAAACAGTGCTTTTTAGTGTGAAGTAAATCTCTTTGAGAGCATGAATTGATTATTTTTTTATTATAAACTTTTCAACTAATTTTCCGAATTACAATTTAAATACCGAATTATAACCTATTTCTATTCACATTTTGCAAAGCACTCTAACAAGCGGTGATGACAAAAGTATATATGCACAATAAAATTATCTGAAGAGATAATTTAATATTATAATTTTAGAAGTTGAAAGATCGTTTTCTTCAATTATCTGAAACAATGTTAAAAAAATAAAAGATGCAAACCACCACAACATAAAGAAAGAATCACTGGTATCGGTTCAGGAACCTCTCGGGAAGAAGCATCTTAGATATAAAATATGTGAAAAATTATAAATGCCATAGATTGATGTAAATAAAAAAGAAGAAAATGAAATAGTAGTTCACAGAAGTAGACTACTGAGAGCAGTTGCTGTTAAGAAAAAAATTCTGTGGTGTGGAGTTAGAAAAGAATGATTAATTATTAGAAATAGGAAAAGGAGAAAAAAGGAAACGAAATTTAAGCTGAAATGTTGAATGGGTGTTAAACCTATTTTTTTAAATCAAAATCAGTATAAACTAAGTTTTTAATTAGTTTCTTAAAAGACAAACATATGAAAGATACATAAAAATCGAATTAATAACATATTTAAGGTAGAAAATAGTCCTGTTATTTTTTTGAAGCCACAGCAAAATGCATTGTATGTAAAAACTTGGAAACGTTTGCAATATTGTTTACAAATTAAGGTAAACCGTATGGTATATCGGTATTGTCCTGCCTTTAGCCGATCTAATAACCTAACTTTTATCGCATTCAGTAAAATTTCCAAGTTTTAATAACGTTTGACAGAGGACGGTACGAATTCGAAGTCGTTTAAAACGCATTCAAGCTAAGTCTTTCAAAATATATATAATTTTTCAATTAAGGTTACATTTTATTTGTTTCTATTGCTTCTGTAAACGCATTGGTACGAACTTTATTAACACTTACGGTATTCTCTACCATTCAATGGATCCCAGTACAATAATTAATTAGATAAATAATGTTTTAGAATTCAGCATGACTACTACAATATCGCTTATATTGAGGATGAAGATTTTAGCAAATATTTCATTTTCATTGGATGTATTACTTATACATTTCATACAATTTTATAACGTTAATAATGTAAATATATTACTAAATTATAAAACCTTTCTTCAGTTGAAAAATAACTGATTTTTTAAAAGAAATTTAATTTAAAATAACGATTATTCAAACTGAATTTACTTTAAATTATTTCGCACACTTTATAACAGAGTGAAGAAAACAAATCTAGTTAATAGAAGATCTTTTCTATTAAAGCTGAGCTAACTTAACTGAGAAAAGAAAATATTACCCTGGATTTGGCTACATCATTCAGTAAAAGGTAAAGGTTAAGCAGATGTAGGAAGCAAGAGATATGAGAGCAAGATTGTGTGGGGTACTGGATCGAGAATTGTGCCTGAGGCGGCCACACCGCCAGCCACAGATAAATTGTCGCAATAACCAACCACAGTGCACTAAACATGCTCTCTCACTCTTTGGCTCTCTCCCTGTTTCCCGCATCTATTTATCTATCTCTATCTCTCACACTCACTTATATTCACAAACGAATGAGCAACATACACGTTACACAAACAAACATATTTAATTCCACATCTTCATCGTAATCTCACTGATAAAAATTCAGTAACAACTAAAAGTACACTTGACGATAGAAGGATGATGGATTAAAATATTTTATATAAAATAAATAAGTTTTATTAAAGTTTGACATTACGTAAATTAGGTAGTAGAGCATAGTATAAATTGTTAAGGAAATTCTAGCGGAGTAAAATCTGATCCAAAAATAAATGTAGATATAATTCCTTTAATATGATACGTAGAAACACCAAAAATTATTATTTTTAAATATTTAAATTTTGCAAGATAATTTTAAACCTTGAACAAACATACGAGGTGTGATAAAAAATACGGTAAATGAATTTTTATATCGGCAACTGACGACACTACATCCATATGCTGTAATGTTTCCAATAGCGTGATCAACTGAGACAGGCAGGGACAAGTTGTAACACGTTCGAGCTTGCCAGAGCCGCTAGAGTGAGGTTGTGTTTATCCTGTCTGTCGCGCAACATGGATTTTGAATAACGCATTAACATTAAGTTTTGTTTTAAGTTGCAAAAGAGTGCCAAAGAAGCTCACAAAATGTTAGAATCGGTGTACGGCGATAATGTGGTAACTTTGAAGACTGTGTACAAGTGGTATGACCGATTTAAAAACGGAAATGAGTCTCTTGAAGACGAGCAGCCTGCGTCCAGTAACCTCAAAAGCAGTTGAAAATGTGCAAAAAGTGGAAACAATGGTTCGTTCAAACAGGCGAATGACTATTCGAGAGCTATCGGAAGACCTTAACATCTCGTACGGATCCGTTCAAAGCATTTTAACTTTTAACGATGTACGAAGAAAGCGGCCAGAAAAATGGACCAATGGCTTCATTCTTCACCATGACAACGCGCCGTGTCAGACCTCGCTTCTCATTCGCGAATTTTTGGCCGAAAAAAGTGTTCCTGTCTGTCCACACCCGCTATACTCACCGGATTTAGCACCATGCGACTTTTGGCTCTTCCCAAAAATTAAAACTGTGCTTAAAGGAAAACGTTTTGACACCATTGCTGACATTGAGAGGGCCACGACCGAGCAGCTGAAAGTCATTCCGAAAGACGCCTTCTAGAAATGCGTCTAGTCATGGAGTCAACGTTGGGATAAGTGCACTGCTAGCCAAGGACTGTACTTTGAAGGAGATTAAATCGAATTCTATGTAACCTTATTACTTTTTTTAATAAAAAATTATTCACCGTATTTTTTGATCACACCTCGTACTTCGAAAAGTAAAAGAATGATTTAGTGGTTTTCTAATATAACTTACGTGTGTTTTTAATTGTCTCACTGACACAGATATTTTTAAATTAAATTATATATCGCTTCAGACAATTTTTTAAGGATATGTTGCAGATATCGTGCAACATAACGTTATGTACGCGTGAAAGTGAAAGTCAGCAAAGTATAATGATTAAAAAACACAAAAAACTGATTTTTGGTAATGATTTACTAGCACACTATATTTAATCAAGAGTGTGTTAGGAGGTTGTAAAATGCTGTAAGTATTTTGAATATCTTCTAACATATTCTTTAATCCTGCATTTTCTGCAAGCTACGCACTACAGCATTACTGATCTATTTTAAAATTTCTGTAGCTGAAAAGAGTAAAAAGAGTTACTAAAAAGAAATGAATAATAATAATAAAGAAACTAAATTTATTGGGATTTTTAATCTTGTAATGATAATTGAGTGCAATAATATGACGATATAATTTTTCTGGACAACCAACTGAAATATACTGTTGTATGTATGCATGCCGTTGATCAAAATTTGACTAATTTTTACCGCATAAGTAGTTGTAGTACTAATTATATACCATACACTTATTTATCTCGTTACTTGCTACATAAAACAATATGAAGCTAGTATTTAGGCAGCTACAGGGATAGCATTCATAGCTTCTTCGAATTCCCGCTTATAACGGCTAATATTAATTCATCCTGGTATGAATTTAAGTAAAATAAATATAACAAGTGTACTAAGAAACGATTTATTCTGTGTTTTTATTATTCTATGTTATTCATATATATCTGGAAAAGGACCATGACTATTATCACGATAATTTAGATTAAATTAAAAAACCTCTGACCTAATTACTATCAAGACCTCTTGTTCTTAAATTTATGAAGTATTTTATCTAGTTAAATGAGTGTAGGTGTTAAAATAATTTCAATTTCATTATCCACTCTTAAAGAGAGATTTATCTGGGAATTATTTTATTAAAAATTATTCATTTCTTCGATGTACTTAAAATTTCCTAAAGCTCAATAAATTAATCTATACAGAATTAAACGGAATAATAATTTTATTCTATTTCTCAGTAGTATTTAAGAACCTAGGAATCTGTTTTGAACCCATTTGTTATTATCCTATACTGCATTTTATTTACTAGCCTAGTGATCCGTTGTTTACTGTTTAGCAATCATATGACTTGTCATTAAACTTGTTTACTAATTTTTTTTTAATTTTGCGCAAAATACTTCTTACTATGGAAAATTGTCTAATTCACATCCTTTCAACAAACTAGAGTCGTTCAGAAAGTTCTGACCATGTTTCAGAGATGAAAATATGACAAAAAAACAATGATATTTAGTCCTTAAATCCTGCAAAGTTACATACGCGTGCGTTTAGTTGCTTGTTTGTTGGTATCGAGTAAAGCGAACAAGTTTTAATATTTTCTAAAAAAAAAATAGATAAAATTAAAGTTCAATGTTTTATAAAGTACTTTGTTTTAAAACGTTTAGTTCCGACGGACAAACAAAAAAATTTGTTTTCTTCCTCTTTGTATCTAAAAATGTGGACTGCCGAATTTAAAAGTAGTCATACATCCATTCAAGAGGACGAACGATCGGGATGACCAAAAACTACTATGACGGACAGAATTGTCACAAAAATTTACAATACCGTATTAAAGACTGCGATTGAAGGTTCAAGAATTTGAGACTTTGCAAACATCTCGATAAACGTATTTTTAAACTAATTTAAACGCCACTTTGCTGGATATCTTTGACTTTAATAACAGCAGATGAAACGTAGATTCACAATTACGCGAAACGGACCAAACCCTGGATGGGAGCAGATGGAAGTGACCAAAAGTAAGTGAAAACGATTCAATTTGCTCGAAAAGTCATGCCTACGGTTTTTTTGAGATTCGTATGATGTAGTTCTTGTGAATTAGTTGGAAACAGACAGTAACATTACTGGAAATATTACAATTCACTACTAGAGGAATTAAAAAGTATTATTCAGACTAAACGTCCACATCTGGTCAAAGGAAAACTGTTCTTTCATCTCGATAAATCGCTTGCTCACACGCACAGGGTTGTTGCAGAAAACATCCATGACCTACGCTAAAAAATGTTTTTACACGTGCCGTATTTACAGGCAGAGATTACTTCCTCTTTAAAATTCTGAAGAAATGACTTGCTAAACGAAAATTTAATTCAGATAATTAGTTAAAAGGTGAAATAACTGCTTATTTTGGACAGTTGAACAAATCGCATGTTACTGATGGCATTAAAAATATGGAAAGTTGTTGATCTAAATGTATGGAACTGCAAGTGACTGCGTTAAAAATAAAAATATGATGTAGACACAATATGACTTCCTTGCACGGCTATTAAATTGCATAAATACATTTTCTAAAAATTAAAATTACATAAAATTTTATTTCATTAATAACTTCTGATATTTTTTTTTATTTTTTTTTTTATTATTGAATTATTATTTATCGTATTTTTTTTAGAGTCGGAGGTTAATAATTATTAATAAGTAAAAATATTTAAATTAAAAAAAAAGAAAGTTAAAAAAGAATATATGTTTATGAATTCGGATTCGAACCGATGTGTGCATGGTTAGGGATCCGACATGTTTTCACTTACACCACGTATCTACTTAAGCGACGTGTACCAATATTAATATAAAACTATTATAAAAGGCTAAGGAAATTTTTCGGTCCATTTTTCTTGCGTATAATTGAATATTGCGTGTTAGTATTTTGTGATGAAGACGTGTAAACAGAGTAATGACTATTACTCTTCGAGTATGCAGTATTTTTTTTTAAAAAAAAGGCCATTTTTAAAGTAGTCTTTTTGCTTTATATATCATCTGTATACGACCTACGTAAATAACCAGCATTACAATATGCACTAATCAGATAGGTTGCATCTCTTTTTCTGTTTAATTCACACACGCAATATGATTCAATTCGGTTTCCCGAAGACCGTGCCTTGCCCTTGTTAGCTACGTATGTGGATTTAGGTGCCTTATACTGATTTAACCTTTTATAGAAAAATGTCACTATAGTTATTTTCTTTTAGAATTAGAAATAATTTGCTTAGGAAAACATTTTTTTTTTAACATTAAGCATGATCTTAGTACATTAGAATAACTTTATTTCCAAAGCCTATCTTGTTTTACCTTTTACACATTTTCAAAATCGATTACCGAAATTTTTGAATATAGAAATTTTTATTTATGACTGTTGTAACATCTAGTTGTGCACCTCCCTTTTTGGTTGCAATCGACTAGGCATTCAACATTTAGAAAATTGAATGTTATGTTGGTAAAAACCATGTACATTATTTCTGATTAATATTAATTGAAAATTATAATTAAGAATCGTATTATTTTTGGATATTTTTAATAAAATCTTCTAAATATTGTATATTGATTTATTTTTTTTTAAATCATTTTATTTAATTATTTGACAGAGCAATAAATTACAATCTTATTTTGGTAGTAACTGCATATTTTTGAATTGTATTCAATTTAAAGTGATTTTTAAAAATTATTTCATTAATTACCGTTTGAATTGACATTTCAATTCAAATATTTTTTTTTATTTTTTTTTTTTTATTTAAATATTTGTATTTACTAGAAAAATTAATTTCATTTATAATAAGAATGATTTTTAAATTATTAATTTCAAAATACTCACTATCCTTCAAATTTATATATCTTAATAGGGTTGTTGAATTAATAATTATAAAAATATTTGATGTTAATAAAAATTAATATTTTAGCAATTGTGAAACTGTCCACTTTATTAAAGAATTGGAGGATCGTATCTCACTTACAAATGAAATAGGTTTAAATGAAGTGCATCAAAAAAGTGTTTTTGTAATTCAATAGTCGTACAAGGCAGTCATTTGGTGTCCACATCAGATTTTTGTAATGTGATTTTGAACAGAATTCTTTTATTTATTTTTTTAGTAATAACAATATATAACATTATTTCTCTTTAACTTTTAGCAAATGGCTGCTTTTAAAAGTCTACTGTTGGATTTTACTAAATTGCAGCTGCTTTTCAGAAACTATGATTTCTTTATACATAAAAATAATTTCCGTAATACATAAAAATTATTTAGGATCAACGATATAAATAAAATCATAACTAATATTACTATCAAATAACCGTTTGGAAATTGAACATTTTTCATTTATAAGAAAATAATAAATATTATTAAGTATTAAAAAACAATTAATTATACATTAAAACTTTATAGGACATCAGTTAAAAAATTACACCTTTGATTCAAATGAAATCGAACACCTAGTAATATATATATATATATATATATATATATATATATATATATATCGTTAAAAATGTTTAATAATTCCACACATAATTAATTATTCTAATGTTTCATAATTTGACATAAATAAATATTCGAAAATACGTAAACAATAAGGTTTTAAAAACTTTTGCGTACGAATAGTTCAGGTTACTAGAATTTTTTTCGGGGTAATTTTTATTTTGTCGAAGTCATGAATATTTTATCGATTTTGATTCTATTTGTACATGGGTTTAAGAGATATCGATAAGAACTCGTAAATTAAAATATGTACATACCTATTTATTTAAAAACTATAAAATCCGCGTTTTGATTCCCACACCAGTATTTAATTATTTTTTAAAATTTATATATTTAGTAATTTATTTTTATCAATTAAAATATGATATTTCTTAAGAAATATTTGTAATATAATAAACATAAGTAAATCTAAATGTTCATTAAATATTTTTTCATCTTAAAAAATGCAAAAAAAATAAAAAAAAGAATAAATTAAAAACAAATCCATTAAAATCTCCATCACTGTAAAGAATAAAGTGACATTGCCTCTAGTGACAAGCTGAGGAATTACACAACGAATTGGCGCGAAAATGGAAAGCGGGATTGCTTCTTTATTTAAGTCTGATACAAGATTCATTCCCGACCGCCTCCGGGTACATTGTAAACAACTGCCTTCTCAATCCACCCCGTTTAATATATCTGCACTTTCATCTCTTTCGTTTCGCTGACTTTGTGTGTTTGTATATAAATGTCTCTCTGATATTTTATACTTGTATACATTTATTTTGAATGTGTCAGGGTGGTGTGTATGTGTGTGTGTGTGTGTTTGTGTGTGCGTGTGTGTGAATTACGGGGAACTCGTGCGCGCATTATATGTACGGTATTTGCTGATGTTAAAGATATTTATTTAAAAAATCCATTAGATATATATTACTGTATTTCTTAGTAATTTTCTCTCCAAACCGTGAGAAATAATTGCCTACTTCTTATTTTATTTTTTGCGTTATTTACAGTTTGTATTTCATTCTTTAGTTTATATATTTGGTTGAGTAGACAAAATCATTAAAAAGAGCAGGAGAAAATAACGAAAGCCGGTTGATATAACAGGTTATCAGGACTATCTCTCAAGAAATAATTGCTCCAAGAGAAGAAAAACAGGTGCCAGTTCCCACGGGATATTCTAGACTGTTTTTTTCTTTTTGAGAATTTCTACTATACTTTTTTCAACAACCGCTACACATCAATCGGTTAAACAAAGAAAATCAACTCAGAAAATGGAAAATATTATTTCTTTCCAGGGCTGCGTGTATAAAACTTAACTACTGCAATACGTTAAAGCTAAAAAATCTCGAATGATAGATTTCTGTATATAGTGAATCAAAAAATAACAAAGCAAATGAAAATGCAGTACATTTTTTTATATTCTCCTTAGCAAAAAATAAAACCAAAATAATAAAAATTTAGTAAATACATCATCTGAAGTAAGATCTGTCATTTCAAATTTTAAATAATTTCAATTATACACAAAACATATGTTTACTTATTAGCTACTTAAAGGCTGAACATCGGATATATTCTCTTGATATTTGCAGCCTTCTTTAAGTAAGTGATTAAAATAATCATGTACTTGTATTTTTTTATAAGGTTGTTGTAAAATGTCCCAGAAAAAAGTTATTTTAAATTCGTATAAATTAAACATACAAATCAAATTTCTTGTCAGCAGAATTAATTTTTGATTTTTTTTCTTTATTACTCGTATCTGAGATATATTTATACCATTTATCAAAATATTCTCGTTGTTTATTAAAGAATGAAGTGCAACCATTTTTTTTTGATAATAAAATATAAAATTCTGTAAAATGTTAATATTTAAATATTCAATTATTTTTTTAATTAAAATCAATTTTTTTTAATTTACAGTAAAACAGGATTTTTTCAGATTTTAAGGTTAAAAATTTCGGAAACAAATAGGAAACAATTCGTTTTATCCTTCTGTTGCTAAACCAGTCACAAAATTGCAAACGACTTCAAAATATTTGTCTGTTTTGAGTGTACAGATTGAGCTTTATTACCTGACTATTACTCTTTGAGTATACAGTATTTTTTTTCTTAAAAATGCCATTTTTAAAGTAGTCTTTTTGCTTTTTATTTCATTTGTATACGACCTATGTAAATAACCAGCATTACAAGATGCACTAATCAGATAGGTTGCATCTCATTTTCTGTTTAACCTTCGGAACCACAGTAAGGTATTACTTCAGAGGATGAATGAGGATGATATGTATGTATGTAAGTGAGTAGCCTTGTACAATCTCAGGTCGACCATTTCTGAGATGTGCGGTTAACTGAAACTTAACCACCAATGAACTCCGGCATCCAAGATACCAATAGGATAGGTTGTATCTGAGAATAACAATGCTCAGTATATAGATCTATTTTATGAAAAGATTAAAATATATCGCTTTAGGTTTTGAATACCTCTACAGTTCATTGAAATGTTAATGTACATCAATATATACTTGAATTAGTGAAGATGGAAGATTTGGATTAGTCAAAGAGAAATTGCCCCTTACTTTCCCTGCTAAGCCTGGCATGAGGTGCTTTTTATGTTTGAAAATGATTATATCACGTTCAGCTTCAAAACAATATTACCTTAGGTACATATATTATTTCTTCTTGGTCACCGAACAGTTGTTTTTCCATGAAAAATTTTAAATGTTGCAGTCAAACAACTCGCTTACAACTTCTGTCGAAAGATACACAGGTGAAAAATTATGAGTGTCACCTGCGAAACCCTAAAACAAGCGTGATGAAAAATTGTTTATATCCTAGTAATAATAAATGAAAACCGTGATAAAAGCAACGACCATCAAAATATTAGTTCTTTGCTCTGTAAAAATCATTTATTTGAAAAATAGAAATAAGTTATTTGTAAAATTATTCTTTTGAAAATATTTCTTTCTATTGGGTCCTTAGTTCTATTCTTGATTTTCTATAAAGAAATAATGTTTTGATAAAAGTACGAGAGAAAAGAAATGAAAGAAAATATTTCAAGTAAGTACCATTTTTACCACCTCCTCTGCTTGAACATCTACCACCTCTACCTCAAATTTTATATATATATATGTATATATATATATATTACCTTTACAGTCGGTAACGGAGAACGGAGTCCTGTGCGGATGCATTAGGCTCGGACAGTACATTAGTGAGGTTCCATCAGACCAACAAAAGCGGACAAATAGGCAGCCCACAGCAATGATGGATGATTAACCCTTATACGAGCACATCTCATGCGATCCTTAACAGCTTCGCACAACACATAGTTCCCACGTGTTCTTCAACAAACAATTAATATAGCGAATACAACAAGTAATTAAATTTATTTAATAGAATTTATAGAACAATAAGATGTAATTAAATATATTAAAGATAAACAAAGAGAAACATATATATGTATATATATATTTTATATACATACTGAATATATGAAACAATTATTTATCTATACTATCTTAGCAAACTAGTGAAACACTTCTAACGGTTGTTTATAATAAATTTTATTTTGATCATTTAAATTGTTTTTTGATATGATTGAAAATGTTTCAAATAACGAATTTCATTAAATTTGATTGATTTACTAATACAATTACGTAGAATTACAATTCCTCCCTTTTCCTAAATTCGTTTTTTTTGGTAAATTTTTCCTCCCTTTTTTGGAAGTTCTCTTTATGGTCATTAGTGAAACCGCTAAACTTCAATAAAATATAAAAATAATTTTATTCATATGTATGCAGTATTTTCTATATTTTTTTTATTATGATTAAATGATGAAATTCCCCAAAACTGGTTAGTTAATTGTGAAAAGATCTCTTTTGCAGAAAAATATAATAGATAAAAGATAGTGTTAATACTGTAAACGTTTTTCCAATTATAGCTGCTGCGTAAGTAACTTCATTCTGCTGATTAGAGGTAAATATTTGTGAGTATATTCCACGTGTATAGATACATTAATTGCTGTGAGACACATTTCTGATGCATTTTTTCGCTATTTATAGGCCGTATACGATATCAGTCAACTTTTGTTTTCAAGACGTGTCGTAAAATATGGCATCAAATAATAACGCATAATTAAATATCTTTTTTGATCTCAGGAAATATTACATTTCTTTCGATTTGTATTTATTGATGTTCATTATATAATAAATAGATATTTATCATGTTCTAATAAAAAATCAGTAATTTATACTTAATTCACTGACATATTTTCCATTATAATGTTGGGTTTTATGAATTATATACCAAATATTTAAGTTATATTATTTCACATTATAAATTTTATAAAATTAAAATGTCTTTATTTCATAATTTTTGACATTAAATTTATTACTTATTTCATTGCACTAGTTTTAATTTTTGTAATGCATTAATAATATACTGGGTGTTATTTAAGTATGGAAACAGCTTTATATTGCATATCTGAGAGGTAATTTGTGGCAGAAAGAAAAACGGTTCTACATAGTAAAATAAAAATGATGTGGACACCTCATGACTTCCTTATACGCTTATTAAATTATATATACACATTTTTAAAAGTACATGAAATTTTATTTCACTAATAACTTCCGATTTTTTTTTTTTTTTTTTTGTTATTGAATTATTATTTACTGTAAACAATTGTTTACAATTTATTTAAATTAAAAAAAAAAGTTAAAAAAAAGGAAATGAGGTGTGATTCGAACTGATGTGCGATCCCTTGTAAGATCAAATATTTCATTAATTAAAATTTCATTTGGCTCTAACTCTGGAACCAAGGAAAATAAGTAACACTTAATATATATCGTGAAAAGTTTTAATAGAGGGCTTATTACTGCAGTTAAGAAAAAGTACAAACGCCAATTTTTTATTTTTTTTTGGTTTTAAGCTTTTTTGGATACTTTTGGTCCAGTCGATTGCAATCAAAAGGGAAGGTGCACAACCAGATGTTACAACAATCTAAAATCCAAAATTTCAACATTCTACAGCTAATTGTTTTTAAGTTATGAGAGATACCTACGTTCGTACATACGGACGTCACGCCGAAACTAGTCAAAATGAATTTAGGGATGGTCAAAATCGATATATTTCCGTTGAAATCTGAAAACCGAAATTTTTGCGATTACAATAATATCTTGAACGAAAAAATCTACATTATGGTGAGTTTTTAATTTTTATCCGCCATATTGGATTCACCATTATAAATCAAACTTAACTTTGTTAAATAGGAAGGGTACATGACACTTGGATTCCAATTTAAAATTTTACAAGAAAAACAATGGTGAATCACGTTTTTCTGTTATTGCTATTGTTATCGAATTATAAGGATTCAAAATTGCAATGATGGGAAAATCGTGTCAACGATAAAACAAGGTAAAAAGCGCTGCATGAACAATTTTATTGCAGTTTACATTCATAATAACGAACTATAAAAACTGATATAATATTGATTATAATAAGCTATAGCTAACAACAAATTAAATGTCTATATCATTTGATAAAAGAATTAAGTTTGATTCAATATGGCGGATCCAAATGGTGGACAGAAATTTAAAATCCACTATAATGCTGATTTTTTTTTTAACTATGTAGAATTCCTGTTTGTTTCCGTTTACAAATACCCCTCAGATATGCAGTGTAAAACTGATTCAATAATTTATCACCCGGTATAATACTGTTTCATTTTAATATATTTACATCAATTAAATTATAATTTTCCAGCAAATAAATTGTTTTTCCTTTAATAAAATATAATTTATTGTGTGACTACAACAAAATCACATCCCATGAAACAAATTAATCCTTCCTACAGGTTATGTATATGATACAGTATCACACAGATATGTTACTAATTATACAGTAAAATTTAAAAATGTGTGTTCTTATCACAAACAATAATTAGTAAGTTAAAGATACATATTCAGTAAATTTTTATATAAAAAATGTAGAAATATTTACAATATGTTTACTTGATACCAAACAAGTTAATCCTTGAGCGCTGTTAAAATGGACGTAAGGAAAGTTTAGAAAAAACTTTCTTCTTTACTCGTTATTTTTTCTCAAATATTTCCTTTACTTTGTATATTTCAGTGTTTTAAGCATCTTGAAAAACATCAAAAACTGTAAAATCGGTGTGGGTTGTATTCACTCGTGTAATAAAATGGCCAGATGGTAAAGACGTACCAGAATTATAGATATATTTTTTTAGCTTTTGTTATCATATTTAATTGTGGTACATGAACCATACTACAGATGTTAGTAAAGAAAAGTAAATTTTCCTATTATTTTTAATTGTTTTACAGTAATTTAGTTTTATAACTTAAATCAATATTCAGCAGAATTAAAAGGTAGATGTATGTATTGTCCATGTCAATAACTTACGATTCCATACAGTATATATATATATATATATATATATATATATATATATAACGTTGTATAATAAAATTAAATTTTAATATTGTTCATTTGACTACCCGTAGTGCTGTTTTATTTTATAACTACTCTTTTATTTATCTGGAATTATATATTTAATTAATATATTGTAGAAGTAAAATTTTCTGTAATTATATTTTGTATGAATTACTACATTTTTTATATAAAAATAAAGTATCTACTTACCAACAATTGTGAGTATTGACTATCCAAGCGCTTTCGGATTATTCTTCCATCATCAGGGATTGCTGATTAATTATGAATTTTATTGTTGTGCATATAAATGGGAATTAAAATGAAAATAAAATATAAAATTTTTATTAAGATTTAAAGAAGAATAAGATTTAAAATTATATTTGAATAGAGTTTTTTCTTTCTTTTTAACGTTGACTTATTTTAACTACAGAAAATGAACTGTTATGAACATAATAATTTTAAATTTTATTTTCTTTTTAATTCCATTTATAAAAATGTATATGCACAACTATATAATTTATAATTAATCATTAATCGCTGATGATGAAGGAATAATCCGAAAGCGCTCAGACAGTCAATACTCACAATTGTTGGTAAGTGGATACTTTATTTTTATATAAATTGTATAATACCAACGGTGCCATATGTTAAGGAAATTAAACCTATACTATATCTTTACATAATTTATTGATCATTTTTCGAAAAAATATTGCTACATTTGTCTGTTGTTGTGTATACATTTTGCTCTTCAACAGATTTAATGCTATCGAATATAATTATCACACAAATAATTACAATACGATTTCCTGTACTACTCATGTACAAACAGCGCTACAACTCTGCCGATGAGGAATAATCGTAACTGGTTTTATAATAACCGTAAAAGTTCTAATAGTTGTCTTATTATTCTCTTCACTCACCACTTTTCCGTTATTCTAAATAGTCCATTTCATAATTTAAAAATGTTCTTTAAATAACTGAAGGAAAACAAAATAAAATTATTTTTTTGTCTCTACTGATTTACGTAAATCGAATTTTGCCCTTATGAAACATTTTATAAAAATAGTTCTAAAAATTTTGCACTGATATTTAATTAATAATTCATTTTTCATGACTCCCGCCAAGTTTTAAAACTAGTTTTTGTTTGTTTTGATAAGCTGAATAAGAAAATCCAGCTTTCCGTGGCGGTGTGGTGGTTCCGTCTTTCATTCGCTGGTCACTGGATCGAATCCCAGCTAGGAATGACATTTTTTGTACACTACAATTATTTTCATTTCATATAATCTCGATGCCTTATGTGGTGAATTCACAAAAAAAAATAAAGGTTGTGTGTAGTTAAAAATAACCATTTTACGTTAGAGATTAGTTAGTATTTTAAAAAAAAATTCTTTTAAAATTGCTAAATTAAGTAGTGAAAAGAATATAAAATTACTGTAATGATCACAGGTACTAATTGAGATTTCGTAGCTGCTATTTGGGACTACATGTATGATAATTTTCCAATAAATCAGTTATTGTACACCGTTGGGGAAAAATATTTAATCGCATTATTATTTATTTATAAATGCAAAAGATTAAAAAAAAAATTTGTGTTAGTGCAGTAAAATTATATTTAAATGAAGGTAATGATGCGATTGAATTAACAAAAAATAATATAACCCATCGGGTTTGTCTAGTGGTAAAAACTCGTTATAGTAAATCAGCTAATTTCGAAGTCGAGGATTCTTAGGTAAAAATCCTAGTAAAGGAAGTTGCTTGTATTCGGATTTGAAAACTAGATCGTGGATATTGATGTTCTTTGGAGATTGTACGATCTTTGGAGATTGTGTGTACAATCACACGTCTCATGAATGTTCGATCTGAGTCTGTTCAAGACTACACGTTTAGCGGAACATTTACAGTTACATTCCAGTTCCTATTGACTTTAATTATTGATACAACTATAAATAAAAAGATATTAGAAAAGTAATTTATAAATATTGAAAAAACATAAATATTTTTAATATTTTGATATTAATTTTTTCATATATAGGTATTATAACTTTTATTTTCTTATTTTTTTTTTTTTTATACATTAAATATTTTTAAAATTTTATCGTCAAGATTGATGGTCAAGAAAAGAGTTTATCGTGAAAAAGATGGTTAATTTCAGTAATAAACATATTCTTATAAAAAGGGAAGTATCAATTTTTAAAAAATATCCGCTTCTAATTGAAATAGCTATTATTTTGAAAACACTACTTAAATTTGAAGAGAATATTGATAAAGACGTTATTATGCAATGCATAATTTTTTGGTGACTTCACGCAGCATTAACTAAATTCAAATACGATTAAAAAATTATAAAAAAATCTAGTTGGAAGAAAAACATGAGTAAATATTAGTAATATAGATTAAATTAATTTTCTAATTGGTTTTCATTTTAAAATTCGGTTTTAGTTTCATGTATTTTTAATTTTTCATATTTTATAAATAATGTGTTTTATTAAAACAAACCGATTTCAAATTACTATTTTTGTGTGCGCGTTTATTTTAGCGTGCGTGTGTTTTTGTGTGTTCAAGCCAACGGGCGCTCCTAACGGATTAGAGTGGGATAACATATCCCGTACTGTGGGTGCGGAATGGATGGAAATTCACAGCGCGGTACTTCAACGTGGTCTGGCGGGTTGGGTGGTGATATTTTGTACTGAGCCGAGCATCCGTCTTGCCGCTGCACAAATGGATATCTTAATTACAACAGCACCCCATTCCAACCTAACATTTGTACCCAATGAAAAGTACTGCTTTCTGTTCCCTCTGGCCGCAGTCTATCAATCTTTACACCTACCTTACCCTATTTTGTTTCTAAATGTCTTTACTGTCTGTTTAATTAACGTAGTATATATCTAATTCAAAAATAAAAATCTTGCACGTTTATTTGCTTTGATAATAATTTAACTACTGTAACTTATTTAATTCTTAGGCACAATTTTTCAGTTTAATAAGTACTATTTTTTAAATCCATGTTATTTTGTTATAAATATTTTACCAAATTTTAAACAGATTTTTTATCATCTTTAAAAATTAAAATAACAATTTTTATCTGAGAAGGCCACACAGAAAAATATAATTAAGTTTGTAGGACAACATATTTTTTTAATAAGTTCATCTACTGTGTACATAGTAGTTTTATTTATAATTGTTGGTAATGAATTACAATTTCAATAAATTTTATCTATTTAAAATAGTACTATTTTTACAATTAAGAAAATTCAGAAAAATCAATATTTTTTATCAAATTGTGAAATTAATGTAGATATTTAATGATTAAATTTTATACTAATTATTTCAACCGAACTTGAATAAATACGCGTTATAATTAGTTATTTATAAACAAATTTATGACATTACTCAGTAAAGTATATATTTTAAAATTTACTCTGGAAATAATGCTTACAGTTGCTATGACAAATAAACATCAATTGTTTGAAAAATAATATTACCTGCAATTTTCCTATCATTACGCCCGCGCGCGTTCTCTCTCTCAATCTCTCTCTCTCTCTCTCTCTCTCTCTCTCTCTCTCTCTCTCTCTCTCTCTCTCTCTCTCTCTCTCTGTGTGTGTGTGTGTGTGTGTGTGTGTGTGTATGTCTGTTATTTTTTACGTTAAAATTCAAATTGTAGAACGGATTTCTGCAAATTTATGCAAGATCTTTTGTACTTTCTGACTTTCACAACGATAAAAGTATAAGATTTAAAAGTAGGTTATGCGAGTCATTTATATGAGTTTATTTTTTATTAGCAATTTCTTTCCCGTTCATTTTTCAAAACTGATATACATAAGAAAACGAACTACTTTTGGTTAAAAAAAAAGCTTTTTTTATATTAAAGTAAGTTCGGAGCTATTGCCTTGAAAAGTCACTTTAAATATACAATTTTACGCAGGCTACTATAATTTTAAAAAATTGTGCATGTCACAACACCGTAATGCTTTTTTGCAACTTTATACTTTACTGATCATAAACCGATTAGTGGGTTTTTCTTCTTTTTTTTAAAGAGTTTTATATATGCAGTATATACCAGTAAATTTTTTATCATGTTTATATTACATAACCCGTGTAATAACGATAAAATAGTCCGTAGCAGGTACTTCTGTTACTTACGAATAAATTTTGAATGTTATAGCAGTTAGAAGGGTGGAAATCCGGAGGGATTCGATTCTCCTTTTGGTTGAGATCTTTAAACGATCGTTTGAATGTTATGAGCCAGTGAAGTGGGTAAACTGTACTTGAATTTACAAGGATTGACCCTTCCACTCTCAATTGAGATTCGATCAACTGCTTACCAATCAATCGGAAATCGAATGACTTTCACTTAAATAATCAATTATCATAAAGAAAAATTACAATTTTGATAATAAAAAATGAAATTATTTTACGCTAATGAATTTTATGTCTTGTATTACTTTTGAAATTTTAAAAGATGTATTTATACGTTAAGTATGATGTAAAAAAAAAACAAAAAACAAAAAGCTTATTTAAAACAAAGCAGTTTACCAATGGCGTTATTAAAATATCCCGAATATTTCCAGTCTAAGAAGGACTTTTGACTACTTCAAGATATACAAATTGAAAATTACTTTAGTCTTACGACTTTTTAATATAATTACCGATTCTCTTATTTCAAAGAAAAATAATAACAAAAGTTATGAAGTGACTTTTTAAGGAAGTAAACATTAAAAAAATATGTAAAAATATATCTCTACACTAAGATGCTCTATTCTTAAATAAAATAAAATATAGTTATTACCTGAAATGATAATTTTTTGGCTAATAAAGAATTATTCAGTCCTCCATTTATATGAATGAACAGTGTTCGTGTTAATGCCTAATAAAAAAAGGAAGCTAAATAAATTACAAGGGGTATGTATGATATAGCAAAAGTTAATGTACTCATATGTTTGGTGTACGTAGTTTTCAAATTATAAAATACACTTTGCAAAACGCAATGTATTATAAAATACATTGTATAAAATAAAACGTATTTACGTCACATTGTACGTAAAACGTACGTATGTATTATAAAATATTCTCATAAAGTTCCCTATACCTCAACTTACTGATATTTGGCGATTGATACTAAATCCAAATCTAATGTATAAAGAAAGTTTCAGAACTGAGATATTTGTGTTTTCTAGTCAGGGACCTGAAGGATCGAAAAATATAAAAATAACAGGCTATTTTGTTACTTTACGACAGGCATGATTACATCAAGATAATGAACAGGATGCTCTGTATTTTACAGATATGCAAGTATAAGTCTCGCCTTCATTAATGTGGACCTAACAAGGTTCAACGTACATCTACATAACCCAAAAATAGGGAAGAAGGGATTAAAAATTAGGAATATATCAGACGGTAAGAACTTTTGTTCATGAAGAAACCACAACATCAATCAAACAAATTTTCCTGAAGGATAATGCAAGATTCCTCCAACAACCGGATGTCTACCAGACCATAATTTTTAGGATCATTATCATCCTTAGAGAAATCATTAATCTCAAAGAAAGCGATACTGATTGGTATTTCTAGTATCTCAGTTAGTTTGCATGAATATTAGGAAAAACAATTTGTGGAAAATGTAAAGCAACAACACACTTCATTCTATGGAGAAACATTGTAAATTTTATGCAGTTTTCCTCGGAAATGGAAGAATTGTTTTAATAAAGCCAACACACGCTTCACCATTATAAAACAGCGCTTTACACGCATAATATAGCTTCGTATATAATATTTCATATATATATGCAATATATAATTATGCAAAATAAACAAAAGAATCATTATCACAGAGATACAAGCAACATAACAATGGATAATATTTGAAAATTAACATTTTAAAGAGTAATATAATCAGCCATTTCATTAATAATAAACTTGGATTTCTAGAAACTTAAAATATCAAACTTCAAAGTCCTATAATAATAATAAAATTAATTAATGAACAAAAGTAGATAATTCAAGCACCAAATAATGTAATGTTTCATGTATTATTTTAATCAGTTGTTCAATTGAATTGACAAGTATAGTGTAGCGTACGTTTATGTTATTAATTAAACTCGTAATTATTATTATTATTACTATATATTAAACAACGTATATGTAACAACTATAGGGGCTGTGTATATAAAAGTACGAGTAAATTATTCATCTATGATTTAGTAATGTATATATATTTGTGTACTAAATATGTGAAATTTGTGAAAATAATAAATAAAATACTTCCCATTGACGACAGCTGCTGAAACTGATCGAGAAAATTAAGGATAAAAATAAAGCTCTGACTTTAAATTGCAAAATTTGGTCTTATACAAATATAAGTTAGTTATTTCTTTATTTTAATTTCCATGAATATTCAGTAGTAATTGTTATAAGGACAAAGTCAAACACACATTAGATCTAAAGGTATGTATTAGAATATTAAAATAAAATGTCATAAATTATTAAAAGATTTTACGTTTACAATATAGCTGTTTTGCTTTTTAGCCGGAAGGACGTTTTTAGCGTATGAAAATATGCTATGCCTGACTGGGATTCGAACCCAGTACCTGCGGATGAAAAGCTGAAACATTACCACTCCTCCACAGAGATCGGCAATGCAGCTGTTATCTTCAGTGTACCTGTGTTTATTATGTACTGTTATATATTTGACAATTATAAAATAAATATTTTAACAAGATTACTGTGAACCTGTTGAGATTTGGGTGAGAAACAAAACTTTTTCTGTAAGGTATGCTTATTTATGCAACATTTTAGTCTCTCTGTATTTAATATTTTGGTCGTGCTGTATGTGTTTGTTCATATTATACAGGTTTACTTATTTGATTTGTACAAAATCTAAGGCATTGAGAAATGCCCTAATACAGCTGATCCAAATCCAAATGAGGCTGGTGAGACATCGTCTTGATTGTTTACTAATCTCTTGCAAACGTAGGTCACGGCGTTCTCAAATTTAGACCCAAGAAAGTTACCTCATAGGAGGTTGATTGGAGATAAAATTGCCACCAATTTAACAATGAGTTCAGAAAATAATAATGAAAGTGAAATTATGAAGTTTCAACCAAGACCCTTTCCATGGCAATCTGTTCCTACACCTCAAAAATCTAGGGTATTACAGACCCCCAACAATTCCTGTGATAATTTACTGATATTGAGTAGGTTAGATAATATTCCCATGGAGGATATCGGCATTAGTTTGAGCCAGACGAACACTGTTAGACCTCTGCCGATCATACATTTTTTTCTGTTTTCTGTGCCTCTGGAACCACTGTAAGGTATTGCTTTAGAGGATAAATGAGGATGATATGTATGAATGTAAATGAAGTGTAGTTTTTTACAGCCTCAGATCAACCATTCCACAACCATGTGTGAGTGATTGAAACCCAACCACCAAATAATACCGGTATCTATGATGTAGCATTCAAATGCCAAACGCCAGTCATGCTATATGGGATAACTGATGTAATACTGTTGTTTTATGAACTACTAGAAACGGCTGTAGCTAGGAACGAGTAGAATGTATACTAGTTGGCGCCAAACAACTTCGTATTATCTCAAAAGATATTGAGATATATAAGAGGATCATAAACTTGGTTTGTGAGCAGAAGCTAATTGAACATACGTTCACAAAAAAGGACGAAAGGTCTTTCGAGTGGTGGTCAGTGACCTACTTTGCTAAGTTCCAGTGGAAATGATCTAGTAGGAACTTGAAGAACACGGGTATAGAGTCCGAAGCATAGTAAATGCTCGTCATATAGTAACCTAGGACCCAACATCAACGTTCTTTGGAAACATCGAACCTCAAGAAAATAATAAAAATATTTTTAATCTGAAATATATCGCTAACTGTATTATCACTTTGAAACATCCAGGAAGCCTGGATGGTCTGACCCATGCGTTACCAGCAATAAGGCCATAGAAAAAATTGCATGTAACTCTTCCGCTGTGTGAAGTGAACGGAAGGCCAAAGCAAAACGAAACTGTCGGAGACTGTCGGAAACTTGTGCTCTCTGTCAATCAGACCACCCAGCCAACTACAGGGGTTGTAGAGAACATAAGGAAATCCCAGAGAGGAAACAGAGACCGAGTGTGGTTATAAAACTATTTCTCGGATCGAATCCGTAGACCAACGGTCATCTTGCTTTGATTCAAGTAATGTCAATTTCCCTGGTTTGGGATGAGGAATGGCTAGGAATCTTGGTGCCAATTCCGGTACTCTTCCCCGAATGTATGCTGCCGCGATTGGACGTAATTGTAGGGATAGTAAGTTCAAACTCGAGAAACTGTACATCAAAGATAAACTTCCTGGTCTAACAAATGGGGAGTCTAATTAGCTTACTCACCCAAGTGACCACAAAAATCTGCTGATGGCTAGATTTCTTAATATGGTTTCGTGGAACATGAATGGTCTAGTTAGTCGGTGAGAAGAATTGGGATTTCTAGCAGTTATTGAATTCTTGGACGTCTTCCTTACCTTGGAAACACACTTCACAAACCAGAATTATTTTCGGATTTGTGGATTTTTGGTATATACGAAAAATCGTACTGATGACAGAGAACATGGTTAGAACATGGTTAATTAAAGCTTAATTGAGGCATCACCAACTCCCCGGATTCTGCAAAGATTAGATTCAAGCGATCTCGGTCGAGATTATAAACAGACTGAGGTTTATCAAATTATCTGCGGTGTACTGTACTCCTCGCCATGCGATAGTGAGCGAGTCATTATTTAAATTTATTGCAGCCCTAGGTTCCCTGTTTATCGCAGGAGTAGAGTGGAACACGAAACATTGTATTCTCAATTTACACCACAATCTGATCTAAGGGTTACAACGTGTAAACTGGTCTACAGTTTCAACTAAGGACTCGCCAAACTTCTACTCTCTTCAATATGTCGTCTGTATACATCTCGGTTAAAAGTAGTTAGGATTCAACATCAGACCGGTTGCCTGTTCTACTCACCTTAAATACGATGGTTACAAGAAAGAGGAAGTCGTCTATTTTTCATAATCACTGAACAGATCAGGACTCATATCGAGACTGGATTGAAGAACTGCTGATTGAACCGGTGAAAATTAAATGTTCTGATGACATCGATTACGCAACCACTATTTGACCTCAGTCATTCAAGACGCAGCTTGACGATCGACACCTGAGAAGACATATGAGGAAAGAGGAAGCATGAACTATCCGAGAGAGACGATGGACCTAATTAATACAAAGCGGCGATTCAGAAGAAAGTATCAATGCTACAGGAGACTTGAGGACAGGACATCGCTCAACAGAGCTGCATGCAGATTGAAAAATTGCTGAAGACCATTAGGAAGGAGAGGTTCAAAGACTATGTTGAGAATTTTTCGCACTTGGATAAATTAATTAATCAATTATATTTATATAGACACACACGCGCGTGTGTGTCCACGTAAAATATTTTTTTTCAAAATGTTTTCCAAAAAATAAAAAAAATAATTTAAATTTAAAATATTTTTTCCAAAAATTTATTAACATAGTAATTAAATTAACAATTTTTTTTTTTAAATGACATTTTAATGTCATTATTTTATTCGGTTAAAAATTTCAAAAGAAATTTTTATTGTTTTTTATAAAAATAAAGTTTTCTTTAAAAAAAATTACTCCAAATTATTTTTTATATTATTATGGGACACCTAAATATGTTATATTTATTGGTTATTTTCAAAAATTACGCACTCTTAATAATAAAGCTATTTTAACAGTTTTTTTTTTTTTTTTTCATTAAACAATTGTTATTTACAAATGAAGGCATACATTTTACCATATTTACTTTCATTGTTAATATTACAAATTTGTTTGTCTTTATTTTTTAACTATTTATGTTTATTAATTTTTATTTAATATTGGAATAACCTTAATCATAATAGATCACATACAGAAAAACATGAAGAAAACAGAATCGAGCGGTAAACAAGTTGTTGATTTCAGAAAAACTATTACGATTTAAAGAAACTGTTTTTAAAGAAGGTAAACGTTGTAAACAATTATAAAAGACAGCAGAGAATAGTCGCAGTGAAAAACGAAAGTAGAACATAAGAAAGCGAAGTGTTAATGTGTAAAATGGTTTGAGGGTGTAGGTATTTAATGGCCTAGGGTTTAGAAAGAGGCCATCAGTGGTGTAATAGATTGTTTTGCGGCTAAGGGAGGTTCCCCTTCGGGAGGTTTTCTGGATTTATTTAAGGGAAAAGGACTGTGAGAACATCTTGACGGGTGATGTGGAAAAATTGTGGGAGCTTCCACTCCAACAGTTCCAAAAGATCAACAGAAAATCATCTTTTAAGCTGCTCTTTTACGTCTACTCTTTTACAATCGTTTTGATACGTAAGGTAAATGATAACGAATTTTTTTATCAGAGAAAATAAAACTGAATAAAAATGTTTCCTCAACCACAAATTAATGGATTTTGTAGGGAAAAATGCATCTGATTACTTTTACCAAACGTTTAAGTGCCATTATTTAATTTGTTGATCCACTAACAGTTAATCTATTGCGTTTTGAAAAATTTTTATGTCAAAATATGAAACAAATGTCTGGAAAAAGAATTAATTAGCAAAAAAAAAGTAAAATTAAAACAAAGTATATAGTTAGGACATGCGATCTATACAATAAAACACACTAAAAAGATCTTAATACACAAATGATTTTAAAAGAAAAACAATAAAAATTTACTTATACATATATATATTGTTATACTTATATATTACTAATTTATAATAATTATATATGAATTTTTTATCTTTGCACAATTATTGTAATAACTTGAGCGTATTTAAATCTGTAAAATATTTGTTGGCACAATTTATATTGTTTATTTATTTATTGTCAATTGAAAATTACATATTCAATTAATTCTACATATTTATCGTTGACGCAGCCAGCAAAAGTAACATTGAGCGGTAGCCGCGACTTCATATCATTATAACAGGTTGATTAATAAAAGAACTAATTAAAAATACATGATTTTTGTAACATAATAAAAAAATAAAAAAATAAAAAAACATTAAAAAATTTTAATTTAAAAATTAAGTTGAAATAGACTTAAAAGAAAAAGATACATAGAACCAGAATGTAAAATAATTTAAATATACGTTGAAAACAAATAAAATAAAATACAATAAATTCACGATCTAAAAAGTGAGAAAATAAATAATTCCATAATAGAGAAATAAATAAAAAATACTTTGTAAGATAACGTATGATATAAGACAACAAGAAACATTCGTAAGATAAGAAAACTGAATACTATTATGAATTCATACTGCCTTAGCATTCACTTAAACATTCACAGTTTTGTATATGCAGATTTTTTAATGTTAAGTAGGGTAATTATTTATTTTACTGTATGCTATTCATTATAATAATATGTTAAATTTATTGTTGTGTAGATTATTTTTGTATCTCAATTATATATTGTGTTTCACCCATTCATTTATTTCTTTGATTAGATTACTCTTTATTATTTGGACGTAAAAATGATTGGGAACTTTGTTAGAAATTATACCGGCGTAATAGGAAAACTGATGTTTGCAAACAGTTAATTTTGAAAAGAATGTGATACAAGTATTTGTTACGAGTATTGTACGGTGTATTTTTAAGTTCAAAATCATTTATATCTTTGTTTATGTGTACTTTCTTGAGATTTAAATTTAATCATGAAATTTAAAATATGTACAAACTTTTTCTTATTATTAGATTATTACTGTATAATTTTCTATCGGAATAAAAAGTATTATAATAGTTAAGAAAATAATTTCCTTATCTAATAATCAAAAGACAAAACAAGATCTTCTTTTATTCCACCTTTTATTTTGACATTTAATACAATAACAGCCTATTATGACATTTTCACTGAGTTTCTTCTTTATTAAGCGAAATGACCTACGTATTTTATAACGATATTTCATAAACTTTTCCGTTTCAAACTGGTGACCACAAACTTCCTTAGACGGGATAAGGAACTGAATGTGATGGAGGGAAAGTTTCTGTTGCCAAGCCACCTCTGTTGACAGATGAATATATGATCTCTCAATTTCTCTTACGACTGAGTATTTAATGCCTGGCTGAAACTAATTACAAAGCTTTGTTTTTAGTTTCAATCCTCGTTCTGTGATTTAGCTAGTGTATCTCCTTTTCCAACCCCATCAGCGTTCTCTTCTGTTTAGGCAACTAATCTTTGCCTTCCCTTTTGTAGGATACGACGAGTTCAGTCGTCGTAACAGTTTTCAGGCTGGAAATGGTGGGGGAAGAGTAAACCGTCATTTCCATCCTCTCTCTCAGCGGCTACACAGTTGATACTTCATTTTTCACTATTTTACTCCATCTTTACTACGTGTTTTCCTGAAACCCTCTTATTACTGAATACATCATAATCGTCTTGTTATTACCGATAAATACTTAATCATACGTTGGTTTTTGAATTTATTTCTTATCGCTATCTCATACGATAATTTTTGTGAAATTAATAAATATTTCTATGTTTGATGAGTTTTAAGTTTCAGTCTTCAAAAATGCTATTTAACAGTAAAGTTATTTTTGCAACAAAATTTTTCATGTATTTACCAATTTATACTTTATTTTAAAGTACACATTATATAATAATTTTTACTTGTTTTATTTTAACTCGCTATGTTCATTTTTGTCCTCAAATCTTCCATCCTTAATTTAACATACATCCTGACATTGACGGTTAATGATATTTTGCACAGTTACTAAGGTCGAGTGACAATACAATATTCCACCATTACTTTTGCAAACATCCCTCCGTACAAAGATAAATTAAGGGTGCGGGTGTAATAATTTAACATACTTCCTGACATTACCTATTGAAGAAATTATTCACAGTTACTAAGGTCGGGTAAGATACAATATGTAATCATTACTTTTGAAAACATCTCTTCATACGGGAGTAAATTTTTAAAATGTATATAAGCGATAAAAAAAGGTTTTTAATTTACAATTGTATTTCAATAATCAAAAACCTCACTATTTTGTATAGTAAATGTTAGATTGAAAATTTGTTTGATATTTTATAAATATATAAGAACTTTCAATATATAATTTTATCTTTTGAAATTCAAATTAACCTACTAATTAAACTCATGCAATGTATGATAATAACTTGATTAAAGTATGATTAAAAAGTATAAAGAAAGATTTTAAAAATCGTTGTAATATTATTTTTTGTAGAAATGAGCGCTGTATTGGTAACAAAATGTAAGCAGTTTTTCCTTATATCCTTCATAGAAATTTACATAATATCGATTTTTGAGACTAGAATGTAGGTAACACTCTAAGTTTAAAATATTATAGCAGAATTGAGAATACTGGAAAAAATTGTCAACCTATTTAACTGGTTGATAAGAAAAATGGATTAGGAATTTTTTATCGTAATCTGAATTGCTTTTATTTGCGCATAGGTTGTTTTTACTGCTGGGCTTCAGTATTTCAGTCTTTATTTAACGTAACTAAAAAGAACATATGATTTATAATCTAATAAATTTAATTAAGTACACTTAATTAAATCTGATTTCAAATCGGATTTGAAATCAGAATTGATTTCAAATACTAATTACTTCCTAACGTTTAATTTATTGAATATAAATTTTGTGATATTCCAATTCTACTAAAATTTATGAACATACATATACAGCTGAACACGCAATTGTATATCATTTGAATCATCTATTGTTTTATTGCATAAAACTTTCCAATTACGGGTTTTTTCTCATCAGGTATTTAATCATTTAATTTAATATTATGACTGGCTAAATTTCTACTGTGATTTACTTTATTTAATATATTAGTATATTCAGTTAACTCTCTAGTAGCAACTCGCTGTAATAACGATCCAAACTAGTAAATGTACCTAAAGTGGGTAATTAAGGTATTCTATTGAGTAATAACTCCACTGCTGATTAGTTTTTGTCTCGTACATCATTAATGACTTAATATCAACGGTGGTTTGATACATGTTTTAAAGAATTTTTTTCTTACTGAAAATAATAACAAATATTTTCAGAAAATTAGCTAAAAAAATTTCCTTAAGAATTCCTGGTGTTAAATAATATAATTAATTAAATTGTAATTAATAAATTTTAATGATTAATTATAATCATTTTGTTACAGCATCTATTTATTAGAGCGATTCAAAACTATAAAAACCCCTAAAAACTTTAAAACCGCTCCAGACAGAATAGTTTAAATTTCAGGATCAGGTATCGGTCAACCTTACCTTCTCTTTCTCGTCTTACCTTTCGATGAGAAATAGAATTTTAACCCTTTCTTTGGGGGAAGGCTCGGGGTTATAACTCAAATATTTTAAATGGATGCCCTCTGTATGATACATCATTTTAAAGGTCTGTTAAAGAAAAAAAAAACGGTAAAAATAAAATTTGGTAAGATATCTGTACCCTAAATAGGAGCAAGGTAAATTTTAAATTTAGTAATTTCAAATAATAAAATCAAATAAAAAGAAATTAACTAAATTAAATTAAAATTTAATCTAATTTAATTAAAATTTATTTTAAAGTTAAATTTAAATTTTTTTAAATAAAATAAATTTTATGTTTCAACAAAAAAAGTTATTTTTCTCCAATTTAATAAGTAATAAAATATTGTTACCTAATCATGCTGATAAGCTGATCACTGATGGTCTCATTCATTGTTACAAAAATGAAGCGTACTTCACTGTTGGGTAATATTGCATTTAGAGTGTTTCATTATTGCACTGTTAGTTTCTTATGAGAATTTATCGTGATCGATTGGCTAATTTTTTTGTCTGCATTTATAAGCCAGTTTTGTTTTTTAGATCGTTTTTGCCGTTTCTGAAACTGTTTCTTACTAAATTAATTTTTTCTGGGCTATCTGCTAACATTGCTGTCAACATGTCACTTAGTCAACAGAACAGGGGTCACACTTTTAACGATGATAGTGTTAGGACGTATAATGAAGTCGGTGAATTGTTCAATGTAATATTTAATAATCGTAACCTGATTTCAAAAGATAAATTGCCAGAAACCATCAAACGATTTGAAGAAACAGGGAGCATTAGTAATAAGGGAAAATCATGGAGACCTAAATCTGCCATAAATAATAACAAATCGTTGGAGATATGCAAAAATTTATTGAGAATTCTCATTCCTTGACTCGAAAAGCAGCACGACAACATAACATTAGTCAAAGTTCAGTAATTGGAATATTTAAAAGTGAAAATTTCAAACCCTTCAAAACTGGTTTGGTGCAAGAACTTAATAAACATGACTACGATTGAAGATTTGAGTTTTGCGAAATTATGATGAACAAAATGTGTGCAGATCCTAATTTATTAAACAACATAAGATTTTTGTGATGAGGCCACATTTTTTTTTTAAATGGTAATGTAAATCGCCATAATTGTCGATACTGGACAATTAATGATGTTAATCCGCACTGGTATCTTGAGGCACATACACAATATCCAAAGCAAAATGTACGGGCAAGTATTGCTGATGGACAATTGATAGGGGTCTGCATTTACTAATGGAGATTTAAACGCAGTGAAACATGAGGCTTTGCTTCTCAACCATTCATTCCAAACATTCAAAAGGTTGTTGGCCCCCAACTTCCAAAATATTTGGTTTCAAGAAAATGCTTGTTTCTTTCTTTTTTCCTTTAAATACCCTGAAGGCAACCGTTCCATGACGTTAAGCAAAACACAGTCATCTCGGAGTGTCGTGGCAGCAGTCTCTGCTCACGCTAGCTAGCTCCCTTCTAGGACTTTCCCACCGGGTCTCTTCAACTTCACTAGGGCACACTGACCTTCCTCTTCCGGATAGCCGATATGCCCTTCCGCTAAGGAGTTACCCATACCGTCCCTACTCCAACAATTCCAGATGTTCGTTTCGCACATCCTTCACTTCGCGACCCACTCATACCTTGAGGGATCTTTATGCCATAATCGGGGAATCCGGACCCCCCCTCACTCTTGAATGTTGGCGGACCCGAACATCCTAGGTTAAAAGACTACCTCCCTGGCCATGCACGTCGCCACGCTTCCACCTTTTTTTTTTAAATTATAACGTTCCGTCACACATACATGAGTGCACCTCACCATACTTCTCCAATAAAACAAAACAATAAAAAAAATAAATAAATAAATAAAAATCCCCTTGATCGCGGCGTCATCAAGCATCGTATGGCCGTTACGTCCTTACAGCAATCATTCCTCATCAAGTCCTGTTCCTAGCTAGTTCCTACCTAGTTCAAGAAAATGCTGCCTCAACTCATTTCGGTCTTCATGAAATTTTAAAGACATATTCCTGGAAGATAGATTGGCCAAAGGGATAGAATAGAATGGCCAGTTAGTCACCACTTGACTACTTTCTACGGGGCCATTTAAAAAGTATGTTTTATCATATAAGCTGCAAGATATCGATGATTTACAAAATAGAATTCGAGAATCAGTACAAAATATCACCAGGGAATCATTCAACCTAACGCAATATCATCCTTTTACACTGGCTCACTGTTAAACAGCAGAAGGAGGATATTTTGAACATTTATTAATATGAAATTTAAATAAATAAGTAAACGTTATGCTTAATATTAATTTGTTTTTAAATTGGATAACAACGATTTAATCAAATTTTTATACTTTATTGGTGATAACAGTTCCTTAAATTATCAATATAATTTTTTTCAAAATCCAAAATTTATCCTGCAGTCATTTTTATAGACATCGTACCAACTTTTTATTTATACTATTTTTACTTCCTTGTACGAAGTAGAGGAAGTATTGTGATCGAGAAAAATTTTGGTTTTCAGATTTCAACAGAAATATCCATTTTGACTATCCCTGAATCCATTTTGACTTGTTTCGGCGTGACGCCTGTAATTACGTACGTACAGAATTTTAATTAATGAAATATTCGGATCTTACAAGGATAAGGCACATCGGTTCGAATCAGACTTCATCTCCATTTTGTTTTTTTAATTTTTTTTTATTTAATTAAATACATTATTGATTTATTAATAACCTCTGATTGTAAAAAAGAAATTATGATAAATAATAATTCAATAATAACAATAAAAAAAAAAATTATGAAAAATTATCCAAAGTTATTAATTAAATAAAATGTTATGTACTTTTAATTTTAAAGAAAGTGTATATACAATTTAATAGGCGTAAAGGAAGTCATGATAGATATATATATAGATATGGTGTCCATATCAGATTTTTTTTTATTAAAGAGACCTTTATAACGATGTATTACTTAAAGGCTCTTACCATTTGAATAACTCAAAAATATTTTAATCACATCCCCTGCGCCACCCCAATAAGGGGTTGAAATTCTATTTCTCGTGAAAAGGTAAAGGAGTTGACCGATATGTTATCCTGGAAGTTACAGTATTCTATCTGGAATGGTTTTGAAGTTGTTGAGGGGTTTCCATACTTTTAACTAACATTGTGTAAATATAATTAAAAAAAAGTATATTAAAATTATATATAAATGCGAAATTTCACGGTTAAGTCCGTCTGTTTGTTTGTTTGTTTGTTTGCAATAGAACCAAGCCAGAACCAACCGACTGAGTGTTTTTAAATTTGCAGGATACATTTATGTTATTCCGGAGAAGGTTTTAAAGCCATAGATCGATACCCTAGCAACCTTGGCGGCTAAGATATTTATTAAAGAAAGAAAAATTAATCATATTACTATATTACATTATATTTCTGTTGCCATGACAAAAGAAATATAATGGAGTAAAATGATTAATTCTTTTATCTTTATTGAATATTTGTAAAATATTAATAATCCACAACCATTAGGATAAAGCGTCGGGATCCAGGAGGCGGTGTCCTGACCGGCTAGTATTAATATAATTTTATTGATTTACATATTTCATATTAATTTTTAAGTCATTTATCATACGTTTCATTTATTTTACGTTTAATTTATAGAGTTTAAACTGTTTTGGTTGTAGTTTGATTGTACAGTAAATAACTGGCAGTACAGAAATCAGCAGACTTCTTCTTTTTGTTCTTGAACTCATGCTTTCTTTTTATTTCTACAATGAATATTCGCTTTTATATTTTCCATTATTGCTTTTTTTTTGTCTTCAGTCATTTGACTGGTTTGATGCAGCTCTCCAAGATTCCCTATCTAGTGCTAGTCGTTTCATTTCAGTATACCCTCTACATCCTACATCCCTAACAATTTGTTTTACATATTCCAAACGTGGCCAGCCTACACAATTTTTTCCTTCTACCTGTCCTTCCAATATTAAAGCGACTATTCCAGGATGCCTTAGTATGTGGCCTATAAGTCTGTCTCTTCTTTTAACTATATGTTTCCAAATGCTTCTTTCTTCATCTGTTTGCCGCAATACCTCTTCATTTGTCACTTTATCCACCCATCTGATTTTTAACATTCTCCTATAGCACCGCATTTCAAAAGCTTCTAATCTTTTCTTCTCAGATACTCCGATCGTCCAAGTTTCACTTCCATATAAAGTGACACTCCAAACATACACTCTCAAAAATCTTTTCCTGACATTTAAATTAATTTTTGATGTAAACAAATTATATTTCTTACTGAAGGCTCGTTTAGCTTGTGCTATTCGGCATTTTACATCGCTCCTGCTTCGTCCATCTTTAGTAATTCTACTTCCCAAATAACAAAATTCCTCTACCTCCGTAATCTTTTCTCCTCCTATTTTCACATTCAGTGGTCCATCTTTGTTATTTCTACTACATTTCATTACTTTTGTTTTGTTCTTGTTTATTTTCATGCGATAGTTCTTGCGTAGGACTTCATCTATGAAATGATAAATAAACAAGAAGAAATATTGTTAGAAGAAACATTGTTTCTTCTAAATCCTTTTTACTCTCGGCTAGAATTACTACATCATCAGCAAATCGTAGCATCTTTATCTTTTCACCTTGTACTGTTACTCCGAATCTAAATTGTTCCTTAACATCATCAACCGCCAGTTCCACGTAAAGATTAAAAAGTAACGGAGATAGGGAACATCCTTGTCGGACTCCCTTTCTTATTACGGCTTCTTTCTTATGTTCTTCAATTGTTACTGTTGCTGTTTGGTTCCTGTACATGTTAGCAATTGTTCTTTTATCTCTGTATTTGAACCCTAATTTTTTTAAAATGCTGTTTCATTAATGCTATTAAAAAAAAAAATGGTTATATCCTTTTCAGTATTGTACAATTCAATAAAAATAATTTCCCGTATAAAATCAACATTGAGAAAACTCAACATTTATGCGAAGATGGAAAAAATTAGAAACCAATTTATATGGCTTATTAAAAGACAGGATTTTATATTTTTCCTAGCGACGGGTCTATTATACCCAGCTCTAGGCAAAATCGTTACTAGAGGATATTGTTTTGTTTTAAGGAATTCATCTACTTTAGAAAAAAAGCCGTTAACAAGGATGTATCATGTTATAAATTCGTTCAGTCATTTAAGATAATTTCAATATAATAACGCATCACTTATATCTGGAAATAAATTGACAAAATGTTATCATTTTGTTTATTTATTTTAAATCTAAAATAAAAATGTTATCTGAAATATGGTTAAACATTTTTTAGGATATAATGATGTTAGATTCCTATGATTTAACTTAAAAATTAATATGAATTATGTAAATCAATAAACTTATACTGATACTAGCCGGTCAGGACACCGCCTCTTGGATCCCGATGCTTTATCCTCATGGTTATGGAATACTAATTACTTTACTGATATTCAATAAAGATAAAAGAAGTAATAATTTTACTCCATTATGTTTCTTTTGCTGAAAGAAATATAATGTAATGTAGTAATAGGATTAATTTTTGTTTCTTTAATAAATATCTTTAATATCATAGCCCCCAAGGGTTCCAGGGTCTCGATCTATGGCTTTTAAACCTTCTCTGGAATAACACAAATGTATCCTGCAAATTTTTTTAAGAAATGTAGATTTTTTAAGTTATTATTTTTTTTTTTTAATAAAACTAATCATAGATAGACTCGTTACTTTAAACATTTTAAAGTCACACAGTGATGCCGTTACATTAACCCAAGCAAGTTTCTGCTTTAAACGGTCTTTGGTGATAAGTTTACAGCTTCCATTATTTATTCCGTAATTTCCAAAAATAATCAAGAGAGGTTTCATTTATTTCCAAGTCAATTTTCTGATGAAAAGTCTGTTTCGTAGCTAATATTATGAATGGAAAGATCCATTGAAAATTTGATCCATTGAAAATACCGTAACTGGTTACTTTTTTAAAATTAAAAACTGACATATTGGTATTAATGAAATTAATCAAAATAATAAAAAAACACTCATTACAGTGCAGGAAGAGTTGTGCTTTAAATGAAAAATTCTTTTAAAAAAAATAGCTAAATTAACTGTTGTAGAGGAAAAAATTTATGTACAATCACACCAAATATATAGTTCCACAGAAACCACGTAATGCAGTGTTAAACTTACATTAAGTAACCTTTACTAATTAGGAAGTTACGTATAGTTATTATTTTCCGGATTAAGTTTATTTACTCTATTCTATTCTACTCTGTTCAACTATTTTAAATTTACTATAAGGTAGTTCTTATTAGCTGTAGAGTGATACGAAATAATAAGTTAAAATAACTTTTTATTAATACTGTAAATAAAATTATTAAATATAACTAATTCTCCAGTATTTTTGACATATTTATGTGTATCTTGTTGAAGAATGAGTAATAGAGATGTGAACATTATTTTAAAAAATGACCGAAGATTATTGTATATAATGAATTATTACTTAGTAATGATACATTATGTAATGATACTTATTAATGATACATAAGTAAAGATACATTACTTATATAAGTAAGCTCCTTTTTATTAATTGAGGTAACCTTAGGCTACATAACCTATTGCCTTATATAATACTTTCCGTAGCCGTAGCCGTCCGAGGAAGGGCTTCGAGCTGCTCCGGGATAGCTATGAAACGGAGTGTGTAAACTCTTTTTCACCTATTACAAGGAAACGCGTGTCTTTGACTTATTCCAAAATGGATCCCAGGAAAGTTACCCGACGTAAACTGATCACGAATAAGACTGGATAACATGAGCTAAATTTCAGGGAGTGAAAGTGAATCTTACTCGGATGTCATGGAACTACGTACAGTGACTCCTGAGTGGCAAATGATTCCTGTTTTACGCCATCAAAAGTGTCCCGAAATGATGTTAGCGACTAAGTATCTACCGATGGAGGACTCCTCTACAACAGTTAAAAGATAGAACATGTTAAACCTCCTTCTATCGTTCTGTAATTATTGCCATCACAAAATTATATGAATTGTAAGAATCCGCAGTGAAAAAAGAATCCGTACGGATTCTAGTATTACTAGAATCCGTAGTGAAAAGCCACGATTTTTCTCTAATGACATAAAAAGCTATAAAAAAATGATTCATGTAATACGAGAAGATAATGTTATAAGGTCACGCCAGCACCTTCTTAAAACCGATATGGACATATCGAATTCAGCTCTCGGGTACGACTTGCGAGAGTAATATTAAACTGTTTGAAAGGTCAAAGAACTAGATATTGAGGACCCAATTATCTTGGTTAGTCAGATTTTCTAAAGCACATGAATAACTGGAGATCCCGTATGTTCAGGATGAGATTATCCATTTCAGTACAAAATACTTTATTAGACTAAATGAATATCCTTGCTTTGAATCTGCTAGACAACGGTGATGACATTAGACGATTTAAAAGGATCCATGTGCTGGACCTTAGTGACGGTCATTGAAGATAATCTATTTTTTTTATTTTTCCGGTACTATTTCTAGTTATTTTTTTTTTTTAATTTTTGTTTAATATTGTCTATTGTTAAACGCTATTACTCTTTTTAGTTACTGTTTAACGCTGTTTTTATTCGTTCGTCTGTCTACCAATGTTTTACCCTCTATTTGATAAAAGACATTGCATGTGAGCTGAATGTGTTGAACACATAAAGATGTGGACACATGTTGGTCACTGGATTGAACAAGTTAGAGAATTCAGTGATGATAGTACATTTAACATAATGAGTGTTTGCTGCATCTTATTTGTGATTATAAGTATGTTTATTAAAATTAATGATTCTGTTATAATCTTTTACTGTTTGTTTTCGTGGGGATCATCATTGAATGGCCCTCTCACATGAGATATTTTTAACATAATATTTATTTACTTATGGCTTTGTCAGGAGAAACCAATTGTAAATTTTTGTTCTATAGGGAAAAAAATACGTTTGATCGATGCAATTAAATTGCAAACTACGTTAAGTTAAAATTTTTATTTTTTTTATTATTAATAAATTTAATAAATTTTTTCATTAATAAATTTATTAATGAATTTTGTTAATGTAAGCTTATGTCATAATTAATAACAAAGAGGCCGGCCTCCGTGGTGGGAGTGGTAGCGTCTCCGCCTTTCACCTGGAGGTCTGGGTTCGAATTCCGGTCAAGCATGGTATTTTTCAAACGCTACAAATTTCCATTTGCGCTAAATGATCATAGCAGCCGATTCCCACACATATCATTAAATAAAAAAAAAAAAAAAAAATTCAAAGATTAGTACAACAGAATATCGCTTGAAAGAAAATGTTCTTAAGAGTAATTTTTAAATGAAAGTTTTATTCTTTCCTTACTGAAGCAAAATATTCATCACATATTAATTTTTAAATACGTAATCACATTGTCCCTTGTTCTAATATGGTAGTTTTTAATTATTTAAAAAATTTTTTTTTTATTATCAAAGTAAATAATATTTAGTATTATATATATTTGATTTAGTTATCAAAATGATATACTTTTTTTTTAAATAACTATTACTAAATAAAACAGTTATTTCTTGGAAATTATTATTAATAACCGGAAAATATTTGGTCCAAAAACGATAAAAATAGTATACTTCATCATGCATATAGGAGTACCACAGAAAAATGGAGGAAGAGACGTCATATTTTACTCCCTAACCTGCTGATAGAAAATATGAATTACGTGAAATTGTTTTTATTTTCCACCAAAAAATGATTTGATCTATAACAATGAAAGGACTTATAACAAATTATACAAGTTAATAACAAAATATAATTATTTTTTTTTTATTACATTCAATATCTAAAAAAATAATTGGCTAAATTATAATGAAAAATTCGGTAGTTTGGTATTTTTTTTTTATTAATTTATTCAAAAATAAAAACTGAAATTATTTCAGCTCTTTTTTTCAAATAATTATTATTTTTTTAATCATATTATCTAATTTACAAATGTGAAATCTTATTCCTTATAACCAGGAGTGAAATAAAGTAATAAAAATGCAATAAATTTGATGATAAACTTTGATGTAAAGATTTTCATATTATACAGACAGAAAATAAATAATTTAACAGTTTGGAAATCAATGAGAACCGAATGCAGTTATAGAAGCAGCAACGGCTAGCTATTTGAATAGATATTAGATTTGTTTTCAATAGCCAAGTGTTTGTTATAGACAGTAAGTTGCAGCGCTAAGTTTTCGTGTGTTTCTAGAAAATATGCTTAATCTTGTTACGAGAAGGCTAACTGGATTGTGATCCACTGAAACTTGAACGGAATACTAAGCTCTAATCAATCTAGACTCGTGAGAAAACAAGAGTCCACAGACCCTTTATCCGTACTCATCCTTTACCTTATCACAGTCTACGAGCTGCTAGGCTTATAGTAATTATAAAAGTTGTTCATGTCCGGTGGCGACCCTTAAACAAAGGCAGCTCCAAAACAAAAATAAGTAATATTAGTTTAGTTTATTAGGATGGATTTATGTTACTTTGATGCATATGACTGAAAATTGTAATCTCCCTGTTGGAGCTTCCATAGGTTAATTATTGACTACGAATGTTGGCAGAATAAAAAAAATGTATGAATAGATAAAACGGCACCCTGAAAAATTAATTGCCAAAGAGAATTTATATATTTTTTAATTAAATGATTTGAAACAGTTTATAATGAGCATTTTTATTTCAACATCAAGAGATGCATATTTCACACGGATACGGTTGGACCTAATATTAAAGTTCTGTTGTGACCTCTGTGGGGGAGTAGCAGCGTCTCGGCCTTTCATTCTGAGGTCCTGGGTTCAAATCCCGGTCAACCATGGCATTTTTATACATTAATAAATTCTGTTTTCATGGTCCCACGTACCAGTTTTTCTGTAAGATTCTGTAGTGAGGTAATTCCCAAAGAAAAATTCTGCAATCTCTTCAAATTAAATTTATTTAAGTTACAGACTATGGTTTCAAACTAAATTTTTTAATACTAGCATTTTTTATAAATTATATTGTACTGAAACGTAAGCTCATACGCCAAAAAGCAGGAGATAACAAAACAATAACTGGACTCCAAAATAAATAAAGAAAGCAGGGCTGATCTAATTTGATAAGTTTTTATTTTTATTTCTTCTTTTAAAAATTTAATATCGCTTAATCGTTAGTTGTATTAGATTCATAATATATAATATTATTAATATAATTATTATTTTAATAATAAATTATAGCAAAAACTTTTACTTAATAATAATTAAAAATATGCATAATGGTTATTATTTTTTTTAAATTACACGCACACACATATATTTATTTCAACAAGTAGGATGTCTCAAAATATGTACGATTTTATTGCTTCTAATATATATATATATATATATATATATATCTTTTTCTTGTCTTCTGTTAGCATTTACAATCAGTATCTCATAAAAGACCACAAGTAAATATTGTGAAGATAATCACGTGAAGACAGAACCCCTGCGAAACTCAAAGCATACAAAGGTTAAAAACTTCAAATATAAGTAAAGCACTTATATAGGTGGTTAAATAAAATATCAATAATTAAAATTGTACTAGAAATAAATCTCAAAAAAAAACGGAAATAAAAACAATTTTAATATTGAAATCATTTAAAACAATTGAATATGTAACCATTCAAGTTTTCTTAACGGATTTATATACTTTAATAAAATATGGCAGCCCTTAAATAACTTTTCAACTCTTAAGTGTAGAAAAATGAAATTTAGCAAATGTTCCTATCTTAAAATGACCTATTTTTTTGATAGGTGACCACCCCACCTCAAAGTACACAAATAACCCCTCAGAGGTGCAAATCAAAAAATTTAAATGGAAAGGGTGGGACGGAATGTAATTTTGCCGTAAAATTTGACATTTAATGTTTTTTAAAGCTAATTTCAAAAGTGGCCTATTTTACACCCTAGGAGTAGTCTTATGTCGAGAAACTTTTGAAGTAGAAGCAGTTGCTGAATTTCATTTTCCTTTGTTTAACGGTGAAAACGCTGATTACGCTACTATGAACACTTTAAGTTAATATATGTTTATATTTAGACTTTTATAAAAATATTATAAATAAATAGAAAAAATGACCAAGTTTCCGAAATATATTTAACGAAACTTGGACATCTTGATTACTTGACAGTTATGCTTATATTAAATTCTGTTATTGGAATGTACTGGCCGAAATCTCCAGCCAATTTTTCTTTAAAATGATAGAAAATATTTTTTTTTAGAGCTTGAAATAGCATTAATATCAAAGTAAAATAATAAATGAATAATGTTATTTTATCATAAATGCATTTTAATTTATTTTAAATAAATACATAATTGTATTACTTATTGTGAAATACCTGAAAATTCATAGAAGAGATTTCTTTATGCATTTTTTTGGAACAGGTAGATATCAACGAATTAATGTTGAAATAGTATGAACTATTTACTGAAATTGAATTAGTATGAATTAATATTGTAGAGTATGAAATAGTAATAAAAGAAAGTTTAAAGTTATGTATTATTCATAATGAATTAAATTATCTAAACCATAAGGACAAATAGCCGAAAAATATATAACTATGTTCTATATAACTAAAACGTTATACCAATTAATTTTTTTTTTTTTAAATTACTTAAAGCTAGATAAATCTGTCCAAGAAGGCTCTCTCAAGTTTGCTAACAAAAATTAAAAACAAGCGAAAATAATAAATAAATACAAAATTTAATTTATTTAGTCACGAAATAAATACCACGTAAATATGTAAAATAATTTTCCTACTCAGCACAGATTTGTAAGAAAAATGTAAAAAAATAATAATAATATTAAGGTCTATTGTAAAATTAATTTTTTTTTCATGTTTTCAATAAAAATTGTGCCTTTCTTTTCGGGATTTTTTTTATCGTATCTAAAAATTAAGTTAAATAAATTTTATATAGATCATCATTATTAATTTATAAAACCTTAAAATAGTTGTGATGTAATGTTTTACTCGTATAAATACCCCTTCTACTTTCGTGTCAAGCGTCACGTGTTCGTTTTTTCCATTAATTAAGCATTTTTTTTAACTTAACAAACATTTTAGTACATCAAAAAAATATTTTTAATCTCTTAAGCGGGTTCAACCATTAGGAAGATAAATATGTTTTGAACTTTTTGATAGTCTTTTTCGATTTAGAAAATAAATGTATGAAATATCAAATTTACAATCAATCGCTCATATAATTTATTTTTTATAACTTTTTTTTGCGAAACATTGAGAAGGAACGTATGTTGCTCTGCGACCGGGCGAAGCTGGTTAGAATGTAATTATTCTAACTAGTGATATTGTATTATAGAAGTAAATTTTTATAATATAATCTTACTTAGAGCTTATATTTATTACTTTGAATTTAAATTCATGTAGTTTTTCATTTTTATAAAATGATTACTACAGTACTAATGTGACAAAATAGAGAAAATGTTTGAGTGATGAAGTAAAATTCTTTTAATTTAAAATTAATTTCGCAAAGGGTAATAATTTTGTACTAACAAACTTGAACGAGTTAACTTTGTTGTAGAGATGTTTTAATAGAACCATAGAATTAGAAAAGGGTAAGTTTAAGCGTTTTAATATTTAGCAAAGTAAGAGTAAATGGAACCAAGATTAATGAAACATTTGATCTTACTTAGCAGATAACATTAAAGGACAGGGAGATTTGTGCGTGAAAAATATACAAGGGTGAAATTTTATTATACTCCCTTATATCTTTTTTCATTACCTCAACTTAATCTTATGACGAATGAATACTGATTATTTACGTGGTTAATTGTTAAATACATAAAAACCAGCAAGATATTAAAATGGTAGTGAATTATTATTATATATTGTATTTTTGAAACTTATCCTTACAATAATGGCTTAATTTAAAACGCATAGGATTTTGTTGAATTCTCCTCATTTTTATAGGTATAACTTTCTTTCAGATATGATAACCATTATTGAAAATGAGAAATAAAAATATAATTCCACTCCTATTAAGAAGTTGAAATAAAAATTTTAATAAACTTGACTTTAAAAATATTTTACACATTTTAAACTTTTTATTAGAAAAATTCCATTTTTTTGATTATTACATTACTGGAATTTTTTTAGTAATAAAGAAAATCAAAGTATTTGTAAGTTCTTATTTTTAAGTCGAGACCATGGTATAACAAATTATATAATTACATCAATAAATTACTACTTTCGTAATTTGTATTTAAAAGAATATGTTTAATACCGGTATATGAATTCTTTTTTAAATAATTTCTGTACTTTTTTCACACAGCTTTCATTTTAATCGTGGTTTATATTCTATTACGAGTAAATACTATATGAAAAGTAAAAAATAATCGTTACTATTAATTCAAATAAAATTACTTTCTAAAAAACATAAATGAATAGAGTGTGAGTTTTGCTTTCGCTTGTTTATAAATGCATGTTTTTGAAACTGTAATTTATTTACACACGTTTATAAAATAAATAGAAAGTGCAGTAATAGTTTGATTTACATTTTATTGTACGTTTTTGTATATCAATATGATTTGAATGTATTTAATTCAGCTACAAAAGAGAAAATTAATGAATGTAAATTTAAAAACAAAATAGCTATTATTTCTGTTTTCTGAATGAAACGAATGTTAATTTTACTTGAATCAATAGATTTTATAACATCTCTAAATTACGTAACATTTGTAAAAAAATAAAAACAATAATTTTTTGTATCATAATTCGTTTATTTACAATTGGTTCCAAAAAATAACCATGAGTAAATAGAATTACAATAAGCTCTTGAAGAGAGGTTTCCAATGAATCCCCTAAATAAAACATATATACATATGTTTCATTATGTTTATAAATATGTTTCATATGTTTATGTTTCAATTCATTCTCATAAATGCATTTGCACAGATTCACTCCATAAAACTAAGTCCATAAAACTAACAAAAAATCAAATATTACAAGAAAAAGAAGAGAAGCAAACCAACAAAATAATTTGCTTATCAACGCAATTTAGGTTTTCCATCAAAGCATAGAGAAGATGCTCATCACTTAATGATGGATGTCGTTCCAGCCCAAGAATCACTTAGACTACCCAGGTTCGTCACTTGAAGGCGTTTGACACGTGGTACCTAGCCGTTGTTTGTAGTGTGAACCGAATCGTTTGATTTCTTCGTGGACATATGGGAATTCCACATAGTTATGAATTTCTACGTTCCGTGCAATCCAAGACAAGGTGCCTCTGTAGTGATTCCTGCCAACTTACTCCAGAACCTTTTGATAACTTTAATGTTGCTCACAGCTAACCAGTAGCTGTAAAACCATACGTCCAAATGGGTTTCAGAATGAAACTTTAGTTATTCTAAATTTTGCGTATATTAAAAATGGTTTGGTCAGCGACAGATGTGAATTCGTGCCTAACCAATAAAGCTCCTTAAAATAATAAATAAATAAAAAATAAATGTCCTATTAATTGCCGGCCTTCGTGGCGCAAGTGATAACGTCTGGGCCTTTCATCCGAAGGTTCTGGGTTTGAATCCCGGTCAGGGCGTGGAATTTTCATACGCTATAATAATTCCATATCCTACATAATTCCACATAAGCTTCTAGCTTATGTGGTGATATCTGCATGTAAAAATAAAAAATATTAAAATATTTTGTACAAACTTTATATCTGTATAAAAGGATTAATTAATATTTTTTTTAAAATAAGGACATAGGAATAAACCTGATAAATTTCTTCACATTTATTTATTTTTTTTTTTATTTTTGTGTCGTTGGAAGAAAAACCATTTGCATTTATCGCCATTTTGAAGTTGTTATAAATATAGTCAGCACATCTATACCGGGTGATTCAAAAAGGACTTCACAACTTTAAAAGCATATAAAAATTTATTGAAGTAACTTACAGATTCGATTGAGGTTTCATTTCATAGAAAAACACATCAAGTATGTCACCCAACATTCACTTTGATTCGATATGGATTTTATTTGTAATGCGACATACATACCACGTGCATGAAGTCGATTTCATTTCAGACAGTAACCAGCAAGTCGGGCCGTTACCTCTGCAGCTCCGGCGTTAATTCGAAGTCTAAACTCAACAAAATCGGCAGACAAAGGTGGTACATAAACCCGATCTTTAATGAAACCTTACAAGAAACAATCTAGGAGGGTAAAATCTGGGGAGCGAGCTGGCCATGGAATTGGACCTTCACGACCAATCCACCGACTTGGGAATCGAGTATCAAAAACATTTCGGACTTCTAGGCGGAAATTTAAATTTTGAAACATGTCCAGATGAACGATAGTATTTCCGGTTCCTTCCTGGAAGAGGAACGGGTCGGACAGTGTCTGTTTGCTTAAAGCACAAAAACCTTTCTCAACGCAGGTTAGGTGACAAGAGTAAATTGTATGCCTACTAGGGGACTCCCTACCGTACTGTCTACAAAACTTACCAGTTGCTGACTGCAAATCATTAAACCAAAACACATAGCGAGCACGTTTCGAACCAGTAAATATATTTATTTTTAACAACGCTGGTGACAGCGCTTGTGGCCGAACTCGGTACTAATGAACTATGAGAGTCAATACTTGATTTATTTTGCTATGAAATGAGACCTCAACCGAATCTGTAAGATATTTAAATTAATGTTTATATGCTTTTAAATTGGTGAAGTTCTTTTTGAATCACCCGGTATGTCGTAGGTCTCTGTGCACAAAAATTGGTAGGATAATTTCCGACATACAGCTAGAAATACATATCATAGATCTATCACAAAATCGTGTTAATATTTCTAGAGGTAAGAGTGTTTTCTATTGATTGAATTCATTAAATTTTGAAAGAAGTGATTAAGCAATAGTGAAATACAAGTTTAGGCTATACCTTTCACCCTTTAGCAAAATAAACCATAATCATGCCAATTAAAGTTTATTAAAAAGATCTCCAGATTACTGTTTATTTAATTAATAATTAATATAATCATTATTTATTATTAATAATTAATTCATTCATTCTAACTACTCAATTAGTAAAATGATGTTTGAAGAACATTAAATGAAATGGACCCTTACTGCTTGAACATGTTGAGGTAGCTAAATAGCCTACTTTATTTCTACAATGCTCAATATGTAACAAAAATTGATAGATATTTGTATTTTACAATTTTATTGATATCCATCCCTTTTTTTTTTGCAACATTAACGAGTACATTTTATTATTTTTAATATTTAAAGGAATAAATAAGACGAACCCCGATTAACTAAAATCCTTTATCTCACTCCACTGCAAAAAACCAATAATTTTGAACGATATTTAATCAGTATCTCCATTTTCTTCAAAATTAAGGGGATTACTCTAACAAAAGTAAAATTAAATTGTGAAAAGGGTAAAGAATGCCAGATTATACGTTTATTTCAGATTCATTTCTTCATTCATTTTTTATTTCAGATTACTTAAATTACTGAAAAGAATGTATAAATATTTTTTTTTATATTATATTGCTTTTTATCACATTCAATACAGAAATGGCCATTTCAGCATATTTTTACCGTAATTTCAAGGAATAATAGGATTACTGGATCGTGGATACCTGTGCTCTTTCTCGGTTGAGTTTCACATTTCAGGAATGGTCGACCTGAGACTCTACAAGGCTATATTTCATTTACACTTATACATATCATTCTCATTCATCCTCAGAAGTAATACTTCACGGTGGTTTCGGAGACTGCACAGAAAAAGAAACGATATAATTCACAACTATAGAGAAAGTCTGTAGTCGTGTTTGGATTTCGTATCAGTGTTAAAAATTTTAAAATCGAATAGTGTATTTATTGAATATTGCAATCTATTCTTTTTTAGATTAATTTTATCACGTAATTTAATAATTTAACTGAGATTTATATTTTATTTTAGTTATAATTTATATTTACTTTCTTGGGGAAATTTTTGTTTTAATTATATACTACATTTACAAATGTTATTCTAAATAATGAAACAAAAATATTTTAATTGAGAAACAGAAATATTAATACGTAAACTGATACAGTAATGTGTATTAATTATTTATTAATTGTTTTAGGATGATTTGATAGTTCTTAATTTATTATAATCATTATATTTCCTTAACGTTCTAAAATCTGTAATGCTCATTAAAAATTTTAACCGCTTTCAGCCAAAAAATTAAAATCTTTGGTTCATAATCACGTCACCAGAATATGTTAAAGTTTTTATATATACAAAATTCATCCCTCACATTAGTGAAAATTACGCTTTCCTTAAAGGTGAAATTTAAGGTTCAATTTTTTTTTAATTCTTAAAAAGAGCTTTTAGAAGGATAATCTGTGTATTCCAATTTTTTCTATGAGTTTTATTGGCAATATCAATTCCTTAACTTTGATTGCAATAGTAATTAAAATAATTTGCTTTCGTTTTAATGTTTTAACCACACATATATTGCTAAAACATATATTACTACGCATAAATGCATATCATTTAGATGATGTTATGTAAGGACTAGAATTGTATAAATTATTTAGTTCTTATCTGGAAAAATTATTGTTTTGTTCATCTGTGTTTCCCTCGTTGCAGCCGGACCTGCAATTAAGCAAAAAGTATAGCTCCAGGGGGGCGCCATCGCCTCAAACTACCTTGTCAGGAACTAAGGTTCTTCCCAGGTAGCCGGGACTCGGTCTTTTAATAATTCGCCATGCCTCTAAGAGGGGACACCATAGAGATCCTCCACCGGGAATCCGGTCTTACATTCTTCTCCCACGCCTCGCATCAAGTGGGGAACCCCCGAAGGGATCTCCTACTGGGACTAGTGTCTTAATATTCCCACTAAGTAGAACTCCCGGGAGTTCCCCGTTCAATCATCAAAGGTGGGATACCTAAGCATTCCACCCCTCCTGAACGGTCCTAGCTCTCCCAGACCTCCTCACAGATGGAACTTAAGTTCGGTGGCAAAGCCCTGCAGCCACGACCCTCAAGCAAATGACCCCACACGTTACAGGAGAGGCATCTCTTTCGTGCAATCTTTGCGCTAGTGACCGACTCCTTCTCCACAGTTAAAACACTGTTCCCTTCTGTCCGCCCGCTGCAGCACGATGCCCTTCCTTCCAAGACCGAAAGCACTTTTCTTCTGCCGACCGGCGAATCACCCGCCAGTTCCCTCATCCAATACGGACACGACCCTGTGTCAGAAAAGCACCTGACAGGATGGGTGGCGCCATATGCCAGGCGCATAGAAAATACATCGAAAAATAGAAGTACATCGTTTTCTAGAAAAATTTATTTAATTCTTTGTTTACTATTTATTTATTTTTTTAAACTGATACCGGATTACAATCAAAACATATGTATATTTATTTTTTTGTCACTTCAACAAATTTTATAATATAATAATTTTTACCGAATTAGTCATAAGTACTACATCCCAGAAAATATTCTGAAAAGATTTGCAATTTTATAATTTTGATTTGGCTAATTGTGAGTAATATAAATATAAACCATCAGGAAAAGGTTTTTCTTTTGTAAAACTTAAAAGTTAAATAAGGAAAATATTGCTGCCTTTTCTTAAACTTTTAGTTATATATAAATAATTTTTTTCTGAGGACGTAAAAACTAAGCCTACCTAGCAACCTACCTAGTGCAATTAAATAACTTATTTTATTTATTAATTAAATCTATTTCCGGAAAGTTGATTCAGTGGATAGATTATAAGATACAATCCACTTGTAGTTGAAAGAAAAAGTTTAGCATGCCGTAACTGTTATTTAAATATTTAATTACATAAAAACTATAAAACGTTTCATATAAATGTTTATAAACAAACATGTTCGATTCGATGTTAAGACGCTTCCTTAACGGAAAGTAGAATTTATAGATTTTGTACGAATAGCCGTTCAAACAAAAAAGAGGGTCTCTTGTTTATCTTATCCTTAGGGCCTCCTATAATATACCTTTAACGTCACATCCGTATTAGATATGCCTATTGGCTGGTTCGTATATTACTTACATATCAGTTCAGATGACAAGATATATCCTGCCAATGTTAGTCATTACATTAATGGTGTTACCTTCGTTTGTTGATAACCGGTAACCACACCTCAAGCTCTCGCTCCTTACATTAAGCTATTAGTTGATCAACTAGAACAGACCGCTTTACGTTGAAACTCATCTGCCAGTAACCTCTTTCCCTCTTAATCAACCCCTCCCCCTTACTCTTTCTCTCTCTCTCTCTCTCTCTCTCCCTTATTCTGCCTCTAACGTTATTCTATTCCCTCTACATTAATCTTAGCTGAATTCAATTACATTACGTTTAATGTAATATCATAAATATACATATCATCATATCCTACAAATTAATAATTACTGTTAACTCTGGTTATGACAAAGGTACACCTTAAAATTGATACCTTCATAATTACGTCAATCCTTTAGGATTATTCATGAAGGGGCTTCACGAATACTAAATAATATTTGTATACCTTTTCAAGTTCATTTTAAGATATAAGCCAGTTTTACTCTAAGTAGGAAATTAAGAATGATACCCATATCAATAAAATTTTAAAATTCAGTTAAAATGTAAAATTTAACAGAATTTGAATTATAAGTTTTTAATATATTATTATTTACACCTTTCATTGGTCTCTCAGTTCTAATCTAAACTAAATCTAAAAAACACAATCAAATTTCAGTTTAAAGTTCAATCAAATAGTAGAAATGTTTATTTTTGACTACTTTTTTCTAAATTTTTAAATTATTTTCCCTATTTCTTTCTTTATAATTATTATTTAGAAATATCAATAACTGTGGTCATAAGATTCTATAAATGACAATAACATGATTACAACCCAACCATGTAGGAAGTGGGAAGACACCCGTCTTGTGACGTTTCCGATCACCACACCATCACCCCCGCCGTTCCTCGCCATGATGGGCTTTAACGGGAATTAATATGATCACAGGTGATATTTATGTTAAATATGTTATCTATGAAATGATAAATCCTAAGTGGTGATTTATGGAATTTGTTTACTAAACGTGTTTCAGCTAGAAACATTTTATCCGTACATCGCATGGTTTAAATTTTAAATGGTTACTACCCGAGATAATATAGTAGCATAAAGATCATCAAATTGTGAGGAACAACACTCTCCCATCTTATCCAAAACCCTTTAAATTTACTTATTAATTATTTATAATAATATTTTTACGATTATATTGACTAACATGATGGATTTTATTGTGTACGCATTCACTATAAAGCGTACTCAACCGCTCGTGTATATGCTTAATCCTATCTCAAAACAATTTTATTTGATATTACATTAGCTGAATTTAAAATATTTTGTTTTACAAACTGGAAAGAATTCTGTCTTCTGTCTGTAATTTTTTTTTTCAGTTCAACATTTATTAAGAAGTAAATTCAATATAATCTGTCCAATAAATTATTTATAATTTATTATTGTACACAATCATAATTTAAGAAAGAATAAACCTAAACCTTTGTCCATCTTACATTAATTGTTAGTATATATCTGTTCTCGTGGCATTTTTTTTTTTATTTATAGTCGAATAAACAGTATACTCGGATTTTATGAAACTTGTCAAAAGTACAGTTTACTGTGACTGTTTTAATTAATTTAATAAGAAACAAGTTACAAAGATATATCCCCTCATTAGCGGTGAAGCGGTATGAATTGAAATAGATAAAGAAAAAAGGCTACAATTGTAAATTAATAGATTTAAAAAGATAAGGGAAGTTCGAGTTTCCTACAAGTGGAAATACATGAATGAGGAATGAAAATAATGATATTTTTAAAAGAGAAATTTTTAAAGCTTTACTCCAAAAGCCAAAGATAGAGCAACGTAGTGTGTATACAAGGATAAAAACTAACAGAATAGAATAGTAATTAAACTGTTTGGTAACTTTAAAAGAAATTCATGGAATAATTAATTAACGAGGTTGCCACTTTTACCATTTCTTTCAGTATATTTCAATTTATAAATTTTTTATCGTAATAAGAATTAATAATACCTATATATATCCTACATATAGGTGATATATATATCATTATTTTTTGCATTTATATAGAAAAATAAAAATAAATTGTGATTTACAAATCTTTCATTTTCTTTCTAGATGTTCTAGTTAGGCTTCTCATCTTTTTCTTTAAAAAAAATACTTTATCATACGTATAACGGAGATACTGTATCTCAATAGGTAGGCCGACAGGTGTGAATCAAATTTTATTTAATCTTATGCAATCTTTTCTGAATTATTTTGATTCTAATATCGATTGTTATTCATAATTCTTTTTCGATATTTCATCGAACAGTACAAAGTAATTTTATATCTTATTCGATGTTAAATAAAGGCTGATTATGATTAAGGAGGAATGAAGTAATTTTCTTTACTACCCTCACCTACTATATGTTTGTTTATACTGATTTTATCCTTATTGTGTACTAACTACTGTAGTAAAACGTATATTTAAAGGTAATAAATAGAAGACAATTTTTAAAATATAACTAAGTTATAAGCCTTATTTAATTAATATGTTGCTTACAGTTGTAAATCAAATAAACAAATATAATATACCTTTAATATGTACTTCCACAACTCATATTTTGATTAGATTATCACTAATTCAAGCAAGACAATAGCTTTTACCCTAAAATATTTCAAAAAAGTAATATCTATGCAAAAAAAATTAAGAGATCTGTTTGTTACCAATTGAATAATTCACCGTTTCAAATAACGTTATAATATCTAAACTTATATTGCCGTTTTATCAGATTATAACATAAGGCGGAATCAAGTAATACTAAAAGAAAATATCTTAATCATTTCAAAAGGAGACACAAAGAGATTTTTGTAATTTAATAGTCAAGGAAGTTATGTAAGTATAACATTTCAATTATTATAAATATTATAATTTATAATATATAAACATTTTTTATAATTATACTCATAAAATAATTTATGAATAATTATTTTCAAACTTTTAATAATTTTAATCCATTTTTGTATTATATATTTTACAACATGAACTGAAATATAAATTTAATAAAGTAGAGTTTAATTTTCGTATTTTAGGCGTTAATCGTACGGAGGAAAGAGTATTGGTTATATTACAATAAAAATATAAATTGAATTTTATAACTTATGTAGAACACAAAAAAAGTAATTTAATATAAAAATGATGAAAAAAATTGCAAATGTCTTTTCAGAAAAGTAATAACAGAATGAATATAAAAATCAGTGTACGTATCATTTTTGCAATAAAAATTATACATCCGTTGTTATACTACTACACAATCACTAACGGTAGAATTGTGGCTTTTCATTTTGTGAAAGATTTTAATATAAGACGAAAGTATAACCACTTGTTGTCGGGTGCTTCAATCTCAGCTGCTCCAAGAAGATTGAAAAATGCTGACGGTAGAAAACATTTATATTCTTATAACTTTGCGTAAGAGTATAATATTTGTTGTACGTGTGTGTACAAAACAACAAAAATATTTCCGTTTCTATAAATCAACTTCAGATTTATATCGGAATATTACTAAAAATAATACTGAATAAATTAAAATAAGGTATGGAGTAAAAAATGTTATATATTTTTGTATTACATATTAATTATTATCAAAGTTACCAAGCTATGCAGTCATATTCAATTACAATTTAAGTAGATTGTATATTTAGAAATAATCTTTGTGCGCCATTTATCTAAAGTATCAGAATATCTTATCAAATAAACTTTGAAAAATACAGCATATTGATTAAAAACATTTTCAATGTTAATATTCACTTCCTAAACGTAAGAAAATCTTTATTGTTACGTATTTACTGATGAAAATCTATAAAAATTTTATCGAAAAATATAGATTTGGGGAAAATATTATCTAAAAACTTGAAAATAAGAAAACAAGTTTAAATAAGAAAACAACTTGTTATTTTAACTTGTTTTCTTATTTATTTTTTTGTTAAGGAAAAAGGAAAATTATTATTATTATCATAAAGTAATCAATTCGAAACCAGGACAAATATAGGCTTTTTCATAGACTAATAATTTTCCATAATATATTCTCACGCAAAAACTTTAAGCTTATGGGATAAATTAATCAGTTAAGAAGAATAAAAATGTATAATGCTTAAAGCAATAAAAATACTATCATAACTGTAGGCTTGTATCTAATGTAATTGATTTACTTTATATATTGTGATCAAGAAATTTCCTTCACCAAACCTGCGTTGCCAAACTTACAATGATTGCAGAACTGGAAAACCACAAGAAGTTAAAAGATCTGAAATTAATTTTCATTCTCCCCCCCACTCACTCTCACTCTCTCTCTCTCCCTCTCTCTCTCACTCTCCCTCTATCACTCACTCTCTCGCTCTCTCTCTCTCTCTCGCTCTCTCACTCTCTCTCTCTCTCTCTCTCTCTCTCTCTCTCTCTCTCTCTCTCTCTCTCTCTCTCTCTCTCTCTCTCTCTCTCTCTCTCTCTCTCTCTCTCTCTCTCTCTCTCTCTCTCTCTCTCTCTCTCTCTCTCTCTCTGAGCGTGTGTGTGTGTGTGTGTGTGTGCTCGCGTGTGTGTAAACTTTAACTATTAGCTATTAAATTAAGAGCAACATTAAATTTATATTTTAATTATATCTAAAATATTAAGATTTTATATCTTAATAAATTTATTAAGTTATTGTTTTAAGATTTTTTTTAATCAATCTTACATTTCGTTTAATGACCATGTCAGTTCACCACTCTTTCAGGAATGGAGAAATGTATGCTACATTCTACATTTCAAATTATTTGTTTCATACATTATAATCTTTTCTTCCTCCGACAGTATTTACCTTCAGCATCTCCTTATATTTTTATTCATAATGTACTTATCCTAATGTAATATTCATAATTATTGCATAAATACCCTTCCGCTTGATGGTTAAATATCTCAACCTACTCAATTTTTTCTTCTTAGAGGAATTAACTAAACAGTTCCTTTTTTCTGATTATTTGCTTCTCTGAACTTCTGATTGTCCAATTTTTGCTACCATGTAGTGGTATTACATTAAATAATTTACTGCTTACAAATATTTTTGAAAAACCTCTTTCATTGGTAAATCATTACTAATATTATCAAGTGTGGTTCTCCTTCTTATCGCTAATTCATCTTATTTATTTGTCTTTCTCACCTTATCCATTATTTAATTTTATAACTTCTGTAAATTTTAAAAACTTCTTTCGCTTTTGGTATAAAGTTTTTCTATATAACAATATTTAAATCTTCAACATTATCTTTTTTTCTCGCATTTCATTGCAATTCTTTTTTTCATTGTTAGTCAGAATTAGTACCTGACAGTTATATAGAGACAACAGTCTCTGTAATGATCGAAGGGAAGATGTCACTTGGTAGGAACCTATATCATCTGAATTTTCAGGACTTTGCTTACTTATACTCAGAAGTATTTCGGCTCATTCAAAACGGTCACAGGAAATCACTTCACTTCTCTAGGTCCTTAACAAGCCACGTAATGTATGTTTGTTATTCTTGGGAATGCCTAATTTAGTGAGAAAGTTGTACCACTATGAATCATTTTACCACGGTTAATGGTCGTTTTAATGAGAGATCTGCACCTCAAAGCAGTTCATGGGAGTCAAAATATCTACAAATACGAGTAAATCTTCATTCTTAATATCTTAAACTTAACATGATACTTAAAAGTATAAACATTTTATTCTACTTCATATACTACATATTTAAGTTGAGATTTCTTATTTTATACCATTTTCTTTCTGAAATGATTTGTCCGGTTAGAACCTCCTTATATCCCGCTTTCACCAAATAATAAACCTTAATATTAATACTGTTAATCCACACTATATTGTACTGATGATATAGCCGTGATTTTCTTTTTGTGCGATTCCTCCAAAGTGGTAGTTGTTGAACTTACCAACTCCCGCTTTCTTTGAGATTGTAGTAATAAAACTTTTATTGACATCTAATGGCGTTTCTTCGGTACTATATATAATTTACATATTGAATTGTAGATTTAAAATCAGTTTCATCTAAACGATATAACAACTCTGACGGTTTAACAGCAACCCTCGAATGCCTTATTTGTAGTTACATTATTCAAATACAGTACTTGACCAACTTTTGAACTATTTCAAAATAGATCAGTTTGGCATTTTAAATCCTAATCAGTAACTGATTTCTACCCTTTCACAACTTTTTTTGAAAAAAATATTTTTCAAATTTATATTGGTCGCCGTCCAACAAACCTTTAATAAACAAAGACATTCTGAAACCCATTTGAATATATGGTATGCATCTACGAGAAAGAGCAACATTGAGGTGATACAACACTTTCAGAATAATTGGCGAGCATCATTATAGAGGCACCGTGGTTTACACGGAACGAAGAAATTCATAACTCTTTGGAATTGCCTTACGTCCGCAAGAAAATGAAGATATTCGGGTCAGATTACAAACAACGGCTAATTAACCTTATGAAATATACAGCGTTAAATCTTCTAGACAACAGTTAGGATGTTTGGCGACTCAAACGTCTTTAAGTGCTGGACTTGGGAGAGCCTGAGCGACTCATGAGGTAGGATGACTTCCCTTTGTCTAGTGATGAACATCTACTCTATGCCTGAAAAAGGGCCTGAATTCCTTTCATAAGCAAATTATGTTACTGTTTCGTTTTTCTTTCCTTTACCGTTTAATATCATTTGATTTTTGATTTTTATTTGGGTATTACAAACTTTTGTACTTTTTATTAAGTGAATCTGTTCAAGGGAATTTATACAAATGAACTGTAATCTTATGTATTTGTATAATGCCTTATATTTATTTAACATTTGAACTATTGAGTTACATGTCTATGTTTTATTGAGGGGATTTATTGGAAACCACTTCATCAAGCGCTCATTTACTCATGGTTCCTTCTTGGAACCGATTGCAAATAAAAGATATAAAAAAACTCTGTAATAACGTTATTTAATAATCTCTTACGCAAAAATAATATTCCATTTCATCCTTGATGTGATACATCAGCGCTTTTCAATAAGCCATTTCGTTTAGATTTCTTTTTTATATAATAACAAAAAACGACTAAAATTTCAAACATATCAATCTTTTTATTAAATGGCATATCCACTGTATTTGCTTATGATCGCAGATGAATTATTAATCACTTCTGAAAATGAGTTCTACATCTTTGAGAAGAACAAGAATATCAGGTATATTTGGAAAATATAAAAATATTCTTATTTTAATAACAACTGAACCATTTCAAAAGGGCTAAACTTTTCTTTCATTTATTATGAGACGAAAGATCATGAAAATTTCTTCTTTCATCAAATAATTTTTGGTACAGATTTAAAAAAACAAATTTTTTAATAAAATCAATTTTTATTTTGTTTTGGGTTGATGAAAGTAGGGATTCCTTCAAATTCTTGGTTAGTGGAAAAAATTGAGCTCGAGGTAACTATTAAGTACTCGTAGAATATAAGAAAATTACGAGGTGTAACTTGGAAATTACGCCCTGTCAGCTATCAACTGTTTTAATAATTTATTTTATGAATTGGATTGTGTTGTGTGTAAATTCCAACTACAAACGTGTTTATGTTTGTTTTAATAAACTTTTAATACACGCACATCTATGTAAATGCTAGTTACGCTCTTAATAACCTTCGATTATTACTGTTTTAATAGTGTAACTTAAAATTTCACGTTACTTATTTACTTTTTACAAACTGGAGTATTCTAGTTACGTAAAGTTTTAATTTCAATACTGTAATAAATTAGTTTTCCGTTGACTTTTAAACTTCATTAATCAAGCTAATCAATAAACAAATGCTTTAACCTCTAATATCAGGCTTTGTTCAAAGAACATCATTTTTCTTTCAGATTAATTAATCATCGTGTTTATTTTAGAAAAAATAACGAAAAGTTTTAACATTTTTAAAGCAACTCATGACTATGTAATGAATGTAATTACAAGAGCCGCGTATCTATTTACTCCATTTTTCTAACATTATTTTCTTAACTAATTTATTTACATACTCTGTATCTTGCAATTGAACTTCAGTCAGCATAAGGTAAAATGTTAAATTTCGTACGTAATGTACACTTTGCACGCCACACTTTAATTTTAAAAAACTGCAGTGTCTATAATCCAATAGTCAGTAATGCGATGTTTATTGCTAAACTGTAATTTTTCTTTAATTTATATGATAAAGATTAATTTGTTGTTATTTTAATTGATGACTGTTTTTTTCTGTACGCACGGGTAACTAATTTTTCTTTATCTCTGCCTTAGAAGTTTATTTAAAGTACAACTTTATACACAATTTTAATTAAAAAATTCCGAGTTTTAAAGTGACAAGTTCGTAAAATAAAATGTATGTTTAATTTTTATTAAACACGAAGTTTAAATATTTATAAAATCCTTACAGAAAAGTTAAAAAAAGTTTGAAGCTTTTATCATAATTATGTTTTAAGATTTTCACTCATAAAAAAAAATATTTTATGATTAAAAATTCAATAATAAAATTTTCAGCAAAAAAATTACATTTATATACGTTTGTAAAATTTTGTAGTGCTTTTTATTTGTCAGATACACTTATTTTTATAAATGACTTATAATTTCTTATTATATTGCTTGATTCATTAATTAAAAAAAAAAAAATTATGATATCAGACTGTAACTCACGAGAAATAGTTTTAAAAGAAAAACAGGTTTAAAAAATATTGCATACTTTTAAAAAGGTATAACTGTTATTAAGGGAGAGTATTATTTCAGTTGTAATAAATAATCATAAACGTAGGAATAGATTTGTGCAATATCGTTTGCACAACGATTGAAACACGTTAAAGTTTCACAAAAAATAAAAAGTTGGACTAACACAGAATATGCTTATAATTTTATATAAGCATATAATAACATATTTATGTTATGTAAATAAAATTGAAGTAGATGACAATAGTTCTATATTCAGTTACGTACTTTGAAATAGTTGCACAAGATTCCTAAAGATAGCAGTGTGGTAACAGGTATTGAGATCTACCTTAGTATAATAAACAAAAGATAGCGTTGTATGTTCAGATCGATGTGGTAGTATTAACATTTTTAATAGTTTCCAAATAAAAGTTATTTGTTACTTAAATAATTTTGAAGTATTTATAACAATTAAGAATCACGTAAAAAGTTGTTAAATTAATCTGATTTATTTAAATGAAGTAACTTAAATTCATGCGAAAAATTTAACTCCAAAATATTTGGAATAAAATTTAATTAGATATAATTATTTGATACTTTGAGAAATTTTAATGTTTAAAATGCACGTATACAGAAAAATAAAATACGGGCTGAAAGTTATTATTCAACAAATTTTAGAATAGGATTTTATTTCAATTGACACATTTCTGCTGACTGACTAGATATCGAATAAGGAAAATAATTGTTTTATATAAAGTTTTTAGATATGAGTAAGAAGCACAGCAATCACTGCGTTTTTTTTTATTACTTATTATAATCCCGAAAAATTTCGATCTTCACATTTCAACGGAAATATCCATTTTGATCATCCCTGAGTCTATTTTGGCTAGTATCGGCAAATCGTGCGTATGTGCGTACGTAAGTGTATATCTCGCATAACTCAAAAACGATTTGCCGTAGAATGTTGTAATTTTTTATTTAGGACTGTTGTAACATCTAGTTGTGCAACCTTCCGTTTTAATTGCAATCGACTGGACCAAAACTGTCCAACAATGCCCAAAGTTTGAGCTTTGGACTTTTTCTTAACTGCATTAATCGGCCCTCATTGAGAAATTTTTAACGATATATCATAAATGGTACTTATTTTGATTGGTTCCAGACTTTAGGCTAATAAAATTTTAATTAATGAAATATTTGGATGTTGTGATGGGAAGACAGATCCGTTCGAATCCGACTTCATTCCTTATTTTTTTAATTTTTTTTTTTTCTTAACTTAAATGTGTTGGTTTATTAATAATTATTAACCTATGATTGTAAAAAAAATCGCAATAAATAAAAATTTAATATTAACAAAAAAAAAAAAAAATGAAAGAACTAATGTAATAAAAAATATATACTTAATTTAATAGGTGTACAAGGTAGTTATGTGGTGTCCACATCAGTTTTTTTTGCTTTAGACAAACCACAAATGCTACGCGTTTTTCACCTTATAAAGAAGTATATTAAATAGCTTTTCACTGTGTCAATTTTTTTAATGTTTCTTATAGCAGAAATGTATGTAAAGTACTTGAGGTTCAAGAGACACAAATCACTAATAACTTTCCCTAATTGTTGGGACATTATTAATATAGTAATTCCCTAGGGTGAATATCACTTGCATCCCAGTTTATCACTTGACCTTTTTCCTGTTTATCCTCCGGGAATCACCGTCAGTTATTACTTCAGAGGATGAATAAGGATGATATGTATGAGTGTAAGTGAAGTGTAGTCATATACAGTCTCAGGTCGACCATTCCTGAGATGTGTGGTTAATTGAAACCCAAACACCAAAGAACACCGGTATTCACGATCTAATATTCAAATCCGTTTAAAATTTTATTAGTATTTTAACCTTAGAATTGTCGACTTCTAAATCAGCTGATTTGCGGTGACGAGTTTTCCACTAGACTAACCCGGTGGGTTTCACGTTTTCTACTAAGCCTTGTATGGTACTTGAAGGTAGTTATGTCATTTATGGAGTGACACAGGAATCTGCTGCGTGGTTACCTACAACTTTTATGGTACCTAATAGCATACATTGACAAAATATGCAGAATAAATGAACCACTTTACTTCACTAATATTACAATAATATCTCACTAATATCTCTTGCTACTAATTTTCACTTTATTTCATCTAAAAATATTAAGAAGCTGATATTTCTGGCAAAGAATTTAATTATCGTTAGAACCAATTAGTATTACATTATTATCTGGTAAATGTAAACAGCCATTTCTAGAGCTGTTGCATGTATCTGAATTAGTGTAGTTTAACCTTAAATTTGTTGTAAGCTAAAAATTATTTTATATTAATAAAATTCTTAAAATTTTATTTTTCTTGTTTACCATTAAGTTGGTTGTTTTAATGATTTGATGGTTTTAAAGTTTGTGGAAATTCTTTAACCTATTTCAAAGATATTAGCTGCCGGTTGATAAACCATTAAACCACCTTAATATTAATCTATAAAACTCTAAAAATTTCTATTAGCGCTGTAATAATACAAGTTTTCAATTTCTTTTAAATATATCCCATCTCTTTTCTTATCTCTTACAAGTGTTATGTATGTATATACATAACACATAATATGTATTTATAACACAAGTATGTATATTCATAAACATATGATATATATATACATATACGCGCAAACATACACACATACATTTTAGCATACATTTATTTTATTGTTTCCCAGAAACATTATCGTTGATAAATATTCAGTTTTAATAACGTCAGCTTATTTTTCCCTTCTGTTCTATTCGAATCAAAAAGGAGACATAGTTTCTATTAATATCTTTTTTAATTATTAGAATTAATAATTGCTGGAAATTATATTCGGAAAAGATATATTAATTAAAATTTTGCCTCAAAAAATATTAAAGATTTAGAAGAAAAATAAAACATAAAAAAAACTGTACCCGACGACACATTAAGTGTTACTATTTTTACATTAAAAGCGTTGTTTGTTTATTACATTTTATGGTGTTTTCATCATAATTTTGTTTTATCTATTACGTGAAAAGTGGTATAAAATATATAAAAATCGTATGATGAGACATCGTTGGTGATCATAAATTAGACAATAAAAAAGAGATAATATTAAACATGAGTACATCACTTCTTTAACATTAACAGATTTTATTTAATTTCAGAAATATGAGGAGGTTTTTAGGTTAAAAATGAAACATAGCGTGTTAAAATTAATTTTATATAAACATGATTTAATCCTGATTTTGTCAACTTCAGATGCTTGGCTTATAGTCTATTGAAGGTGAAGTCTGTTAAAATTTGATGTACGGCTGAAATAATCAAGTCAGTTTTTTAAATTAATATTTTATCGCACTCTATATAAAGTTTATCCTGAATAAAATAAGAGATTAATATATCCTGAATAAATAAGAGATCATTATGATCTAACGCGGAATCCCGTTTCTCAGAAGTAGTTAGTACATTATGGATTTTTTTTTCTAAAACTTTTCTTGTACTATTTAGACAGTATTTACGATCGGTTAATTGCTTAATAGTAATTAATGGATAGAAATATAATATAAAAACTGAAAAAAAGAATTGTGTTCATTTTTTTCAACTTATTTCTCGATCAGGCTGTAATGTGTGCTTCCAACAAAAAAAGCAAATTCTTCTGAGTTACTTTATTGTAACCTTGCAATATCTGAACTGTTATTTAGATTTTTTATAATAGCTTATTTCCAGTATAATAATTTATGTAATAATGAGAACGTTTATCACTTATTAATTTAACTCATTGTTCTAATTCTAATTATGAGCCTCAAAGATTTTCAATTATAAAATTCAAGTCCATTTTTCTTTCGTTTTTCACTTAAAAGAAACTGAAAGTTAGATATTAGTTTAAACGACAATTTTATATTTTCTTTAAACTAAATGTTTTATTTAATTTCCAATAAAAATTATATATGTTCATAATTCTGAATGGATAGACAACTTACGAGAGATTACCTCTAAAATAAAACACAGTTTCATTGTAATAAAATTATTCTTAAAATTTTATGAATATTTTCTCTTAAACTACATATCCTATATAACGCAATCTTATATACGCAACATATGGACGTGTATTATCGTGCAGCAGGACGTTAATGGATTGCTGGAGGAAAGCCTGTACGCTTCCCTTCTTCTGGCACCTTTTCTCCAATAGATGGGCCGTCCATATTAGATGCAGATTTCTCTAGGTCGGAGACTGTCTCGCAAGTATAAGCAATTTCAGCAACATGCTTTTGACTTTTTCTTCCCCTCGCCTACTAGTGGGGAACCACGGAGCCTTCGCTTCCCCGAAGGTTTCAAAGGACGCTTTCCGCCATCCATGACGTGGTCTGACCGGACCGGAAGAGCCGGAAGTCCTCCTCGACATCCCTGCTCGTTGACGCAATCAGACCGATAGCCCTCTGTTGCGTCCGAGTCATCTTTCCACCCATCCTTCCGTCCTTTGCGTTTCGTCAACAATTGACCCGCGCGCCGAAGTTCTTCCATCACCCCTTCAGCCAAGTTATCACTGCCACTACTGTCCGATAGGATGTCTTTCACCTGAACCCTGGAAAACTCCTTCCTAGTGGATCGTCGCCCCATCACAGGAGAGAAACCCTCTTCGTCTGGTGGAGACACTGCCTCTGAGTGATGTGGATCCGCAATAAGAGTAATAACAATATTGAAAAAAAATTAATTAAGTGAATGAAAAGTAAAATAAAAAAAAATGAATTTAAATAAATCGAAAATAATAAATCAAAAGTGAACTCGAATGTAAATAGTCTTTAACACAGTTCAAGTCCTAGTAAAGTCAGTTATTTTTGTATGGCATTGAATACTAGATCGTGGATACCGGTGTTCTTTGGTGGTTGGGTTTCAATTAACCACACACCTCAGGAATGCTAGAACTGAGACTGTACAAGACTACACTTCATTTACACTTATCACAGTGTTACACAGCTAGTTACCTAGTTACACAGCTGTGTAACTAGGCAAACAGGCCTTAGTTACCCTAGGCCCAAAACCGAACAATAAATATAAAATATTTATCTTACAGAAAATAAAACAACAAATCAAATAAACAAACAACAGAAAATAAAACAACGAACTCAAAACGAATAGAAATAACTAAATAGTAGTAAAAAACCACGGTAAAACAGCGGAAGTACGGAACATAGAAAAACACACAACCGTAACGGTGTAGAGCTCAGTCTAACTTCAAAGCAGGATTTTTGCATTACAGCAAAGTAACACTACTTTTGGAGTAAAATTTAAGAAATAAATACGAGAGTATATTCAGTGATTTCTATAAACTTTGTCATCAATATTGTTTTTTTTTAATTTTTTGAAAAGTTATTTTATTTGTTATTCTTTTAATTTTGTAATAGATTTTGAGAAATTGGTCTTTGTTTTAACTGAAAAGACTTTAAATCTTAATATAAATTAAATTTGTCTTTTTCACACTTGCCAGTAAATAACGACATAACTTATCTACGTATGTTTAAACAACCCAACCTTCTTTCCAGAATAATATAATATACTATTGTATTTAAAGAAACGAATAACGTAATTATAAAATTTAATCTTTAATATTTTTACAGAAGTTGATTAATATATATATATATATATATATATATATATATATATAAAATTAAATACTAAATAATATGTATATTTTTTTTTAAACATTGAGCGATAATTTATACATTTAAAAATGTTAAAAAAGCATTTAAATTAAGCAGATGTATTTACAGATTATTGGCTTTTCAATTCTGATATACTTTAATTTGAATCATGACTCCTAGCTTTTTTTAAACTGCAGAAAAAAATCGAGAATGAAAAGATAAGCCAATTACTAGAGGGCATCTGGTTGCACCTGGTAAAGCTATTGCCCACGCTTGTCGAGTTTGAAAAGTTTAAATCAGTAAAAGTTGAATAAGAAATGTAAAAAAAAAATACGAGTGTCTTTATATGTATATTTAAACATAATCAGTCACGGAGTAGGTGGGGCAGATGTTTTCGGAAATGAAGCAAAAGCGGTTAATTAAGCGGTCGTAAAAGTTAGGAATAGATCTCCTCGTACTCGCGTACAATCTTACGACCGTGATAGACATAGATGGAAAATAGCAGGTGATCCTACAAAGTACAACATAATAAAGTTTGTAATCATCAGCTGAAATTTTCTGTTGTTCTATTAATTAATAGTTATATTAAAAGCTGTCTATCTGTCCGTTTTAGTTTTGGCTTTGTTTTTAATTTCTTCTTTTTTTGTTTTTTGTTGTATCTTTTTCATTCATTTATATCTGGATGTAAGCTATTTTTAAAAAAACCCATTGAATCTTGGGACTTGTTGACACCTTCCAATTAGGAGAATAACTCTTTTTTTATAGTCTTCTCATACCATTAACAAGATCGGACATGTCAATCCTACATTGTTATAACTCCATTCTAAGACACCTATTAACACTATTGTATGATACTGTACATTAGTACAACTACAAGGTTCCGCTCATTTAAATTCAGAGTAAAACCAAACTATTTTTTATAATATGCATCTTAAATGTATTAAATGATAATTTAATCCTATTAATTAGTTCTTATTTTTATTTAGAATGATTTTATAAGAATATATTTACAAATTTAAGGTAATTAAAAATACATTAAGTGGGAATTTATCAGTGAAAAAGGTTTTGTGTTCGTTACCAAAATTAGTAAATTCATTTGAACAGTTAAATTTATTCATAAATCTGATAAAATTCAAAAAAATTAAATTATAAATTTACCAATAGAAGAATATAAATAATTTTAAATATATATGCATTAAATTATTAAACTTATAGGCTTATAATTTTATTAATTTGTTGTACAGGGTTATCATAAAAGAATGGTGCGGTTTTGAACATGGTTTAAATTAAAGCAGAATTACTTACAGTTTATGTTTTTTATTTTTCAAATTTGTCGTCTCAAACATTTTTTTACATAATTAATAAATTTCAATATGTGCTCCCTTACTAGCTCCACAAATGTCCAAACAATACTCAACTTCTCTCCAAACATTAATTAACATTTCTTCGTTAACGGTCGTCATTGCTTCATTAATCCTGTTTTTTAAGCGGTTTAGGTCGCGAATTTTATGTGGATAAACAACGCTTTTGATGTACCCCCGCAAGAAAAAATCGCAAGGTGTCAGGTCTGGACTCCTTGAAGGCCAAAGTACGGGTCCTTGCCGGCCTATCCATCGATCTCCAAATTTTTCGTTCAAAGCGTCCGTGACCGACGCATTGAAGTGCGGGGGAGCACCATCTTGTTGGAAATGAAGTCGATGAATATTTTCGAGTTCATCCGGCTGAGGAAAGCAATAATCGGTTAACATGTCCAGAACTCCATTAATTGTTTTTTCAGCAAAGAAAAAAGGCCCTATTACACGATTTTTCATCACGCCACATCAAACATTAACTTTAGACGAATCGCGTTGTTTCTCGATAATTGCGTGTGGGTTTTCAGAGCCCCATATTCGTGAATTGTGTCTGTTAACACATCCATTCACGTGGAATGCAGGTTCGTCTGTAAAAATTATATCGTCTAAAAATGATTCGTTTTCACTTATTCTGTCCAACATTTCAACAGCGAAATTTCAACGTTTTACACCATCATCGGGTTTCAATTCCTGCAGTATCTGGATTTTATAAGCGTGCAATTTCAATTTTTTATGTAAAACTTGTGAACTGTTGATTTTGGAATACCTAATTCGACGCTTCGAGGGGGGATGGACTTCCAAGGACTTCTAATTGCCGATCGTCTAATTAGTTCAAACGTTTCGTCCGGTACACTTGGTCTGCCGGTTGATTTCTATTTCTTAACCGATCCGGTTTCTTCGAATCGTTGAACCGACGTGTTATGTTATTTTTGTGCGGTGAATCTCTTCCTAATTCACGTCGAAACGCACGTAGAACTAAAATTACGGATTTTAATTCAGCCATCAATAAAACACAGTTTGCTTCGTCTTTATCCGAGAACATAGTAACTCGCTAAACTCACCGCAACAACAATACAAGAACTGACGTTGTGGTTACAACTGCTGATAAACAAACTTTTGGGTTGGAGGCTTTCAGGGATACCAATATAACATCTAGAAATTTCCCTACAATCTTCCTATGAATTACTGAAACCGCACCATTCTTTTATGATAACACTGTATTTTGATTTTAGAAAGAAATCTTTTCAGTTAGTTAAATGTTGTGATGCTGTTCTGTATTCCTTTTGTTCTGTGCTAATCATTTAATCTCAACGCGTTTATTACGTCTTACAAGTTCTATTACCCCTTAAAATTGTTCCATTCTTCCTCTATATTCATCTTTCTCTAAATTTTTAACCTTCTACACATCTTTCAATCACCAAATTAATCAAACCTAGATTCCAATTCACGGCCTACCGATCCTCAGTTTATCTCTTTAAAAAAATTCTGCACAGACATCTATCCTCTCCTATTTTTCTTACACCTCTTTAAATTTTGAAGCGCTCAAGTGATTTTATTTTGAGAGTCCGCTTAATTTTTATTATCCTACTACAGAATATATTTTTTAATACCATTAACTCAAAATACCGTCATATCCTTATTTATAGCTACTCATGTAGTTCAGTCCAAGCTTTAGAAGATTTGTATTCTAGACATCCTATCGTCACCAAAATCTATTATGCAACCGCTGAGTTGAACCATCGCGATACACAAGTGAGTTTCTGGTGGATCTCTAGCCACGTGGGAATTTCGGGTAATGAACGTGCAGATTCCGCTGCTAAAGATGAATGTAGTCAACCGTCCATTATCATTCGTGTTACTACTTTCGACTTTAATTGTACAAAAACACTTTTCGAGCAATTTGTCAATATGACTGGACTATTACAATAGATAACAAACTCCGACACGTTAAAGTTACTGTATTGCCATGGGACTCTTCATGCAGAAATATTCGTCGAGAGGAAGTGGTTCTCTGCCCTTTGCGGTTAGGACATAAAAGAATCACTCACGAGTATCTGATATCTGCAGAAAACGAACCACTATATTTACGATGTGACTGCCGCTTGAATGAGCGCCACATCCCCGTGGATTACATATGTTATGCGGTCTTGCGTTGTAAATTTAATTGCCCAAAAATATTTTCAAATCCTGTGCAATGATAAGGAATTTTTTGACCGGGTGTTTTTATTTCTATTTCTATTTATTTTTAGTTAAAATATTTAAATACATTTGTATTTGTTTTTATTTATTTCTATTTCGGGATTTTTTATTACCATTTAATATTTTTGTTGTTTTAATTTTTTTTTTGTATTTGTTATGATTTCATGTTAGTTCTTATTCTTTTTGTTATCCGAGAAGTGATTGCTCTTGGACTTCCTTAATTTTTTTTAATTTTAGTTTCGTATTTTCTTTATTTTCTTTTTAAAGTATTACTTATTTTTAAGATTTCGTCTGTAAGTAATTTTTTAGTATCTTAGCTGTTATAATAGTTGTAAGTTTTCTGTTTTTTAATATTTTAGTTTTAATTTACTTTCTTGTTTTTGTTTTGCTATATGTATTTTCCTGGCGATAATAACGCCTTTCCGCTTTCTGTTTTTCATATTGTACCTGTTTCACAACGTAAATTGCTACCCCTCCACTGAAATACTTTGGTTTACAATAATTGGATGATCCACTCAATCTTAAACCAGCAGTCACCTTACAATTAGATGAATTATTCTTTTTTTTACAGTTTCCTCATACTAATTAATAAAAATAAATAAATTTATAAATTCGTGGATTTTTTTAAATTTATTAATTTTTTATAATTTTTAAATGTATATATAATAAGAGCAGAACTCATTTTCAAAGAAAATTCATACAATTTCTAAGATGAATTAAATTTCATTTAATGCATCTTCTCTCACATACTGTATTTGTCTATGAAATTTATGTATCCTAGTAAGTGTTTAGGAGAAGTTAAACTGATGACGAGATAATTTTCCTGTTCTTGCTTTCTTTGGTATAATAAAATACACTTATTTAAAAATATTTAATTGTGTTTTTCCAGTCTCATAAATTTAGCGTTAGTAAGCTTTGTCAGTCCTTTTTCTTCCAGGTAGTACAGTAACTCAGATGGAATATTTCATTTCCTATTGCGTTATTCTTATTCACGTCTTTTATAGCTCTATCTAATTCAGATCATATATTTGAAATCATCGTCAATTTTTTTTTCCTCCACAGGTGGTTAGAAGTTAATTTTTTCCACTGTATGGTATTTCTAGTAGTCCTGTTAACCGTTAGCTCTTCTTTCTTTCAATAATACAAGTTTTCCATTCCTATTTCTGATAATAATATATTTTGACTTCATTTCTCCAAAGTTCTCAGTTATTTTTTTACAACTACTTTTCCATTAATTATTCTTTTCTCATTAAATTATTCTTTAACCAGTCTTCCTAATTTGTAATTCCTATTAATTTCATTTCTTACATGCCAGTAAAAGTTTATAATAATCACTTTTTTCGCTCTTACACTTTCAGCTAATTCATCAGGTTTAGTATATTTCTCATTTTCTAGAGTATTCAAGCCAATTTCTCCTCTTATTTATTCCATTTGTTTGTTTTTCAACCAAATCTTCTCTTATAGTAATTATTGTTTTCAAATTTTAGCTTTAAATTATTATTTTTTTAACATTCAGGATGAAATGTAGTTTAGGGTGAAAAACTAAATTATAAAAGTTAAATATAATTTGTGCCTAATTCAAAAGGATCTTTTAAAAAAATAAAAGCTATTCTAGACAAGAAAAAGGAAAAATAACATTTATTGAAGTCATTTTTCTGGAGCATATCTTTCACTATCGAGAAAATGGTGTCGAAGGAATCTAAAAAAAAATCATATCAATCAGTTTGATGTTTTGTAGGCAAAGTAGAGTTAAAAGAAAAAAAAGTGATTTTACTTATCTTTATAATAAAATAAAGTTTTTTTTTTTACAACAGTTAAGAATTTTTATATTGCTTCAATATGTCTTAAATGATATTTTATCAAATACGCGGTCAGCAAGTTCGTTCCTCCAACTGCTCAAGGTAGGCGACCGGATCCGTTTGCACTCAAAAATTTTAGGGGAGAACTCCTTATCCCAGCCTTTTAACCTTAGACTGCTTCGCTATTTTCAGAAACTAAGCTTATCTGTTCCGAGGATTCTCGGAAAGGAAATAGGGTATGGCTCTCCTTGGCTGCGCGCATCCCTAAAGATTGAATATTTACCATTTCGAAGATGTAAACGGGACCCACATTATCCATCTGCTACGGACCAATTTAACAAGATGACTAAGAAGTACAACGGTTACTCACACATCTATACAGATGGCTCTGTCTCGGCCGAAAGGTGTGGCTGATCAATAATACTCCGTGATAACGAGATAATATATAAAATTAGTGCCTATTCTTCTGTGTTTTTTTGCCAGGACTACGCAATTTATTCTGCTTTGAGATTTATTTAAACCGGTAGTAATGACAGCTTCCTTACAATAACTGACTTTATGAGTGTACTTGAGACCTTGAACTGCAGACGATCTGAACCCATCATTCACAAAATCTATGACATCCTCTCAGAGCAAAAAGGTTAATGGTATTCGTGCGGGTCCCGAGCCATTGCGGCATCCTCGGGAACGAATTCGCTGATGAGGTTCCCGAGAGAGTGGTAGTAAATGTCCTCCAATTAGGATTAACATGTAAGAATGACTTGAAGACAGTCCGTGTCTTCAAGTCATTCTTACAATTTTACAATTTCTATTATATTTAAATTTGTATCCAGATTGGTGATTGAATGCTTATTGATTATTAAGTGGTCTGCAAGATTTGAGAAGTCTAACTTGTTGTTTTTACAAGATCTAAAATGTTCTGCAAACCTTGCCCTAAATGATCTACTAGTTTTACATATATTTATATATTTTCATAAGTTGATTACAATTACGTACTCAATAGAATAAGTTCTGGCTGCTGAATTGTCCCACGGCCTTACATGGCATCCGGGAATACGTCTTTGCGACACCTTTTACTCAAACAACAGAAGAGACCAAGTCATCCTAACTTGGCTGAGGATTGGGCACACAAAACTAACCCACTTCCATCTGTTTGACTCTCCTCAGCAGAACTGTGAGGCGTGCAAAGTAAAATGGTCCGTAAACCACTTACTCATAGATTCCCCAATGTTCGGGTCTATTCGACGACAATTAAACGTGGGTTCAGATGTGAAGGGTTTACTCAACCGGAAGAAATAGGAACATCACCACTAGTGGTTTTCTTCCGGTTGTTGTTTGTTGTCTAGTTATTTACGATCACTTTTATTTAACTTACTAATGATTGTTATCGTTGATCCGACTATAAGAAAAAAATATATGTATGTACTTTAAAAAAGTGTAATGATATACATTAACAATTATTCCCATATGAAATGATGTTTATTAGATGGGAAAGATACTTATAAAGAACCAGTACATTAAACTGGAGAAAGGATAAATCATAATTCATTGGTACCGCCTCTATTTTTTTTTCTGTTTAGCCTCCGGGAATCACCGTCTGATATTACTTCAGAAGATGAATGAGAATGATATGTATGAGTGTAAGTGAGTGAGTGAATGTGAGTCTTGTACAGTCTCAGGTCCACCATTTCTGAGATGTGTGGTTGATTGAAACCCAACCACCAAAGCACACCGGTTTCCACAATCTAGTATTCAAATCCGTATAAAAGTAACTGCTTTTACTAGGATTTGAACGTTGCAACTCTCGACTTCCAAATCAGCTGATTTGGGAAGACGCGTTCACCACTAGACCAACACGGTCGGTGGTACCGCCTCTATTAGTATGATCTTAGTTCACTAATTTTTTTTTTTTTTTTAATAGATTGTACGTCTTTCTCTAGTTTTATTCACTGAAACTGTTTAAAAATTTATATAGTGTTATTAATTGATTTAAAAGTAAAATTAAGAAAATTAATATGTGACAAAATAATTTTTATTCAAACTTAACTTTAAGAATATAATAAAAACTTATTACAAAAAGATTTTAATATTAATAAAATTAAAAAAAAAAAAAAACAAAATTACATACAAATAAAATATATGTAATATACATATTTAAATCGTAATATTAAAGAAAAATCCTTAGATATTTGATTAGCCGTAGTCTTAGATTTGAAGACAGAGAGCATAAGTGTTATCGAACATCAGTGAAACTGAATGTAATTTTGAATCTCTTTGTCATCATTTGAGGCCGCGAATAATGAATCTACTAAGTGATTGTTATTTATTTATCTTATGGTACATTGATGTGCTGTGTCCAATATATTAAACGTAAACATTCAAACAATTACAATAGCAAGTGTATATATATAATATTTACATAGGTATAATAATTATGACCCACCGGGTTGTTCTACTGGTGTACTCGTTTTCCCAAATCAGCTGATTTGGAAGTCGAGAGATCCAGCGTTCAAGTCCTAGTAAACTCAGTTATTTTTATACGGATTTGAATACTAGATCGTGGATACCGTTGTTCTTTGGTGGTTGGGTTTCAATTAACCACACATCTCAGGAACGGTCGAACTAAGACTGTACAACACTACACTTCATTTACATTCATACATATCATCCTCATTCATCCTCTGAAATATTATCTGAACGGTAATTACCGGTGGCTAAACAAGAAAAATAAAGGTATAATAATTATAAAAAATAACATCATTCTATAAATTTTCTTAAAAACCTGTTAGGTGCCTGTTACAAGGAAGTAAACGCAACATAAATTTAGAAAAATATAAACCTGTGCTTGAAAATATTTAAAAAAATTCCATATATATATTTATAGATAGATCTTTCTTAAATGGCTTTGTTTCCATTTAATACCTTGGATGACAGATATAAGAACAACTAAAGTACGGCGTTTTTAAATAATTTTAAAAACTAGTCAAATTACTGAAGACAAAAAAAAATAATAATTTTACCAAAATTCATTATTTCTGAAATGTTAAGGCTCTTTGAACCCATTTCAAACGCACGATTTTCTGCTGCCATTTTTCTACTCTGATACTGAAAAATTCAACGATAAAACATTCTTAAATTCAAATAACACAACTCGTTTACAGTATCTGTATTATTTACAGCTTCATATTATTGTATTTTGATGTTGAGATCATAAATTGAAATAACAAAAATTTGTCTTTGTAAGTATAACTAACAGTCATATTTTTTTTTATATGAACGACTGTGTTAATTATATTTGTTGAAAATGGTTTCACCCGTAAAATTAAACTTAAAATTCTATTATATGAAGCGTTACTTAGAAATTTTCATAACTTTTACCTTAATTCTACACATCCCTCTCATTAAAAATATATTTTTAATTTTTACTGCCTGAAGACTCTAAACATATCACCTAAAAATATAAACAAAGGTGAAATATCAGTTCTGACACTCATACCCTTTTCTTAACTGCATCAGTTTTTAATTATTCACGAATGATGCATGAATATAAATATGGTAAAGAGAAAGTTTTTTAAGTCCTGAAACAACTAAGCATTAATTATTGTACTGAAACAATTACTAGTATTAATAAAGAAAAAAATTTCTAAAACTTCGTAAACTATTAAGAATAGTTATTTTTCTAGGTTGAGCAAATCGCAAATCACACGCGCGCGCGCACACATGTTTATATATATAATATTTAAAACAATGACTTGCGTTTTATCAGTACTATTAAAACGAAATGGAGTTACTTTACTACCCTACTTAATAATTTTATCTTTATAATTCTCAATAAATCACTTATAATAGTTTAGAAGATATATATATTTATAAAAAACTTCTCTAATAAAAATCTGGGTTAAGGAAATATTTGGTATAACTTCAGATAATTGTTACTATAAGTTTATTGGGTCATTGATTTAAAATACTTAAACGACTAGTATTAAGTAGAACCTTTTCACCTGATTATTAGTCTAAGTTTAAAATATGGTTATTTGGTGAATAAATTTGCATTCAAATTATATAGCTCAGTAACGAGAAAAAACAAAACAAAAATAAAAGCAGTAATGTTTCCTTTTACATGATTGCAGAAGAATTTTCAAACAGTAATTTACCGTTTTTGTATTAAGGAAACCTTGACATGAGTATAACATTCGCTAGTCATTCCATACAAAACAACTACAATGAATTCTTTAATAATCTTAATACTATAAATAAATTGTAAAGACCTAAATATTATAATATAACTTCTTAAAATCTCAATAAACATTTGAAACAGGTAACTTACATAACATTACCTAATTTAGGAGAATAATCAAGCCAATTTTTTAAAACTAATTTTAAATAACTTTGCGATGTAAGAAATGAAGACTTTACAGTCTTTCTTATATATAAGCAGTTATTATTTTATTATCAAAATCGTACTGAGTAAAGTTATATTTGATTTTCTTAAATACAGTTTCAAGTAGGCTATTATTATTACAATTAATATATTTTTATTATTCATTTTTAAAATCATAGATGTTTCTATCATTAGCAGTGGCGGTGCGGTTTATTATAATGCATTGTTTCACGACAAAAAGGTTCTGACCTACATTAATACGTCGCTTTTAGATCATCAGTTACAATTTTTATTATGGTTATAATTTATTTAAAATATATGAAATACTACAACCACCAATCAGATTTGCTTTCTCTGAGTGAAATGATGTTCCTCAGCAGACAGTTCCATAATATATTATATGAAATTCTCCATTGTCGACGGTAGTTCGATGGACTTGGTGTAGTTGTAAAATTCTATGAGGAAACTATATTTCTGATCTTCCTTTTTTTCGTAGTATGTTTGGGATTGAATGCTTATTATTATTTTAATTATTATACTATAATTACTGTATTCGTAAGTGACTTGCATATTATATGTATAAAAACCAGTTATAGTATCAGACACTACAATGGTGGTGATCGTTTCCTACACACTCTTCATACCATATTCCTGCCTACCAAGATTAATTAATTACTATTTCCGAGTTCTCTTCTTATCATACCTTCGTGATGTAAACTAACAGTCCAATTGGAATGTAAAAAATTCCTCTTTTTCATAGGTTGTCTATTCATAAATTCGTTTTGGGAATTTGGTTATATCATTCTACATGTATGGAGGTAAAAGTGACCAGATTTCAAGTTAAGTCTTAAAATTTATTTTAAGCAAGAGGAGTTTATGATGTGAAAGAACTAAACTAGTATAAAATCATGTTCTGCTATGCAAGTTTAGATCACACTTTCAAATTACAAGTATTTGATTTTGTGCATTTAAACAAGTATAAATAATATATGATTATCGCATTAGATGCAAAATAGATCAATTTTTGTGCAGTAAGATAAAAGGTTTTGAAATAGTTCTTTGAAATAATTTAAAAGAAATAATGATTTTTGAGCCAATAACTCAGTGCTGTTAGTTATACTAATTACGTACAAATGTAGTAGTGAAGGACTTATATCCTAAATTATACAGCATTTATACCAGCTTATTTTGTATTTGATAAATCTAAGCAAGCATTATTTAGAGCAATTTTGTTAAACAAGTAATTCTGCCTCCTTTATATTTTAAATGATATATATATATATATATATATATATATATATATATATATATATATATATATGTGGTATGATATATATAGTATGGTATATATATATATATATATATATATATATATATATATATATATATATATATATATGGTATCCGAAAAAGAACTCCGGGGTTTCAAAAACGAATATAATTTTTATTTTGCAGCACTATTGTTTTTTATGCGTAATTTTGAAGAGACAAATATTAAGTTTTAATTTACACATTCCCTGTCAGATAGCAACTGTGTTAGACTATTGTATAAGCCAAGCTGATATGAGCTCCGGTTTCAGTACCACGGCATCACTACAAGAGAAAGCTCAATACGTGTACTGATTCGCAGATACAAAATCAGTCTGTCGTACAAAAGAATTGTACGCCAGTCTATCTTGAAGATTCTACGAGTTACAAAAGTATACGTAAATGGTGTGAACAGTTTTTGGAAATCAAAATCGTTTTGAAAGGACACTCACCACGTAGACCTAAAACAAGTGCCAAAAACACTGAAAAAATTTAACCGTTTTCCTAACAAAGTCAAAAAAGTTCGCTTCGTATTGTTAGTTTTCAACTAAACATTCTAAAAACTTGTCCATGATATTCACAAGCGATTGAAACTGTAACTATTCCATGAAATTAAACCTAAAATAAGCCACGGAGGTTTCAATTTGTAACATGTTAGACTTCATTTCTACTGATGAAAACTACCTGCAACTCATTTTATTTTCTGATGAAGCAAGTTGCATGCTTACGAAATCGTGAATGGCCATAATTGTCGAGTAATTGCTCAGAAACTCTCCTAGAATTGCATAACCGAATTTTTGGGCCATTTCTTTTCATGAATAGGTTGTAATAACCTATTACAACCTATGTAATAACTATTACGTGTACTATACCCGTAATGGGTATAGTACACGGACATGATAGAGAACTTTGTGTTTTGCACAAATTGAAAATATGGACGACCTAATTTTCCAACACAATGGAGCCCCTCCACATCATGCAGACGTTATGCAGACTGGGCTCAACGACAGTTTCCAGAAGCCCAGATAGGCAGAGAAACTCCTGTCACTTGACAGCGAAGTCCGATTTGACACCGATTAATTTCATCTTTTGGGGTATACAAAAAAAAACTCCAATCACTTGAACACCAGCACCAAAAAATAACAGGAGGCGTAGAACCAATTTCTACAGACATGCTCGCGTGAGTGTGTAATGAGATGGATTGTCGTTTGCCGTTAAATTAAGAGATAAAAAAAATTTGACTGTATTTTCATCTTTAAATCACATACATTTGTAATTCTGATTGTCAAAAGTAAATTTAATTAAAATCGTGGAGTTCTTTTTCGGACACCTGGTGTGTGTGTGTGTGTGTGTGTGTGTGTGTGTGTGTGTGTGTGTGTATGTGTGTGTCATTAGATAAATACTGCACCTGTATTTTCAGACTCAAACGCTAGATTATGATGGGAGGGAACATAGGAGGTTCTTCTTAGATATTGACTGAAAGCCCTGCTTTCCCTTCAAAACATTCAATTCTAAAAAAAAAAAATAGTAATATTCTAATGTACTAAAAAAAGTATACCAAAAATAAAAAATAAAAAGGTGTTTACTCAGTCAATAAATTGTAGTGAAATATTCACTCTCTCTTCTCTATATACATAGGTTATCATTATGATTAATTAGTTTTTAAATTGTAAAATAATATAATTTTTATTGGTTTTTTGTAACCATCTTATATAATAATTCAAATTACCTGAATATGCTACTACGTGAATTTATGTTTAATTATTTTAAATTAATTTTTAAAATTAATTACACTTATAAAACCAATTTCTGAATATTTTCTTCTTTTAACAGTTCTTAACCGAAATGATAATTATTTTGATCCCAAAAATTTCTTGGTCAAGGAATTTCCTTGCTCACAGAGTAAAGCCAGAGAAAATTGTTGCTTAAAGCTTAATAGAATAAATTTTCAAAATAAACATTTTTAGCAAATTATTTAATTTTTTTAAAAATCTTATTTGTTTAATCTCTTTTAAATTTTGTTTGTTATTTTCTAGTATATTTTACGCTTTATCTTTAAAGCAACGTAGTATTTTGAAAACTGGAAATTAACGAATCCATTATTTGGAAGTTGATTTTACTAGTTATTTTTTTTATACTTGTGTAGGATTACACGGATTCGCGTAATCCTTATCAGTCTCTGTGCGACCAGTCTTAGATCTTGCGAATACTCGTGATAGGAAGGGTCACTTTTTATTCGAATTGGTGGGAATCAGGTAAGTTGTTCGTTTGTTTTTATTGTTGTAGATTCTTACAATAAGTAGTTAAGGCTGACTAATACAACTTATAACACCAAGACATCAATTTCTACGGCTTCTTTTTTTACAGAATTTTGTATTTTCTAAAGGTACCAATAAGTGATAAAGAATCTTAAACAAAGCTTACTTTTGAGAATTTTTGTTTATTTTTAATGTTATAACACAAATTTGTATTAATAAAATATGATTTATTTTCTTTAATAACTTTTTTCTGTATTTTTAAATATTTACTTAAAATACTTTCATTCTTGATAAAAATTAACTTCTCTCTGCCTCTCTCTCTTTTTCATTCTTGTTATTTCTGTGATTTCAATTTTCTTTTAATTTTTTATATTCCTGAATTGATTTCTTCAATATGCTTCTAACAAAAGTTGCAAACATCAAGAAATTACTAATTTTTTCCTCTCCATCTATGAATCACAAAACCTTGCCGATGGTGAGGGGGCCTGAGTCCACAGTGACGCAGAGTAGCTGGATCGAAGGTGCAACCATATCGGAGAGCTATTTGTTGAAAACCAGACTAAAAGAATAATTCCTGAAAGAGGGCAGCAGCTTTTTCAGTAGTTGTTAAGGGCGTAGATCAGGAGGGCTTAAACGGCCATATCAAATTTATTCAATCTTCTGTATACTGTACAGTTAAAAGCAATGGAAAACTATAGCTGTTTTTTTTCCAAAAAAATGTAGCTCTCTACATTTTCATGTAACAAAGATAGAGGCGGAATATCTTGTTAAGATATTCCGGAGGTAAATTAATTCCCCGTTTGGATCTCCGGATGGGGACTAAAGGAAGGGGTCGCCAGAAAATTAAAAAATAACATTCTATGAGTCGGAGCATGGGATATTAGAAGTTTAAAAAAGGTTGGTACGTTAGAAAATTTAAAGAGTTAAATGGATATGTCAAATTTAGATGTAGTATGAATTAGCGAGGTTTGGTGGGAAGAAGAAAACGACTTTTGATCAGGTGATTTTAGAATAACTGAGCTTTAAATAAAAAAATAATTATACTTATCGCTTAAGTTAAATTATTGAATCAATAGTTTAAAATTATTTTGACATCGGTTGTAAATAATACAATAATAAATAGTAATGAATAATAATAACCATAGAACTGGGATATATAATATTTTCTTGATCAACAATATTTTCTTTGAAAAAGTTAGTGCATATTTATCTTAATACATATAAATATATATATATATATATATGTTTACTAGTAAATCGGGTAATCTATATAGCTTTTTGTATGTAACTCATATAGATTAGGATATGTTTAAAAGTGTTGTTCGTAAGCCCTTATGACGTCCAGGTGTATTCATTAGCGAGCATCTCACTCCAGTGAAGGTTTAATGTACATAATGCATAAATATCAGAAATCTATTCCGATTGGGATCGACAATTTGCTAAAATGAATAAATAATACATAAATATCGGAATATATTCTGATTGAGATCGATAATCCGCTGCAAATGAGTATATTTATATGTTGTATGTACGTGTATGTTTGTTTTGTATGTATGTATATGTGCATGTTGTGCGTGTTTGTACATGCATGTAGTATAATAACCAGTCTGTAAATTCTTTAAAAGTGTAAAGCAATATGAACGTGATGTAAGAATTACATTAATATGAAATGCATAGCTTGTAACAATATTACATTAATCAACAGATTAAAAAGTAACAAGAGATATTAATTATAACATGAAATTATAATAATAATATTAAGTATAAATATTAAATCAAATAATATATTTTTTAAATCTAAATTAAATTATCTAATTATTTATTTAAATAATAAAATTTATGTTAATCTTTAAAAGTTGGTAAAAAAAACATAATTTATGTATAGGTCTTTTTAGTGAACCATCAGCTTTGTGTACATATAAAACACTGACTAAATTGTCAGAACCCGGATAAACCTGGGTTACAACTCCATGCTTCCAATGCATGGGTGAATTGTTTTCGTTGGTGATCACAAAATTTGATCTCCAACCGAAAGGTTAGTGTGGGAAAACGCCAATTGTTGAAGATATTGTTGTTGAAGATAGTGTAGATTGTCCTTTGACCATCGTCTCCAAATGGATTATAAAAATTTGTGGAGTAGTTGTCATCAACCTAACCACGTTATTTCAACCCTTTGATAATTGGGTTCAAAAAAAAGATGTGAGAGGACATCCAATAAGAAAAAGTTCCGGTGAAAGTGGTACTGGATTTCTATGATCTGTGGAAATAGAAAAAGTAGAGGGAGAGTTAAGACAAGCCTCAATTTGTGTCAACACTGTATAAAATTCCTCAAAGTTGAGAATTGTTTTTCCTGTTACACGACGTATATGATATTAGATACTTTTGATTGCACTTTCCCATAAATCACCAAAATGGAGAGATTAAGGAGGAATAAAGGACCAAGTAATCCCTTGTGATGTTGAAAAATTTGAATATTTGTTTTAAATCTTTCTGACTTTAAAAGTTGATACAAGCTAAACAAAATATTTGTAGCAGAATGAAAGTTAGTAGAGTTGTCAGAAAATATTTTAGCAGTATATCTCTGCGTGAAATGAATGTTTAAAGGCGGAAATAAGTGATTGAGAAGTCAAATCAGAAACCAACTCTAAATTAATAGCCTAAATGGCTAAACATACAAAAAGCGCTGTATAAACTTTACTCAGTGTTTTAGATCTATGCCCGCCATGACGAATTATAATTTGGCCAATATAATATACTGCGCAAGAAAAGGATGTTCGGGAAGGAATCACTCTAACAGGGGTGATTTGCTAAGTTGTTGGGATTGAGTTTTTGCATCAAACCTAAAGCAAGTTAAATTCTTATGAATGATTGACGAAATGGTTCTTTTTGCATTTATTATCTAGTATAACTGTCGCAACAAATGATGTGTTAATTGTACATCAGAATGTAAGAGTCTTAACTGTTGAGAGTTGGTAATTAATTTCGTAACGTTTGTACTAGGGTGTAAAATGATAGGATGTTTAACGTGATATTGTAGGAGAGAACATTAAAGTCTGCCAGCTACACGGATTAGACCTAAATCATCCAAGAATGGATCTAGAAAACTAAGCTTACTTTATTTATCAATAACCTGATTATTTTTAAGATTCTCTATCTCATTATTGAAATACATGGATTGTGGCTGACATATGAAAAAGTAAAGAGTGCGTTCTAATTCCTTAGTGGTGCAAAAATTACGTTTAGACGGTTTTGATGTAATATTGTGAATAAATCTGAAACAGAAGCTATATGTTTGTAATAAAGCATGTAAAGATGTAAAGACCTTTGTGTGTAATCACATACAAAATTAGATACATAAAAAATTAACATAGTTTTACGCCTTTCTAATAAGCATTCAGGATTTAAATTATCATCATTAAACGCAATATTACGATCCGTTGCCCAATGGTAAGAAGATTGTAATAGCCAAGGAGGACCATGCCACAACAGTGACATATCAAGTAATTTGCTTGGTTAGCAACCTCTGGACAATACGTCTGCTGGATTATCAGAGGATTTGGTGTAATGCCAGTTGGTAATTGAAGTGTTCGGCTGAATTTCAGAAACTATTACCTATAAATACTTTCCATCTCGAAGAATGTCCATGAATCCAGCAAACTGCTATTGTGGAATCCGTGCGTATCTTGTCAAATTGTATCTTTAACGCAAAAGATACCTTCACGAATAAATGCGTAAGTAGTAAACAACCACAGAGTTTAAGTTTGGGTAATGTGATTTGTTGTAAAAGGGGGCTAGTTTTGATTTAGAACATAGTGGATTAGATGTAATTATATAGTTGGCGAATGAGGTGCGTATATAAAGGCAAAAACCCGTAATAGAGGCATCAGAAAATCCATGTAATTGAATAGAATGAATTTCACTACTTTGTTAGAATTGATGGATCTACTTATCTTAATTGACTCAATTAAATATAATTTATTATACTGGAAGCCATCCAATAAGAATCCAGATTTTTTTAATTAAATATTTTTAGTTTATTATGTAACATTTACTGCTAGATCTCCTACTACCAACTAAAAGTCTTTTGATTTTTGTATTGCGGACAACTTTAAGTTTTAATTTTTAAGTAATATTTACTGTAATGTGAAATTGTTAAAATTAGTTTAATTAGTATAAGTTATAAAATAAAACAATATTTTTTTAAATTTATTATTTATACTAAATCAGAATTTTAATTTTTGTTGTTTTGTTAAAAAAAAATAAAATTGTTTAAAGATTTTATTACCCCAAATCTATTTACTTATACAGATTATATTTAATTCTTGTCAGCATATAGGAAAAGAATTTTTATAGCATATATTTCCTTTAAAAAAGGAAAAAATTTTTCACTACTATTGTTCAGTTTTATCGTTCACTTGAAAAAATATTTTTAGAATAGATTATTTAAAAAATTGCATATTATTGTTTAAAAGACTACATATTTAAGGATATAAATTTAATTTATAACGGAAAATAAATGAAGTTCATGTCCACGTGGATCGGACATGTTCCACACTTTTATATAGTCATCACAATTGATCATCTTTGTTTTGAACGAATCATCCTTGTTTTAAATGGCTCATTCGTTTACTTTCTTGGCATCATTACTTTCCTGGCTATGCTGCAAGAAGGAAAGTATGGTAATCAGTTAAATAATGGAGTAGGGTTTTTTTGGCAATTTTCAGCATCTCATGATCAAGGAATCCCAAAAACGAAACAAGTAGGGAACAATTTTTCGCACATGTATCGGCTTGTTTGAAGCTTAATAATTTTTGACTGGATAAATCGATTTTGATCAAATTTGGTACAGAGACTAGTGTGTATAGGATAATTTGATGTTAAACGTTTGGGAATAATATATGCAAGAGATGGTAGACAATCTCTTTGGGGTCAGTATTATCAAAATTTTGTAAATCTAACCCTTCTTTATATTAAGCTCAGTCCATGCGTCAAATCTTACGATTTTTAAAAAAAATTTCCTCAAAATTATTCTCCTTCTTTGAAAATAAAAAATAAAAGTATAACGTCTTTTTATTTATTGTATATATTAAAACCGAATTTATTTATTTATTTTTTTGCCTCCCTAAGCATAATTATAATTTAATACAGATTTGAATACTAGATCGTGGCTATCGATCTTCTTTGGTGGTTGGGTTTTAATTAACTACATTTCTCAGGAATGGTCGAACTGAGACTGTACAAGATTACCCTTTATTTACACTCATACATATCATCCTCATTCATCTTCTGAAGTATTATCTGAACGGTAATTATCGGAGGCTAAACAGGAAAAAGACAGAAAGGCATAATAATAGTGCAAACGACCCCAAAAAAATACTTTGGGAGAAATATTGAGAGAGGAAGAGCTATAAAAGTTTAAAAATATCAATAATTTTTAATTTAAAAAAATGGTTTTTTTGTAACTTTAAATATCTATCTGTTATGCAAATAAATAATTTAAATTATTTAGATAAGACAAGTAAATGGAACTAAAAGTAGTAAGGAATTTGTTAAATATTAGTTAAAATAATTACATAACCTTTGTATTTAATACTAAAATTAAATTTTTAAGTAGTAGTAATAATTTAAAATTTTTTGATTACCGTTCTTTAAAATTACCAATATTAATTTATTTTACACTTACTAGTATAATTAACATCGAAAATTAATAAATCTTTGTTTCAACTAAAACAAAAAAAAATTAATTTTTGTTAATTATTTTTGATAAATAATTTTCAGAAAAATGTTTTTATGCATTCTTACATAATTATTAATTTCTCTTATTTTTTGAAACTGTTGTTTTTATCATAGTAGAGCGCTTAAAATTCTGATGAGCAGGTAACTAACTTTAATTGAAATTATACCCTGAACCAGAACTCTTATCCTGTAAAGTGGTACAGAGATGAATTAGGTATATTCTTAATCACCTCAATTCACTAATGTTAGTGAACGAGGAAGTAATGTTAACTTGAGAAGACTTTCTGCGAATGTACACTTATTTCCATCCATGCTAAAAAGGGCTGTAACTTCAGTCTATTTTTTTGTATATTTATTAATAAAGAAAATATATTATTCATGAAGCTATTAAAGTGCAACATTATTGCTTTGTTTTTATTCAGTTCTAGATAATTACCATGAGACTTTTTACCTGTTATTACCGTTAAAATATAAAATATTACCCGCTATAAAAAATATTTTTTAATTTAAATTCAAATTTAATTTCGTAATAATAAAACAATGAATGAAAGGTGTTCCAGAACACAAGAAGAAAATGTATATATTTATAAACGTTTATTACGTATCGTAAATAAATATTTGCTCTTGTTGAATACAATGCATATAAAGTGGAAAGGTTAAAAGAAAAAGATAATATAACAACATATTTTCATGAAAGAAAGAAAGGATATGAGATAAAGAGAGATTGAAAATATACGCATAAGAAAGAATTCATTGGTGGTGGTTCTTTTTGTAACAGCAGATGCGAGTTGGATGCGTCAACAAACATATTAATTAGTATGATACAGAAGCTAGCATTAGCATGTGAATGAAGGAGACAACTGGCTGTCAAATACCGATATAAATAATTCGACTTCACCCCATCATTGCAATCACCCTGGACTGCCCACTGTTTCTTTACCGGATACAGTTTTTACCCGATATTAAAACAGCAGCTGTTGTTCTGTTTATTCTTTTGCTGAATATTACTTTCAAATAAAGAATTTATCGCCCTTTACTTGAGAAAAATTATTTACAATCCATGGTATAGCCGATTAAAAAAAATTATATAGGCAGTATTATATATTTAAATATAAAAACAATATTATATATATATATATATATATATATATATATATATATATATATAATATTGCCCTCCATTATACTAAGTAACGAAAGAAACAAAGCTATTACCTATTCTACGTTAAAGTGCAAGCTTTCTAAAGTTAAATTTAGAACCTTCTGTCAATCATCTTTGTTTTATTACTAATAAAAAAAAATTTATTAACAATTATTTTTTTCCGAGAGATTACTTTTTTTAATTACGTAATTCCATTACGCTCTTCCTAAACTTACTAACGAAAAGAAGGATAATTAAAACAACCATGATTATTTCCTTGCCGGTTCACTTAGTAGAAATAATTTCTATTAATATTCACCATGATTAAAACCAGTTTTTAAAGAAGTTAATTTGTAAGATGTAATTTATTTTTTATTTGAATTATAATTATAGAAAAACTGAAATTAATTTCCTTCAAGATGTTTAAGAAATTTTTTTTTAAATTCTATTTAGACTTTAAGTTCTGACGTAAAAAAAATTAAGTCATAATCACTTTTATTTTTTTCATTTACTTAGAAAACAAATTTAGTAGCTAGTACACAAAACATAATAACTCAGACTTCCTGGTTTAGGAAATCAGGACGGTTCTTTAAATATTCCTGGTTCTTGTTTAGTTAGGGGTGTAGTGTGTTTTTATTACACCTTAATCATTTAAAATTTGTTACCTATCAGATAATACTAGAACTACTCTACTGTTATGTGTATATACAAAACAGCTGTTGTTTAACATACAAATTAAAAAACTATGATTTTTTAATAATTGTATCGACTTAATTTGTTGCCTTAATCGGTTAAATGAGTTTATCTGCTTTATCCTTTGGTCAACATCCTGTTTATCACGCATGTTGAGTATTTATTCTCACAATAATAATAATAAAGAATTGCAAATATTTTTTAGTGGTTAAAATGGATTAATCGATTCCTAATACTGGAGTATAAATTTTTTACCTACAAAGTAAATTTAAAATTCTCTATTTTGTAAATAGAAATAAATATAAATATAAATTTTGTAAATTTAAATATTCTCTGATTGTAATAAAACCTTCTCCAAGAGAAAATATTTTGAAATGAAAATTTATGTCTTAAGATCGGAGTGAGTTATTTTAATGAAATTTGGAATACATGTATCCATCAACACCTTCTAAAAAATAAATAAGTTTGAAAATATTACCACTGAAAATTCAAAGATGGCAGCCATATATATATATATATACACATATGTTAGATATTAATAACTTGGGTAGATATTATTGTTTTTAGACAATAGGTTAAGTCGTTTATTGTAAACAAAAATAACATCTCATTTTTTCAGATCAGTAGAAAATTAGCTTAGTTATGTCTGAATTTATTTAAGTTGGTCACAAGAATTTTTCGGGATATAACAAGCAAACAATTTTAAAAGTGTTTAATTTTTGCGACCTACTTTAACAATTTCAGTCATGACCCAGCTGTTTATCAACCAATTTGAACAAATGAGATGTCATTTTGTTCACAATACAAGGGTTAATATTTCATTTAACAAAAAATTATTCGACAAAATTAGTATTTTCAGATCTATTAATGATTAAAAAGTTTCATTGGCCGCCATTGTGGAATTTTCATAGCTTATATATTTTGTAGAAGATGTCCTCATATACAAATGTCATTAAAATATCTCAACCTGTTATTAATATATTTACCTGCATTTCTATTGAAAATCAACAATTAATGGATAGAGAGAAAATGAAATGAAATATGGCATTTATCCACAAGAACTTTTAAGTTTATTCTGATTTTCTGAATAAGCTTACCTTCTTATTTGATGGGGTCGAAAATCAGGCCAAAAAAATATACAGCCAATTATTTGTGCCAAATTTCAATTTATTTGGTCTATGTGTTTTCGACTTATTAGGTAAAAATTGTTTAGAAATACTTTTTATTATCCCCACGCCTAAATTTGACTTAAAATTTTGGAATTTTAAATAATTTAATATGTTTTTTTTTTATCGTACTATAGTAGAGTTTTCTAAAACCACTGTAAAAAATAAAAAATTCAAAATAGTGAAAAAATTTAATGCAATCAGTGCTCCATGCACAGAAACTTTCTGAACCAATTTCGAAGAGTTTAAGGTTACCAATACGGACATATTAATCAAAATTCAAGCCAAAACGTACAAATGTGGTATATATACTCGTATCTTCCGGAAATTTCTATTACATTCTTTCTGGCTTTTTTTTCCATTAAGAAAGTCTTGAAACGTCAATATTTGCAAAAATGCCGATACCCAAAATTTTAATTAATCGCTTTTCCTTTATTTTTTTTGCATCAGTAGTTCTATATTTAATAAATTAAAAATATAACAGCGAGTGTATTTATGTTATATTTTATTATTTAAAAGTAATTCACATATTTAACTCGTTTTTGATGTCTCTTGTAACTTTCAATTTCAGTGTTTTCACAGTATCCATTATGAATATTTTAGTTTTGTACTGCATCCACTTTACTGAGAATTAAAATTAAAATTTTATGTCATTTCAAAATATTAGACAACCGCTTTAAGTAAGTTCTTCAAACTGAAAAGATCCTATTTAATAATTATATGGACCAAATTTCTTACGTTTTTATAGCCGACTTCCTACTTTTATTTCAGTAAATAGAATAGACAAAGAAAAATTTTATGTTTTACATAAATATAGCCTGTAATAATTTTTATTGTTTTATTTTAATAAGACTATGAAACATTCCTAAAATCCCTAAGCTAATTGAGTGATTTAATCTTATATCACCCTCTTTACAAGTCGATTGGGCAATCCTCATTTATAAAGTAATAGTTTTAAATTGTTTTAAGTAATTTGTATAATTTTATTTTGAATTTGTTCACCTCATTCATTGAAAAAGCAAATTAAGTTGCGATACTTTTACTATCCTGGAGTGTACATGTCTGAGGGGAATGAGTTAGCTGCTTTCCTTAATGCGAGTAATTTTACTAAGCTAGTGAAATAACTCTAGTAAGTAGTAAAATTTCTGAAGAACTGTTTAAGATTTATCAAAAGTCTAACGTAAATCAGTGTAACATAAACTTAGTTTTTAAGTAATAAATTTTACATGGATTAAAACGGAACTTAAAAATCAAATTAGAATAATAAAAGTAGGAATTTCATCTTCCAAAAAAATATTATAAAACAATTTCTATAAAATCAACTTACAGGAAACATAATGTTACAATATTATATTTCGGTAGTACGTTTTAAGTTTGTCGGCTATTGTATGTTAAATACATGAATCATTATTTAGTATATGTCACACGTGAATTATGTAACACGATTAGATTGTGTTGCTGTATGAATAATTCTGTCTCTGAAGATTTAATGACGCTACTTTTTTTATATCCTTCCAGATCATTTATGTTGAAAGGAAATTTAATGAATTTCTTTTTCTTTTAAATGAATAAAATGAAACATTTGCAGTATTTAAGTTGACCGTTATGTTTAATTATTACTGGAACAATAAATTTGTCTTTCATGGCCATTGGAGTGTGATTGAAGCCAGTATCTTTTGGACAGGGGTGCGGGCCTAGGATTCAATACAGCATGCCATCACACCTCGATGACCACAGCCACTCCATATTTGGGACAACCAATGTTTCTTTAAAAACCAGTTGCCTACCAACCCGATAAAGCGCAGGTGCTCCGTTTCTTTTAATACCAGAACAAGAAGGCGGCGTTTGTCTTCAATACTTTTGGGAAATCTTGTATGGTATGCGCGTTGTATTGAGTAACTGGTGATGTTTATGTATTTTAAACAGTCATTGACAGCTGAATTATCAACTGGAACTTCCGATGTGTAAATATGTACTTACTACGAAAAAAGAACTTGTACAACCAATTTGACATTTTAAATTTATCAATCTTTTTACAAATATTTCGTGATAACTATACTTAAATAATTTGTCACGTAGAACATGTCAACTGGATTCTCACGCTTATTAAGTATTAAGCGAATGAAACATAAATAAGAAATATTATAATTAATAAAGTCAATTTAGATGATTTGTCTTTTATAATAAAATTTATTTATAGAAAAAATATATTTCACTTCAAAACTGAATGAAACCGTATTAAAAACTGAACAAACAATTTAAAATCAGTACACAAGTTTTAATTAATGCACTGTTACATTCTCACTGTTACATAAGGGTTCAATATTTTAGCACCGAACTCAATTAACTCTCTCACTTACATAATGAAATGCAATTTATTCAATCTTCTTCCTCTTTTAAGCATATTCAGAAATCTACATGAGATAGAAAGAAATATTATCCGTATATTTAATTTCCACATTACTTGCAATGATTATTTTAAAGTGTATTTATTCAAAAACGTATAAAACATTTACATAACAATAACAAAAAATTGAACAGTATTGGCAAGGTTAGTATTTTTTTTGCCTCAGCTGTTTCGGCAATTTCAATGAGAGGAAAAATATTTCATGGCGGTAACCTGTTAAATGACATTTTTTTTGTAATCTTCATGTAGAATTTATTTTGTTTTGATAAAGTAAATAATTTATTTTATTTTATTTCAATTGCTTACTATTATTTTGATTTTTATTATTTTTGATTTTTTTTTCTTCGAAAAAATGGAAGAAACTTTTTTTTATTAAGTCTTATTGCAACCACATCATGTTTAATAGAGTAAATAACTGTTGATATACGGTTTAACAGTTTTACTTTTGTCAGGTGATTTCGAATTCTAATCCCGGCAAGGAATTGGCATAATTCATAAAAAAAACCAAATAATTGGTAATTTTACCAAAATAAAACCTTAATTATTTTAATTGTTTTTTTAATAACCACTTATGAGAATTTCATTTTGATAATCGGGCAATCATTGTAATCAATGATTTAGAGCCTTGAGCTGTTCAAACCATCTTTATAACTACAGACCGACGCATACGACATTCACATCAGACAATTATTCCTACATGCAGAAAAATCCCCCAAAATTAAAATAAACATTAAAAGAATGTTTAACACTAAAACTCATCTAAGTTATCAATATAAACACTAACACAAAACACTTTCAGCTTAATTTAATTATAATGATGCAGCTCATTCATTTAATAGTTCTTCGTTAGACTAGGTACTCTCTTACAATTCTAAATAATTCGATGCGTCTCAGAAAATATGTATTAGAAATTACACCGTAATTCCAGGCAGAAAGACAAGAAATAAAAAAAGGATAAATCTTTCAGATCCTGCAAACTTCATCAGAGACAAATTCCAGATAGGAAATGATCGTTTTTTTATACTTCCATTTCTTATAAAAAATTAACATTTTACCATTGTAATGAAATTTACTATTTTAGATTTTAGTATAGGTTTATATATGATCTAAAAATATGAGGTAAATACTGTGCTTATATTTAGACCACTTCAAAAATATTTATTCTGTGATGATCCTAAGATTCTCTTTTAAAGCCTCATACCCAAGAATCCAAGGGTTTCTCTGATAGGTCTCAGATAAATAGGTCTTTTATCTGTAATGATCGTGCATATAGCCAGAAGCGCAGACTACGGCGTTATAATAGATACTAAATTTTGTTTTTGAATTATTACTGATTTTCTCATTCAGAATTAGACAATTACGTCACACTGTTTTTATTCTCTTACATCTTAAATTATTAATATTAATATTGCCTTATTAAAAATAAGTCCAGGGTGATTAAAAGTAAAAAAATTGCTAGATTTGGTTCCATGCTTAATATTCTGGTAGAGCTTGCTTTTTGAATTATTTCCTGTTTCAAAAAACTAAAGTTTAGTTAATCTGATTACCTATTAAGTATGTAAATCCGACAATGCAGATGTAAAGTAAAATCGTCCTCATATCAGATTAACAGACAAAAGAGTAGTTCTGTTATACTCCAGAAGCCAATTTCAAACAATTATTTAGTTAAAATTGATGAAAAAGACATTGAATATGAATGGCCAATTTATTTGTTTAAAACACTTTTACGATCAGGGTTCAATTAAACTCGTTAATTATCACTGGTAAATATGAATTTGAAGAACAGTTATAAAAGTGGGTTTAGAGGTAGCTGCGTTAACTGCAGCGAACGGGATTATAAATCTTTTAAACCTGGTCACACAAATTGTTGATCACATTGCTCTTTTTGTTGAGACCAATTGCTCATATCCTTTTTCTTTTTTTGTTTAACTTTCGAAACTACTGTATATTAATTCAGAGGATGATATGTATGAGCGTAAATGAACTGTATGTAGTCTTGTACAGTCTCAGATCGACAATTCCTGAGATGCGTGGTTAATTGAAACCCAACCACCAAAGAATACCAATATCCACGATCTGGTATTCAAATCCATACGATGCCTTTACTAGGAGTTAAACCTTAGAACTCTCGACTTCGAAATCAGCTGATTTTCGATGACGAGTTCACCACTAAACCAACCCGGTGAGTAATTGCTCACATCCTGGTTAAAGACAACCTAACATTGTGAGAAATTTCGGATGGATCTTCACAATTTCATAATTTCGAATTGAGCACCTAATGCTCCATTAATAAAAGGAGCATTAGGTACTTCTTTGGCTGACTTTAACTTGATAGTCCTTCTTTATGACGCCTCTTTAGGTCGGTAGGTGGATGATTCTTTTACTCATTTTACTCCAGTTCTTTCCCTCTAATTTGTCTCTCCTTTTTTATTAATTTTGTATGGGGTTTGGTTTGATGTCTACCGGACACGTGGAAAGGCTTTGACGACCTTTTAGATTTACTGTTGGCTTGTACTAGCTTTAGTAGCTCTGACTTGGACCTGTTCCATACTCATGTTTCTTACTGACTGTTCTAGAATAATTCTAACCAGGGACCGAAGTACTTTGCAGTTAACTCTGGTCCCTTAGAATCCCTACTAATATAAGTACATCCATAATAGTTAATATAAAAATAATTATATAACTTAATTTACGTGCAAGTTTCTTTTAACAATCCAATTTGTATCAAAGTATAATTTTGATTTATTTCAATTTGGAATACTTTTGTCCGTTTTTTTTTTTTTTTATATAATTGTTGTGTGTTAAAGTTTAAGTCGGCAACTGATCAAATAACAACAACCATAATTTACTGTTTCACTGTTTAAAATAACGGTTATCCAACAATTATTTTTATAATTGGTTTCCCAAAAATCTTTTATGTAAATCAAAATTGGCTTTCACTTGTTTTATAGTTTTAGTTTTATGAGTTAACTTTCAAGAAAAAAACATATTTAATGATGTATATATATTATTTTTAATAGAAAAAACTATACAAACTGATAAATTGATATGAAAATACCTACCACGCTGTTATGTTTATTTTACACTGAGTGTTAAAATAAAATCTCTGTTTTTTTTCTAAATAGATATTTCTACTTTCTTCTATTAAAATTCATTCACTCATAAAAGTAGTTTTATTCTCATTTATTTTTATTATACAAAATATATATAACAAATAAAAATAAAATATATAAACTTCATTCATTTTTATGTCAATACGGGATCACGCACGCACATTGTAGACTTAGTTAAATACACAACACATACGAGTATATACACACACACACACAAACACAAGCATGAAAACAACATCGGCAGCAAGGAGGTGCATAATACATACAAGAGAAGCTATTGTGACATTTGATATGAAGAATGTTGGTCGGAGCTGATGAGACACACATCAGGCCAGCTTTAGCTGCCTTATGAATTATTCATAAACCACACGACATTCAACACGCACACCACCATACATCAGCTTCTGAATTCTGTTCAGCATCGAATCAAGGACCGCTGATTTATAAAAAGAACTATATGATACATTTTTTCTAGATTATAAACATTACGTTCTATATATATAAACTTAATGTATATTTATCATTACCTCATTAAAGAAAAATTATTAAGACAATATGTAATAAACGTAAAATAAAACTTTTCTAAACAAGATAATTATCTACGGTTGTAAAAATAAGAAAGATCTCTCTCTGTTCATGTATTTGTTTTCCCCTAATAAATTATTATACATTGAAATTTTTCCTTAATAGTTACATTTTTTATCCATTTTTTGCGTAACATAAAGTAAGAGCGCCTTACTTTTACGGAAATAAGTCGCCAAAAAACAAAAACACTATAGTTTTTTGTACAAGAAATTAAAAAAATCTGATGTGGACACCACTTGACTTCCTTGTACGCTTTCTAAATTACATATACACATTTCTTACAATCGGAGGTTACACTTCACTGAGGTACGGCGCATATATCTGCTGTAATAGGCAGTTTCTATGTACTTGTCTTCGTTTGCATATTTCCAGTACAGTGCGGATTGGTTCTTAACTTAAGTCTTGTGATGTACGGGCCTCATTGTTGTCGTATTGTACTGGAGGACTGTGCGTTACGGCACATAATGTGCCGTATGTAATGAATATTTTATTTTTCTTTATAATTAAAAATATTATTTAAAGTGATTTTATAGTCTACGATATCTCTCAAAAAACATGTGAACTAAATTTAGTTGAAACATTTTCTCTTTATACATATTCTTATTTATCGATTATTCGTAATCAAGTCATAAATAAACCAATTTATTAATTTGGATGATGTTTACAAGCAAGCGAATAAACATTTTATGTGAAGTAATTCAGACCCAATTATCTGGAAATAAATTTTATGTTCGTGTAGTGTTTACATTATTAAAATGTACGTTTGAATGAATGTTTTTTTAAACAAAAATATTTCAACATATATTTCATTTATTTGACAAATTAATTTATTTATAAGTTAATAAATCAAAACAGTGAGTAATGGATTACGTGATGTAATATAATTAAATTAATTTATAAATAAAAACCAGCATTTATAAGATTAAGTAATATTATAATTTTTTTTTTAATAATTTATTGAACAACATGTGATAAAAACATATGAAAAGGAAATAAAATTGTCAGAAAGAGATTAAAAAACAATGTGATATACGGTAAGGCACTAATGTATACCCAACGAAAATCCAAGGTCAATCAGTTTAGCATGTAGAATAGAGAAAATCGTCTAAAAACTACATGCACAGTATAAAACCTCAGGACGGGCGAATATGCGCCGTATCGCATATTGGGTAATTACTATTCGGCATCATAGTTACACGTACAGCAAGATGGTTAATTCCCTATTTTATCCGCCACAGCGAACGTGTTAATAATTGTTAATAAATCAATATATTTAAATTAAAAAAACAGTTAAAAAAGGAAATTAAGTCGTATTCGAACCTATGTGCCTTCCTTTTCTACAATCCAAATATTTCATTAATTAAATTTTTGTTTGGCTATAACTCTGGAACCAATGAAAAAATATACCACTTATGATGTATCGTTGAAAAGCCTTCAATGAGAGTTCATTTCTGCAGTTAAGAAAAGTCCAAAATCCAATTTTTTGGGGGGATTTTGGGCTCTTTTGGCCCAGTTGATTGGGGAGGTGCAAAAATATATGTTACAACAGTCCTAAATCCAAAATTTTAACATCCTACGGCTTTTAAGTTATACAAGATACATACGTACGAACAGACGACACGCCGAAACTAGTCAAAATGGATTCTGGGATGGTCAAAATGGATATTTCCATTGATATCTAAAAAACCTTCCTTTACTTCGTACAAGGAAGGAAAAATTGATAATATAATCAAGTCTATAAACTGATTTGTTGTTTCTGCTTTGTGAATTAAAATAAAATAAATGTATTATTCAAGCAATGAGGGAAAGTTTTAATACTGTTCTTTTGACGTTTTAATTACTAAACCATCTATCTAAAAGAGTTTTAATCAAGTTGTGTACAATTAATTTACGTTAATCAATTATAATTTTTACACTGCTAATATATTAGTATTAATATATTAATAAATATATATTAACATTTTCATTGAATAATCCTGAAATTTTTTCTACTTCGTAAACGTACACTTAAATATATAAGTAAGTATTCAAATATTTACTGCATCAAAAAATAAAAAATAAACTTTCATCAATCGCAATTAGTATAGTTTTAACTATTTTTGTTTAATAATTTCATTTTCATATTTTTTCACATGTTATCGAAAACATCTCTTAATATGTGTTATAACCATTTCCCGGTTTCGTAATTTTTTTATTATTTTAATTTATATTTATTATTTATATATTTAGAGCAGGCTTTTTAAAAGCTTTTATTTAACTCGCTTTAGGAATAATCAAATCTTGCAACTGCTATATCTTTTGATCTATCGTATGAAAATCAATGAAATTTGGTAAACGTATGTAACTTCGATGTGTAAAAATAAATATTTTTACTTTTTTTTAGTCTTAAAAAATAATACAAAAAAAATTACAAAAATATATTTGATTACATATAAAAAATTATTTTTTAAAAAAGATTTTATTTAACTATTAATATTAACATTAATAAAAAACTGAAACAAATTAGAAAAACCCTCTAAAAAGTAAAAAATAAGAATTAAATCAAATTGAGAATTTTAAATAAAAAAAATATAATATATTAACAAATATAAAAATGCACTGAAAAGTAAAATATATTTTTTGTTTAATGAGATTGTTTAGTATATGTGTATATACTTTATTTATCTGTAATATAAAAACTCAAATTTTAATTCTTTAATGGTTCAAATTTGCACTGAGATGACCTTTAAGGATTAATAAGATTAAAAATAAAAATTAAATTTAGAAATCTTTCACAAAGTTATTACATTTTGACGGTAATCTGAAAAATTATTAATTATTATCATTATTATAATTGTAATCGTAATTATGATTTCATTAAATAAAAATTCATAATTAATTAAAAAGAAACTTTTAGCGGAAAGAGTGCGTTCAATTTGGCTTAGATTACAAGCAGAATTCTCACTATGTGAGAACACGTACAAAGAAAGCGAGTGGGTGCATTTTCCCAGATTGTTACTTGTAGCTAGTCAGTCTCAACTGGAGAGGTTCCAGCAGACCTTTCCGCCTCCTTGCGTCGTTATTGAAAATGAAAATTAAGATTAATAGTTGTAAAAATAAATGTTGTGTTGTTTTAAATAAATTTTAAAAACTGCGCCACGCTTTTATTTAATTAAATATTTTCATTACCTTTAATTTTAAAATTTAATAATTATTACATTTATTTATTGGTTATTTATTAGATATTTATATAATTTATTTTTTACTTTTCAGTGCATTTTTATATTTGTTAATATATTACTTTTTTTTTTTTTTAATTTCTCAATTTGATTTAATATCATAATATGATTAATATCTAAAAAGTGTGTTTCTGACACGATCAAGTAGCACAGGAAATATTTTTTTTTACATTATATTCAAGGTTATTAATCAGTTAAAATATCTTTGAAATAATACCCACTTTAACTGTGTAAAGTGGGTACATAGATTATCATGATATCGGGTAATTTAATTGATGATCTGAATGGAAGCGGGCTGGTGAAAAATATGTGAAGAAATGAGGAAATATTCAGGTAATCGAAATCTGCATTATTTATATTGAAGCTAATAGAATTAGCCAAAGTGATAGTCATCACGGTTAGTTTAACACCTAACCCACCGGGTTGGTCTAGTGGTGAACGCGTCTTCTCAAATAAGTTGATTTGGAAGTCGAGAGTTCCAGCGTTCAAGTCCTAGTAAAATCAGTTATTTTTTCACGGATTTGAATATTAGATCGTGGATACCGGTGTTCTTTGGTGGTTGGGTTTCAGTTAACCACAAAATCACAGGAATGGTCGAACTGAGATTGTACAAGACTACACTTCATTTACACTCATAACATATTATATTACATATTATCATACATACTATCCTCATTCAACCTCTGAAGAATTCTCTGAACGGTAATTACCGGTAGCTGAAACAGGAAAAAGAAAGTTTATCAACACCTGCCATATTTTTAGAACGCTTAAGAACATACTTTAATGATTTCTACAGGTTTTTAGTGGAAGTGCTGGACATTCTGGGGATTTTATTTAAGAATTTCTGCAGGTCTCTTGGAATAACTTAAATGCAGAGAATCAAATCGGTGACCTACGCAATCGCTAAGGCGATGTGTCAATATCAGTTTCATTTTTAACTATTATCTTATTATGTGTCAACAATAAATTTTAAAAATTAATTCAATCTTTTGTTAGAGACGAACAAAAGACGGTAAAATTCGCAACTATAATATTTCAAATTAATGTTTTAAAATTATTAAAGGATGAAAAGTTTCCGTCCTGCTTTATTAATATTAATACTGTGAGTAACTTTCATGAAGTTTAGTAATGTGTTCTGTTCTTTTTCAAATTAAAATGAACTCGACTATTTGTAATGTTGCTATTTATATGAAAAAAGAGAAAACAAACAGAATTATTAACTTTAAAAGAACTTGGTTAAGAAAAACAGACGAGTATTAATGTCACGTAATGTTGATTCAACTTCTGAATTAATAAAATATTCAAGAATCTTCACTTGAAACTCAAACAAATGAACTCTTAGAACTTCCTATAAAAACTTAATAAAATTGATGTTACAAAACATTGTACGAGTAGATAACAAACACGTAACAATATTGGTTTATAATTAATAAAGACGACTTTAAATAGTCAGTTATATGAAAATAAGAAACAAAGAAAGCAGGCTAAATGTTTCGCGTGCCGAAACGCGCTAACCAACCGTTTTCTGACCTAAATTTGTATTAATTTTTTTATATTATTTTTGGTTATAGAATCATCTCCCGAGATTGCCGAGCAATTTGGATCTCTCACACACTCTCTCTCTCTCTCTCTCTCTCTATTCCCAAAGTAATATATACTTTGGGAAATTTTAATAGTTAAATTGAACAAATAAAATATATTTTATTTTAATTTAATTCCATCAATGGACAATGAAATGAGGAAGTTAAAAGAAAAACTAGAATGATTGAGAAGCACCTGTCCACAAGAACTCAACTTCTTTGCAAGACAATAGGAATTTGTGAAGGAAGCAATTCTTAAACGATATACCAGCTATATTAATAAACAAAAGGATTAAAAAAAAAAATACAACAAAAAACAAACAAATGGGATATCGATGCGCCCAATATTATCTCCCTCTTGTGTTTTTGTTTCTGTGAGCGAGTGCTTTTATGTTATTATGTATCTAAATGTATTTATGAACCCGTTTTTGTTTTTTGTTTAACTAAGGAGTAATTTACAGTTTTGCAAACATACAGAAATTTACAGCTTTGTATAAAATTTGTCATTGAAAAATAAATTAGTAAAAATAAGCACACAATTCATCTTAATTTTAAGTAATAGTAATCCTCTTAAGGTTTTTTTTCTCATGAATACAGAGTTTTTTCTAATTTAATAATCAGGCCAGTTTACTTTATGTATTTTATTTTATTTAAGTTATATCCAATTGATGATGTGAGGTATGATAAATCTTGTTTTATTTCTTCACCACTTCCACCTCTGTCACATTTCCTTCCTGGAACTGTTCCTTCTTCTTTGCCATTATAACCTCCCTTCTTCTTCCTTCTTCTTTCTTTACTCTACGTAGTTATGCTTTTATTTTTATTTTCCTTTCCAATCACCGCGATATTTTTTATTAAGCTTTCTTCTTAAAATCTGCATCTTGATTTGTCACTTTTTCTTTTTTTTCTCATACATCTATTTCTATATATTCCTTATCCTTATTTTTTGTTATAAACCACTTCTAGTGGTTATAAAAAGGTTAGTGAGAAATGTAGAAGAGAATTTCAAGAAAGAAAAAAATATATATAAATATGTAAGCCAAAGAGAGCAGTATAATTAGAAAGAGATGTACTGGAGAAGTAGATGTGAATTAAAAATATATATGTATATATAAAAAGGAAGAGGAATATGTGAAAGGTGAAGAAAAAAAAGGAAGATGTTACAAAGGTAAAATGTAGTTTAAGAGAAAAAAAATTAACAAAAATTCCACTACCTTTTTTATTTCGGTTTTGTTGCTTCACTGCCCTTTGCAGTTATTTTCCTAGAAAATTACAAATTCTAAAACATTTTTTTAATTTTCATAATTTGGTCAAAGAAAGTTCTTTAACTTATTTGAGAGAGACTAAATAGTCTCTAGAGATTAAATAGAGAGACTATTTAGTCTCTCTCAAATAAGTTTTGATAATAAGTAATAGTAGAAAAAATTAATCCATAATTATTTTCCGCTATTTTCTTTAGGCTGTTGTCACTTAATATTCATGTTACGTCATTACCCTATGTTTAGTATAATTCAATTCTTAAATCTTTTGTTTTTTGACTTGTTTGCCTTACACATGACTTAAATAAGTTTGGTACGTGTATTATAAAACATCTGGTTTCTTTTTTTAGTTCCTTGTGAACAAGACAGTACTGTAATCGCGAAAAATTTCTGTTTTCAGATTTCAACGGAAATATCAATTTTGACTATCCCTGAATCCATTTTGACTAGTTTCAGCGTGACGTCTGTACGTATTTAACTTGCATAACTCAAAAACAGTTGGCCGTAGAATGTTGAAATTTTGGATTTAGAACTGTTGTAACATCTAGTTGTGCACCTCCACTTTTGATTTCAATCGACTGGGCCGAAAGTGTCCAAAAGAGCCCAAAATCCAAAAATTTTTTGATTTCTGACTTTTTCTTAACTGCAGTATTCAGCCCTCATTGAGAGCTTTTTAATGATATAAGCAGTACATATTTTCATTGGCTTCAGAGTTATAACCAAATAAAATTTTAATTAATGAAATATTTGGATCGTACAAGGGGAAGGCACATAGGTTCAAATCCGACTTCATTTTCTTTTAACCTTTTTTTGTTTTTAATTTAAACATTGATTTATTAATAATTATTAACCTCTGATTGCCAAAAAAAATTGCAATAAATAATAATTCTATAACAAAAAAAGTGAAAAAATTATAAAAGTATGTGTAATAAAAAATATATAATAGATATATGTAATTTAATAGGTGTACAAGGAAGTCATGTGGTGTCTACATCAGATTATTTTTATTTACAAACGTTAGACGGAAAGGTTAACTAAAGGCTTTAGACAAAAGTTAAGTAATATGTGTGAATGGGGAGAAATACATAATTAATACCATAAACAACTGTTGAATATGAGCAATTATTTTTTGCTTGTAAACTGTATTTATAAACGTAAAACTTAGGTTTTAATATTTATTTAAGACATCATTTATTCGTATTAAGACTGAAAACTTTATAAAAATATCAGTAATGTAGATTTGAATTAATATTAATTTTGTCATAATTTCTTAATTTTTTTTGTGAAGAAAGAAAGAGGAGGCTTAACCGGGAGCTGAATAAAAATACGTATTAAGTTTGATCTTTTACGATATTTTAACTTACTACATTTGTTGTCGGTTTTAGTATGATGCCACATTTTGGCTTTATATCAGAACATCATGTAAATATATAAGGCGTTGTGGTGGAGTTTTTAATAATATACTATATATAGCTTCGATGTTCACGAAGTATTGTTAAGTGTAAGTTATATATACATATATATATATATATATATACACACACACTCATACTACTAGCTAATACATATAGTACTAACATCCACAATACAGCTTACAGCTGGAGCACAGATAGCGTTCACTACAGTGTCCAGGGGTGCGGACAGACACCTTATGATTATGTAGTTAGCCGTGTGAGTTATAGTGTACCTTCCACAACGGTTTGTATCTCTCATTCGCCAATCAATTTATATGGCCCTTTTAATGTTACCTTAACCGTACTTTACTGCACACTACTCTGTACTGTTTACGAGCTCACATTGTACCGCCTCTTGCGACGTCTCAATCACGCTACCTCGTGACTCAAACGGACATCTACTTTTTTAGCCAATTGAAACATCTTTTATCCCTTCGGGTGTTTTTCTTACACGTGTTAGCCTCAGTGATTGTGCAAATGTAAAACAGGTATATCCGTAAATTAACTTTTAATATTTTAACGTGGATTTTTTTTTTAAAGTAATAATAGATGCATTAAACTGATAACAATCATAAGATAACTAAATAAAAATATATTTGAATCAATTATTAAAAAAAAATATTATGAAGATTTCTAGCATTAGCTTACATATCAGTATAATTATAATTGACTATTGTAAAATTAAAATAAACGAAATTTCATTATTATTTACTTTTTATATTAATAATTAATAATATCTTTACTTATTGCATAATACAAGATTAGATTCTTATTTTTTTAAATGCAGTAACCTGTTCAAATTAAACTATAACAGAAGTTTCTTTTATAGCACCCGTCAATACTTTAAAATTTCAAAAGGTAATTAAAGGAAATACGTTTCATAACTAGTATAATAATATAAACCTCTATAACATAGTATAGTTTATTATATGACATGTACTCGTGTAATCATAAATCCTCATCACCACATACTTTATAAAAAAATTCAGTTTTCTATGTTAAGTTCAATTTTATCAATTAATATTAATAATAGGCCCTCTTATAATAGTATAAGAAAAAACCTAGAAATAAATTTTTTGTATGATTTTAAATAATTTAAACTATTTAAATAGGTCTTAACAAATTACTTCATAATGAATTAAGGTATATCGTTGTAATCTAATTCGGTAGTATGTTACAAGGCCTTATTTTTTTAAATTTCAGGAAAATAAGTTTTACTTTTAAAATAAATGAATTTTAAATAATAATAAATTGCAATATTTGAAAAATAAGTTTACAAATAAAATGTGTCAATTTTAAAGGTAATAATGAAGCAATATAAAAGTTATTTCATAAATACAAAATTTTAAGGGTTGGTCTAGTGGTAAACTCGTCGTCGCAAATTTGTTGTTTAACAGCTGATTTTCGAAGTCAAAGGTTCTGAGGTTCGAATCCAAGTAAAAATCGCTAGTTGTTTTTTTAACGGTTTGAATACTAGACATTGGATACCGGCGTACTCTGGTAGTTGGGGTTCAATTAACTACCGATCTCAGGAATGGTCGGCCAAAGTCTGTGCAAGACTACATCTCAGTTGCATGAAATAGATATAATCCTCATCTCATTGGGCCGTGGGAGAGTTGCTTACTGATCACTAGCTGAACAGATTGCAACGTACACATTAGGAAAAAAATTTAAGACGATGCATGAATTTTTTTTTAAACTCATATTAAACAAAAGTTTTATATTTATGTATTGTTTTAAATGGTTAATACGCTTCATTTTATTAATAATAATAGATATAAAAAATTAAATTAACATATTTCATATTATAAAATATATGGTTGTCTTTTTCCTTTAAACAACATACGTTAAAATAAAACTAGATTTAATAAATCTTCATAAAATGTTTATTTAAATTAAATATATCTAAATAAATTTCCATTAACGGTTATTATTGAGAGCGTGCTGTTACAATTAATTATCTTTGTATTTTGTGATTATCTCTACTCTTTTATTCATTCCGCTTTGTAAAATGCTGAAATCAGTTCATTTTGTAAAATAGCATACATACCCGTTGCTAAAATTATCTGTCAATTTTATATTTGGTAATTATTTAATGATTTCAGTAAAATATTGCATATCTATTTTAATAGTAAATCATACCATTCCTGACTATACCTTGTATAATTTTCTGTGAGGTGATTAAATTTGCTCTTTATTTTTAACATAAATATGCTATTCAAAAAAAAAAATATTTGTTGGGTTACCTACAGCAGTAGTAGTTTGGAATTAAGAGATGTATAAAAAATATAATAATAGAAACTTATAAAATAAATACAGAGACCTACTATAGTGTGTTATTTTTCTTCACAGAGTTTTAATTACATTTTTAAATATAATTTATATAAATAATTTTAATTACATTATATAATGTAACAGAAAAATCAAAGTGTGTGGAAAACGTGAAAATATTTTGATGTTTACGTCATTTTGTTTGGTATTTCTTTTTTAGAGAATTTTACTGCAGGATGAATTTTTTTACTAAACTCAACTACATTTGTTGTAGTCTGAAAGAAAGGATTCTTAGAGAGCTGTTTGGCGCTATATTAGTTAGATTCTACTTATTTAAGAATAATCATTACTATGAGTTACTAATAATTATTGCGGGGAGGAATTCAACCTAATGAATCATCCATTAAATCTATTTTCCAAGAAAAAGTTTTATGTTTCAAAAAAGGATTTATTTAATGCATTTTAAGTAAAATAAAAAGAGAATGGTATACATCAGTATTAATAATTTTTTTAAAAATAATCTAGTTATATAATTTGTTAAAAAAGTATACATGATTTTTACGTCATAAAAATTCTACCTAATTGAAAGTATTTAAATTCATTAATCAAAGTGTCACATGCTGAATTTTTTATACATGAGTAGTTTAAACTTAGATATATTAAAAAATGAATTATTTATTTAAAATTTCGCAGTTTTATTTAGATTTTAAGAGACACTTCAATAGATAAGGAGTTTTCAATTTTACCCTCACATATTTTGCAATTTTATTTAATTTTTATTTCAATTTTTTTTTTTTGTATGGTTCAGTCCGTTTTCGTCATCATGATGATTCTTACTTATTTTGTAAAAATATTTCATCTAATCCTATTGTAAGATTTTCCAGATAACATTAGTAGAAAAGGTTTTAAAAGAAAAATGATATATCGTTAAACGATTTGAAGGTTTTTTTTTGATATTTTTATTTTTTGTTATTATAGCTTATGTTGGATTTTAAGAGTGTAATGATGAATGTAACAGTCTGGTTTCATTTAGTTTTTGAAAGTATTTTTAAAGCGGAAATTCAATAAATAAGTTGATAAAGTAGTATTAGAAAAAATAATATATAATAATTTTATCAAACATGACCCGTTGGTATTATTATATAATTAATAATTAAAAACCCCAATTTCCAACAATTCTTTTATATATACGTTCAAGCGCTTTCAGAATAAAATTTCACTGTCAGAAACTTAAAAAATATATGTTATAATCTTAATAAAACTACAGTTCCTTCGTCACATAAATTTGTTTATATAACATAATATAATATCTACAGATAACGGTGGAGACATTCATAATGACAGGACGTTAAGTTGACGTAATTTTAAACATTTAACGACCACTGTTATTTTATATTACGTTACATAAACAAATTTACATGACGAAGAAGCTGTAGTTTTATTAAGATTATAATATACATTATTTAAGTTCCTGATGATTGAATTTTATTCTGAAAGCGCTTGAACGTATACATAAAAGAATTGTTGGTAAATGAGATTTTTATTTATTAATTAAATTAATATAATACGTATTCCAAAACCCCTTGGTTCAAAATCGATGTCAGTCTCTTACGTTGTTTCTCTTCAATGTATTCGTATTTTGATTAAGACTCAATTTTCTCCATTTTATATTTCTTGTGAAGATTTTTTTTTAATCGATATAAATCGATGTAAATAAATTTTAAATGAAAGAATAAACTAAAAAACACGTTGAAAATTTTTTATTTAGGTAATTAATTCATCACGTATATTTGAAGATTATACCTGATAATACGAAACGGAAATTTATTATGAAGATTGCTTTCGATGTAGTCCAAACCTGATTTGGGCTACAAACTTGTTGAACCATTGGAAAATTAGTTTGGACCTGATGGTTCTCTCAAAAATCTAATTTTGGCTTTCTAACATTTAACTTTCAAGATGCTAGATCAAATTTTAGAAAACGTACCAAAAAATCGGAGTTAGAGGAGAGAGTTAGAGAACTAACTTGACTCTGGTTCGTGTGATCCTATTCGCTTGGAAATCAATAGGGTATTATTTATACTAGGTTTACATCATCCTACCACGTTTCTTCAAAATCGGCTAAAAATTGCGCCCAGTAAAACGAAATAATAATAATAATAATAATTTGAAAATATACCTAAAAACCCCGTTTTTTGGCTCTAACTCCGGTTCCTGTAAACTGATTCGCTGGAAGATTAATAGGGCTCTATTTCCATTAGGTTTACATCACCCCACCAAGTTTCGTCACAATTGGTTAAGATTTTGACGAAAAATATTTGCGTCCATTAGAGCAGGTGAAAAAATCTTACACATACATACGTGTTAGTACATACATATGTATATAAACAAGACCGGGCATAGTAGCGATTTCTAAATTCTTTGAAAATCTGTTAAAAATTTTAAAAAGTAATATTGTATCAATTCCTCTTTCAATTTTAACTTTTATTAACAGTTAAAATTTAAAAATAATTACCACCAATTCTTTTAATTTTAAATTTAATCAAAACGTTCACATTTAAAGAATTTAAAAGTATAACGTTTTACTTTTTAGGACAATGTTTGCTTATCTATTTTATTTTTTTCAAACATTTCCTATATTTTTATGCAATTTATTTTTAATCAACGCACAACTTTACGAAAAAAGTAAAGATAAGTCTGGTAAATAATAGGCTACGCTACGACCAAAATTTACCTACGAATGTATCAATTAAATAAGAATATAATATTTTAATAATGCATTGATACTTATATATTATACACATAGGTTAGTGATAGATTTGACCACCTAGTTAGAAAATTTGTCGAAATTGTTTTTTAATTACAATCTAAACGTCGTCAACAACCAAAATGTGGATGTATTGATGTTATCTTAATTAGTGACAAGATGTGCAGGTGGTGCAGGTGCGATTGTTCACACCCTTCTTCATCTAGTACCGCTACGAATAGAAACTATGTGTATTATAAATACACATAATAACTAAACGACACATTTAAAGGCCTATCTTTCTAATACCGTAATATGTATATTTAAATGATTAATTAGTTCATTTTTCTTTCTTTTTTTTTATTATTAAAATAATATACATTATCTTTATTATACCTACCTAAGTATTATAACTTAATGATTGTGTATAATCAATCCTATCTACAACATTTTAAATTGTTTTATATTTTCTGTGGTTGAAATTTAAGAAGAAGGAATTAGTCTACTAACAGATGTTTTTCTGTAATACTCGTGAATTATTCATACGAATACATGTACTTCAATCATCTACGGCTTTAAAAAATAAGATATATATTTTTTAGAAAAATTTATTGACTAATATATATTTTGCAGTACATATTAGATAATCTGTTATTAAATTCATTTGTACGATTAAAAAAAAAAATTATATAAAATTATGTCTTATATCTTTAGTCTGTCCCAGAAATGATCATTATTCTCCATGTTACCATGTTAGACTCAGGTTTCATTTCCTCCCTTTTTATTTGTAAAAGGAGAAATGTTCACTTTTTTCTTACTCTATAAATTTTCACTCATTCTTTTACTCTTTAAATTCTCACTTTTTTACTACTCTTATTAAATGAATTTGTCTAATGCTTTGTTGTTAGTCTTTCTTGTTCCATCCTTCAAAGATTCTACATGTGTATATTACGAATGTATAATTAATTAATTAAGACAATAATGTTTTATATATATATATATATATATATATATGAATTACAAGTTCAAAGATTATAATAAACATAATTTATATTATAAACGAAATAAAGACATTTGAATGAACCAGCCAATAATAAAATATTTAGAATAATTAAACCTAACCGAGCGGGAGGTATTAAGGCGGAATATTACTCGACAATATGAAGTTCAAATTTGGACGATTATTTAAGAGGAAAGGGAAATAAATAATTTAGGAACTGATTCTAGAGCCTAAAATAAGTTAAAAAGTTCAAAAAACATTTACTTAAAACAGTTTTTTTTTAATTTTTACAAATTCATAACATTTTTCTGTTAAGTTTTGTCCTTTTTTGCTTTTAAAAATACAATTTTGTTTTCTACACAGAAACTTTATTACATCGATTTCCTCAGAGTTAAATTATGTAAAGTTTTGTTAATAAAATTTACACATTTATTAATCATTTTATTTAAAACCTAAAATAAAGTTATTTTCTGTCACCGAAGTTTTCAGTATTACGTTAGCTATCATAAAAACTACGGTACGTACGTAATAGGTTAGAGACCTATTTTGTTCGATTTTTCATTAATAAACTTACGAAACCATTAAGTTTGCCCCTTACGTAATGCCTTAAATATTTCAGTATGACCTCATTTCACCGGGTGAAATTTATTGCTAGCCGTAACTCGATAACAAAGCTTTTTCAAATATATGTTTTTATGAACTTTTTCCCTTATTTCAAGCTCTAGAATCAGTTCTCTGATTATTTCCCATTCCTGCTCAATCACTCTGTATAACTCTGGAACAAAGTATTTTTTTTTTTTTTAAACAACGTAGGAAAATATATATAGAATATATAAAATGATTTAAAATAATATAAAACAGCTTTTGAAACGGTTATTATTTCTCGATTAAAATAATATCCAGAAAATCGTGCTACAAGTTGATAAGCTTTAAATTTTAATAATTTTTTATTTCAGATTGCAATAATGCAGAAATGATTATCGGAAAAAATGATGAATTCGTGGAAGATAAAAAAATTGATAAGACTTCCTAAAACTAGATGAGTTGGATAGTTAGACCTAATACCAATTAATGTTCTATGATTTTAGTGTAACGTCTTCTTTTTGAAGAGTTATATCCTCCTGTCTTCTTGGAGGTAAAGCCTGTGTAATTCTTGTATCAAACTGTAAATATAGTGAGAAACTACATAATATTGTTTCTTTGTCCTTAAACGATTTTTTTTCAATTTGACCGCGTTGAAATTTTATTTCACCTTATTCTTAAATATTTTGCGTTTTTTTTTTAATTACTTCACTACGCTGATTCTTTCTTTTTTCTGACCACTGGATCGTAATTTGAAAATATAATTTTTTGGAGGATGTCCATAAAATATGAATCTTTCATTGCGTATCGAATCGGAAAGTTTTTCGATCTTTTTTTTATATTTCGTAATAATCTTTTCTTTTCCAGTTTTGATTTTCTTTTTGAGTCTAAAAAGTTGTTTTTAAAATTCCTCATTTTTTAATTTTCTTTCCTTTATTGCTTATGTTTAAACATTACGATGAGTAGAGACATTTCGGTTAAATAACTTACTGTGTTGTAATATCTTATGTAAGTGTTTATGGAAAGGCATATTTTGTTGTAGAACCTTTAGTTATTACATACAGTTTCACCATTTACTTGATTTCATCATATATCGCCTATTTTTCTAAGGAATTTTGTTGGATCTTTTCCATAAATGTTTAAAATTTTCAACTCTTAAGATTTTTTTCAAATTTTAATAAATTTTCACTTTTAAATTTTTCAACGATCCATTTTTTCTGTGAAGATTAGTACTCCAGTTTTTCGTTACTTCTTTTAAAAAACTAAGTTGAATTTCTGCGAATTCGATAATTTAGGTTAGAAGTATGAAATCAAACATGAAAGATGAATAGTTGATTTCTATTGCCTTTTTTTTTGTTTTTACAGTGATGGATCTCTATTTTTTGTCATTGAAGATTCCTATTGAATTATTTTTTTTTAATACAAATTTGAAAAAAATGGGTGATAATCTGTTTCCTTCTCAGATTTCAGTTTAGTTAAAAGTAATTTTAATTGTTTGCCCGTGAACTTAATTTTAAGAAAGCTTACGAGTAGATTCGTAGACTTTCTTAAAATCCAAATTGTTATTACGTAATTACTTGTCCATGTAACTTATTTTATTATTACGTCATTTATTTAAAAATATTTTATCAAAGAAATGGTATCAGAAATTTTATTTCTAGCATAAATTTCTAAAATACGACAAACAGAAATTTCAATTATTTGTTTAATTCTCTATAGCTCATAATATATTTTTTTTAGAAATCATAATTTTAGTATCATCCCAATTATGGTTATATATCTGTAATTATATTCATAGAAGATTGAGAAAAAAGATTTCCTTGTAAGAGTTCAAAATATTTATCAAATTTTAATTCAGTAATAGTATATAAAAAAAATCTCTTATGAAATCAAATCTGTTTGTTCCTAAACAAAAAAAAAATATAAATAATTATTTTATAAAATTGTTATAGAAAATAGCTCTTGAAAAATCCTTCGGCGTATACTACACACTTTCTTTCAATTTGTTCATCTCCACGGCATTGTAGTAATAGTTCTGCTTTTCTTTCACAAGTATATTCTATTTTCAATAATCAGCGTGGAGAATACCACTGGCTAATTTTAAATAACAATGATTCAAATCCTGAAATAAAATCGTAACTTATTCCTTTAATAAACCAACAAAAAAATAGATTTCCTGTATCATATAGTAAAATTAAAAAAATACTACGTTATAAAATAGTTGAATACATAAAAATATTTATAATATCTGATTTAATCTCAACATACCTGACTAATTTTCTCTAATGAATTATCTTTTTTCATATATTACTTATGAGTTATTTTGTCTGTGTGTGTGTGAGAGCGCGCGCGGTCATTATCTTTGAAACACTGGTTTAATCTATTACTGCAACCGTCACCTACTTCTTTTTTTTCTTCAGTCTCAAAATACCTATGTGACATTAAAATGTGATCCCTTTAATAATGTAACCATAACAAGTATGTAGTGTGAAGGAATTTTCATTACATTGGAAATATAATTTTATTATTAATGCTTGCCTACTATATAATTTTTTCGTATTAAAATACATGTAGTTATAAATTAAATACTTAAACAAAAAAAAAGAAGTGAATGAACATATTATCGTTTGGATACAGACTTCCGATTTATATTTGAAGGTCGGAACTTCAAGCAACAAGTGGAGAAGTCTCTTTCTTTTTTCAGGTTTTTTCTTTCTTTCATAGCCTGAGGACGGATAAGTTTGAAAAGCTGTTATAAGACGTGAGTGTTTAGTATTGATTTGTGCACCCCAAGAACTCAACTCGGCGTTAACGTGGTGAATTACGGCGGCCTCAATTGCTGCTTATTCTTCTTGTCTGCTCAGAGCTGGCAACACCTCGGATTGCTCATACGGACACTGTAAATGAACCACCTACTTGTTAGTAGATATTAACTAGTAAAGGTAAGTTGTTACTTATTCTTTACTAGTTAGTATTATTCGAATCAAAAACTAAAGATTTGTTTTAATATTTTTATTTTGACAATGATTTAATTTTTACTTATCTTTTCAGTATAATACATATGTAGGCTATTATATTATAAACGAGGTTAATTTTTATTTCAATAGCATAGGATCAAATAATTGATGGATAACTATTTGTAGTTAGTTTTTATATTGTTTGCTATTTATAAATTAACTTATAGATCATAATTCGAGAAAACTCACAGATTCACAAAAAAGATATTGTTTAATCCTAATCGATTATTTTTCCTTTGTAAACAGTTCTATGAATCAGAGAATTACAATTGAATTTTTTTTTTAAGACAACATAAAAATTTTAATGAAAAAATTTAAAGCGTTGCTTCTTCTACTAATCCTTTACTCTTTTGCTCTTTTTAATTTGGATTAGAAATACCAAATTTGGATTAGAATTACTCTTTGGTAATTTTATGAAATACCAACAAATTTGATTAAATATAAGAAATATTCAACTACCCTCGTAACATACTGAAATAATTTTTTATTTCTTAATAAATTTCATCATAAACCTTTACGAATAAATTGCTCTTAAGTCCTCATATGCCCAGTTCTTGGATTTTCCTGAAAACTAGTATTTTATAAATAGTATAAAACCATTCATTTTCATGTATCTAATTCAATTTACCAGAGAGTAACAACGATGTAAACTTAAATACAATGGCACTGTTTTAGTAAATTACGAGGGTAACTCAATTATCATCTGCAATGTAGTTTTAAATTTTATTGCAATACAAATAGGTAACTTACGTATACATCATTTTTCAACATAGTCCCCTTGCATTTCAACCCACTTGGTCCATCGTTGCACAAGCTTCCTGATGCCCTCATAAAAGAAGGTTTTCGGTTGAGCTGCGAGTCAGGAATGCACCGCTTCTTTCACTGTTTCGTCCGAGTTAAATCGACGGCCCCTTAATGCCTCTATGAGTGGACCAAACAAGTGGTAGTCAGAAGGGGCAAAATCTGGACTATATGGACGATGAGCAGTACTTCAAAGTTGAGTTTCTGGAGCGTTTCAGCAGTGCGGGCAGCAGTATGTGGACAGGCATTGACGTGCAACACTTTTCGACAGCAGTCTTCGGCGTTTGCTTCAAATTGCAGGCTTCAGCTTGGCAGTAAGCATCTCACTGTAACGCGCACTGTTTATTGTCGTGTCCCTTTTCTCATAATGTTCCAGTACTGGGCCTTGTGTCCCAAAAAACCGTAAGCATCAGTTTTCCTGCGGACGGTTTCTTGAACTTTTTTTTGCAGGACGAATTTGGATGGTTCCATTCCATACTCTGCCATTTACTCTCCGGTTCGTAACGATGGATCCATGTTTCGTCACCGTGATGATTTTGTCTAAGAAGATTTCCCGTTCGTTATCTAGCGATCCAAATGTTTTTGGCAGATGTCCAAGCGCGTTTGTTTATGCAACTGTGTGAGTTGTTTTGGGACCCATCTTGTACAGACTTTAAGAAACTCAAGTCTGTTGTGGATGATTTCGTAGGCAGAACCGTGAGTAATTTGCAGACAATGTGCCACTTCATCGATAGTTACTCGTCTGTCTAAGAAAACTATGTCACGTGCACGCTCAATGTTTTCCTCATTTGTGGCGGTAAACGGTCGTCCGGCTCCTTCGTCGTGCGTAACACTTGTGCGACCGTTTTAGAATTTTTCAATCCATTCGTAGACATTCCGTTGCGCCAACATACTGTTCCCGTACTGTACCAAAAGTCTTCGATGAATTTCGGCCCCTGATACACCTTCCGACCACAAAAAACCACAAACCACTTAAAATATTCTTTATAATAATCACACTTCCCTCTATGATAAGCATTTGAAATTTTATGCTTTTTGTTTTATTGTTATTTTTGTAAAATATGTAATTATTTCTAAAAAATTAAGTGAAGAAAAAAATTTATTAAACAAATAATGTAATTCTTTTAAATTTATACATTTAATAATTGGGCGGTCGTATTTAATGATAAAAAATACAAAGCAGTAAAAAATTATTTAACTCAGTTAAATCATCATTACAGAATCCAAACAAACGGAAAATATACCTTCGAATATCATGCTGAATTGTGCGTCGGCTTAAGCCATTAAGAAATAAATAAATAGGATTAAATCAGCTTCAAAAGTTAAAAAAGGATTGGCGTATTACTAATATACAGCACAGAAAATTTAATAAAAAAGAAATCTCTTTTTTGATTTTGGAAAGAGCTGCACCCTATGAATAATGAATGTGTTTTGTTATACGTCTTTATAACTTATTAAAGAGAGACTAGAAAAACACTTTTAAAAGTTAGGAAATTCATCGTGGAATTACATTTCCGTTCTCTAATTACTACTTTTCGGCTTGAGCACTTAATAACACACTGGCTTCTTTTTTTGTTGGTTGATGATTATTTATCACATACGCTTGATAACGTATCAAAATCGACACGATTGAATCTACAATAAATAATATTGATAGAATCATCATCGTTAATTACACCTTAATAGTAGGTTAGGTTAACAGTTGTACTGGAAAATTTAAGTTTCAAAAACGTTTTCTAATAAATCAATTTTTATTGGTATTTTTGTTATTAATTTCTACGCAGTCTTAAAACTGCACATAAATTGAATTAAACAATTGGTATGAAATACAATTTTGTTTATTTAATCACATTCTACTGTAAAAAGTTAATACACTGTTTCAGCAAAAACAACAAATAAAATGTTTTTTATCACCTTAATTATCTGAAAGATAAAGCATGAGATTATATTTTAATATTAAAAAATTAAAAAAAAGTGTTATATACAATTTTCTTCTTGATTACTGAACCATCTAAAATAATTTATATATTTAAGAAAGTGGGCGTTTTTGCTTTTGAATGCTAAAAGACTCAACGGAAGTTCTGACGGATTAGGGATCAATAAGGAGGAGTGTTATTATTTGTAGAGAAGCAATTTAAAATTTAATTACTGTTACTTTAATATTTTGAATAAATAAATTGAAAATTTATCAAAAAGTAACTTACAGTTAATCCTAAAACAGTTTCCTCTACATTGTAATCTGCGTTGCAGACAAACAAATTTTTATATTGCAAATATAAAATCAAGATAAAAAATAAATAAATAACTGTTTATCTGTAACCGTATATATAAAACCATTATACATAGTTGTACGACAAGGATTTATGAATTCCTTAATTAATTCTTACATTATACTAATCATATAAAATATTAACTATTTAACAGGCTCGGATCATTAGAGATCTATAGGTAAAAGATAAATATTTTATTAGCATTTCATATTATTTCTGGCTTTTTGTTATACAAATATATGTAACAAAAGCTGTAGATCTCTAACAAGGAAATACTAAACCTTGGGATGAATTGGAATAGCCTAATTATAATCCCAAATATCATTTTATTTAAGAAAAGCTGATGAAATACCCATTTCTTATTTCCAAATTAAATAAAATTTTATCATTGTGAATACATTTTATGTAGTTACTAAGAACCAATCGTAAATAAAAAGGATTGAAACTTTAAAAGGATTTAAACTAAATAAAAAGGAAGAAAACTTTAACAGATCTGTCGTGATGATTTTTCAATATTTAACAAAATAATTTCGTTTATTTATTAATTTACCAAGTGTAGATGTGTAATAAAATTAACAATTTACGCTTACATTTGAACGAGGAGGACGCAATCTACTTATCACAAATATAATTTTACTAAGTTAAAGAAAGGATTATTATTCTTATATTAACGTTTATAATTAAAAATGAATAAAATGAAAGAAGTATAAAGATTATTACTGTAAATATCAAAATACTCAAAAATACAAATACATTCTCAAAATTATGTGCTACCAGATATGTCAGAACGACCTAAATGCAGCCTAGCTAGTTACAATGGTCATTTTGTTGGTAAATAAATAAAAATCAACTATAATTATTTATTTTACAATGAAATTAATAATTGATGAAAAATGAAAAAAAAAAAATCTTTAAAGAACTTTTATTACGTGCAAAAGAAATAGTTTCATTTCTCATACTTGAATAGCACCTAAATTACTAAGCGAGATTACCTTTTTCCATTAAAAAACTTGATAAAAAAGTTGTAGTTATAATTTGAATAAAAAAAGGCAAAAATGCAAAGATTATTTTGATACAATTAATATAATTTTAAAATATAGTACATTTTGAAAATAAAAATTAACTCGTATAAAAAGTTGAATTTAATGTTATCTGTTAATTTCGTAAGAATTTGGGGGGTAATGCATACAGTAAGGCCCCTAACGAATTTAACAATCATATGAAAAACTCTGTTTAAACTATTTCGTCTTTTTAGATAGCTCAGTGTGTTAATGACCTTCAGCCGAATCTTCTGATTTATTGAAATTTTCTACAGGATTAGTTATTCTCTGAACAGTATTATATTTATTGAATCAGCAGAGAGGCACTTATAAAAAGCAGAAACATGTATTAAAAACTGTACCATAACTTTTATGCATCATTTAATATTTCAGTTATGAGGTCTATTACAACAAAAGATCTTTACACTAAAATTTTATTAGAACCTCTTTACAGGAATTTTTTTATTTACCGCTACACTTTCTGACATATATATATATATATATATATATATATATTTATATATATATATATATATATATATATATATACTTTTTTGGTGAAGATGCAAACCAGACGATTATACTTGTGTTACTAAAAAAAATCAGGATGTTTTTTTATAGATTTATTAAAATAATTGTTTTCCATGTATCTATTCATATGTAATATTTTCATGTTAATTTATTGATTAAACAAAATATTAACTTCGTAAGAATGAATTTATTAGAAATCAGAATATTAAATTACCGATATTGTTAAATAGGTGATGTTTCCAACTGATGAGTCATGAAAATAACTTTTTTTGCAATATACAAGTTCTGTAAATAAAGTAATGAGACTAGTTTTTTTTTGGCAGCCAAAGTGGCAACACTGTAAAGTTACTGTAAACATTGGTTATATCAACAGCTGATTTAAATTAGCTATTAATATTTTTATTGTATTAATGCCACGTAAGATGTAACCAAACTTTTCGTGAAACGATTTTTTATTGTGCGTTACGAAAACGAGCTATACTAATTATGAGCAACGTTATACAATTATCTTAAACTCGGTGAGAATGCAACTGAAAATTTTTCAAAATTGAAAAGGCGTATGGAGATGACACTCTATCACGAACCCAAGCTTTTAGGTGGTTTAAAGCATTTTCAGATGGCTGGGAATTAGTTGCGGACGATCGACGCTATGGAAGATCGTTAACGTCAAAAAGTGACGACAACGTTGAGCGAACCAGAGACTTGATACGGTACGACCGGCAATTAACTGTCAGAATGATTGAAGAACAATTGAATTTGAACCATACCACAGTTCATCAAATTTTGACAAACTAATTGGACATGAAAAACCTTTGTGCAAAATTGGTCCCAAAAAACGTCACTGTTAAACAGAAAAACACCAGGATGGAAGTGTGTCGTGATTTTCGAGTGAATTTAAACTCATCCTGATTTCCTAAAGAATGTTATTACTGGTATTGAATCTTGAATATTTGAGTACGACCCAGAAAATAAAACGCCAGAGCAAGGAGTGACACACTTCAAAGTCACCACGTCCCAAAAAATAAAAAATGATCAAATCAAAACCATGTTAATTTGTTTATTCGATAGTAATGGCATTGTCCATAAGGAGGTTTTGCCTACAGGACAGACTGTAAATCTATATGTTTACCGATAAATTCTTGAAAGACTGCGGAAAAGAGTTGCCCGCGTGAGACCAGTCATAAAAGACAACTGGATGCTGCATCATGACAGTGCACCTTGTCACACTGCACTCTCAATTAATGAGTTTTTGACAAAGAAAAGCATTCCTGTAGTTCCTCAACCACCTTATTCACCTGACTTGAGCCCCTGTGACATTTTCCTGTTCCCGAATTTAAAAAAAAACACCTCAAACGGCACCATTTTGTAACAGAAAAAAGCATAGAAAAATATGTAACCAACCATCTGAAGAATATTCCGATTTACGAGTTCCAACACTGCTATGAAGAATTGGAAAACCGTCTGAAGCGTTGCGTGGCTTCCCAAGGGAACTGTTCCGAAGGTGATAGAGTCAATGTACAATTTGATTGTAAATAAATAGTTTTTTCTAACCAGTCTCATTACTTTATTTACAGAACTCGTACACGTATATATATATATATATATATTGTGTGTGTTGGTGGGGGGGAGGGTGTTGGTGTGTGTGTGTATGTGTGTGCGCGCATGTATAAATGTACACATACAAACATATATATATATACATGTGTGTTTAAGTAAAAAAGATGTTTTTGAAATATTTTTCACCATCTTTGATCCGCTACATTGAATCAAAGATTTTTTTCAGTAGGAAGGTAGACATGACATACATGATTTTAATGTAAACTTTTACGAGAAAAACGATAACGGAAACCTCTTTACGAAAAAATTCCTTCGTTTTTTAATTATAAACAATCGTGAGTTGCAAAAATCGCAGTAGCAATTAAACAAGATAAAATTCCCCATAGTAACTTTTTTATTTCGTATTAAATTTTATTACATCCAATAACAAACTTTAAACAGTTAATGTTGGAATTAATTTCCCAAATACTAATAATAGCCTTCACAATAATAAGTAGCACTAACAATAATAATACACAATAATTATAATGCAATAATTTACAACACTACTACTAATTAAATGACAAGATCAGGTTACGTTATTTACTTTAATTATCACAATATTATTTAATTTAAAAATTTAATTATCTGTCTTCGGTTCTAAATTAAAAGTTCATGCAAATGCGTTGAAAGGGTTAATATTTTATTAAGTCAAATTTAGTATCGAAAGTTTATTAAAAATGAAATGAAAGTTGGTTCAGAAATGCAACTTACCTCAAGTGGGAGTAATTGTTTCGGTAAAATCACTTAAAGGAAAATGATGAAACTGGTAGGTAAAGGATGGTTTCTTTATTAAACTCATGTGAAGGACCATGGCGAATTTATGAAATATTTTATAAATTAACCAATAACTCAGTAGATTAGAATAAATGAAAACTGAAAATAGCTATTGAAAGTTTAATTTTAAGACAAATTTTTGATACGGCAGTTGTATTGAAGAAATAAACAAATTTGGAAAGTTCAGAAAAATACAGGTTTGGAAAGCTTCATTTACAAGTATCGGCTGGCGAAAGATTTCGCCCTGATTTCTGTGCCTCCGGTAAAATTAAGTCAGACATCAGATTAAGGAGTAAATTTAGTATTTTTTATGAAATTTGGCTTGGAAAATTCGATAAAATATAAAAAATAAGTCTCAAAACTGTATTTTAGTAGTTTTTTTTTAGAAATTTAGGGAAATACAAAAATTGGATTAAGAAAAACACTATTTTATGTTTGGCGTAAAATAACTTTTTAAAATGAACAAAAAATAAAAAGTTAAAAAAACAACTTGTAGAGAATTTGACTCTGTGTAAAATGGTATGAATAAAGCCCACATAAACAAATGCAATAATTTTGAAATTTATTAAGTACAAAACATATCAAATATGACCGAGTTTACAAACAAAAATGTGGTATTTAACAAAACAAAATTTTCAATATTACAAAGCAAAAGAATTAAAGGATAAATAAAAACTATAAATGCAACCAATAAAAGTAACTTACACTCTTCCCGACAAAGAATGGTTTTGGTAGTTTTCCGTATTTCAATAGGGTTATTTTTATTAGTTCTTCCCCAATGAGAATTCTAACTAACTCTTCTATCATTTTTTCTTCATACACTAATGATTTCAAATAGCCAAAGAGATGTTAAGTTAGATGACTACGGAGGCCAGTTGATAGGTCCGCCACGTCCAATTCACTTGTTTGAAAAATTCGTATTTAAGTGTTGTCTAACTGGTAGGGAAAAGCGTGAAGTTGCCCCATCGTGCTGGAAAATTATATTTCTTCATGTTATCAGAGGATCGTTTTTCAATATATTTGAAAAACTTTTCTCAAAACTGTTTAATATGAATCACTGAAATTCTCAATTAATACAAATAAATTTCTTGAACATGGTTCCGCTGGTATATTTTAATAAATTAATTAAAGTAATTAATAAGTGATATATCCATCTTACTAACAAATAAGTGTTTAGTCCTCTTGATATTTCGGGTTTTTCAAACCATTATCAGGAGTTAAAATATTATAATTAAGTCAAAAGCTAAAATACTTGTAGTCATGACTGTTTGCATGTTAGCAGTATACTGAAGAGAATATAAACGGTTATTTATTATAAACTACAAACGTTTATAATATTAATACTATAAATAAACTATACAATGGAATAAATAATAAAATTAATAAGATAAACAATGCAAATTATACTAGATAAAACTGAAAAAATATGAATAAAAAATGAATACACTCCATATAGTCAAAAAACTTAATTTTTTAAAAATATAACACCTGCTTATGCAAATAATAAATTAATTTAATATATTAATAATAATTATAATAAGACAATTAACAGTAATGATTCTAACCTTAACAAACAGGGGATATATAGTCTGAGTTGTGAAGATTGCGATACGATTTATATATGTCGGTATGACCAATCGTAAATTTGGTATACGTGCAAAAGAACACATTAATAATATTAAAAACAATAAACCCGAAAATTCTAATTTTGCTAAACATATTTTAAATAATGGTCATACAATCCAAATAAATTTATACAAATTTTAGATATTTCTTGCATTCATTATAATACACATAATTTAGAGAAATTCCACGTATATAGTAACCAAAAAAAAAATCTAATTAATGAACAAACATTTTTTTAAAGAAGATAAATTATTTAAAGAAGTACTAAATACAAACATAAAGAAATAATAATCGTAACAACTAAAACATAATTTCTGATAACATGGATTTCCTTTTAATTACAAGTAAATCCACTATAACATCTTTATATTCTGTTCAGTATAATGTTAATATGCAATCAGTCATGACTGTATACGTATTTTAACTTTTGACTTAATTATATTATTTTAACCCCTGATCATGGTTTGAAAAAACCGAAAGCTCTAGAGAACTTAAAATTTATTTGCTGGTAAGTTGGATTTATCACTTATTAATTATTTTTAGTTATTTTAATACAAACAATTCCAACATTTTTTTATCTAAAATACCGCACCAACCCTTTAAGTGAAACCTGTTTGATATCCAGTTTTTAGGGTGCAGTGTGGATTCCTGTGACTCCTTATGTTCGTTTAATTAAAAATTTTATTTCTAGTAAATGTAACTTCATCGGTAAACAAAACAGAATCTACGTTATTAACATCGACTAAAATCCATTGACAAAAATTTAAAGGTACAGAAAGATCTCCAGGAAGTAAACTTTATTTTTCTTTTTGTAAATTAAAAGGATTTAATTAATTTTATCAAAGTATTCGCCAATTCTTTTTTGTTGCTTACTTTTTTTTAAACCAGTGCGGAATAATTCTTTTGGTGCTGATACCCGGTATTAGGTTCGATGAGCTGAATTACGTTATCTTCTTCCCAGTCAGTCAGGATTTTGTTCTTAGATTGTGGACACCGGTGTTTTTAGATACTAGATCGTGGATACCGGTATTCTTTTGTGGTTGGGTTTTAATTAATCGTACGTCTCAGGAATAGTCGACCTGGGACCGTAAAAGAATACACTTTATTTACATTTATACATATCATCCTCATTCATCCTCTGAATACTTTGTGGTGGCTCCGGAGGTAAAACAGAAAAAGGGGAGATGATTTTGTTCTTACCGTTCAGGTTATTTGAGCAATAATTCAGTTGCACGTAGCATCGAAATACCGAAGGAAAGGTTCTTTGATCTGGAATCCTTCTATTCGGAAATCTTTAATGATATTTTTACCGTGCACGTTTGATATATTTTGAAATGTCTTTAAAATTTACCAAATTTTCGTATGTTTTGATTAAATAAACTTCGAAATTTTTAGTTTGTATTTATATTAGCAGGCGCAGAAATCAGGGTGAAATATTTCATCAACCCGCATCTAAAGATGCCTTTCCAAACCTGTAGTTATATGAATATTTTTCTTTATATTCATTCATAGAACATATCCTGAAGGTTTGTTACATTCCTCGATAATCACTGTGTGTATTCCTTAAAATAAAATTGATTTTAAGTAAAATCTGTTTTACATTATTGCATGATATAAATTTAATTTATGTAATAATTTGTTAATATTTATCATGAATATGTTTTAAAATTTGACATCTGGCGTTGTATAAGAGTGAAAATATTCATATCCTAGACTTGTACACTTTTTCTTTTGCAAAACAAAAATTAAAATTTATAAAACGTAATCTTAAAATAAAAGAGGTAATTTATTATGTGCTTAATTAAATATAATTTTCTAATTTATTATTTTATAAAAAACATCTTTATGAAATATGTTCTTATTAAATTTCGTTATAATTGAGATAAACATATTATGTTTACATTGATGAGCATAGTGATTAATATGTGCATCTCATGTTTCAAGCTGTTTAAAGTAATTTTAATTTCATATATGTAACATCTTTTAGAATATTAAATTATTAATAATATTTTATTAAAATTATATCAAAATTTTTGTTGTTTTTTTTTTCAATTTACATATTAATATGTCAATATCCGTAAAACAACTGTCCATTTTATAACAAAGAAAAGATAAAAGAAACTAACATAATACCATTAAATAATTCTTAATTATTTTGTTAAAAAGGCGTTAAGATGATGTTCATAAATTTTATAAATTCCCTACAGCTTGAAGCAAAGTATTATTAATAGAATAGCCTATTAAACTGATGTTTTTAAGACATTATTTTTGCATAAATATTCGTCTTCCTTGTAGGCCTGTATATTCTCTTTATATAATAAATAGTATGTTGAGACGGTATTTATAAAGAACACGCTAGAGAGACGATACATTAGTCTCTCTTTCTCCACTAATTGGTGTCTAATTAATTCTAAATAGGTAACTATCGACACAGACATATCTAATTCGTATAAGTCTATATTCTATTATCTAGGTCAAACTGTCCGACAGTTGATCTATCAAGTAAAATATTATTTCATATATATATTATATATATATAAACACTGAGGATCCTTTTCGTTGTTATAAAGATTCGTAACATAATAATAAATTAACTGTAAATGATCTTAGTTTCACAAAAATAATTATTATTAAAGGTGATATAATGATAATCATCTACCCGGTGTGTTTTTACATAATTCATGAGAATCAACAAATACTTAAGTTAATTTTTAATTTTATAGAAAGTAAAATAAAAATAATTATTATTTATTGATATTTTCTTATATGGAACTAATTAATAATTTTAAACGATAATTTAAAACATATATATTTGTTATCCTATTTTGTATAATTAATAATATGTACATTTTGTAATTATAAAAACAAATTACTGTTACCTAGAAAAGAAAAAAAAGTGATAAGTGTTATAAAAACATATGTATATAATGTATGTTTAAATATTAAATTACTCTAAACTTACATTGTGTTACCAAAATATCTATCTGTCTTATTTTTTCTTAGGCTATGAACTACATATGCGATCAGTATCAGAGTTCGGTTTACACCTTAAAAATTATACAATCAGTTATTAATAATAACTGTAATTACGATTTGTTTTGTTTCTTAATAATATATTATTATTATTTGATTAAACTAGTTTAATTGTTTTTATTCTAACACAATCTACAAGGTTTATAATCCCAGCAAGGAAGATTGGAATTTTTCTTCATTTTACAAAGAATTTTTATTAACTAAGGGGTGTAAGCTATAAGTTTCTCATCATTATTATTACCATTATTGACCGAAATCTACGGCTAAAAACATTTTAATTGATGGAATGTGACCTCAGGTCATACTGTATGTTACACCTCTATGTTACAAAACGGATGTTTGAAACCTTGCTTCAGGTTTAATTGATTGTTACATTCCTCCACTTCTGTTTTTCTTTTTTTCTTCATTTTATCTTTTCCATATATTTGTTTCTTTCCAAATTTCCATTCTTTCTTTAATCTTTTATTTTTCTTTTCTTATCAATAAATTTGGTCCATTTTGCCCTAGGTTTAGATACGATTGTTTAATTTAAACAAAAGAATCTTTAATATAAGATTCTAAAAACTTTAGTATAAAAGACTCTTTATGTCATACTCATTATCGATGTTTGTTATTTTTAATAATAAATTCTATTTAAAAAGAAAGAAACAATATTAATTTGAAATACGTAATATTTTCTGATGTAACTTTGTATTGTAAGCAAATAAATTTGATCATCTAAAAATGTTTTCATTTTCATAGATTTATTTTTATTAGATTAGATATTGCCTGTAAGAATTTGAAAAGATGGTCCGGTCAAAAGATCCGGTCACTAAGACCGGATTTCCGTTTCAGTACTAATACTAAACGTTATTTATTTATTGTTATTTTATTTTATATACAACCGTCCTAAACAAAGCTAACCTCAAATCTTGAGCGACCAAATATAAAAAAATTATAATTTCGTTAACATTATATATATATATACTGTAAAATGCTGTAACAAAAAATAATATAATTTTTTTTTCTTCTACAATCATATTTACATCTGGAACAATAAGTAAATTGTTTGATAAGAAGCACATGATAAGGGATTCTTAAGGAATTCTCGTAATAAGTAATTCATAATAATAGTTATCAGTAAGCAGTAATTTTAAAGTTCATTAGAAAAGGTATTTCTGCCAACACTTCATTGTCCACAAAAACAAGATATTAATAAATAAATAAAAAAATTAAAAAACAATGAGCAAATAAATAGTAAAAAAATAATAATAATAATAAAGAATAAAGTAAACAAGAATAATTTCACTAGATTTGGCATTATAATTTATCAAACTGTCATTCAGTAGTCCCTAAGACAAGTAAATAGAGATGCTTCAACCTTCGGACGTCCCTGCCTAAAATAGGCAGGTTTAGGCCTGCCTAAAATAGGCAGGGACAATTCTAGCCTAAAATAGTAGAAAAATATTTATTAAACTTATTATTTCTCAGTTTGTACGAAAAAATTATTTTCGTATTTTTGTAACCTTTAAAAAGCAAGGGATGAATAGAGAATAACTAAGGAAATCTTGTAATCTTGAGTAATGATCGACTACAACCGTTTATTCAACGTAATTGTCAAATACTGCTAAAATTTTTAATTACGTACCAATAAAAATTTTAAAAATTCAGTAAGATACCATGAAATTAAGCGATTGTCGGTTATCAGTAAATTTTACTGTAATAATTTATTTTTAAATTTTGGTATTCTGAAGAACAAATCAAAAATTAAATTAAAAAATTAATTTTTTTTATTTTATATTTCATTAGGCAGTCAGAAAAAAATCTTATCTCTTTTTTATTGCAGGAAATATATTCATATCATTTGCATTCTCATACTTCATACACATTATGTATTTGCATATCAATATTGCATAACAAAGTGAGGCAAATTAATAATTTATATCGATTTTGGTTTATATATATATATATATATATATATATATATATATATATATATATATATAATGCACTGTCAATGAATTATTCAGGGAATTTGGACTAACTTTACTGAAACTTGCTGTATGAACATTAATTAAAATAGTTATATTTAACTTAAAATATTTAGAAGGGATCCGACTGCTTTATGAAAAATGAGTTTTCAGATATGAAAATTGAACTCATTCACTGTAACCTTACAAATATGCTCTTAAAAATAATATTAATGCAAGAAAAATTAAAGTCCATAAAATATTTAGAAACACTTTTTAAGAAAATATTTTTAAATTTTAAACAGGCCTAAAAATGCTTTTAACAAAAATACTGGAAACTTAAAAATTCACATATTTATAAAAACAAAAAATTCATCACTATGAACAGTCCGAGTTGAAAAAAAAATTACTTTACATTGTATTCTATATTCTCCAATTGAACTAGTGTATTTGTTGAGTGTGTTGGTTTGAAAGTAACCATATATTGGAAAAATTAGTGTTTTATATCCACCGTTCTTAGTCTAGTTCTGTATGGAAGACTGACATTCTACTTCCTATAGTAATCATTTATTCACTTTCCATTATTTAAACAAATGGAGACATGAAAATTATCTATTTTACAACTAAGGATTATTTCTTAAATATAGATGCATCTTTATTATGAAAGTTTTCAAAACGATATTTACATTTTACAGAATAAACTGAAGTATGAAAGTAAATTATAATAATAATAATACTGACATAACTTCTTCGATGGGTTTGAAGTTTAATTACTCGTTTTATAATAAGAGTAAACATCAAGAAAGGTCTTAAAATAAAAATATTTTTTCTATCAATCTATGAAATTTCATTTTTATTACTAAAATTTTTATAAAAAAAAAAAAAATACCATAAAACTATTTATCTTTTTATTTTATTTTAATCTGATTGTTACTTAAAGCCCATGCAAAATCCGCAAAAACATTCAAAAAATTTAATAATTTAATACGTTTCAACCTTCGAACGTCCTTTATGTTATCAACTAGATTGATTGCTAAGTGGTTGACATGATTTTCAAGTCGTTGGTATTTAACACTGCGCTGTCTCACAACCTCACGAACCATCGGAAGCTCCAGATATTCATGAATTTCATCATTCCGTGTGAACCTTGGTATGTACCTCTGTTACTTTGTTCTGGAACCGTTGCTACTATTACTTGAATTTCCCCAGAACTCCACGCCATAAGTTTTGATTAGTCGTAGGATAACACTGTAAATCAGAACATTAATGGACAACGTGAAGCGTATGTTTCTCTGTAACAGCCAATGCAGTTCCCTCTCTGTGCAGAATGCAGTTCGCGTTCACTCTCTGTGCGATAATAATATAAATAAAAAATATTAAACATAATAATTATAGAATCAAACTGTTATATAATTCAAAATTGATATAAATATTATATTACAAAGCTGGAAAATTAAATTAGAAAATGAATCAAAATCAGAAATTAAATATCACCATTAACTCACATATATCATCTACGAAGACTACAGATAAATCAATCGTACAAAAGGATAAGTCTTATCGAGCACATATTCAGAGAGAAAGGTGAAACTCGTGATTAAGCTGAGAGATTTCTCTATAACATATTCGGCTTAACTGTTGCACGAAAGAACTAGATCTAGTATTAAAAGAAGTCACAACTAATTAAAAAAGAATAATATTTAAAGAATAAAACTAATTAGTTAAAAAAGAATAATATTTGTTACCAGTGTGACTGTTGATAAGACTCCGTAAGGACTTGAAAAGATGGATGGGTCGGTAAGACCGGAGTTTTCCGTCTCAGTAGTAAACGTTATTTATTTATTGTTATTTTATTTTACATACAACGGTTCTAAAGAAAGTTAATCTCAACAGTCTTGGCATGTTATCTGAAGATTTCGGGTATAAAATACTGAGTATTTATATTCATAAAAATATGTAAAACATGAAAATTTTAAAAATATTTTTTTTAATTTCTTCTTGTAAATCGACTTATTTTTAGTAATAAGAATTTCATATTAAGGCTTACTCTAATGAAGAATATAAAAGTAATAAAATAATAATTATAAATGTAAATGATGATAAAATAATGTAATTAATAATATAAATCTCCTAGTATTTCTTATGATACGATCTAAAAAAAAGAAAATTTTGATATGAGAGATAATTCATAACATATAAATAAATTTAATAAGCAAATTCAAAATCTTTGTTATATTTTTCAAGATCAAAAGAAAATTTTATTAGAATAGTTAAAAAATTAAAAGATTTGTTTTCTTCCAGTATTTTGATATTAGATATATCGTGACACTACATTTAGGGACAATAAACATTAATTTATTATTTTCAAACTGTGCATAAATTATCGTGCTGAAAGAAAACTGCAGCTTCATTGTCAGATTTTTATGTATCTAAGCATCATCAATTTAAAACCATAGTTTAATTATTAATGAAATATAATATATCATCTTCAAAAAAGAAGAATTAAATTTGATAATAATCCAGAACCTACTGCATATAAATCAGATAAGAAAAAAAAAACAGAAGATTAAAATTTTCTTTTCGAAATGGAAAGAAAAACTTTAAAGTTGGTTGATGTCTATGACAATGATCGGAAAACGTTTTCGAGGTATTTGTAGAAAAATTTAATAAAAATAACTTATTTGCTGTATAGTAGAAATAATACAATGAAACTGAATATGTTTCCGAAAAGAATAAAACAATATTAGTTTAGTTCAATATTTGTTTATGGAATAAAACAATATTAGATTTTTTCGCAATCATGTAACGAATTATTATGCTTCAAACTCATTAATAAAGACATAAGTGTTATCAAAGTAGATCGGGAAAATGCCACATTGTAATGGCTCGATCCTGAAATTCATCCGCGTTATTAAAATATAATTTAAGAGATATTATTCATTTCAAACTTATTAATCAAAATATTGCGTGGAGTAAAATACTATCTGTTGTAGATTCTAGATTATAGTGGCAGTTTTTCTCGTTTAAAGAGATTATTGAAATTACCTCCTCTATGAATCATGAGACCTTGCCGTTGGTGAGGGGGCTTGAGTGCTCAGGGATACAGAGTAGCTGGACCGAAGGTGCAACCATATCGGAGAGGTATCTGTTGAGAGCCAGACTAAGGAATGATTCCTGAAAGAGGGCAGCAGCTCTTTCAGTAGTTGTTAGGGGCGTGAGTCAGGACGACTTAAACGGCCGTATCAACATCACTCAGTCCTCTGAGTACTGCGCAGCTGAAAGCAATGGAAAACTACAGCTGCTTTTTTTCCAAGAAAATGTGGCTCTCTGCATTTTCACATAGAAATAATGGAGGCGCCTTCCTTGGTAAAATATTCCGGAGGTAAAATAGTCCCCCGTTCGGATCTCCGGGTGGGGACTACTAAGGAAGGGGTCACCAGAAAATTAAAAAATAACATTCTACGAGTCGGAGCGTGGAATGTTAGAAGCTTGAAAAAGGTTGGTAGGCTAGAAAATTTAAAAAGGGAAATGGGTAGGACAAATGTGGATATAGTAGGAATTAGTGAGGTTCGGTGGGAAGAGGAAGGCGACTTTTGGTCAGGTGATTTTAGAGTAATTAACTCAGCGTCAAATAATGGGCAGGCAGGAGTAGGTTTCGTGATGAACAAGAAGATAGGGAGGAGAGTGGAGTATTTCAAAATGCATAGCGATAGAATCATTGTAATAAGGATAAAATCAAAACCTAAACCGACAACGATTGTTAACGTCTATATGCCTACAAGCGCCCATGATGATGATGAGGTAGAATGTGTATACGAAGAGATTGATGAAGCAATTAAACACGTAAAAGGAGATGAAATTTTAATAATAGTTGGAGATTGGAATGCAAGCATTGGAAAAGGCAGGGAAGGAAGTGTAGTGGGTGAATACGGGCTGGGCAAAAGGAATGAAAGAGGGGACCGACTTATAGAATTTTGCACGAAGTATAATTTAGTAATTGCCAACACCCAATTTAAAAATCATAATAGAAGAATATACACTTGGAAAAAGCCAGGCGATACTGCAAGGTATCAGATAAATTATATCATGGTTAAGCAAAGATTTAGAAATCAACTCGTTGACTGCAAAACTTACCCTGGAGCAGACATTGATAGCGACCATAATTTGGTGATAATGAAATGTAGATTGGGGTTTAAAAACCTGAAGAAAAGGTGTCAGATGAATCGGTGGAATTTAGAGAAGCTTGAGGAAGAGGAGGTAAAGAAGATTTTTGAGGAGGACATCGCAAGAGGTCTGAGTAAAAAAGATAAGGTAGAAAATGTAGAAGAAGAATGGGAGAATGTTAAAAAGGAAATTCTTAAATCAGCAGAAGCAAACTTAGGCGGAATAAAGAGAACCGGTAGAAAACCTTGGGTTTCAGACGATATATTGCAGCTGATGGATGAACGTAGAAAATATAAGAATGCTAGTGATGAAGAAAGTAAAAGGAACTATCGGAAATTAAGAAATGCTATAAACAGGAAGTGCAAACTGGTGAAAGAAGAGTGGATTAAAGAAAAGTGTTCAGAAGTGGAAAGAGAAATGAACATTGGTAAAATAGACGGAGCATACAGGAAAGTTAAGGAAAATTTTGGGGTACATAAATTAAAATCTAATAATGTGTTAAACAAAGATGGTACACCAATATATAATACGAAAGGTAAAGTCGATAGATGGGTGGAATATATTGAAGAGTTATACGGAGGAAATGAATTAGAAAATGGTGTTATAGAGGAAGAAGAGGAAGTTGAGGAGGATGAAATGGGAGAAACAATACTAAGATCTGAATTTAAGAGATTTAAAAGATTTAAATTGCAGAAAGGCTCCTGGAATAGACGGAATACCTGTAGAATTAGTGCGCAGTGCAGGTGAGGAAGCGATTGATAGATTATAGTAACTGGTGTGTAATATTTATGAAAATGGGGAATTTCCATCAGACTTCAAAAAAAGTGTTATAGTTATGATACCAAAGAAAGCAGGGGCAGATAAATGTGAAGAATACAGAACAATTAGTTTAACTAGTCATGCATCAAAAATCTTAACTAGAATTTTATACAGAAGAATTGAGAGGAGAGTGGAAGAAGTGTTAGGAGAAGACCAATTTGGTTTCAGGAAAAGTATAGGGACAAGGGAAGCAATTTTAGGCCTCAGATTAATAGTAGAAGGAAGATTAAAGAAAAACAAACCAACATACTTGGCGTTTATAGACCTAGAAAAGGCTTTCGATAACGTAGACTGGAATAAAATGTTCAGCATTTTAAAAAAATTAGGGTTCAAATACAGAGATAGAAGAACAATTGCTAACATGTACAGGAACCAAACAGCAACAATAACAATTGAAGAACATAAGAAAGAAGCCCTAATAAGAAAGGGAGTCCGACAAGGATGTTCCCTATCTCCGTTACTTTTTAATCTTTACATGGAACTAGCAGTTAATGATGTTAAAGAACAATTTCGATTCGGAGTAACAGTACAAGGTGAAAAGATAAAGATGCTACGATTTGCTGATGATATAGTAATTCTAGCCGAGAATAAAAAGGATTTAGAAGAAACAATGAACGGCATAGATGAAGTCCTACGCAAGAACTATTGCATGAAAATAAACAAGAACAAAACAAAAGTAATGAAATGTAGTAGAAATAACAAAGATGGACCGCTGAATGTGAAAATAGGAGGAGAAAAGATTATGGAGGTAGAAGAATTTTGTTATTTGGGAAGTAAAATTACTAAAGATGGACGAAGCAGGAGCGATATAAAATGCCGAATAGCACAAGCTAAACGAGCCTTCAGTAAGAAATATAATTTGTTTACATCAAAAATTAATTTAAATGTCAGGAAAAGATTTTTGAAAGTGTATGTTTGGAGTGTCGCTTTATATGGAAGTGAAACTTGGACAATCGGAGTATCTGAGAAGAAAAGATTAGAAGCTTTTGAAATGTGGTGCTATAGGAGAATGTTAAAAATCAGATGGGTGGATAAAGTGACAAATGAAGAGGTATTGCGGCAAATAGATGAAGAAAGAAGCATTTGGAAAAATATAGTTAAAAGAAGAGACAGACTTATAGGCCACATACTAAGGCATCCTGGAATAGTCGCTTTAATATTGGAAGGACAGGTAGAAGGGAAAAATTGTGTAGGCAGGCCACGTTTGGAGTATGTAAAACAAATTGTTGGGGATGTAGGATGTAGAGGGTATACTGAAATGAAACGACTAGCACTAGATAGGGAATCTTGGAGAGCTGCATCAAACCAGTCAAATGACTGAAGACAAAAAAAAAAAAAAATTGAAATTAACGATTATAGGCATGATGTAAACAGAATTTTTTTGTTTTATTTATTGTTTTTCTGGCATTTTTTTTTATTTCTTTTATTCACATCAGATTACCTTCACCCGATAAATTTTTTTTAACTTTTTACCTTCTTCTATCGCATTCTTAACTTTAGCCCTCTCAGCCGTACATCATATCAATTTATATGCTCTAGAAATCTTGTTCAATTGGTTAAAGACCACGGTAGAAGATTTTGGTATTTTTGCAATACTTAAGGTACAGCTGTTCTCAAATTCAGATTTGAAATATTTTCATTTTCTTCTAATATTTTTTTTAACTCGTAACTTCATTAAGGTGTTTCCCGGTAACTAAATTTTGTTTTGTACTTGTTCTGCCAAATGCATTTCATTAAAGCGTAAAGAAATCATATTATATTCTAATCAAAATTTCATAAATTTAAACGGAGAAGAAAATAGAATAAAATATATCTGGAAAATAATTTTCCGTTTCAAAAATATTTTTATTCAAGCTATTAATAGATTCACTTTTTCCAAAAATTAAAATTTCCACTAAATCATAATACTTTTAAAGTATCAACGCAAACGTGCTATGAAGAGATCAGGTAATTTTGCAGCAGTATAACCGTCAATGTCCTTTTTGAGTTAAAAATGAAACTGTTCTTCCAATCTTAAAAGTATCACTTATAAAAGTTCAAAAATATTTAAGAGTTACCGGTGTTCATATTTATTTAATTTCGATTTTTTTTTTTTAATTTTTTAACATTTTTATGCTAAAAAACCTACTTAACTTTCACGTTATATTCTTGCACTAATAAAAAAAAAAAAACATTGAAGTATAAAATAAGGCCATAAAGTGTACTTGTTAGACAGAACCAGTTAATTTTACTCGTTAGATGCATGTTTATTTCCAACTACTTTTTCTTTGTTTTTATCTTTTTCATCAACGAATTTAGGTGTAAGACATAATTCTATAGGATGTTCAGACCATATAATTTATTAATAATAAAGAAATATAGGTTTACTTTGGTATTATAAAAGAGTATGTTTTTCCTGAAAAAGACTTTTATTCAATTCTTCGTAGAAAAAAATTCATTCTTTATAATATTGTTTCAACTACTCTCTGAATAAATCCAGCGCATGATTTACGAAGTAGTTTTATTCATTGCCTACGCTCTGGCTTTAAAAATTAAATTTTATGTCTTATTTTGTGTTCAATTGAATAGTAGTAAAAGTAATATATTTAAATTTAAATTGTAATTATTAATTTTTTAGTACCAAAATGATTTTTACCCCAAAAAATTATGTTTAAGACATTTAAAAAAAAAAAATTAATATTTTATGTCTTACTATAATACTACTTCACCAAATGTTATTCTATTTAAGTATAAATAAACTACTAAGCAAGTTGCAATTAATTAAGTTCAGTGTATGTAAGAAACTGATAGTTAAGAAATTCTAATTACATTTTGTAATTTTTTCTCGCACACTTTTCATATATATTTAACCCTTAAAAGTGGCTTCCAAACATTAGGTAAATTAGAATGAAAATGTCTTAACGCGACATCTTTTACCATTAAGTTGATGGAATAAGTTTATTCCTACATAACATCCCTTAAAAGAATTGTTTTTTTTTTACTTTGTTTTGTTTTACAATGTTTATTGCCGTTACACTAGGTCTCCCGCTTTGTTTAATAAGTTTACCGACAGAATACGTTTTCAAGACTTTTTGGAGGAAAATATACGATTGGACGTGCTTTAGAAATCACCGGACGATGTGAACAATGCAGTACACGAGTTTACCAAATTAGTTCAATCAGCGTCGTGGGCCTCCACGCCCAGTTTGGATTTTGCTCCCCCAGCTCAAAACACGTATCCGGTCTCCCTCAGAGAAAAGAAAGAAGAACGCCGGAGATTACGACGCGTTTGGCAGATAACTAGTTACCCTACCGATAAGAGAAGATTTAAGGTAGGCTGTAGGGAATCCTCTTCTATTTCATTTCGTTGTTATCGTGAAGTCAGCAGCCGCTGGGTCTTGACTACTTTAACCCACCGGGTTGGTCTAGTGGTGAACGCGTCTTCCCAAATCAGCTGATTTGGAAGTCGAGAGTTCCAGCGTTCAAGTCCTAGTAAAGCCAGCTATTTTTACACGGACTTGAATACTAGATCGTGGATACCGGTGTTCTTTAGTGGTTGGGTTTCAATTAACCACACATCTCAGGTATGGTCGAACTGAGAATGTACAAGACTACACTTCATTCACACTGATACATATCATCCTCATTCATCCTCTGAAGTATTATCTAAACGGTAGTTACCGGACGCTAAACAGGAAAAAGAAAAGGGTCTTGACTACTTAGTTCAAATAGATCTTATTTACTTATTGTTCAGTTATCTTGCTGAACAGATTTTAAAGTTTCTGTGTCGTTTTAATAAAAATAAAAAAACAACTTTGTTGTATTTTAATTGGCAACTACAGAAAAGACGGTGATTTGAAAATTTTCATTTTTTCACCGGATCTTGACGTTCTGACACCTAATGAATACCAAAAACCGGTTGGAAATTTTCCGGATATCAATGTTCGTATGTGTCTTCGGTGTTGGCCTCTAAATCACCTTATACAACCAGAAATGGTGGACCGATTTTGGTCCAGCGTGGAAAACAAACACACTTGTTCAGCGTTTTTCTATAAACGGGGCATTGAAGCGATTAAATTTTCAACTTAAAAGGTCAAGGGGTGAGGTGTAGAGCAAGGTCACCCTCAGTATCTCGAGATTTCACCTAATTAAGGTAATTAATTAGTTAAGAGATTAATTAATTAAGAAATTTCTTATTTTTCTTAGGCATATTTTTTAACAATTAAAAAAAAACAATATTCGCAAATAGCACCCCACCTCAAAAAATGCTGTTATATTCGTTTGCAATGTTGTGACGTCACAGGTGAGCGGTAGAATTATATAAATAAATAATATTTAAAGTATAAAAAAGTAAGTCGATCTGGCTTTATCTTGAATTTGATCGCTCGGTTGACTGTGTACCTGGTGAGTTAGGCCTCGCGGCTACACCAGTTGCCGACCGTACGAGCAAAATTTGTTTGCTGTAAGTTGTGAAATTACATTAGTGTGTTTAGTGCCGTCACCGCTAGTACTGCTACACTCGCACGAATTAAATGCGAATTAATTTTAATTAAATTATAATTAAATACACTTAAATAAAATCATAAATATTTTTAATTAAGTTATGTGTGTACGTGTGTGTAAGCCGTGCGTGCATCATAAACACCCGCAGTTGTTGAATTTTTCCGGAACGCGGCTTTAGCCGCATGACGGGAAAATCCTACAACTTTGTTGTCAGCTTTTATCACAAATAAGATCTTATATCCGTATATAAGGAAAAACCCCTCTTTTTAATCCACCTTAAAAATGTTCTCATTATGAAACCAAAAAGTACAAATAACGTTCTCGCTATTTCCTTTTAAAACAAAATTAATTGTTCGAACACCACAGGAAATTTTAATTTTAATCTTTTTTTGAATTTTCAGTCTCATGATTTAGGCCGTAATATAGTTTAATAGCTTAAATCTAAATGGTATTTTTCTTTTTAAGAGAATAATTCAGATATATAGAGAATAATTTAAATACTAGCAGAACTCTTTACAAAATTTTGCAATTAATTTCAGTTTATATACACTTTACTTATTTTAAATTTTAATATTTCTTTTTCAATTATCTCCAATATAACTTCCTTACCTACTTTTTTCCTCAGAAATATGTATTTTGCAATTTTGGGTGGTTCTGAAAATTAAAAATAGCTACTCTTAACTAAAAGAGGCGTATCCGTTTAGATCTACTTATTTAAAACTTTGCTAGCGTAATTTTTTCCGTAAATCCAAGCAAGCACTTACAATTATATTTTATAAGAACGGCATTTTTTCAAAATTATTCGGATAAATTAATTTATATTTACTTACTTTAATTACTTAGTAATAAGAAAAAAAACTTTTTCTTTTTTTTTGCAAAACCTTTAAATTAATTGAAATCTTATTGATAACGAAAGTCTATGAAAAACCTTGCAAAACTTTCATTATATTGTAAGGTAAATATGAAGGTGTTCCTGTAATAATATAGTAGATTCGAATAAGAATTTGGAATATCGTCGTTCCTCCACATGAGTATACCTCATCGTTCGGAAAGTCCTCGGGCTGACTCCGAGGAGGTGTTGCAAGTATGAATATATTTGTTAAGTGTATCCTTTAAATGGCGTCTGCCAAGTTTTAAACGCATTTGTTTAGTTGTTTGTGGCAATCAAATAAAGCAAACAAGTTCTGATATTTTTTTTAATAGATAAAATTGAAGTTTGGATTGTTACAAACAACGTTAAAATTGTTAAATAAATTAAGCAGAAAAATTTCAATTTGAAATAATTTCTATGTAGAGTTTCCTTTAATAAATGTATAAAATATAAATTTATAAATACGTGGTCTGCTCGTTGATTAAAATTTCAACTAATCTGTATTCAAAATTAAAAGTTCAATTTATGAATCCTCATAATTTTTAAGTACATACATATTTTATGGTTTTTAAATTATAGGTTATCGTGTGATATATATATATATATATGTGTGTATGTGTGTGTGTGTGTGTGTGTATTAATCAAAAAATAATAATTAAAGTTGTGTTGAAAAGATGTTTTAGCAGAAAATGAATTAAAATTTAAGACTGTAGTTATATAAACCTATAATCAAGAAATTTACTATAAATACTATATTTACTATATAAACCTCCTGTAGTTAATTACCCGCTGTAGTTATATGAACATGTAAAAAACTTTCTTAATTTTTAATTTCTTCCTAGTTTTTTTTATATTTTTTCATGCGTTTTTCTTTCAGGCAATGATAGGTAGTGACGTGGGCTTCCTTGATCACCATAGATTTCATTCTATAAGAAATATATTATTTTGATATATTGTTTATCGTTATTTATTTTTTGTAAAAAAATATAATAATATTACGTTAAGAATATTTTACAAAGATTACAGTTTTTTCAATATGCAGAGATTAGTCAGTTCAGTTTGAAATTATGTACTTGTTTGTACTGCCACTTATGAACGTATTTAGTATAAAAATTCATATTTTTTTTTTTAATTTCTATTTTCTTTTTATGTTAGATTTTATTATTACTGGTATTTTATTCCGTAAATACATAAACTGATATAAGTTAAATTCTAACTTAATAAATTTTTTTTTAGATAAATATTACGTATGCTAATATTTTAAGTCGCTGGAAACAGGATACTTAATTAAATTTAATTGCAGGAAATAATTGTATATAAATATATATGTTAGGTGTATGTATGTGTTTTTTAGCTTTATTTCCAAAATAACAATTAATTTACTTAAATAACTTGATAAACCCTCTAACAATCTTTAAATGTCATTTAAGATGAATGAATAATAAAAAAAATTAATAACAACTATAATGATAATAATAATAATAATAAATTAATAAGTGACTAGGTGACTAGTACATGCTCTGTTCAGATTAGACGATGTGGCAGCCAGTTTCGTTTCGGAATCAATAACAGTGTAGGCTCAACCTAAGCTTAGCTAATCAACCTGCTTAGTAATTTGTATTGTAATAAAGGTACCCTGACTTGCAATATCTTACAACTCGCTATTCACCGCACTAAAAACATCTCCTAAACATGATCGGTGTGCTTTCACCTTAACCAATACATACATCTTTACGAATAAATAGGTTTATTACACGTGATTTAAATTTCATCAATAATAAATTATGAACAGTAACTTAGAAACACACCTTACTATTTATTTACACCTTATTATTATTATTATTATTATTACATTTTTTTAAAAATTAATCTAGTACAACTTCTTATTATTATAATATTTGTTAAATTGATTGTATTATACGCATTTAAAGATTATTTAATTAATCTGAATTCATTTGCAAATTAATAGTAGTATTTTTTTGTACGTTTATATGTTATACTGTCTTGAACAATTATTTAATATTGAGGTGATGGAGAGATTACAACAATCTTGTTTAATGCAAAGAAATTAAATAAAGGTGGTATCAAAAAGTAACTTTTACTTTAAGTTGTATTAATTGTCAATACAAATGTAATTCTCCTTGTTGTTTTAACATGGAGATTACATCTTCTTGTAATTCTGTTTATAAACGTAAGACATACAACTACAGATTAATATTCAAAATTTAATCTAAGTTTCATTGATGTATAAGTTTTATATGAATTGTTTATCCGTAAAACTTGAGGTTGTGTATTAATGATATGAATCAGGCCTAGGTTACATGGTAATTGTAATTTGATGAACTTTTTTTTTCTCTTTTGAACAGAAGAGATACTGCTCTGAGTCGTTTTTAGATGTACAATAAGCCTTCGACAAGGTTTGGTTACCAGGCCTTCTCTTCAAATTGAAGAGCCTTCCTCAATTTTATTATTTGATTCTGCAAAGTGTCTTTGATGGTCACTTCTTGCAGATTGGGTATAATCAAAATCTATCTAACTTCTTTGAAAATGCCTTGAGAGTACCGCAGTGCTCGGTATCGTGACCGGTTTTATTCCTAGCGTATACTCCTCTGGATCTTTCTTGTACAGGATCTGTTGCAATTTCATCGTACGCAGATGATACGGAAATCTTAACCGTTCACGATGGCCGGGATCTAACTCGTAGAAGCGTCATTCGGCGTTGGATGCAATCACATTACACATTACAATCACAGTTGGATGCATAATGGAAAATTAGTCAATCCAGCGAAATCTACCACGTTAGTTCTGTAATTAAGAAAGGAGACTGCCCTCCAGTCTACGTAAACAACATTGAAAAATTCCTCATACACCTAGTGTAGTTACTTGGTTTACACCTAGATAGACGTATGACTTGGAAAGATCATGTACTGGAGAAGAAGAAACAAATTGATCCTTAATTCAAGTGTATTTATTGGCTATTGGGTAGGCGTTTCAGTTGTCTCTTTAACAAGGCCCTTCTGTCTATATAAGACCTTCATGAAACCGATATGGACGTTACGGGATATGGACACAGCAATATTAAAGTGATCCAAAGGTCACAGAACAAGATGTTGAAGAAAGTGATCCACCTGTCTTGATTCGTCAGGTATTCTGAAATATTTGAATACCTGGGGATTCTATATGTTCGGGGTGAAATTTACTGTATCAGTTCTAAAAACACGGTTAGGCTAAATAGATATGTAAATCTGCTTGATTTGAAGATGATAAACAACAATGATGACATTAGACGGTTGAAAAGGTTTCATGTGCTGGATCTTTGTGATCGTCGTTGAATACTGTATTTGCATGTGTTTTTTCTTCTGGTAATATTTCTTGTTACTATTTTTCATTATTTATGTTTATTATTGTTTTAACACTATTAGAGTTTAACTCTATATTCATTCGTTCGTTTATCTATCTGTGTTTATCCTCTATTTGACAAAAATACATCGCTAGGGAATTGTACGTGTTGGACACAAGTGGTAAATAGATTGTATAGATTGTACAAATATAGAGCCTGGTGATGATAGTGCTTTTGACAAAATGAGTGTTTACTGGATCTTACTTCTTACTACAAGTATTAACATTGACGTTTCTGTTATTACAATCTTTTTATTGTTTGTTTTCATGGGGATTCATTATTGGATGGCCCCCTCTCATATGATATTTAACATATTATTTACTTATGGTTTCGTCCGGAGAAACTGTTGTGAATTTTTTTTCTGTAGAAAAAAAGTTAGTGAACTTGCTAACCGATCAATTCAATTTTACAATAATTGCGATAATTATTCAAATTAATCAATTAGGTATAATTAATACATTAATGAAATAATTAGTCAAGTTGCTAGATAATTTGATTGTTTTCAAAAAGAAACGTTAAAGTTTTCTGAAATCTATTGAAAACTGAAATAACTATATAAAATGATATGAATAAATTTTATTTAATATCCAGTTATTAGGAAACATTAAAAGCGGTGAATATCATCTAATTTTAAACATCAATTAACAAAGACAATTTATTGTTTCAGAAGACTTAAATGAAGCTGACCGAATAAATATGGTAGCTGAGCTAGTAGCAATACTGAAAATTGAATAGTGTTCTGGGTTCAATTCTTGGCACGGATTTGGTGCTTTACACCGGGATTTGTGCTTTAAATCTACTCCTTCTTGAAGACCTCAGATCATTTTTTTTCTTTGAGTAAAGTTTTATTACTTAATAACTTTTAATTAAAATTTCAATTTTTAACAATTTTACTAATAAAAAAAAATTTTTTTCAAAGAATTTGGAACAGAAGGGTTCCAAATGTTTTTTACTGAAATATTTTCCCTATTCACATTTTTACCGAATAAAATGTGAAAATTTAATGTTAATAGAATATTGCACTTTCTTTAGTATGTATAATTATTCGCCAATAAGGTTTTAAAATAGTGTTTTTTTCTTTTTTAAAGTATTTTTTTTTTTTTTAATATTTTATATTGTACTTAGATTCCATTTGCATTTTCATTAAGTTTCAAGGCACTTAAAATTTATTTATATATATTTTTTTTAAATTGTATTCTATGTATTATATTGCATTAGCCTAAATACTTCAGTAGATTTACAGTTCCAGCTGATTTCACAAGTCGGAGGAAAGTCACTTAACCATATCAGTGGAGGCTAGTAAAAGTAAAAGGTTTTAAATTTTATATATGTAATGAATAAACTTGAAATTTGAGCTGGTAGAATTATCCACTATGAAGTAAAAGAAAAAAAAATATATGTTAACAATGAGATCAAGGTGTATTAAAATTGTGAATATGCGGAAATGTCATAAATATTATTTTTACGGGGAGTACGTTTTATTATGATTTGTAATAAAAGCATTTACTGATGATATTTTGAGCACGTACTCGCATTATAAAGTTTTTTTTTGTTTGTCATTGTTGCCTTTTTAATTTAAATGCTAATCCTTTTTATCTAAATCACACACAAAATTGCATTTTTTTCTGTTAATTTATGTCGTCATTAACTGTACTCCGTAATCATATTGTTAATGCCTTCTATTCCTACTATTTTTAAATTTCTTACGCGTGTTTGCAATAACCTCAAATCTAGTTGTTGGTTCTCAATACAAAATTGAAGAAATAATAAAAAATATAACAACTTCTTCGGTTACATAATTTTATGTGTAATAATTAACCATAATTATCAGGATTTAAGAACTTAATTTAAAATCATAAACAAACGTTTTATAGTTTAGAAAACGAAATTAATAAAGGTAAAATAATTTAGATAAAAAAATGCGAATGGAATTAAAATGTATTAAATATTCGTATAGTGGTCATATATTTCTTAATCGCTTTGCAATTTAAAAAAAAAAAAATGTTTAATGATATTTTAACGTAATGAATATTTTACATACTAAACTGAATATAAACACGTGCGGAACGAAAAATATTTTTTTATTCATGTACAAGTATTTTCTACAATTTTATATAAAAATGTTAATTTAAATACAGCCACGTAATAATTGTAAAACCTTAAAGTTATAATGTGTTATTTCATTTGAATAACAATTTTTTTTTTAAAAATGAAACCAATAAACTAGTGAATTATATTCGTTTAAAATTAGTTTTCCTAATATTTTAAAGATTTATTGTTATATAAAATAGTAGGATAAACTAAAGAATTAGTTGAAATATATTTGATAGAGTTACTCAATAAAGTGGAACAAATTGTTTCAATGAAAATAAAACAACATGAAAGCCAATATAAAAGCATAATAGATTGTTTCACTGTATCTTACAATGTTTATCATAACCGATCGTTAGTCATGGATGGAGTCCAAAGTTCGATCGCCGGGCAGGATGTATTGTTTGCCCTGAATTAAAGTCCATTAGGGGAGTGATGAAGGCTGATCACTGTTCGGAAGGCAACAATAATTAATTATTGTTTTTAAACAGTAATGGGGAAAGAGGCCAAGGGAGTGACTTGCATTTGTCGATTCATTTTTGAATTGTGGTGAAGCAGCAATATACCCCTCCTTACTCTTCAATTTCCACCAACACGAACTCCCTCCTCACGCTTTCTCATTGCCTCTCTATCCCACCTCTAAAAACCTTTATGATATCTATTGTTACGAACACACCTTGTTTATACGTTGTTTAGATGTTATATCCTTTTAATTAAAATCGTTATTTAATATAATAACATTACGATATCTACTGTTCTTGGGCGTTCTCTGAAATATTACGACCAATTACGTCTTACTTTTTATGAATTTTAGACGCGTTAAATGTTAGTAATATCTAAAAAAACAATGATGATTAAAAAAAGTAAAAGTTCCAAAAATCTAAATAATTTTATGAAGTAATCATATTTTACATAATAATTCTTATTCGTTAGTTGATCAATGATACTAATACACATTTTTTTTATTATATTCCTATTTATAATTGTATTTTAGAATACGATATTAATATAACATAAAGGCAATTTTAGAAAAAGTGTAACTTTTGGCGAAACTTTGGCTTCTGTAAAGTCCTCATCTCTTAAAAAGAAATTTCAATTTTTTTTTTTGCTGAATTTATTCGGTTCAACAGCAAGATTTTCTCAAATTCCTCAAGAACCAAGAAATTTGAAGGGCTATGTTCAAGAGATACAATATTTTTATGTAGATTTTATATATATTATTTCTGATAATGCATAATAAAACCAATGTATAAAAAGAATGGATAACAAGTACAAAATTACTGAAGAATCTCTTTTCTAATTGTATAGTGTAAAAACATTATTTCTTCCTTGTACGAAGTAAAGGAAGTATGGTGATCGAGAAAAATCTCGATTTTCAGATTTCAAAGGAAATGTCCATTTTAACCATCCTTGAATCCATTTTGACTAGTTTCGGCGTGACGTATGTATGTATCTCTCATAACTCAAAAACCATTAGCCGTAGAATGTTGAAATTTTGGATTTAGGACTATTGTAACATCTAGTTGTGTATGTTCCTTTTTGATCGCAATCGACTGAACCAAAAATGTCAAAAAAAGACTTTTTCTTAACTGTATTAATAAGTCCTCATTGAGAGCTTTTCAACGATATACTTATTTTCATTAATTTCAGAGTTAGAGCCAAATAAAATTTTAATTAATGAAATATTTGAATATTAGAAGACACATCGGTTTGAATCAGACATAATCTCCTTTTTGTTTTTTAACTTTTTTTTATTTAAATATATTGATTTATCAGTGACCTCTGATTATAAAAAAAATATATATGATAAATAATAATTCAATAATAATAAAAAAATATGAAAAATTTTCAGAAGTTATTAATAAAATAAAATTTTATGTACTTTTCATTTTTTTTAAAATGTGTATATATAATTTAATAGCCGTACAAGAAAGTGATATGGTATCCACATCATTTTTTTTTTTTTTTAATTTCAGTATTAATTTTACTGACTATACTATTTGATGGAATGTTCAAAATAGTTATAAAACATCAGCTGTGAGAAGCTTGCTGAGGAGACCTGAAACAAGATAGCTTATTTAGAAGGCTGTATTTTAATTTTTACCCAAAAATAGGAATTTATGTTTAAAAAAAATATGACATCTTTTTTTTTTTTTTTTTTGTCTTCAGTCATTTGACTGGTTTGATGCAGCTCTCCAAGATTCCCTATCTAGTGCTAGTCGTTTCATTTCAGTATACCCTCTACATCCTACATCCCTAACAATTTGTTTTATATATTCCAAACGTGGCCTGCCTACACAATTTTTCCCTTCTACCTGTCCTTCCAAAATTAAAGCGACTATTCCAGGATGCCTTAGTATGTGGCCTATAAGTCTGTCTCTTCTTTTAACTATATTTTTCCAAATGCTTCTTTCTTCATCTATTTGCCGCAATACCTCCTCATTTGTCACTTTATCCATCCATCTGATTTTTAACATTCTCCTATAGCACCACATTTCAAAAGCTTCTAACCTTTTCTTCTCAGATACTCCGATTGTCCAAGTTTCACTTCCATATAAAGCGACACTCCAAACATACACTTTCAAAAATCTTTTCCTGACATTTAAATTAATTTTTGATGTAAACAACTTATATTTCTTACTGAAGGCTCGTTTAGCTTGTGCTATTCGGCATTTTATATCGCTCCTGCATCGTCCATCTTTAGTAATTCCACTTCCCAAATAACAAAATTCTTCTACCTCCATAATCTTTTCTCCTCCTATTTTCACATTCAGTGGTCCATCTTTGTTATTTCTACTACATTTCATTACTTTTGTTTTGTTCTTGTTTATTTTCATGCGATAGTTCTTGCGTAGGACTTCATCTATGCCGTTCATTGTTTCTTCTAAATCCTTTTTATTCTCGGCTAGAATTACTATATCATCAGCAAATCGTAGCATCTTTATCTTTTCACCTTGTACTGTTACTCCGAATCTAAATTGTTCTTTAACATCATTAACTGCTAGTTCCATGTAAAGATTAAAAAGTAACGGAGATAGAGAACATCCTTGTCGGACTCCCTTTCTTATTATGGCTTCTTTCTTATGTTCTTCAATTGCTACTGTTGCTGTTTGGTTCCTGTACATGTTAGCAATTGTTCTTCTATCTCTGTATTTGAACCCTAATTTTTTTAAAATGCTGAACATTTTATTCCAGTCTACGTTATCGAATGCCTTTTCTAGGTCTATAAACGCCAAGTATGTTGGTTTGTTTTTCTTTAATCTTCCTTCTACTATTAATCTGAGGCCTAAAATTGCTTCCCTTGTCCCTATACTTTTCCTGAAACCAAATTGGTCTTCTCCTAACACTTCCTCCACTCTCCTCTCAATTCTTCTGTATAGAATTCTAGTTAAGATTTTTGATGCATGACTAGTTAAACTAATTGTTCTGTATTCTTCACATTTATCTGCCCCTGATTTCTTTGGTATCATTACTATAACACTTTTTTTGAAGTCTGACGGAAATTCCCCTTTTTCATAAATATTACACACCAGTTTGTATAATCTATCAATCGCCTCCTCCCCTGCACTGCGCAGTAATTCTACAGGTATTCCGTCTATTCCAGGAGCCTTTCTGCCATTTAAATCTTTTAATGCTCTCTTAAATTCAGATCTCAGTATTGTTTCTCCCATTTCATCCTCCTCAACTTCCTCTTCTTCCTCTATAAAACCATTTTCTAATTCATTTCCTCCGTATAATTCTTCAACATCTTTAAGGTTTAATAACTTTTGAATAATTCTAAAAACCTATTATTGTTTATGGTTTTATTTAATCTATAAAATTTATTTTTTTCAGAAAAAATGACTGAATTATGCAAAGTAGTCGTTAATATTACCTTATAATATTTAACAAATTGACTGAGTACAGAACACATTTTACTGTATTTTTCTCTGAATGAAAATAATTCCTTGTAATATTTTTTTGTGAATGTAAGAACTATATAATTAATTTATATAATTTAATTCTTTTAAATAAATGATAATTATATTTTCCAAATAAAATAATTCCAATTCGAATTGGAATGAAGAGAGCTTAATTTTGAATAAAATTAAATAAGACTGATTTAACTAAGTCTATTTTAGTTTTATTTTACTAAAAAGCAAAAGTAAATTTTATATTAAGATAAAACATTAACAGTCGTGCTCATTGTTTGGATCTTTCTTTTTAATTAAAATCAGGAAAAATATTATTGATCTCTTCAAATTTATTCATTTATTTAACAGTAATACAAAGGCTACATATTATATGCTCCACATTATTTAACCTTATTGACATTCAATACATTTTTCAGCTTATTAAATTAATTACAACTACATAAACTAAACAGAACTAAGAATACATACTGGTTTTAATTATTCAATAGCTATGGCTGGTGACCGATTGTTGACATAACTTTATAACATGAAATAAACTATCATTAAATATATCAATAGTCGATTTAATCTATTAACAAGAGATAAAATCCTTAAGAGGAAAGACATAGAATGATGGACCGTATTAGTTCTTGGAATAACAAACAACATACGGGGTCTAGATCTGTTTGGTAGCACAAAGAAACAAACACGCTCGAGCAACGTCGTAAGCTCCAGCAAGTGATTCATAAATTTATATAAAAGGACTACTGAGGCCATTTCCCGCCTTAGTTTTAGGGATTCGATGTTAAATATTTGTCTCAGATTGAGAGTGTGATATTCTAAAGAACAAACGTTTCTGTAATACAATAATCTTAGAAATTTATTCTGCACAATCTCGATTGAATCCACAAAAATCTGTTGCAACGGATTTCAGATAATTTATTTTATGAAAAATAATTTTCTTAAATTATAATTATATGACAATTTAAATAATATTTTGATTTTAATAATTAAACATTGTTGAACGAATAATTTTCATATCACCTTATTTATTTTAAAGAAAGTAATAAGTATTTACTTCTATCTAATTTAAAATATTTATTTAATAACTTTCTCAAGAATATTAAAATATCTCACAAGTTAAACCAATTACACTACACCGGTCACTAGTTACCTAATAAAGATTAGAGAGAGGGGTGGAGAAGATTGATCGAGAGAGCATGCGCCCCGTTTGATTAAATTTCAATTGTTGGGAGTGATTAATAGGAAGGATCTTTGTGCGGCTTGTTAGCTAATCACTTGTATAAATGGGCCCGAGCATGACTCGGCCGTGAATCAAGGATCAACTGTGAAATTGAAACGTATCTTCTCTTCACCACACACCACGATAGCATTGAAACTGATAGAAAACTGCACAACTCCCATTAATCTATCATCAATTTAATAGAACTATCATCTAATGATAATAACTACGGTAATAGACATTACTTAGATAAAAAATGGAAAATATTTTTAAATAACTTATACACGCTCAGATAGTTTGTTTAAAAGAAAATTGATTGCTTAAAAAGTAACTGTAAATAAAAACAATCATTTTTTCAACAATTTTTTTTCAGAATGTGTGAGCCTAGACGTACACATTGAAAACAGAAAGTCATATTTCATGCGAAATTTTATATTTATATATTAAAAAATCTAGTTAAATTTAATTCTGCTGTGAATAGAAAATAACCAACTTAAATTCTATTCAATTTACAGTCAATCACAGTTTGTTTTGTTTCTACTCACCGTAAAAGTAACAAATTTCAGATCCGTACAGGAAATTAAATCAAAGATCTTCACTAAAATTATAGCTACTCAGTTTCTTTGTAATTTAACCCTGCACCTATAACATTTTGGTTTTGTTGAGTTAATTTAAAATAATTATAAAACAATTTTTTTGTAATAAATTCACTATATAAGCTCGAAGCTTGTTCGTGGGAACATCAAATACGCATTTTTTAGCGTGTAGAAAACATTATGCCTGACAAAGATTCAAATCCGGGATAACGTACAGTTTTTAAAATTATATTTAAATTTTAAAATATTATTTAGCGTTAATTTAGCAAAATTATTTAGTGTTTTAGGAAAATAAACCGATGTACATATTATTTTATTAACGACAAATATTATTTTATAACGGGAAATTATAATGACTATATTTATACGCTGAACAGTAACAAAAATAATAAAGAATTCGCTAATATTTTGACCATCTACTGTTAAATTTTTACTTTTTTGCTAAATTTGTTCAACTGAATTAATTAAATAAGAATCTACTAAAAGTAATGATGTATTCTATCATGATTAGATATTCCTTCATAATTTTTTTTCGTAATTGTACCTATTTACTTTTTAAATGAACGTCTTGTTTCATTTTAAAAAATGGGGTCTCCGAAGAGTAAGTTTTAGAAAATTAATTTCTTTCATTGATTTTAAGGTTTAGGTTTACCTCTTTTAATACAACTAAATTCAACTAACACATTGGGATAAAAAAACAATGTAATAACATAATGACTTTGTCACTTTTTTCAGTATGTGTGAGCCTAGACGTACTCATTGAAAACAGAAAGTCATATTTCATGCGAAATTTTATATTTAAATATTTTTGTCTCGGTTTATTACAAGCCCACCGGGCTAGTCTAGTGGTTAACTAATCCTGACAAATCAGTTATTAACAGCTGATTTTCGAAGTCGAAAATTTTGAGGTTCAAATCCTAGGAAATTTTTTATACGGATTTGAATACTAAACAGTAGATACCGGTATATTTTGGTGGTTGGGGTTCAATTAACCACACGTCTCAGGAGTGATCAACCTGAATTTGTGTACAAGACTACAACTCATTTACATGTCATACATTCTTCTTGTTGGTCCGTAGGGAGGTTGCGCCCTAGTCGAACAGATTGCAACGTCCAAATTATAAAAAAAAAAATTTATTACGACATTCAAAAAAATTCGATTATTATTTATCATAACACAAAATGGAAAACAAAAATCACACCAGCCTAGAAAGCTGGAAATTTCTGTTAGGTTGTATATTTTTAATGTGTAGGATTGGCTAAATGTATAGCTGTTAGCTTTCTCTTTTGTTCAGAAAATCTATTTCACGCTATAATTTCATGAGAAATATTTTACATAATTTTAGGTTTTATTTATAATTAATGCTGTGACATTTTTAAACGTAACCTTTATCTTTATTCCATTACTTACGCACATTCCTTATGATTGCTTTGAACATAATCTTGAACAAAATAAAGCAACTAGAGCTATTTCTACACACGCGTATCATGTCATTTTATTCAGCACCGTAAGAGACTTGCGTTATTTTTTGTGTTTATATATTTTACTGATTAACACTTGAGATTTTAAGATGCTTAAATAATATAAAGAAGAATTACGTTTATAAAATTTTACAAAGATTCTTAAAACATTATTCTCTTGAGTTCTCAAGAACGTCCTTCAATTAAAAATCATCTTTTCGTTTATTAATTATAATAATAAATAAATCACTTTGAATTATATTGTTAAATAATAAGTACATAAAAAGAATATCGTACCAAGAGACACATATAATCTTTATTTCAACCTGATTCCTCTTCACGTCGAGTTATTATTAGATTTTATCATACTACAAGACTTCAGTATTAAATATATACATTTTTTCACACGCTAGACCACACAACACCAATAAATCCGTTTGCAACAGTCTGTCATTTCGAAATACATCTACCACATTAAAATTTTATATGGATATGCAGTACCAATAAAGAGAATTCAGCCGGTCGTTCAGATATTAAGGGTGTTTTGACACGTCTGGTCCCGACTCACAAATGAGTCTCTTTTCAACATAGACAGAAGATGTTCTTTAATTTACACCTGTTTGTGTAACAAAATAACACTGACTGATTTATAGTGGGATTCAACCAGACTTTTAATGTGACATCTTCACAATATGCTCTTCTTTAGTTACCTGACCTAAAGTCATGTGAGACAAGTTTTCTTTTTTCTTAACAACCTCCCGTAGTTCTCTTTTCGCACCCTCTTTCTCTTTTCTTCTTTTTCTTCTTTACTGTTATCAACATAATTCTTTTGTTTTGTAAAAAGTACCAAACAAAATATAATGTTACATAATAATACGTGCACTACTTTATTTTGAATTCTATTCAATACCAAATTAGGGCTACTTCTTGTTAACATTTATTACTATTTACTGTTTATTTTTTAGTAGCTATTATTTTTAATGTATTAATAAACTAATAATTAGCTATTGATTTATTTACTATTTAAACAATTTTTAATTTCTTTTCGTGGTCAAAAACAAGTAAACCACACCAGAATCGATTCTAAAATTTAAAAAAAAAAGGTATGATACCAACATTTCAAACAATTTCTGAACGTTAAAAATAAATAAATTTCGTGCTGTGTAATATCGTTTATAATTTATTTAAAATGGTAGTCTTTTTCTTACTATGAAAAATCTTGCTGCGAGTTTTACATTAAGCTTAAAATTTAACTCCTCTCGTAGTGAAGAACAGGAAAGTTGAATAATATGTTCCGATCATACTTGATAATTTTTCTACAGAAAAATAATAAGAAAATTTTTAATTTGTTACTAAAGCAGAAAAAATAAAGAAAATTCAATTTCGTTCTGAGGTATTTTTTTTCCTATGTTATTATACTATAATTAAAATTATCTCAATTGATAATTTTAGCTAAATTAAGAAAGAAAACAATTTTTTTTGAAAATCAAAGAATAAACATTGAAAACTACTTCCACCTTTACTATGTATTATTTTTGAAAACAGTATTTAATTCAATAGAAAAAAAAATTATTTTTCAATTATAAATTAATTTAAATTAGAGTTGATTTAAAAAATAATTATTTTGTATTATTTTATTATGAAAGGTTATGTTTTGACCAGTTAGAAAAACAAATACGCGAGAAACTTTATATTTCTTATTTCCATTTGAGACACTTTCATTTTTTACATTAATTATTTTTAATTCGGTACTTACAATTTCAATATTTTGGGTTTGACCATATCTTAAAAATAAAGCCAAATAGATACTAACAGAAGTTTATTATAAGCTACACATTTCCATACAAAAATTATTTTATTTTTTATTTTTTTAATACGAAGGATGTCAAAATGTCATTACAGTTACACAATTACGAATAGGGGTTATTTTATCCATAACAATATTTTCTCTTTTAAAAATCCATAAAGTAATACTCGGAAAAAGTAAAATAAATAACCTAAAAAAAAATTGATTTTTGACTATAAAAAAAGGTGCATGTTCTATGCATATTAATTCTAAATCAAAATCATAATACTGTAAAATAAATTTTATCTAATTTTGTAATATAAAAAGTTCTTAAAAAATTGTTTAGTTTCTGGTTCTTCCTCAGTGAAATCTTATCTACCTCACCACAAACGATTACGTAAATATACATTATATCTATACTTATATATATATATATATATATATATATATATATATATATATATATATAATTTTTTTCCTTTAATTATTTTTAACCTTTATAACTCTGAAATTTTGTTATTCATTAATATAATTTTCGAAATTTCCTGTTATTAATTATTTAGACATAAATAATTCAGTTTGTTTTAAAAAAGAAATTAAGCCAATTTCAGCTACGTTAAGCCGTTTTGGTACTCTCTAGCTTGCATGAGTAAAATGTGGTCAAATATATTATTACTTTTAAGTTATGTCAGTGTTCAAAATGTTTATGATGACTAACCGATTTAATAATTTTGTTGCTACTGAGCTTTAAAGAAAACATGTACGTAGAAGGACAGATTGAGGCAGATTCTGGAGTGAGAAGGTGATGGAATAAAGAAAGAAAGTATTTGTCATAAATACATGTTGTGTTATGTAGGAAAACCTGTACTGTTTTTCCCGCTTGGAGAAAATTAAGTTGTAATCTACTCCTTTGTTTTGTGTGATAATATTTTTACTTAGCATAACTGCAACATCCTCAATTCCTCACCTTCTCAATTATCTGATCTATATCCCTGTTGTTATCCATTATTGTCTTCGCTTACAGTTTATATCTTATACTCTCTTCGCTGTTCAACTTAATTTATCTGACGTTGGTATAACTAAAGTACAGTCAATATACCAAGTCTTTTTTTACATCATTTTATCAGAAAATTTCTTATTTTATAATACATTTTTAATAAAATCTCATTCTGAAATTTATCAACTTAATTTTCTAAATTTCTCCTAATATCTTCAATAGCGACTACGGATCTTATTGAAAACTATAATATGTTATTGGCACATAATGTAACATAAGTATTCATACCAATGATGTGTGTGACATACTATACGTTACGAAGATATCTTATGTTTAATGTTGCACTGATATAAAGAGACGTGTTTCATAGAATATCTTTTTTACGAATTTTTATCTTATTCAGGAACAAAATCTTGAATAAAATTCAAAATATGTTTATTCTTAACAGACTTATTTCAAAACAAAATCATTTGTGTTAGGTTGCTTTTGACTATGTCTTTCTTAATCGATCTCATACAATTTTTAAACTGTACGTAACCAAATTCTTCATATTCCGGTTCATGACGAATTTTTTTTAATTAATTTTTATTACTCTATTTAATCGAAAGTTCCGTTCTTTTAACAAGTTTTAAAACTTTTCATGATTTTTAGTTGTTTTTAAATTTGGTTTGTTTCCTAGAAAAAATAAGTTACTGAGATTATTGTTTATAACAGGTTTCAATTTTACTCTAAGTGATTATCACTGGTCAATTTTTTTTCTGACAGAAGATTGTTCATTTATTTTTAAATATTTTAATTTCAACCTTTATCAACCCATTTATTTTCAGTTTTTAATTCTCACGTCTCTTGCAGTTCATGTTTTACTTCTCTTATTTTTTTCTTCAACAAATATTTTGCATGAAAATATGTATTATTGTAATAAATATTATGGTATTTAATTATTTTTCAATTGATTAAGTTAATCAATTATTCAAATATATTCTGTATTCCTAATTACAGATTTTAAAATAAATAAAAGAGTGAAAAATGATATTTGGATAGAAAAATTATTATTGAAATTAAATAAGAGATTATGAAATATTATAATCACTTGATGTTATGCATATATGAATAAATAAAGATATTTATATACGGTTAGGTAAGGTTGAACAAAATGATACAACATTATAGGTGTAACGCTTCAACATGATGGGTAAGATTTTTGCAAATCATTCAATCAGGAACAATGGGGAACCTGGTTTCAATTAGACCGCCCGGCTCAACTCCAGGTGATGAATAGTCCCACTGACATTCTGTAGGTTTGTCAAGACTCCATCTCTGATATGAGAAGCTTGTTTAATTTCTAATATGTACTTAGCGCGTGTAGGAGTGTAACACTACTTAAAAACTAGTTTATATATCTTCCAGTTATTGCCTTCTAACAGTAAGGCAAAAAATCAATATTTTTTTTAATTTTAATAATTAATTTTATATTGAATAAATATAGTGCTCGTAAATAAATTAATAAATTGAATTATAAGCCTTGAATAAATATTTATTTATTAAGGATGGATCACTTATTCATCCATAATTGTTGAGTTCCCAAAGAATAGTTTTAATGAAAAATAGTTCATATCATTTTGGAAAAAATCAAAAAATCTACATGGTTAAAAATAATAAACACAGGTTTATTTCTTGATAGTATAGAAAGTTTATTTTTTGTAACACTAATACAATTTAGTAAATCAAAGATACATTTAACTTTAATAAACAAAACGTTTTACATAGACCAGATTTCAATTTTTATGAAAAAGCTTTCCACAAAATAATTGTTACTTATTTGAGGATTGTTTTTTGTTGAAAATTAATTATTCGGTTATGTCCTGATAAGGTACATGGGTTTATTATTTTTTTTCGTTTAAAATTTCTACTTTTCATTGTTAATTGTTAGAATTAAATAAATCTGCTCACGAATCTGCCTGGATGGAATTTACATGCCTCATTCGGACAACGTAAGATACCTAAAACTTCATTTTGACCACCCCCTACCGTGGAAAAATCACGTGAGAGCAAAAAGAAAACAATTAAATATCAAATTTAAGCGGTTGAACTGGTTACTAGGAAGGAGTCCCGAATTGTCGTTAAATAAACTTTTGTTGTATTTTAAAGTCAGTATTGGCGAACAGTATTGGGATAAAGTTTCGGATATGGCAAGTAATAGCATTATCGACATCATCCAAAGGTCCCAGAACAAAGTGCTGAGGAACATATAGGAGGCGGTCTGCGAAGAACAAAGTGATCCACGATTACCTAAAGATGCCATCTACTCGTGAAGAAATTCACCGGCTAAGTTCAAATTACTTAAGCTTAACGTCCACGAAAGCCATCTGCTGTTAACCTTTTTAATAGTGAAGGGGGAGACGACTGAAGTCGTCTCGTTCATATTGGATCTAAAGGCTTTTGTGCGTTGAATATCATACTTTTCTTGCTGAAATTTTTGTTGATACTATTTATGAATTATTTTAGTTGACTGATATGGATTATTTTGCTTCGTTATTTACGAATTATGAATCGTTTAAGGTTTACTAACTTATTTTATTTCGTGGTTTTCACTTTGTTTTTTATATGTAACTTGTTAATTTGTTATATGTCTTCTTTGTTTCTCATATATGACTTTTTTTCTTTTTTCCTGTTTAACCTCCGGTAATTACCGTTCAGATAATACTTCAGAGGATGATATGAGTGTAAATGAATACTTCATGAGTGTAAATGAAGTGTAGCTTGTACAGTCTTAGTTCGACCATTTCTGAGATGTGTGGTTAATTGAAACCCAACCACCAAAGAACACCGGTATTCACGATCTAGTAGTATTCAAATCGAATAAAAAGAACTGACTTTACTAGGACTTGAACGCTGGAACTCTTGACTTTCAAATCAGTTAATTTTGGGAAGACGCGTTCACCACTAGACCAACCCGAGGGGTTCTCGTATATGACTTATAATTTCTTATACTCAGTTGCTTGCTGTGTTTGTTAACCATTTAACTTTATTGTTCTCTATCGCTAGATTATGTGTTACCATTTAATTTTGTTGTTCTTTTTAGTTAATTCTCGAATGTATGTACGTTCTTACGCCTAGTTAGATTTTTACTCGTTATAATCTTTCTTGTACTCTACTTTGTTTAAACCTTTATATTGTCTTGGAAGACATCATTGGATGCTGCCGCCCTTTCTCGTCATTATTATTTAGTATTGTTTACTTATAGTTTCATTATTCAGGAAATTGATAGCAAATAAAGAAGTATACCAAAAATATAATTATAATGATAAAAGTAAAAAGCTTTTCCTTATTGCTGGCTTGATAAACTTTTTTGAACCTACCAAAAATTAAATAAAACTGATATGTTTGTTGTTATATCTTACATAAAGAAATCTTTAAATTTTTGTAGCTCTCCTTTGTGCTGAAGTGGTACAGGGAGATACCCTTCTTTTGCAGAATGTAGACAGATCGAGTTCCGAATGAAAGGACCGATTATATTTAACTCTAATGGTTGCTTGATAATGCCTCCCTACTACTAATCTGTTTTTAGATTTTAATTAACAACGTATCAGTGACTGTGGATCCAGATATAACAAGCGACATAAGCTACCCGCAAATGTCTATGGGTACCAAATCAAGAAAGCTGCTCTAGATATCTGAAAATTTCCGGAATAATAGACGAATCAATTATTCTTCTTAATTATTTCAAAGTTTAAAATAATATAAAATTTTCATATAGTAGCCAGTATCAGGGGGGTTTTTCTGAAACTTCTTATGATGAACTGCAATGAGATAAGATTCTCTAACAGAAATAATATCTATTGCTGTTCTTATTTTGGTACAGTTTAGAATTCTTCGTAATATAATTTATATATTGTTTAATGAATATGTTGTAGAACAAATTTAATGACAGTGGTGTGTCCTTAAGGAACACATCCGAAGTTGTAGTAATATTCTCATGTAGAGCAAGTGGAAATTAATTCTAGTTTTTTTTTTTACACAGAACATTGCCATTCTAAGATTATGCTGTTACAACAAAAATAATTTTCTCTTTTTATTCAGGCATTAACAATTTAATTTGTTATTGTTATATTTATGGCGTATTTCTACCGGTTATATTTCTAGCAACAGGTGTTAAATGGTTAATCTAATATTTTTAAACACCTTCTAGGAACTATCATTAACTTATCGTTATTTAAAATAATTATAAATATTAAATATACATCAACATATATTTATTAAAATTAATTTGATAATTTCGCTACTTTTTTTGTATTCTGTTTTTCAGTGAAAATTAATATCGAAACATCGGCTAATATCAAATTATCATATTTGAAATCATATTACTATTCAATAATGAATTGCTTAAGGTGTTTATGAATGGGAGGAACACGCGTTTATGCAATATAGATTGAAGGCAAAATTTTCTTAACTGCTCCTAATTCATGGTATTAAATAGCGTTGAATGTTCGTTGAATCAATGATTTTCAAGGTTTTCGAGATGTTCTTTCACTTAATTTTTTTATTAGATTATGTTTATTAGGTAATCATTATTCAAAGTTTATGATATTGCAATAAATATATATTTGTAATATTATTTTGTGATGCTTTTTTTTATAATTATTCTTTTTTAACGAAGCTTTACTCTATAATCATACATTAAAAATACATTTAATTTGTAATTTTATGAGGATCTACACGTGGCATGCGGTTTGCCTCTAGCTATATTCATTAACATTTAGTATATTATTATGTTAATTTAATGAACCGTCCGAGTTTGGTATAAAGCTTTTTAATTCAATTTAGATTTATTAGGTGAGCACAAAACAAATTTTTATAGATTATTACTAGGGATGTTAAGTAAAAATTAATTCTAGTGTATGCAAATCCTCAAATTAATTTTAAAATAAGAGGTCAATTTTTCAAACAACATCCCAACATCATGTTACATGAAAAAATCTCCGGTCTTTGATATTATAGTTTTAAATTGGTTATTTTTTTATATATATATATACACAGATTTTATTAGTACTAAGTATTATTCATTAATAATTTTACAACAGTAATTTGAATAAATAAGCTAGTTTAAAAGAATAATTCTCATTTTCCCACGATTTAATAAAGTTTAGACTATAGTCTAATTAAATATTTTAAAATAAATTTAATTATTCCTTCAGTGAAGTGTCGGTTACTTCAGGCACCTAATTTGGTTGGGTTCAGGGTAGAACAGCGGCTAAGTGCCTGTCTTTTGTGTGGACGGTACAGATAAAAAGAATAGGGCTCATACCTTTTAAATATTATTAGAATCCCTTCCTTTCTTTTTTCTGGCTACCGTTTAATGTTTTTAATTAGTAATACATCGACCAAATGAATATTAGATCATAGGCATGGGATGTAATTTTACTATATGAACCTTATCGTTTCACGGTGGACAGGTACTTGCTGGCATTCAGTGACCTAGGCGTGGCAGAAAATTGTTGTCTAGACGAAATAAATTTTAATTTATGGATGTCATATATATTTTTAGTAGTTAATGGGGTGCGCCTACCCATTTTAGCAAATATATGACAAGTGAACGGTTGGGACACGTAAGCCGATGGTGTATGGCCCCGGGCTTCGTCCGCTCACGCTATTAAGTAAGCTCTAGGAGCTACTTAGGATACTGGTCGCTAAAATATTCGAGACTTAGTAGCCGTTTGTGGCACACACATTTGGTCGTATGCTTTAGGGCGACCGAACGGGGTGGTGGCAGGAGAAATGCCAAGCAAACCAATCATGGTTTCATTGAAAAATTATGCAGCTTTATAAAGCTTCCCAGTCAACAAAACTCCATCAGATAGCCTTCCCAAGATCATTTCAGATTATCTATCCATTCTTAATATCGTTTATTTGTAATATTACATTTTTATGATTAGTTCAGTTTTACGAATTGTTACGAATATGTTTTACGAATATTTTACTTTATGTTGTAACTCGAGTATGAAATTTCTTTATAATAAGATGACCGTACCACTAAGCTTATAATATTATAACCCGTATTTTAATTTTTAAATCATCATAATTCATACAAAATATTATTATTGAGATAATCATAGATCATTTATTTCATCGTACAAAGAATAACGACATATCAGATCAATCTACAATTAATAAAATTGTAAGCTTAGTATTACAGCCATTCTAACGAACTTTAACAAACGAATATTAGGTGAAAGGACGTGTTTGATGTTTGGAATTAAATGAAATAAATCGTCTTCTTCCACTTTCATTATAGTTAGAACTTTGTCTTTGTGTCCGAATAAAGCTTTTTTTAATCAATATTCGGTGGATTAAGTTTCTATGAAACGGAATAACGTATTATTTCAATTTTTTGCATTATTTCCTCGAATATTTATCAGATTGTTTTTTATTATTATTATTATTATTATTATTATTATTATTATTATTATTGAATCTACAGCGATAACATTAACTGAGAAAAATATAAAATGATGTTTCCAGTAGCAGCTATATACCATTAGAGGAGAATTTTCCTATATCAAACGTATTTGGCTATAAGTTATTTTAACCAGTCTTTAGAGATAAGTTTAAAATGAAATCTTATCTCCAGCGTACAAAAAAAAATGGAATACACGTGAGATTTAGGCATCGTTAGTAAGAATGGGGATGAAGGATGGTTATATACTATGGAACATGATCAAAAAAAACAATATTTGCAAAGATTTTCAACTACTCTATGGAAAAATGAATTGAAACTAGAACTCCACCAATTCTTTAATGTACTTGTTACAAAGAAAGACATCGGACGTGTAATTCACTTAAATGATACCATCAAAAAAGTAATTCTTCGCAAGTAAAACCCTCATCTTTCATCTAATAAAATTATTAATATAAGATGCAATATTCCAGAAGTGCTTGATTGAAAGTGTTGAACTAAGAGTTTCACCGAGGAAGAAAAATAAGTTATCTGTAAAAACAATCAAAATTATTGGATCATTGAAATAATAAAAATAAATTATAATCTCATAAAAAATAAAAATGAAGTAATGATACAATAAATTTTTTTTTGTCTTCAGTCATTTGACTGGTTTGATGCAACTCTCCAAGATTCCCTATCTAGTGCTAGTCGTTTCATTTCAGTATACCCTCTACATCCTACATCCCCAACAATTTGTTTTACATACTCCAAACGTGGCCTGCCTACACAATTTTTCCCTTCTTCCTGTCCTTCCAATATTAAAGCGACTATTCCAGGATGCCTTAGTATGTGGCCTATAAGTCTGTCTCTTCTTTTAACTATATTTTTCCAAATGCTACTTTCTCCATCTATTTGCCGCAATACCTCTTCATTTGTCACTTTATCCACCCATCTGATTTTTAACATTCTCCTATAGCACCACATTTCAAAAGCTTCTAATCTTTTCTTCTCAGATACTCCGATCGTCAACGTTTCACTTCCATATAAAGCGACACTCCAAACATACACTTTCAAAAATCTTTTCCTGACATTTAAATTAATTTTTGATGTAAACAAATTATATTTCTGTCTGAAGGCTCGTTTCGCATGTGCTATTCGGCATTTAATATCGCTCCTGCTTCGTCCATCTTTAGTAATTCTACTTCCCAAATAACAAAATTCTTCTACCTCCATAATCTTTTCTCCTCCTATTTTCACATTCAGTGGTCCATCTTTGTTATTTCTACTACATTTCATTACTTTTGTTTTGTTCTTGTTTATTTTCATGCGATAGTTTTTGCGTAGGACTTCATCTATGCCGTTCATTGTTTCTTCTAAATCCTTTTTACTCTCGGCTAGAATTACTATATCATCAGCAAATCGTAGCATCTTTATCTTTTCACCTTGTACTGTTACTCCGAATCTAAATTGTTCTTTAACATCATTAACTGCTAGTTCCATGTAAAGATTAAAAAGTAACGGAGATAGGGAACATCCTTGTCGGACTCCCTTTCTTATTAGGGCTTCTTTCTTATGTTCTTCAATTGTTATTGTTGCTGTTTGGTTCCTGTACATGTTAGCAATTGTTCTTCTATCTCTATATTTGAACCCTAATTTTTTAAAATGCTGAACATTTTATTCCAGTCTACGTTATCGAAAGCCTTTTCTAGGTCTATAAACGCCAAGTATGTTGGTTTGTTTTTCTTTAATCTTCCTTCTACTATTAATCTGAGGCCTAAAATTGCTTCCCTTGTCCCTATACTTTTCCTGAAACCAAATTGGTCTTCTCCTAACACCTCTTCCACTCTCCTCTCAATTCTTCTGTATAAAATTCTAGTTAAGATTTTTGATGCATGACTAGTTAAACTAATTGTTCTGTATTCTTCACATTTATCTGCCCCTGCTTTCTTTGGTATCATAACTATAACACTTTTTTTGAAGTCTGATGGAAATTCCCCATTTTCATAAATATTACACACCAGCTTGTATAATCTATCAATCGCTTCCTCATCTGCACTGCGCAGTAATTCTACAGGTATTCCGTCTATTCCAGGAGCCTTTCTGCCATTTAAATCTTTTAATGCTCTCTTAAATTCAGATCTCAGTATTGTTTCTCCCATTTCATCCTCCTCAACTTCCTCTTCTTCCTCTATAACACCATTTTCTAATTCATTTCCTCCGTATAACTCTTCAATATATTCCACCCATCTATCGACTTTACCTTTCGTATTATATATTGGTGTACCATCTTTGTTTAACACATTATTACATTTTAATTTATGTACCCCAAAATTTTCCTTAACTTTCCTGTATGCTCCGTCTATTTTACCAATGTTCATTTCTCTTTCCACTTCTGAACACTTTTCTTTAATCCACTCTTCTTTCACCAGTTTGCACTTCCTGTTTATAGCATTTCTTAATTGCCGATAGTTCCTTTTACTTTCTTCATCACTAGCATTCTTATATTTTCTACGTTCATCCATCAGCTGCAATATATCGTCTGAAACCCAAGGTTTTTTACCAGTTCTCTTTATTCCGCCTAAGTTTGCTTCTGCTGATTTAAGAATTTCCTTTTTAACATTCTCCCATTCTTCTTCTACATTTTCTACCTTATCTTTTTTACTCAGACCTCTTGCGATGTCCTCCTCAAAAATCTTCTTTACCTCCTCTTCCTCAAGCTTCTCTAAATTCCACCGATTCATCTGACACCTTTTCTTCAGGTTTTTAAACCCCAATCTACATTTCATTATCACCAAATTATGGTCGCTATCAATGTCTGCTCCAGGGTAAGTTTTGCAGTCAACGAGTTGATTTCTAAATCTTTGCTTAACCATGATATAATCTATCTGATACCTTGCAGTATCGCCTGGCTTTTTTCAAGTGTATATTCTTCTATTATGATTTTTAAATTGGGTGTTGGCAATTACTAAATTATACTTCGTGCAAAACTCTATAAGTCGGTCCCCTCTTTCATTCCTTTTGCCCAGCCCGTATTCACCCACTATATTTCCTTCCTTGCCTTCTCCAATGCTTGCATTCCAATCTCCAACTATTATTAAATTTTCATCTCCTTTTACGTGTTTAATTGCTTCATCAATCTCTTCGTATACACACTCTACCTCATCATCATCATGGGCGCTTGTAGGCATATAGACGTTAACAATCGTTGTCGGTTTAGGTTTTGATTTTATCCTTATTACAATGATTCTATCGCTATGCGTTTTGAAATACTCCACTCTACTCCCTATCTTCTTGTTCATCACGAAACCTACTCCTGCCTGCCCATTATTTGACGCTGAGTTAATTACTCTAAAATCACCTGACCAAAAGTCGCCTTCCTCTTCCCACCGAACCTCACTAATTCCTACTATATCCACATTTGTCCTTCCCATTTCCCTTTTTAAATTTTCTAGCCTACCAACCTTTTTTAAGCTTCTAACATTCCACGCTCCGACTCGTAGAATGTTATTTTTTAATTTTCTGGTGACCCCTTCCTTAGTAGTCCCCACCCGGAGATCCGAACGGGGGACTATTTTACCTCCGGAATATTTTACCAAGGAAGGCGCCTCCATTATTGCTATGTGAAAATGCAGAGAGCCACATTTTCTTGGAAAAAAAGCAGCTGTAGTTTTCCATTGCTTTCAGCTGCGCAGTACTCAGAGGACTGAGTGATGTTGATACGGCCGTTTAAGTCGTCCTGACTCACGCCCCTAACAACTACTGAAAGAGCTGCTGCCCTCTTTCAGGAATCATTCCTTAGTCTGGCTCTCAACAGCTACCTCTCCGATATGGTTGCACCTTCGGTCCAGCTACTCTGTATCCCTGAGCACTCAAGCCCCCTCACCAACGGCAAGGTCTCATGATTCATAGAGGAGGATACAATAAATAAATAAAAATAATTTTTGACCCCTTGGTACATAATTACTCAATCGTATGCACATACGAGTTTTCTACACATCCAGGCTTACAAAGGATACCAATGTATCTGATAGAACATTGCCGAACTAAACTTTTGGTAAAATGTAACAATCGGTTTCAAATAAGAATGACTAAAATCCAAGAAAACAACACCCATCTTAAAAAGACACCGTCTCTAACTTCACGCAATTTGATTATTCCTAAATGTACGATAAAATAAATACTATATATTATAATTAATTTTTCTATTTTTTCCCTACCGTCATACATTTTTCAGCTATTTTTATTAAGACGTTTTATTATTAAGTGATTAGTAAAGAAGATCATTAGAAAACGTCTGAAGAAGTTTTATATATGCTTTAATTTTCAGTTATCTCCATTATTAACAAACCTGAACAGCGTTCCAATAAATTAATCCCCTAATAATATTTGAACAGCGAGCAGTTAAAATTCAATAAGCTATTTTTTAACTTTGATGATCTACGGAAACCGGTCTATAAAACGAATCTTTGCCTCTGATATTTTGAACTTCCTTCATATTCTTCAACTAATCCTGCTGGAAAGAACCCTGTTTCATCAAAATTTCTTGAACGATTAATATAAAACAATAATAATAATAATATCATCTGAAACTCCAATTTAGATGTCAATTCTCTAGATTCAGATTATTTGATTTTCAAAAAAGTTAGCTTGATATCCAAAAAAAAGACTCGGTAATGAACAGAACTTGTTGTTTGTATGGTGGCTAGTTTACGACCTCAGAGAAATTTTTGTTTTCTTCAGAGTAAATTTTAATTGTTAAATTTATATTTATATCTTTTTTCAATTTTATACTCTTATTTTCGTTCTCTTTCATGTTTCAATCATTTTGTAACTCTAAATTCAAAATTAATCCAATCCCTTTCCATAATGTACAACAAAATACTACTCCTCTTTATTTCCTTTGGTTTGTTGCATACATTAAATAACTAATTCCTCTTTCCAAGATTTTAAGCTTCATTTAAGGGAAATAACATACTTTATTATTTAGAAAAAAGAAAAAGATTTTAGAAAAGAATAAGACAAAGGAATCGAAAACGCCCTTTAAATTTGGTGTTACAGGAGGATTTAGAAAAATTAGGTGGGTCGATAAGATTCAAAATGGACTGGTCTTAAGACGAATAGCAAAAGAAAGAAACTTTTGGCAGAAATTCTAACAGAGTTGATGGATTTGTTGGAGTTATTTAGGCTTAGATAATTTAGTTAGAAGGCCGAGTAAAAGGTAAAAATTGGAGATGAAGACAAAGATAAAGACGTAGCTGTGAACGCTAAATGTAATAAAAATTTCAAGGTTAGAAGATAACCACAGAGGAAAGCGGAATGAGAACAGAATGAAACCATTAAACTGACGGATGACTCCATAAAAAAAAAAACATTCAAAATACTTTATTTTTGCCTTTTAACTTTTTAGTTTATTTTGACAGCATCGGAAGTTTTCGAGAGCTGCCATGATCAGAATTAAAACCTTTAATATTATATATAATATTATAATAGTTGTACTTAATTTACTATGAGAAGATAAAATGAATTAATGCTCTTTGTAACTAAGTTCTTTCCTACACAATTTTTTTATTTAAATTGATTACTAACCTACCTTTTTTGCACCGTATCCCCAATTAAGTTTTGGGAAGTATATATTAACTTTACCGGGATATTTTAAAGTCCAGGCAATACATCTCATATTTAACACTGGGCATTACATTGAGAAAGGAACTGGCTCTTATCCAGTATATTTTTTTAATTAAGTTTGGCCAATTTATATTTCCAATATTATATTATATTTAAATGAAAACCAATAACATCATCGTTTTTGGTTCAAACCAGGCTTATGCAACCTCAACAAAGCTTAAATAGAATCCAATTACTAACTGTTTTCTTCATTGAATAAGATAGGTAATCTTAAACATAATTTTCCGTTTTACTGTCTTTTAATAATATACAAATTAATTACCTCAGTTGATTTGTATATACGTGTTTTTTCTTTTTTTTTATGAATGTGTTGTAACAAGATGTCACAGCTCACAACCACATTTAATAGAAGCTTGCCGTTGTGAGAAGGCAGGTAACTTGCCTAGCTCTAGGTTAATAGTACCCTTGGTTATTGAATTAGTCCTTCTCCAAACCAGTCATCCCTACCCCATAATTGTGGTTTATTAATTGCCGGTCCTCATCATCTCAAACTATTCCGTCCGTTTTTAACGATTTTTTATTCTAACCAGTTAGGTTACGCTACGCAAACATTATAAAAAGTTAGTGGAACGCATCGTTTACTTCTAGTAAATTATATTCAAATGCACTTTTACATTTCTTTTTTTATCACGAAAAATTTCTTTTTATAAATTAATTTTATTAAAATACTCTATTAAATTACCTTAAAATATATTTAATTAATGTCATCAAATACATAAATAAAATTGTAAAGGAAAAAAATCAAATATATTTATGTTAATTTATTTCATCGTCAACAAAATTCAAAGTATGGTTAAAGCAAAAGATAATTTAAGATGTCTTGTTTTCAGATATAATTCCTGAAAAAATTTAGGTTATCCAAAAATGTTTGCTTTTGTGAGTATTCTTCTCCCAAATTATTCATAAAGCTAAATTGATATGTCTTCCTAATGTACAATACCCGATTATCGGAGGCTGCTCGTCTGAATTTATATTTTAAAATAGAAACTGCTCAGAGTTGATCTTACATATTTCTTATCCTAAAACACGATGAAATTTTTTCTTTTAAATTTTTCACCTTTATTTTCCTACTTATTTTTGAGATCTAATATAACTTTTAGAGAAAATAAATGTAACCAGATAATACCAAAACATTTTGTCTTAACAACACTTTTAATTTACTATAACGCTATATTTAAAAAATAAACATGTAATATTTAAACAAATATTAATATAATCTCAATGAAATTTCTATTGATCTGCCCATTGAGTTTATGAAACTACCAATTTTAAAGAAGCAAACCAAAATATTAGGTTTACTCCTGATTAGTTTTACTTTTCTGGCATCATAGCTCTAGCTATGTGAGAAGGAAATGATGATAATCAATCAAAAAATGGAGTAAGGATTTTTCTTTTGCTTTTCTCGACGTTTCATGGCTCAAGGTCCCAAAAAAGTTGAGAAAAAAGTGGGACGTACGTACATATTTACGTTATTCGCATGTTTAAAACTTAATAACTTTATAATAGATAAGCTGATTTTTATGAAATTTGTACAGAGAATAGTGTGTAAGGGACAACTTGTTGGTAAAGATTTGAGATCAATTCTTCTAGTGGGTGGGGTAGATAATTTTTTTTGGTTCAATTTTCTCAAAATTTTGTAAATATAACCCCACTTTATTTTAAAAAGTTTTAAATAAAACCTTACCATTTTAAAAAGTATTTTGCTTCCAAATTCTCCCCTTCTCCGAACATCAAAAATGCTATGTTTTTATTTATTGCATATATTTAAACTGATTTTTTTTGTCTTCCTAATTAATAGCAGAAATGGCTCAAAAAAATACTTTGTGGTGAGTTTAAAAATATCAATTTTTATTAACTTTCTTCCGTATGATTATTTTTCTACTACAAAAAATATATAGTCGCCATTGCCAGTATGTAACAAGTATATGTAACAACTTTGGTGTCAACCTGATAAGAAAAATAAAATGATAACGGCTTTCCGAGTATTGACCCGATACCAACTTATTTAGAAGCCATCCGTGTAAGAATTGGAACAGTTGGAAAATAAACGATGTACAACTCCAATCCAGTAATTTAACTTACGATCAATATAAACAAAAACGGAAAATTTTATTTTATGTATAATTATATATATATGCCAAATGTATATCGAAATTATGGAAAATTTACTACTTTTTAACCAGATCCGAATTTTCGGACGAAAATTGCAAATAACTAAAAAACGGTCTAGTGCTCTGAAAATTTATTCGACCCCCCTCCTCATTGATATCCTATCCGCTTCCAGTGGTACCCGTCGGATATATTTTTAAGTGCTCCCGGGGCGCCGTTCGGAAATTGGGGAGGGGGTGCGATGGGGTACCACCGTAATATCTCAGCAATCGCTCGTTCGATTTCACGATTCAAACGGCGTATGTATCAGCAGGTAAGCGCTAACTGTGTAACGCATCAGTACACTCTTAATCAACCGGATTTTGGTTATCCAAAAATGAAATCGTTAGCTCTATGTTTTGATTGCACTCACCTACCGTAAAACGTACCGATCCGATCTTTCACCAAATACGCTCAAACCTGTGCGCTAGCGCAGTTGTAAAGTATAAACTTATGAAGAATAAAATATAGAAAATAAAAAAATATATAAAAAACTTTTTAAAAAACATACTTTTGAGTGATGAATGGCCTAAAGAGTGGGGTACAAACACGCATAAGAAAAAATTGGCAAAAACATAAAATTTTTAATTTTGAAGCTATGACTTTCACATCATCTTACATATCACCGCCAAATCTTGTTGTCAATCCATTCTGAAATACCGTCCTAAAATTATTTTTTACTTTTTAGTGCATTTAATTTAAGTGGTGTTTAAATTTTTTTTTACATATTTTTTATTTATTTATGTGACTTTTTTCTTCATAAAGTAATGAACTATATCTAAAAAGTAGGCACCGGAATATACCGATCAGTAGCGGATAATCCCAATTCGTTAGTATCAATTTCTCGAGTTAAATTTGTAATTTAATTTTCGTTATATCAATTTTCATATTCAAAAAAAAAAATATTTTTACACAAGAGGTAATCAATTTTGGATACATGATAATCTCATTCCGAGAAGCCGCCCGCAAGGGAACCCCGCCCGGAGGGCCTAGCTGCGGAGGCGTGCGTACCTTAGGCACACCCTGCAGCTAGTTAATCAATAAATAATAAGTAAATTCAATGTTGTTAAATGTTCATGTTTTCCATATTAGATATACAAATAAACCGTAAATTTACGATAACAAAATTATAATTGATATGAGCTGGAAAAAAGTAAAAAAAATATATTATCACTTATCAGTTCAGGGTTCATGAATTTTTCATTACTTTGTAATTAGTAAATTGTATATTTTTAAGTTGTGCAACAATAATCCATTCACTTATAAAACCTTGTTACTAAAGATAGAACTGTGTGATAAAAGAAAAAAGTTTGAAATAAGTACAGTGAAGATGAGGTAAGTTTAAGTCGATAGTGTATATTTAAAAATATATATGGATCTAATTTAACTAAAATCAAGCTTTCGTTTTTCATTTTCTATATAGTAACCACTAACATGTTTGCTTTTAAACTAGTAACGCGTATGCTGTATTAAACTAGTCAAGATAAGTAATAACACAACTAGAAGCTACTTTAATATTTATTGACTGTAATTTACTGGATATCATAATTTATTCATAAAATCTCTTAGCCTGTAGGTTATTGCCTTTCTTAATAGGATATGAAATAAATGTACTTTCAAACTCGTGAGGATAGTAGAGGAGGTCATTCGCCTTGAGTTTCTAAAAATGGGGTAATAATAATTTTGTTGTTTTTCATATATTTATCCTATATTCTTTGAAAGCGTGTTTTCTTGCTTCAATATTTCAACTTAAATTCTTATGTTCATTATTATTAAATTACTTAGTACTATATGGAAATAAAGAACGACAATAATTATTGTTTTAATCCATCAATTAAAAACTCTTTGCCGTCGTAATGTAAATCTACTCAAATATGTTTTAAAACGTAATTTATATATAACCCATTTTTTAATGATTAATAAATTAAATTTTAACTAAGAGAAGTATAAGCAGGTAATAAACAACGGACATTCGGTGTATCAATCCATTTATTTACGCTTGTTACATTTGATGACAAGTAACTTAACTTTTATTTCTAAATTTCTTATTCACTTTGTTAGTAACTTTAATTCTACGTTGAATATAAAAATTCTTACAAACTTAATATTAATATCAAATAAATATTTTTATAACGTTTTAAACTGATGACATAAAATTAAAATTAAAAATCTGATGTGGACACCGCATGACTTTCTTGTACGCCTATTAAATTACATATGCGCCTTTTTTTTTAAATGAAAAGTACATACAAATTTATTTCATTAATAACTTCTTTGGAAATTCCTCATTAGAAAGTTCCTATTTTTTTCATATATATTTTTTTTATTGTTATTATTTAATTATTATTTATTGTACTTTTTTTTACAATCAGAGGTTAATAATTATTAATAAATCAATGTATTTAAATTTAAAAAAAAGAAGATATAGTCGGATTTGAACTGATGTGCCTTCCCCTTGTAAGATCCAAGTATTTCATTAATTAAAATTTTATTTGGCTATAAGTCGAACCTATGAAAATAACTACCACTTATTATATGTATATCGTTAAAATTACTTATTACTGCAGTCAAGAAAAAGTCCAAATTCCAAATTATTTTTTGTCTTGTGGGATTTTTTGAACAGTTTTGGTTCAGTCGATTGCAATCTAAAGCGGAGGTGCACAATTAGATGTTCCAACAGTCCTAAATCCAAAATTTCAACATTCTACAACTAATCGTTTTTGAGTTATGCGAGATACATACGTGCGTACAGACGTCACGCCGAAACTAGTTAAAATGGATTCAGGGATGGTCAAAATGGATATTTTCGTTGAAATCTGAAAACCGAAATTTTTCGTGATCACAAAACATCCTTTATTTCGTACTAGGAAGTAAAAATATTATTTGCAATTATATTTGAGTGTTCATGATACTGGTGTACTTTTGTTATTAAAATTTCGTTAGTGGGACTTTCGGATGAATATTGATCTGAAATTCAAAAGTGTATTTATTAAAACGAAGTTTATAACTTCCATTGATGCAAAAGATAAAATGAATTTTTTAAGCATGGTTTTCTTTCCTATAGGTCTGTAATCTCTGTGTTTTCTTTACTTTTAAAACAAAGAAAATATTGTTAAAATATTTATTTTTTTTTAGTTTAGTATAATTACTTAATAAAACAATATTTTTAAATTATGTAAAAATTTGTAAAAATTATTTCACAAAGTAGAATACTAACACGCTATAATTTACTCATAATTATGTTTTAATAACATGGATTTTAATATTGTGGCCTACCTTGCTTAAATTTAATCTTGGTTTTATTTTATTTGATCATAAAAAAACTATTCTTTAAAAAAATTCTCTCCTTGGAATTAATGAACGTGAATACTCTATAAAAGGTTATGAAACACTGAAATTGCTGTAAAAAATGTGTAATTTTTATACGTAAAGTTGCCACTATTCATAGGTTAACTCATTATAATAATACCAAAGAATAAGGTTTATGAGGATGTAAAACTTATTTTTTTCGATGAGCAAAGGTTTATGAGAAATAACTCTTCAAATGCAATATTTTTATTTAATGAAGTATAATATAGATTAATTATTTTTTATTTGAATGTACCCAATTTTTTTTATTTTTGAAAATTTTTTCGAGGTAATTTTTTTGCTCATACATAGATTAAAAATATCAATTGAGTTCATTACATAATTACGATAAGTTACCAATCTAGTGCCACGTATCTAGTGATTGTTAATCAAAGTGCCACATAAAATTAGGTTTACAATATTATATAAAAACTTTTCAGATTTTGTTTTTACCATGTTTAGATTATTTTTCGCAAAATAATTATATTTGATAATTCTCAATACTCGTATAAGGTAAATCGATCTACTCCCATTTCGGGTAAAAGCTCCTCCTCCTCTTCGGAAATCAGAAATTACATATTTAATTTATTAATTAATTACGCATATAAATCGACAGTATTTATGATGGTATAAATTTGTTTGTAGAGTAGTACAAATTAAAATCATAAAGTTAACAAAAATTTAAGTAAATTTATTTATTAACAAACTACTAATACGAAGATCAATTTTTCATTAATGTCAGTCATTAATGGTATATGAAAACAATTAAGATCTACTGGAAAATACATATCATTTTTCTGATATCTTATTACATACCTAATCTTTTTAAGCTTATATGATTTTTAAGCCTATGATCCTACTTATGCAGGGGTGATTTACGAAAAATGTAAAACATTTTCAGACCATTTTCTACAGTTGAAAATAGAGAAGAAAGCTCATATAAACAAAGGTTCAGAAATGCTTTGTTAACGAGTTTCGGCTCCCAAAAATCTTTGACTTAATTTTTCGCCTTCGATAAAATTGAACCAGACTGTAAATTATAGACTTTATAAGAAGTCTGACCTGAAAAATTGTAAAAAATAAGTCTCAGAACTGTGTTTTTTGAAAAATCTGGGGTAAATACAAGAAGTTGGGATCGAAAAACACATTATTTTATCTTTGGAGTAAAATAATTTTGTTAAATGTATAATAAACACATAAAAGTTTTAAATAACATTCTAAAAAATTTTATTCTGAGTAGAGCGGTATAAATCTACAAAACCTAATGCAAATATAAAAATTTTGAAGTTTATTAAAAATAAAAAATTTAGAATGGGGCAGATTTTAATTAGGTATTAAACGAAACAAATTTTTCAGTGTTACATATTACAAAAATTATATATTTCGAAAAATTTTCAATATTGAAACAAATATATTTTTAACATTACAAAAATGTTGGTTTTGCATTTACAAAAGACAGCTATTGTCTATCGTCGCGCGTGCGTGTGTATGTATGTATGTTTAAATAATAATTCGAAATTTGATTACCCTTCATCAATAACTGGTTTAATTAAGACTATTTATTTCTTCTCCGATAATTTGTCATACTTGTTATTATTATTATTTTAATGTTTAACAATCTTCTCCTTAGAAGGTTGTTAAATATTAAAATCTATGACCATAGTTTAAAAAAGCACAGAAATTAAAGCGGGTTTTAAAAACTACTTATCTTTAAATTGATTTCAGCCAAGCTCTTGCTTCATCACAAAAAGGAAGTCGTAACTAAATTAATTATGATGTTTATTCATCCACTGATTGAATTATCAACAACTTTCTTCAAAACTGAACTTATAATTTTTATTGAATTCTTTTTTTTTCGGGGTGAATGAATATTTAATAAGTGTATATCCGTAAATTATATGGATAATCTTTATTGGTTGTAAAAAAATTTTCAGAACTTGTAATATAACTTAATAAGCAAAATATTGTATAATAAAATTATATTTTTTTTTGTATGCATAAATTCAAAAAATAAAGTGAAAGAGAAAGTCATATGTTCCTAACAGCATTTTTTTCTAATGAAACTAATCGAGGTAAATCAAAAATATGTTTTCCCTTCTTTAATTTGTAGATACCAAACGACATTAACGTAGCCATCCCAGTTATAAGTGTCAAGAATGCTATGAAAGTATATGATAAATGAGGATAAAGAATGCGCGTTAGTTGTAGTTACAAGTTCTGATCATGCGCATTAGAACAAGCCAGAACGTGTTATATACGGTTGTCACTCAGCAGTTCTTAATGCGTCGTCATGTACTTAAGCCGTGTATAAGTTCACCACATGGTATTGCAATATAAATTCTTATATATATTTTTAATAATAAATACCGGTAGTATTATATCAACATTTAGTTTTCTATTTCAATAAAAACCAATTACATTTATTACTATTCCCACTATGATGATGAAAATAATAGTAAAATAATAATAATAACTTAATGGGGAGAGAAAACAATCAGCTTTTATTTTATTTATCGCATACAGATAAAAACGAATAAGTTGTAATTCATTCAGTTTAAAGATCTTTAAGACTGAGGATATTTTAGTTTTTAGGTATTGTTAAATTTGTTGTATAAGATATTACCAAATTATAAGATAGATCGTGTGTAGCATTTATAGCAGAGATTCCTTATTTATTTAAATTTATTTTATTTTATTTTTTTAAGTACACAAATCACTGATCTGCAAATTAACTGAAATTAGTAAAAGGCAACTCATCAAAATATGTAATTTTAAACTTAATTGATAACTTTTTTTTAATAATTTATTTGTGTTATTTTACTGAATTTTATGTACCTCATTAATTATTTTCTGATTAATGATTATTTTTAAATAAGGAATTTAATCGTATCGTGTAATAGCATTGCATTATTTTACATTACATTACATATTTCTGTTTCGATCCAATAATTAAATAACAATTTTAAGAACTTTTATTTTTAAAATTATACAAGAGTTGAATCTATTTTGCACTGTTTACTAAAATAAAATTGCAGCAAACCAGAAGCACACAACCGTTGTTCTTTTATAATTAGATAATTATTCAGATTTAAGAAACGTAATTTTTCTCATGCAAGTTACATAGTATCATGCAACAGAGAACAAAAGCAGACATGATAGTTAAGACGGTTCATCATTATTATATCCCGTTTTCGACTGGATGTAACTTAAAAATCTATTTGAAAGAGCGATCGCAGTGACAGTAGCTGCTAGTGCTGATGCGTTTCTTCTAATTTTAAGTTGTTAATTCAGCATCACTAGTAAACGGTCGGTACCAGCCGGTTCACAAAGCAAACGTGAACCGGTTCAAGTAGCAGATATAATTGCCGGCTTGGAAGTTTCATTTCATTTTCATTTTCAACGCTGATGACGGGACACTAATTGCATGTGTGAAACGTCAAGCGATAACCTTCGTTTTGAGGCCGGGCATTCGTGATTGATATATTTATATAGAAAGTGGATTTTGCTCTCATTTTGCCTGAAGTGATTTTTTTTACAAAAATAATATAGTTTGCGTATTGATATAACGTGACTATTTTTTAATCGTATTTTTGTTTAGTGAAATATTAAAGTAGTCTGAATTTTTCGTCATTTAAGTAGTAATTTCTTATAATCTTTTCGTATTATTCAACCCTTATTCCGGTTGATATAAATAATAATTATAATTGGTATTTTTCATTTAACTGTGAAATAAACTAATTTAAACAGAAATAGGCTACGCGTCTACTTCACATGTTTTATTTAATAACTGAATAATTATGCATAATTATAATAGCACATTTGTGTGAGTTATTTTTTAGTAGTTGACAAGGTAAATGATGTAAAACTAACATTAGGCCTTAAGTATAAAGTTTAAAAACAACTGTGGATAAATGTCAATCGATCAAAAAACAATATGGAAAAGGAACAAACATATATTATTCTACATGATTATTAATTAATATCCATTTAATACATTACTTATTTATCTTATCTTGCAAACAGTGATTCTAGAAGTCATAAATGCCAGTTTTCTATTTTAAAAAGAATTAATGTATAATTATTATTTTTTTTTTTTAAATAAATAAAAGTAAATATCCACAATTATATGAAACGTAAATGAATATATTATTAATACTTTTTTAATTGTTTGAAGCAATTATATGCAGTATATCGCAGTTTTTTGAATAAAAATATAAAAAGCTTATAAAAAAAATTCAACGGGGAATCCAAACATCCAGTTACTTGATTTACAATAATTACATCAAAAAACTTTAACTGTAAACAAAAAATTAAATCGTTGTTTACGAAACCAAAAACTGTTATGACCACAAAACAAATTCTATGATTTCATTTAACTGGAATTTGGTAGACTATCGTAAATATTCACCATATTTTTTACATTTATAATTGTTTTTTATCCCATCTAGGAAGCGTTTCCAACCAAAGAAAAATGTAGACGTAAGCGATTCGCATAACTTCGCACAACTTCTTGGTCATGTTACAAACTCTACCTTCATTTCCTGTAACTATGATTATTGTAACAGAATCCATAGAACTTTCATTATTAGAATACCATTAAAATCTTTTTTAGAAATTTTTAATTTTTTTTAGAGGCAAACTGAGAAGGAAAAGGAGTGGTACTCAATAGCTACTGCTCAATAAATTCTGCTCTGTTGTAATTATAAGATATATCGAGTTTTTCTTTCATACCAATTTAGTCTTGTAAAACTATAAACTATTAGTTTATTTATCAATGGGAAAAAGTATAACTTTAGAATATTTCTAGTTTTTTATCTTTAGAAATAAATTTGTAAAAAAATATAACATAAAACAGCTAACACTGGTAACAAAAGTAAAAAGAAATTAGTTTTTTTAATATTTTGTTTTCAAATACTACTTTGAAATAAAATAATGACTGAAAAAAAAAGTTTATATATATTAATTTACAGATAAAGTTTTACTGCAATTGTGAGGAAATTTTTCTTACTAACTAAAAAGAGTAATAATATTACAAAAAGTGTTATTCATTTTTTAGTTAGTTAACATTATTTGTTAACAAAATAAAAGGAGTTTCTAGTTTTTGATTATTTTCTTTTTAACAATTAAAAGTACTGAAATTTATTATGAAATCAGGAACAAGAAAACATATAACAAATAATATCACATAGTTTTTATAACGGCTATCAGTGATTATAATGATAGACTGCTTTCCGAAATTAAACCTAAACCCAACTGCTATTGTTAACATGCACTTTTTATAATAAAAAGTAGACCATATATTGTTACTATCAGTGTCATTAATTTTTTTTGAATTGGTTTAAATGGAAATGTGTTCGTGAACTTGATATTAGTTTTTTTTTTATGAATCATAGAAACACATTAGATACGCGTATTGTATAGGCTTAGTATTTATCAGGCGTGAAGAAAAATTACGAATATGTAGCAGGCACGACGTATCCTTTCTCTCATCGTATAATTTTCTTTTTTTAACTAATTTAATTTTAAAATTTCTATAACTTTATTCTTAAATTAACTTATTTATATATATATAAAGCTTAGTTAAATCATATAATATGAAGTGAATTTAAAATAAGGCATAAAGTAGTAGAAATATGTATATAATATGCAAAAAATATTTTTGCATATAATATACAGAAATATAATATATATATACTTTTATTATTAGCAAGGCTCCAACAAATTCCTTCTCATTCAGCATCTAAAATGCAAGAGTTACCTCTCCCATTTGCCATTCTGTATTTCTTAACAAACATTGTCTCCATCACTAATTCGATCTATGTCTTCCTGGAACGATCTCTTCTTCGGTACGTTTCCGGGCAACGGTCCAAAATCTTCTTTGGCTATATTGGCTCCTCAGTCCTTCTAACATGGTCATATCATATCAATTGGCTCATTTACATTCTATGAACAACTGAGCCCTCAGCTCTTAATTTTCTCTTTATAGTCTTATTTCTAACAAGCTATTATTTTGACACTCCAGCAGAGTTTCCTAAATGATCTCTATTTCCTCAGCTTCCAACTTTCAGTTACTCCTCTGATTAATTTGCCTACGTTCGGATCCGAAAAATGTATTAATGCATTTCACTAATGAATATAACAGGGCATTTAGCCCTTCAATCTCACCTTTGCTTGGCCTTTGATTGGTGCTACTTTTCGGTGAATTTCCTTGTAAGATTTTCTATATTCCGTAATAAGAGTTCCAAGGTACTTTCAATCATGCAGGTTTCTTACAAATTCTCTCTTCATGACCGAATCCATCGAAGAGTCTCTCATCTGTAAGTACTTTGCCAAATTGATTTTCAATTCTTGCTCTTTAGAATTAGCTCTTCATCATCATTACGCATATACGCAGTACGCATATTTTTCGTCATCGGCTACCATCACTAAAAATACAGAAAAATAAACAAACAGTTAAAAAGATTTAATTAAATTTTTTTTTGTTCCCAGAAATACAAAATGATTTTTATCTTAGTTTTAAAAAATTGTATGTTTGCATTTGTATTTGTGTGTATGGTATTTTTATTTATTTGTCTTTTATCTCAGGAACGGTTTAACCTGAAATTATAAAAAAATTTGACTGATAACTTGCGTTAATAAAAAAATTAATGTGTTTTAAAAATAACCTGCTCTATTTCCTTCTAGCGTTACCAAGATCACAAAAAATCTGATTTTCATAAATTATTCTACCACATTCACTTAAAAAACAATCTTATTTAAATTAAAAAAAAATTTTTTTTGTTTTTTTTAATATGACTTTGGCGCTTTATGGTGTTTTATTAGTTTATCTTTTTTGATATTATTGAACCATTTTACACATTTATAAAAGATACATTTGTTCTTTTACGTGTTTTCCCACACCTCTCATCAAATAATACCCAGTTACATTCTTTTGGCACATTCCTTCCTAAATCCGTGTTTTTCTTCGGTAACCAATCAATAAATTTTTACTTAGCCAACTGTTCAAAATTCTTAGAAAAGCATTACTGAATACGAAATTAAATGAATTTTTCTTCGATCTTAACGTTTTATATTTTTATATTCGAAAATCATTTTAAATTTAACAATTCGCATTACTTGTTTTTAGTATTTTTCATATGTTTAAAAACTGGACCACATGGATTTTTTTTAAAATACGTTAAAAATTGTTACAACATTTTAGATAAAGAAATCCTAATCAAGTTTATACAGTTTCGATCGTTATAGTACTATCGTACTATATCGGTATAGATACTATCGTTATAGTTTATAAAGTAGCAATATAAAAAATTAACTTAGTAAGAAATGAACTTACCTTTAGCAATTCAATTTTTTTTAAAATGGGTTACATTAAATGTTAAAATATATACAAACAGATGATTTATATATGAATTTACACCTTACCCGAATTTATTATCTGTAAATTCTATTATGTTTACACCACTATCAAACGGCCCGGAATATTATTTATATAATACGCTGTTTTTTTTTTAAATAGCACATTTTTTAAATAATATCCCCCATAAGTCACGATGGGTTTGAAACAGTTAATTATTTTTGTTTGCAAATATTTGTTTATTTATTTATGATTATAATAAAAGAAAAACCATTATGGTGATTAATTAACATTATGAACGAAAAATTAAATCTTTTCCATTTTCGACTTTTGTAACGGCGTGTTCCATGACAGCTATTAGTGTCTGTAACTGTAGTGTTCTTACTTATGCTCGAATATTTTCCCGTAGTTATAGAATTGTCTGGTGTTTATACACAAACATCCTTTCTGTTAGATGTCCACGGTAGGAGTCAGGGTCCTTCAGATCTAGAGACCGTGGTGACCAAACCACAGTAGATTTTTTGGAAATTATTCGTTAGCAAAAATGTTTCGTAAAATTTTCAATTTGGCTTCAGCTGTTATGCAAGTGGCTAAATCTTGCTGAAACCATATTACAGGTCTATTTTCCAATACAGATCTTAAGAAATGTTGAAGCATTTCCTGTTACCGTTCTTTACTGAACGTCACAGTATCACCATTGTCATATTTGAAGAACTCTCCGATGAAGTCCTGCGATATTACCAACCGTGCATTTTAGAATGCGTTGAGATTCCATTTGGAATCCATGCTGCTGTATAACTACTGGATTTTTGGTTCTGGAAATTCTATAGTTCTGCCTATTTTCAATACCGTTGAGGAGGAAATGAGCCTCATCAGACATAATCAGATGATGAATAAACCTGTTTTCTTTTCTTCCCAATTTTTTAATTGGGATGTATAATTCAGCCATCGCGGATAATATGCTGCTTTTATTTCCTGCACCAGTTAAATCTTGTATGAGAAAAGGTGTAAACCGTTTAAAATGTGCTGCTTTATTTTACTGTTACGCCAATTTTTTAAAAGTATTTAATTTTTAGATAAAGATATTTAACAAGACTTTTCTCATCAGCATGGCTTGAGAAGCCAGCGGATTGTAATAAAATTTAAGGTCAACATCGACTACATTTTTATACGATAATATTTAATTGATGCGATACATATTTATTTCATAGTAATAGGCAATAATTAATTCAAATAATCTGAATATCCCCACTACTTAAAACGGGTCAAGATAGGGCAACCCAGGCCAGAAGGAGAATGAAGTTCAGTTAAAGTGACAGAACAGTAATATTTTCATAATGGCGTGAGAGAGAATTTTTCGCTACATTTCGTGTTTATAAGACAAGCCTAATCATATGTATTACAAAACAGTATAATTGCTCTCTTTTCTCTCAGTCTTTCCTTCTTTCTCACCCTATTTGCTTCTCTATCTCTTGTTAGCGATCACTAAAATTGACTCTGACTCAGGTTAGTCCACAAGTTCTCTTGCTACTAATTCCTTCACACATTCAGAATAGCATACAAATATTTAAACACACGTGTGCACACAACAAACTCTTTAAACACTGGAGGTCTTAACCGACACCTGCTGTTTGTGAATGTTTTATTAATTGTTAACTGCCATTACCATTAAATGAATCCTCAAGGTATGTCCTTTAGTACGTGTCATCTACAACTTCCACCTCATATACAGTTATGAATATGTTAAGTTTGTACTACTTCCGTAAACTTTCTTTATATCAGTTTTGTTGCTTTTACATATTTACACTCGTAGTTAGTTATTTATGCAAGCATAATAAACACATTTATTATGAATTAAAATATGAATTAAAAATTAATACTTTTAATAACTCGGCAATATTTAGACGTAGACGGTTACTAATTTTGTTTACATGTAGCTTCGGGTTGTTTGTTAATTTTTAACTACTAATTTGTATCGATTAAATATGAAAATTACTTCGTTGATTAAAACAAAATTAAATTATTATTATATTTCATTTATTTAAGAAAGGATACAATGTCCCCAATGGCAAGAGACATTGTAAGGATTTATGTGGTAAATGAGAACCCGAAAACTTATATTTTTAATGGTAAGTATGAAGTCTTCAGAAAGAAATGAAAAGGCTTATTTTTTATTTAACCAATAAATCAGTGGTTGTAATATATATATATTGGAGTAGTTTCACACTTTGACCCTTTGACTCTTACAGATTATAGTTTATTATTAGTTTCTATTTCTTACAATTAATTTCTACCTCTACGAATAATGAATCCTTGCCGATTGTGAGAGGGCTTGAGTGCTCAGTGATACAGAGTAGCTGGACCGAAGGTACAACCATGCCGGAGAGCCAGAATAAGGAATGATTTTTGAGTAGCTATTTCATTATTTGTTAAGGGCGCAGGTCAGGAAGACTTAAACGGCCATATCAACATCACTCATTCTTCTGAGTACTGCGCAGCTGAAAGCAATGGAAAACTACTGCTGTTTTCATTGTGAAAATGTAGCTCTGAATTTTCATGTAACAAAGATGGAGGCACCTTACTTCGTAAAATATTCAGAAAGTAAACTAGTCCCTCGTTCGGATCTCCACTCGGGACCACTAAGAAAGGGGTCACCAGAAAATTAAAAAAATAACATTCTAGAGTCGGAGCATGGAATGTTAGAAGTGTAAAAAAGGTTGGTAGGTTAGAAAATTTAAAGAGGGAAATGGATAGGTTAAATGTAGATGTAGTAGGAATTAACAAAATTCGGTGGAAACAGGAAAACGACTTTTGATCAGGTGATTTTAGAATAATTAACTCAGCTTCAAATAACGGGCAGACAGGAGTACGTTTCGTATTGAACAAAAAGATGGGGTAGAGAGTAGAGTATTGAAAAAAGCTTAGCGATAGAATCATTGTAATAATGATAAAATCAAAATCTAAGCCGACAACGATTGTTAACGTCTATATGCCTACAAGTGCCCATGATGATGATGAGGTAGAGTGTATATGAAGAAATTGATGAAGCAATCACAAAAAGCGGATGAAAATTTAACAATAGTTGGAGATTTGAATGCAATCATTGGAAAAGGCAAGGAAGGAAATATTGTGGGTGAATACAGGCTGGGTAAAAGAAATGAATGAGAGGATCAACTTATTGAGTTTTGCACGAAGTATAATTTAGTAAATTGCCAACAGCCAGTTTAAAAATCATAATAGAAGAATATACACACAGAAAAAGCCTTGTGATACTGCAAGGTATCAGATAGATATATCATGGTTAAACAACGGTTTAGAAATCAACTCGTCGACTGCAAAGCATATCCTAGAGTAGACATTGATAGCGGCCGTAATCTAGTGATAATGAAATGTAAATTGGGTATAAAAACTTGAAGAAAAGGTGTCAGATGAATCAGTGGAATTTTGAGAAGCTTGAGGAAGAGAAGAAAAGATTTTTGAGAAAACATCGTAAGAGGTCTGAGTAAAAACGATAAGGTAGAAAATATAGAAGAAGAATGGGAGAATGTAAATAAGGAAATTCTTAAATCAGCAGAAGCGAACGTAGGTGGAACATAGAGAACCAGTAGGAAACCTTGGATATCCGAGGATATTGGAGGTGATAGATGAACGTAGAAAGTATAAGATTGCTAGTGATGAAGGAAGTAAAAGGAACTATCGACAATTAAGAAATACTACAAATAGGAAGTTCAAATTAGCGAAAGAAGAGTGTATTAAAGAAAGGTGTTCAGAAGTAGAAAGAGAAATCATCATTGGTAAAATAGATAGAGCATATAGGAAACTTAAGGAGAATTTTGTGACACATAAATTAAAATCAAATAATGTGTTAAATAATGATGGTACACTACACCAATTTATAATACGAAAGAAAAGATCGATAGGTGGGAAGAATATATTGAAGAGTTGTACGGAGGAAATGAATTAGAAACTGGTGTTACAAAGGAAAAAGAGGAAGTCGAAGAGAATGAAAAGAAAGATACAATACTGAGATCTGAATTTAATAGAGCGTTAAAAGATTTTAATGGCAGAAAGGCTCTATGGATAGACGGGATACATGCAGAATTACTGCGCAGTGCAGGTGAGAAAGCGATAGTACATTATACAGACTGGTGTGTAATATTTACGAAAAAGGGGAAATTCCGTCAGACTTCAAAAAGTGTGTCAGTCATAATAAAGAAAGCAGGAGCACATAAATGTAAAGAATGCAGAAAAATGAGCTTAATTGCTCACGAAAAAAAATCTTAACTAGAATTCTGTATAGAAGAATTGAGAGCAGAGTGGAAGAAATGTTAGGAGAAGACCAGTTTGGATTTAGGAAAAGTATAGTGTCAAGGAAAGCAATTTTAGCACTCGTTAATATTAGAAGGAAGATTAAAGAAAAATAACCAACAATATAGCATTTATAAACTTAGAAAAGGCATTTGATAACTTAGACTGGAATAAAATGTTCAGCATTTTAAAAAGTTTAGCATTCAAGTATAGAGATAGAAGAACAATTTCTAACATTTACAGGAACCAAACTGCAACAGTAATAATTGAAGAACATAAGAATCCGTTAATAAATATGACTCCGGCAAGGATGTTCCCTATCCCTGTTACTTCTTAATCTTTACATAGAACTATCAGTTACTTAAAGAACAATTTGGATCCGGAGTAACAGTGCATGGTGAAAAGATAGAAAAGCTACGATTTGCTGATGTTATGGTAATTCTAGCTGAGTGTAAAAAAGATTTAGAAGAAACAATGAACGGCATGTACTACGGAAGAACTACCACATGAAAATAAATAAGAACAAAAGGAAAGTAATGAATTGTAGTAGAAATAATGTAGATTGACCACTGAATATAAAAATAGGAAGAGAAAAGGTTATAGAGGTAGAAGAATTCTGTTATTTAGGAAGTAGAATTACTAAACATAACGAAGCAGGAGCGATATAAAATACCGAATAGAACAGGCGAAACTAGCTTTCAGTCAAAAACATAATCTGCTTACATCAGAAATAAAATTAAACGTCAGGAAAACATTTTTGCCAGCATATGTTCAGAGCGTAGCTTTATATGGAAGTGAAACTTGGACGATCTAAGTACATGAGAAGAAAAGATTAGAAGCTTTTGAAACATGGTGCTATAGAAGAATGTTAAAAATCAGATGGGTGGATAAAGTGACAAATGAAGAGGTGTTGTGGCAAATTGATGAAGAAAGAAACATTTGGAAAAATATAGTTAAAATAAGAGACAAACTTATAGACCACATATTAAGGCGTTCTGAAATAGTCTTGATATTGGAGGGACAAGTAGATGGGAAAAATTATGCAGGAAGGCAACGTTTGTAATATGTAAAACAAATTGTTAGAGATGTAGGACGTAGGGGGTATACCGAAATGAAACAAATGACACTAGATAGACAATCTTGGAGAGGTGCATCAAACCAGCCAAATGACTGAAGACAAAAAAATTTGTTTTTGATTTCCTCTTTATTATCCTCTTAGGGAAGTCCAGTACACTAAGGATTGCTAATAATTTCTGTTCTCTTACACTTGTTTCTTTTATTTAGATTGATCATTCCATTTCCCCATTAGATAAATAATTTTCATGGTGGTTGGGGTGGTTCTGAGGGGTGATGAGGAGACCATCCTAATAATAAAAAAAAACTATCAATTCTAACATTAATAATTTTCAAACCTTTAACGTGTTATTATCGAATTAATATAATTGTTTAAAACAAGCACTTTTTGAAAAATTTAAATATTACTGTTAATAAATTTTATCCGAAAATAATAAATAAGTTTTATTAGTTACATCTACTTACTGTCAGTTGATGAGGAAATAAAAAACAGTCGTAAAAAATATTAATTTTTAATTATCAGCAATGATTAAATCAATATAAAACTTTATTACCTATTTATAATCAAATTTAGTCCTATTGTATGAGACAAATTATATATTTTAGTTCAAATGAATATTTTTCTTAAATATTGGGAAAAATTATTTAATTTGTTTTAATTGTAACTATTATTTTTACGTGTCATTATTTTCACTTTTTATTTTATATTAGAATATTAATAAAGTAAAAGTATATAGTGCAACATTATTTATGTTTAAGGAACTTATACCATATTTCTTACTGTTATCTTAAGTTCCGTAACGGTAAGATTAGGGACGACTGGTATGACCGAGGCCCTACAATTTTCTGACACGATGTCCATCAGATTTTTAGGAGTAGGGGTAGAGTGAAAAGATTTCCTTTTACCTTTCTCACTGAACCGAATTATATGCTATCAACATGCGAATATAAAGAAAAGTCATTGTTAGTCAAAACTATAAATTATATTTTCCCTCAGTTCACCATAGGAAATAGCTATACAGTGAATTTTTAGAGAAGTGAAGTTTACCATGTACCATGTAATACTAAAATATATTTACTTAGAAGTATTAAACAGATGCTTGTAATATTTAAATTCTTTTTTCCTCTAAGCAAAATTTGATACAGTGTATCTTGGTCACCGAATTGATTACTGAGTATTGAATCAAGTCTGATTTTATAACAGATAACAATTTGATTTTCGCAAATGAAATTTTGTTAAAATTTACAATTTAGTCCAATCCAGGCTTTTCAATTCAGGAAATTTAGTGAAGAGTTATATATCAATGACCGATTCAAAGAAGACTGTTGAAGGTTGTCTGATATTTTATGATTTCTAAGTGAAATAATTTTACTGTTTCAGTCTATTTATCGTAAATAAACTAAAAACATTTTTTTCTTTTATTATAGGGATCAGGGCACCTAAGTGGCCAGGAAGGAAAATTATGGAGGAACCAAATTAAAAACCGTGAAAATTTAATTAAAGATTTTTTTTGGAGAAAAATTTGGGTTATTTATATTTTTTAATTATTATTAAAAGTTTATTGTTACTACTAGTAAAGTGGTGAGAGGTTGGGCTACCGTGGGCGACCAGCAAGGCAAAACGCTTCTTATTACTTCACTTTAATTTTTTACTTTTTAATAACTTCGTATTTATTTCAAGCACAATAGTAAATAATCGGCTACATCTAATTATACAATCAGTAATAAAATTCTAATAACTTACGTAACGTCTTTCGTTGTAGTTGATTCAAAATAAAAATTATCATAAACAATCTAACTAGTGGCAACAAATTCATAGAATTTGTTACGTTCATCGAAAGAAGAGGATCAGTTTTGTTTACTGGAATTGAACAGTATCGTAGATCGACATTATTGTACTTGTATAGCAGTTAATTTAGAGTGTTTTTCTACAATATAGCGCCCACACTTTGTTTTAAAATAAAAAAACAAAAAAAACTGAAAAAAGGTAAAAACAAGTTTAACTCAGAAAATGTGAAAGGAAGTACTGAGCAGAAGCTCACGCAGCAGTTCTTTACGATCTGGCGTGCAACTGGCTGCCTACCTTGTTAGGATCGCGATAACGCCCCGTTTATATTCACATTTTGAATCTTAGTGACAATATCGTTAAATTAAAACAATATCAAACCCTAATAAAATATCAGCAAACTTAATAAAGCAACACAACTTTTATTAAAAAAAAGAAAGAAGCGTGAAAGAAAGAAGTATGGTATGCGTGTGCGTACACACACACACACACACACACAATGATTCAAATAAAACAATACAAGCAGAGACTTCTATTATGGGGAATGGTAATGCCACTGCCTTCCATCCGGAGGTTTCCGGTTCGAGACCCGGTCAATCATGACATTTTTCACACCCTACAACTCTTATCATAATAACTATTATTGGAAATCAGACTATTTTTACCGTGTTACTATGTATGAACGAGTAAATGTGTAATAATATTCATAAAAACTAAATTTTCTTAAAAATTTAGTTTTCGATGTTCTTCCTGGGGGAGTGATACCGTCTCGACCTTTCAATCGGAGGTCCCAAGTTAAACTCCGGTCGGGCATAGCATTTTTCGTACACTACAAATTTTCCATTTTCATAATCCCAGTAACTTATTTGCAAGCTACGTGGTGAACTAATTCGTCTGTCAAAATAAGAATTATATTGATAACTAGCATACTCAATCGGTTACAATATTAAAAAGAAGAATAACGTTTTTTTTTATTGATAAACTAAATTTTAATTTTAATAAAATTCCTAAAGAACGTTCACATCGATTGACTATTGTAAGCTAGTGAACGTGAAAAATTACGAAATTAAAGAGCTGATGAAGACGTACTGCTAGTTTACCAATTTGGTACTTACGTATTAACGCCACCGCAGCTACAGCTTTATTTAAAAACAAAGTAGTCAATAGGATTTCGGTGGAAAATTGGTCGATATAGAGTTTAACATAAATAAATAAATATTTATTTTATAAATATAATTTAACCAAACTTAACCTACGCTCGCTTCGCTCGCTAACCTTGACTAATTAACACCGTAATTTTTTGAGTATTTGTTTAATAAATTTAGTAATTATTGCAATTTTCAAATTGCAATAAATATTTATTTATTTATGTTAAACTCTATATCGGCCCATTTTCCACCGAAATCCTATTGACTACTTTTTTTAAAAATAAAGCTGTAGCTGCGGTGGCGTTAATACGTACGTACCAAGAATTCAAATAGCCAATAAGCTAAGGCACATATTCAATGCAGAACCTTTTTCAAAACCAGTTACTTTCTACTAGAGAAATCGGTATTTTTTGCCAAATACTCTTTTTTCAAATTGTCCAGTATCAATCGGTAATAATGCTGAACCATTAGTGGGATCATAATGTATTGTTCAAAAAAGCTCATCTAAATCGGTGTACTTGGTGAAAAGTTATGTTCTGACAAACAAAAAGATTTATGGGCAAAATTGAGAATCTCCGTTTAAGTAGGTGAAAAAAAAAAATGGTATTGTTTTAATATTTTTGTATGGGTAGTAATTGTACTTTTACATAAAAAATAAAACATTAATAAGCCCAAGTAAAATAACTTAAATTATAAGTTAAATAATTATTGTTTTATTTATTAAATTTAATTTATTTATTTATTCTTCTTGTGTTAATTTATTTTTTATTTTTTAAATTTAAATAGGTATTTTAGAAAGTCATAAAAAATTATTGTTTAAAACACTCGGTACTGCAAAAAATAACAAACCGGAAATAAAGAAATATATAAAATTATATGCAGTGTAAATGACTGTAACTAATTTTATACTGATATGAAAAAATGACATTTTTCGTAAAATTCACAAAAAAAAAATTGAATGAGTTATAAAGTATGAATACGAAGAGTCCAAAGATATGAAAAATTGGAATCATTTAAAGGGCAATATAAATCAAGGTTTAAAATAATAAATAGAAGAATTTATATAAAAGAAAAAAATAAGTAAACTTGAACTCTTTCATATGTATGAAAATTTAAATTTATAAAAAATGTTATTAATGAACAGATACAGTTAAAAAATTATATTTTGATCAAGGCTGTTTCTGCTATCTAAAACAACTATAATGAAAGTTATTTGCAATAAATTTGTTTTAGTAATAGAATTGATTAAAGAGAAACACCTTCTGTAAATATTTAATGAGAGATTTTAAAAATCAAATAATAAATAAGTAGCTCAGACGAATATATATCCACCAAAAATATGATAAGATAAAGGATATAATATGCCGAAAATTAATAAAGCTGTTTCTTTATTATTACGGTTGTTAATATTCCTTCTTTGAAATATCAAGATTTTTTCTTTTTTTAATGTGTCTCTCTCATTAAAAAAGTATTCGCAATAAATTTAAATGAATTTTATTCAAAAAGAAGTGAAATATGCTCCAGCTTGAGAAGTAATAACAATTAATAAAATAGGGTGTTATAAAAATGAAAGATCCAATTTTTAAAATAATCGTATATTAATATAGACTTTATTACAAATTTTACGAAAATAAAAAATAATATGTTTGAATTATTTTTTATTTAAATTCACATATATTTAAAGATTTATTTTGTTTAACGTACAAGTCTCAGATACTGAAAATTCCCTGTAAGAAAAGTAAATATTATGATTAAAAATTATTTTTTTATGTTTCAACTGATCTCTAAGTAACTAGCATCCCCGTTGCGTCTTTACCCGCGTTATATGATTACTTGCGTTTCTGGTAGCGCTCAATTTTTTTATTTCATTTTTTAAAATTAAGTAATCGGTGGCGAGTGCAGCCAGCCAGTCGCGTTGCACATTCAGTAACAGTGGCATTAGTTGTGTTGGCTGAACCACCGCGGGAAAATCGAAATTCAAAAAACCCGAAAAGGATTTTTAGATATTTATTTAAAGAGTATTTGCAAACCCAAATCTACTGAACATCTCGTTTAATCAGATATTGGGAAAATTTGCAGTCATTGTTCAAAATATACCTTTTATCACCTCTTTCAAAGTTTAATTTACAAATATCTAGACATTTTTTTTAGATACTCATATGAATTTAAATACATCAAAAATCAAGTTGATATCTTCATTTCTTACCGAAAAATTAAAAGAATAGTAAATTTAATTGTACCCTTATACTCGAAATTTCAAAAAATCCTTTCTTATTGTGCACTTATACCTTAAGAGAAAAACCTGCATACAAATTTTCAATTTATTTTCAGTAGATTTTGCTGGGTGTTGATTATGAATCACACTACATGTTCTTATATATATATATATATATATATATATATATATACTGATTAATATGAAAAAGCTGGAAAAAAGTATTACATTACTTACCCGACTATTAATAATAAAAATAAAAGCGTTAGAGACAAAAAAATTAACAGAATCTATATTTATAGAATGGGGAATAGATTTTAAGAATTTTTTTTCTAAAACTATTCTTATTTAGTTTAACTTAACAAATTTGCTTGAGTAAAGATTTCTCTCAATCTAACATCCTCTTCAGCAAAGGCTAAATTAGAAAAAAATTTCAAAAATATTTTTCTGCATTTTAGGTCAGTGGTCTATCAATTAAAACAAAGATATGGTCTTTTTTTAGTAGCATTATAAATTAAATAAATATTAATTTTCAAAAAAGTCTTGAAAAATATGTTAAACCCAATGAATATACAAGATAAAAAGAAAAACCAAAAAGTCAGACATTTCAATTTTAAGAGGTGGGGATCAATTTTTATGAAAAAATTGTTTTGGATTATTCATACACGTTTTGTATTTAGCAAATTTCCTTAAATAAAAATTTTTCTAAAATGTCTCTGAAGAAAATCAAATTTGGGCTTTTCGCAATTTTCCCCCACCCCCTTAAGAATTAAAAAAAAATAGAATAACCAATGCCCCGTAATATAAGATAAATATTAGAAATACTTAAGCCAAATTTGAAGAAAATCAGTTTGGTTAATCCTGAGCTATAAGGCCAAAAGCCGTGTAACACAAATGTACATACATTTGTGTTTTTTTTTTGGTCTAGATGGACTAGTTGGACGATAAAACGTAAAGATTTACAAAAAAACCAGATACCTTATTTTTGACATGATCACCATAATTTTCCCTTTAATATAGATATTCTAGCTACATCCGCCGAAAAAGTAAAAAAATGAAGATGTCACTTGTAGGGCACTTTTCAACTTTTATTTCATTGGGTTTTTGCATTACGATTGGCTCAATGAAACACTGCGCTCCTCATTTCCACTTTAATAAGCCTAGTAATACTTGTTATTCTTATGATCGCAATATAATTTTCACGAGTGACTTGTGGTTTATGGAATTTATCATATATACGTTATAAAAAAGAAATTTAAAAAATGCACATGAACAAGAAACACAAGCACAGATGGAACTGTAACCGCTACCGAAATTAATTTTCTGTGGCGGTTTTTTTTCTCGAAAAATGTTACTAAGAATTGAAAGAAAAACAATAAGAGAAAGTAAAATTAAATCCATAATATTATGAGAAAAATGTTACTAAGAATTGAAAGAAAAACAATAAGAGAAAGTAAAATTAAATCCATAATATTATGAGAAATGAAAATACTTTCAAAAATCCTCTGTATTTGAGAATTATTTTTTTTTATATTTGCAACTACGTCCATTTCTTTTATTTTCTTTTTAAATAAGTGGCTATGTTCAACTGGTAAATGAAATAATTTTAAAGATTTTTTTCTTTTTTATATTTATATAAAAAATACTAAATTATGCCATTAAATTAAAGGATTCGAAAAATATAAGCTGGCTGATTGGCTGGCTGATCAAAAATTGAAATTTCTGGAAGATAAACCCTAAAAAATGTGGTAAACTAATATTAAATAAATTAGATAGATTAGATTAAGATAAACAAATTAGAAGATATTATTTCCACAGATAATTTATTTACAAACCAGTTTAATTTATTGCCAAGTATGTGTTATTTTAGTAAAAACAATGTTACAGAAAATATCATGACAATTCATATGAAATTCTTATGAGAAACAAAATTGTATAAAATTAAATAAAAACATTACAGCATTATTTTTTCTTTTCTATTTAATCTTTTTTTATTTATTACCCGTTTTATAATAAGAGAAGTCATGTGCGCTCTTTCTCTGATTTTATTATTATTTATTTTTTTTAAAAATTAAATCAGATTTTATAATTTAAATAGTCAGATGCTTAATCGTAATTTTTGTTGTATTTAGTTAGATTTAACTTACTCAGGTTCAATCTATCCGTACCTACCACATAAACTTGATTTACTTTAATATGATAAAATCTATTTTAAAAAATAAAAAAATAAAATACTGGAAGTGACTTGAAAAACTATTTTAAAATTTTTATGAATAAGAGTCCAAATCAGCCTTATTTATTTTATCTTGAAAAATATGTTTCAGTAATTAATTCTAGAATAAATTCATATCTAATAATATTAATTATTATTATTATTAACTTACAAAAAAAAAAAAATATTTATATATAAAAACATTTTTCCGGTCCCACGACCGTTAGAAAAGTTGTGGAGATACATTTTCTTAAATAACAAATTAAAAATATTTAAAAACCGTTTAAAAATACCAATCTTAAAGTAAATGTACTAAAAGTTAAAAAATAAATTTAGGACGGTATCTCAGAATGCATTTGACATGTTTAGATGGTGATATGTAAGATTATGTGAAAGTCATAGCTTCAAATTAAAAATTTGATATTTTTGCCAATTTTTTCGTATGCGTGATGAATGGCATAAAAAGTGGGGTGCAAAGATTTGTAATTTGACATGAGCACCCCACTCTATCTGGCCATATCATCATGCATATGATGTACCAACAGATGAAGTTCGGCACTGATTCTTAAATAATTAGTCAGAAATTGATATTATTAATTCTTCAATATATTTGAAAATACTTTTTATGTATAAATTAAATATTTAATATACTTGAAATATTAAATGAATTATTTATATATTATTATATGTTTATTGTAGCAAAATATATTACTGGAGCCGCTGCTTCGTCAGGAACCGAGTGTATCCGAAAGGAGCCGTGTGAACTGTCAGAATCCGAGTGATGTCGTCAAAAGCCAAATGCATACGAAAGGAGCCGAGTGTACTGGAAATTTCCGAATGAATCCGACCGAAACTGAAGATATTTAAATTTAAAAATCCTATTAAATACATCAAAGGTCCAACATTTAAACGATAACAAAATATAAATATGTAAAGAGTATTTAAAAATTTAAAAAAAGTCTTAGTCCGAACAGCGCATATGAAAAAATTGGCAAAATCAATCAATTTTTAATTTGAAGCTATGACTTTCACATAATCTTGCATATCACCATCGAAGCTTATCGTCAAATCTATTCTGAGATACCGTCCTAAAATTATTTTTTACCTTTTAGTGCGTTTAATTTAAGAGTGGAGTTTTAAAAAGTTTTTTAAATATTTTTTTTATTTTTATTTTATTAGTGCATTTAATGTAAGAGTGGTTTTTAAAAAGTATTTTATTGTATATTTTTTATTTTCTACTTTTTAGTCTTCATAATTTTATACTTTACAGCTGCGCTAGCGTACAGGTTTGAGGGATCTTCTAAGTTTTCATGCCTTCTATTTCCAATATCGCAGACAAGAGTGTAGTAGTAAAATTTTCTAAAATACATTGAAATCGATCAAAGGGGTAACAGTAGCGTTATTCTGAAGTAGAAATTAAACAATTTTTTTCAAGAGGCTACATAGATCATTATAATAAATCATTCTTAAATTTTATCTGAAAAGAAAAATATTAGTGAAATGCAAATTTCTATAACTCTAATTTAATTTGGTTAAGAAATTTTCATTTTAAAAATGTTCATTAACCGTTTGTATAATATTGAAATAAAGTACGACCTAGAACTAAAAAATTTATGAATGTGCCATATTATTGTTCAAAAGTAAGCGTTTATATAAGAATGAATAGCAGAGTTTACCGTTAGACTGTTATAATTATAAAAAGATTATTTGTCAAGTAAATAATTCAAACACCGACTGAAATATTTAATTATCTAAATATGACCATCAAAAACCGTTCACAAAAGAGTAACAGTATCATTATTTGTACAAGATTCTTGAATGAATTGTGTTATCAGCTAGCGTGTGACGCTCGTTTTTCTCAGTTGACTCCCCAAGCCATATATAAGTTTAAGATAAGTTAATTAACGCATCTTAGCGACTTGAAAATGTTGCTAAAATGTGTTTTCATTAGAAGCAAACCTGAATGAATGCAAAATTTCAGAGCGAATGGATACGGAAGTGCTTCAAAATGGGACTAAAAGGTTTCGTACCATGGAATCTCACATACATAGTTCAAGGATAATATAAGAGTGGTAAAAAATAGAGATTTACAAAAGATGATAATCAGTTTGTAATAAAAATAAATAAACTCTTAGAAATAATGCAACAGTAATTTAATTAGTAAAAAAAAATTCAAAAACAACAATTTCACATTTAGAAAAATTTGATAAATACCTCAGCAAAAACTATGTAGCTGACAAGATTTAATTCATATCTATAGTTAAAAGCATAAGCTAAAACTATATGCAAAAATAAGAACAAAAGTAATCCATAAAGTAAAGAAAAAAGTAAACCTAAGATAAAGTACCCAATGATGAAAGTTCAAATTATTTATTATTATCTCTTGAGAAAATTAATTTTAATAATAGCAAAAATGATTTTAATCCATTTTAATATTTATTTATATAAAAAACACAAACTTTTACTGACTTCTGAGCGCGCGCGCGCGTGTGTGTGTGTTAAATAGATGGCTACGATTAGTTGCTTACAGAATATTCAAATAAATTGGCCATGTAAAATAATTAGATCATAAATTTTCTATTTTGTTTTGTTTCTTCTTTTTCTTTTAATAAATTAATAATAAATCGTTTAATAATATTATTTTGCGGATTAGCGATGATTTTTTAGTTTAAGTTACGTTCTGTATTAAAAAAGTGAATAATATTATTTCTTTAGAAGAAGTGTATGTTAAATTACATCGTTAAGCATATTATGATAAATTGTTCTTAAGTAGTATAAAATAATAAATTGTAAATAATAAATAAAAATAGCTTATGCATTTTTATTAGTCATATATTTGATACATTCCCATACCACGCATTTTCACAATTGAAGAATGTCTGCATGCCTTTGCATGCTGTTGTAGTTTAATACAAGCGTCTTATCTTAAAACAGTTTCTTAAAGTAAACTTATTTTATAGGTGACATAAATTTCTGTACAACTACATTTTAACATTCCTTGTTTGTGTTTAAAACGACCTACAGTTCATTCATTTGCTTCTCCTCACTTCATGTAACCAAATTATCAACAGTTTTTTTTTTTATTTCATCATAAAATTTATTTTAGGCATCTCTTTAAACTTTTAAAAGATATTATTCTTTATCTTTACAGTAGAAAAAAACTTTATTTCTGATTGATTCATTAAAAATTTTGTAGAACATGTAACAAATCGTCTTCTAATCATAATATTGAAGTACCAAGAAAGAAATGTATTAAATTATTATTGACATAAGCAGGAAAACAAACTGCGTTTTTTTACAACAAAAAAATAAACAATTTAAATTTAAAATTAGATGGCCATTTTGATTGTGGAATAATCATAACTAATAAATGATGAGAAAATAGATAAATAAGAAAAATTGTTGATCAAAATGTAAGAAGTACCGATTTAGGTAATCACAGTTAAAAGTGCAAAGTTAGATCAAAAAGTGTAAACAATTGCCTCTCAAAATGCCTCTCAGGTTGCCTACTAAAGATATAATTCGTTCCCAATATGCAGGGTTGGTGGCAAAATTTGTCACGAATGATAAAAATAGCATGAACATAAAATAAATATATGTCCCCTCAATGAACGAAATGGAAATTTAATTTTCTTGTGAAAATTTATTAAAGATTTTTAATAGATCGCTAAAGCTCTTACTTACTAATCTGTCATTTTTATTTAGTAATGAGTGTTTGCATAATCTTCCCCCAGCTACCAAATTCCTACATATTACAGATATTTTTTAAAATTTCTTTTGGAATAACCTAATTTTGTAACCAGTTTCAGACTGTTGCACTATAGATGATTATTTCATCATTTTAATTTATAGACATTTTGATTTACTCCAGTTCCAATATTTTTGGCATTTCCCTTTGCTATTTGCCCCGAAATATTGAAGTTTTCATTACTTAGGAGACGGTAGCCTAATACAGTCTATACCACGTCTAGCGATATATAGATGACAATAATCAACATGGACTCTCTGGTCAGCTAGATGTAATCTATAATCATCCCTTCAAGGGGTTTGATGCTGTAACCGTGAAGTTTTCTTCAAAAACCTCAGTAATTTAGATTGTTAGAGAGTTCAATTTGGGTTTTACAGAATTTATCATAAAATCATTTCTCGTTGCTAATGCGTTTTACTTTATGAAATTAGTTCAAGATTCCTTAATCAAATTTAAGTATTATTCTATTTATCTTATTTAAAACGTTTTTTAGGGTTGTTTTTATTTACAATAAATTTTGTTCAAATTGATTTTTGTTTAAGGTTATGTATCATATTAAATAGAATTTAGCTGTTTGTTTTTTCTGCAAATGTGTTTGATTTTTAGTTGTGAACACATTTAGAAAAAATATTAGTACTGTACGACTAACAATGACTAAAATGTCTACAGGCTGACTTATCTAAGCTATTTAACTTATATAAATAACCAATTTACAGATACCATTAGTAAATGTAATATGGCATGCTTGTGATATTGAGATTCATGGATTTGTGAATATAGAATTAATAATCGTAACGAAATTAAACATTGTCACTTAGGATAAGGATTTGGATGTAGTGTTTGATAATATTCTATTGTATTGTCATAGATTATTATTTATGCTCAACTTTTATAGGTCTGATATAAAGGTTTGCGACCTACATAGCATAATAGGCCCCTAATAGCAGAATAGAGGATGCAAAATATTTTGCTGATTTTTTTTTTTATATTAAGAAATATATTTTAAACAAGTAATTAAATAATAATAATAAAAATGGAAATAACTTATATTTCTATTCTGGTGTAGGACATTTGAAGAAGCTGTTTGGGATTGCATCTTTGAAGTGCTCAACGCAGAGCAAGACTATTGTGTTTTGTTTGTTATATTTGTAATGATTTAAACGTTTCTGATTTTTTGCTATCTACATTAGGAAATGCATTATAGCTCAATGCATATCGTTTTAGATTTTTTATTTTATGTATTACAATGTTAGTTATTGTTATTCTTTTAGTGAACAGAATGGAGAAATGTTTAAAAAATGGTCTGCCCGTTTTGCTTTATTTCAAAATTTCATATAGTACTCTTAACAGTAACTAGGTAGATTCTTTATGAATATTGTATGCATGATTTCTAACAACTAAACTTAAATTATCATTTGTATTTAAAAGATAAAAATTTGTATTTATTATTTATATTGAAACCAATACATCCAGCTTATATATTAATGTGTGTTATGTGTTTGTACGGACGCTTTTTTGTGAATTTATATGTTTTTTTAAATTTATATTTGTTGTTCTCCTGCAACTTTATTTTGTATAAAGGAAACTATTTTGTTGTTTTCTCTCCGTACTTAGCATTGGTTTCTGTGCACTGATAAATTGATGATATACTGAAGTGTAATCGGAAATTTTAATGAAATAATAATACTCTACAAAATCGCATGAAATAGTATAAAATGATAAGCTATTAAGACTAATTTTATATAATTATCTTAGAGCCAATAGAAAATAATTTATCATAAAAGTAAGAAATTTAATTATCTTTAACCGTTCAGAATTATTAACAGAACATTATTATTATTATTATTATTATTGCAAATTAAATAAATCCAAAAAACTAGATATTCCAGTAGTACTTTATATTTAATGTTACTTAAACGACAAATATTTTGTAATTCCCGGATGTTGAACTAATGAAACTTCATTAAGATCTTACAGAACAGGATGTCAGTACACCGAATTGTCTACTGATAAAATCTACTGTTGCAGGCTGTATCTATGGTGTAACCTTTAAATTATGTTTTAACACATATATTTTTAATTCACTTAATAGATATTATTTAATAAATTATCGATGATATATTGATTGATAACTGATATATTGATAGCTAAAACTTTATTTACGTTTAACTTAATTATTGAAATAAACAAAAAAAGCACACTCTTATAACTTGCAAGTAAGAAAAAGGTTTTTTTAAAGTAGAGATTAATGCAAAGGGTTGATAGAAAAGAGTGGAATTCAAAGAGGGCTTGGTTGAGAGTTACGTAAATCCGCTTCACCGAGAAGTGGAGCTTGTAAAACGCAATTACTTATGGAGATGAGAATGATTGACGGTGTCACGGCAGATCTCGTGTGGGGCCAGCTACCGTGAGCATGAGGGAACTACTAGTGCCTCGACTTGGCTTCTTGCTAATAGCACCTTCTTAAATACTTAATGAGAATCCCTTGAGAAACAGGTCAAAACAGACTCCACACATTACACTACATACATCTGTTTCTTTTTGTTCTTTTCCTTTTTCTGTATATTTTCATCTCTTTCTTCCTTATCTCATTCTCACACGCATACCATCCTTTTCCATCTGACTAGGATATCATCATTGTATACACACTTTGCTAATCTAATTAACAGGTAAACCAGATACTAGTTGGCCTCAATAGAAATACAAAGTAAATTACAGATAATTGTAATGATATGCTATGTTTAATTCTGTTATATCTATTCCAGTAGCAATCATGATATTATGTTTGCTAAAACAAGAATTAAATAGGAATATAGGAAGTTAGAATTTTTATAAGTTTCGTTATAATCTGTTTTTTAATTCATCTCTCTCTCTTTCTCTCTCTCTCTCTCTCTCTCTCTCTCTGTTTAACATACGCTCTTATTTATTGTTGGCTATTTGTTGTTGAGCCTTTTGGAATCCTTCTCATTTTTTCTGTTAGAAAAATAATACTTTTCAGTAATTGATCATAATTTTTCTTTAATACGTAGTAAAGAATTATCGTAAATATTTCAGAAATAAAAGTTATAGAAAGTTTTGATGATTCAACCTTTTTTTTTTTTTTTTGTTATAATATTTGTTTTTTTTTGTTGTTTTATAAAGTAGTCGCATCAACAACTAAGGTCGTTAGCGACTTATCAGTGTAATGTAACTGTACCGGTAAATTTGTAGTCTTGAACAAACTCAGTCGTCGACTACTCCTGAGACGTGTGGTTAATTGAAACCCAACCACCAAAAAATACCGGTATCTACGTTCTAGTTTTCAAATACTGTTTTATTTACCAATTTCCCAAATAACGAAACTATAAGTAAATCGTATAAAGTAACAATGACGTGAAAGAGAGGTATCCAGCGATACCTCCCAAGACAATACAATAAAATTCTAAACAAAACTAATACAATTAAAACTATATTGAATAAATATAACTAACATACCACACAAAGTCCATAAAAAAGTACACATAAATAAGCAAGCAATGAAACAGAATAAAAATGACAAATGGTCAACACAACTAAGTTGTTAATAAAAAAAGTACAATATTTGCCTCACAACATTCTCAAAAACCAATACATGCAACATTTTCAGTCGTCTCACATCCTCACTGTTATTCAATAGATTAACAGCAACATGGTTTTCGTGCATGTTAATTAATAGTAAGTATATACCTTGAGCTTAACCGAAATTTCTTCGCGAATAGGCGGCATCTCTAGGTAATCGTGGAGTTCCTTGTTCTTCGCAAACCATGGCGCCTCGGATATGTTCCTCAGCACTTTGTTCTGGAATCTTTGAATGATATTACTATTGCTCGCCTTACTCAAAAATTGTATTCCGTAGTACATATTGACTTTAAAAATGCCTTATACAGCAACATTTTGTTACTTAACAACACGGTGTTTCTTTCTAGTAACCAGTTCAACCGCCTAAACTTGATATTTAATTACTTTCTCTTTATTTTCTTGTGGTTTTTCCATGTTAGGCGGCAGTCCACATTAATTTCTAGGTACCGTACGTTGTTCGAATAAGGAATGTAAACTCCATCTAGGCAGACTCGTCAGCAGACTCCCCTATTCATCACAAACTCATTACATGACTCGACTTTGCAGTATTAATATTTAACTTCCATTTAGCTAGCCATTCACTGAGAAGATCTAACTCTGACTGCAGTTTCTCCGACACTACTGTTGTATTAAAGTCAACCGCCATAAACACCGGATCATCAGAAAACGACGTAAGTGATATTTTCCGAGCTAAGAAGATCAGCAGTGTAGATTAAATGCAAAATCGGGCCGAAGACTGGACCCTGCGTAACCCTCGATTTCGTATTAAAAGAGTGATAACTCTTGGTCATATGTGAGAACCGTTCATCTAGGTAATTGCGCAATACCAGTAATAATTTTATACAAAATATTTTGTTTAATCATATCGCCATTATTAGTTCACCTGAGATCAACACTTACTATTATTATATTCTGGATTGGATTCCTCGACGAGTATTTTTAGCTTTGTTTTTTTGCGAATAATAATATTAATAATACTTCAATTAATTGAAATAACTCCTCTCTTTGTTGATTCGGTATTTAAATTTTTTGCCTAAATAAATATTCTATTGTAAAAAATGTAAATTTTGGCAGTATTTAATTATCACAAGTTTGTAAATTACGAACTGGTAGTAATTAAATAATTAAAAACATTTATTAATTGTTTCAATCTACATATCATTTACATCAGTACATAAATTACATGAAATGCAGTACATAAATGCATGAATAATAAATTACTTTACCAGAGTAAATGCTAAAATTTAAATTTAAACATATTTGTTCATGTACTTTATTTATAAAAAATATTTGAATGGTTTTCCGAGTGTTCAAAGTTTCTTATTGAAAGAGTACGGGTCTAATATACAAGTTAAAATGTTCAGGTATAGATTGCGCTAAAAAGAACCAGTTGAATGAGACATTATGGCATATCCCGGCCATTTGAAAAAGTGGATTCCGATAAAATGGAGAGATTTATCTTCGTTGCTGGCGGACCAGAGAAGCTATTAAGCCGCAAACCGGACCTGCGTCCACTCCGGAGCGAAAACATCGTCCGATTGAACTTTCAGTTTCAGGTGTCTCAAGGTGTTCATTCACTATAAAAGTACTGGATTCGAGACACGTTCCTTAAAGGTGATTAACTTAATTATCATTTAAATAATACGATTATAGATTCATTATTCAGTTCCTGAAATTCAATACATATTTATGAATAAACTTTTATTTTTGATTTTCTTTTTTATTCTTAACTGATGTAGAGAATATTTATTTTTTGTAAAGTGATCCTACATTTTATTATTATTATTATTATTATTGTTATACTTAATTAAAATAGCTGAGAACATAAAATCATTTAAATATGTTTTGGTATCGTTTAAACAAGTTCTACCAAACATTAAAAATCAATCATTACCTAGTCGTTCAACAGAATAATTTTTATAAAAATATTTAATAAATTATTTCTTTAAGAAAAATAGATACTTTATTCTTTTTAGAATATTTTATGTATACATCGTATTATTCGATAGTTTAGCATCAGGATAGAATATTTATTTTTTTTTAGTTGTTTTTAAAATCACAAATCAAAGAAATTAATTAATTTCTTTGATTAAATATAATTAAGGTTAGACTGAGCAAATTCATTTCCTAGAAAAAAAATTATACTTAATATATTTATATAAAATAGAGTGTTATTTATTGGTAGATATTTAACAATTTTACTACATATTCATAAAATATTAGAAATGAGTTCGTATACCAACAATTATAGCTGCAATACTTCTTGCAGCTTTCAATCGTATAAATTAATAATTATTAGTTGTAGTAAATTGTAACATTATTATTTACCTTTTTTTAAAGATATCGTAGATACCATGAGTATTTTTTTTTTAATTCTGCATGTTCTTTTTGCCAAAATTTTATTGAAACAATTTAATTTATTACCAATAAATATGCTTGAAATTTTGATCAAATCAAAAAATAAAAATTACACAATTAGTAGGTAATCAGTTATTCCTATTTCAAGTGAATTTATTTACGAGTATAATAAAACGATTTCGTATTCATATAGTACTTATTTTTTTTAAATTCAAATACTAAAACTTATCGTTTGATTTTGCGCACCAGATAAGAAAGTGGCTACTAATTTCCAACTGTTTGATTATACACAGTAAATCATTAGAAATTTTAAACAAAACTGTTTAAAATATTTTTTTTAAATTATTATCTGCTTAATAAAGAAGGAACTCTAGTTATTCTGCCTAGAAACTTTAATTAATATAAAATAATTAATTCTTTTAAAAAACTAATTAAAAAAGAAGGAAAGCGAGTTTAGCAACTATTAGAATAAGTAGTCATCATGCAATTTAAAATGTTTGCGTGAATTTTGTAAAGAATTTAGCTCGAAGATATAAATTTTCATGTTTATTTTCGTAACAGGATTCCATGATATATAATATTCTGATCATGTAACCTATTAAATTTAGATTAGTAATTACATTTAATTATTAATCACACTCGTCCAATAATCTAAAACTATTAATAATTACATTAATTGTAAGTAATTAAAAAAAAGGAAACGCCAAATCAATCCTATAGATTTATTAAAAATTTTATCAGCGATAATTAATCATGTTTGTATATAACTTAAAATTTTATGTATTTCAATAAATTACTTTCATCGAACCTGGTTTACAGAAAATACAAAAACGTAACGGAAATATCTGAGTGATTAACACCTGTAGTTCTTAATATCAACTAGTTTTATTAGAAGATAAATTATATTTATATACTACATTAGATAAATTGTTAAATAATTATTGTTACGATAACGTTTTTTAACTTGTTTGGATGTTTTACTGCTATTACAGTATGTATTATACGGTTTGTCATACTGCAAAAACACCTCTCGTAATTTGTCTTGTCCCAAAAGACTATTTATTAAAGATACTGGTTAGTCCACAAACGCGCACGCACACACACACAGAAACTTATATTTACTTTAACACCTGAACCACATTGCTGATTTGCTGCTACACCGGGAAGTGAGTCATGACACTGACCTAAATGAATAATTATTTTATGGTTTGATAAAATGACCGTATTTTCGCCAAACTTGATGTGGATAATAACACAGGCACACCCGAACATTATAAGTTTTCCGACAGCGCTTATAGAATTCTTATATATATACTCGTGTATTTGTATCCGTTCAAGTTCAACTTAATTTTTTAAAGAAAAATCTTCTTATATTTACTTCAGACTAATGATATATTTTTTTACATTTCCAGGTGTAGCAACATATTCTGCTTGCTATAGCAGTTATAAATATAATGAGGGAATATAAAAATCGATAAAAAAAAGTTGTGTTTTCTTAAGTTTTGTACCTTAAAGAAACATTCTTAAAAATTAAAAAATAAAATAAAAATAGATTGAAAAATAACATGCGAAAAAAATGTTTTATTTCAATGCTTCGAAGTCCAAAAATTTATTTTTGTCTGACTGACGTTAGGACGTATATGTATGTATGGTACGTACGTGTATGTGGCCTGTATTTGATCTTATAACTTTGGACCCCGTGGAGCGATGTTCTTCAAACTTGGTAGACAGGTACTGCCTTCCGGGGAAAGAATTTAAAAATTTTTTACAAATTGGAAAAAGGAGTGGGGGTGTTTTGATCAAAATAAAATTTTATAGGATGCCTTAAGATGTGGGCTATTAGTCTGTCTCTTCTTTTAGCTACATTTTTCGAAATGCTTCTTTATACATCAATTTACCGCAGCTCCTCTTCATTTGGTACTTTATCCACCCATCTGATTTTTAACATTTTCTATAAAACCACATTTAAAAAGCGTCTAATCTTTTCTTCTCAGATACTCCGTCCAAGTTTCACTTCCATATAAAGTTAGGCTCCAAACATATACTTTCAAACATGTTTTTCTGATGTTTAAATTAATTTTTGATGTAAGCAAATTATATTTCTGACTGAAAGCTTGTCTTGTCTGTGCTATTCGGTATTTTATATCTCTCCTGCTTTGTCCATCTTTAGTAATTCTACTTTCCAAATAACAAAATTCTCCTAATTCCGTAATTTTTTCTCGTCCTACTTTTATATTCAGTAGTTCTGTGCTATTCGGTATTTTATATCTCTCCTGCTTTGTCCATCTTTAGTAATTCTACTTTCCAAATAACAAAATTCTCCTAACTCCGTAATTTTTTCTCGTCCTACTTTTATATTCAGTAGTCCATCTAGTTTATTTCTACTAAATTTTATTACTTTTGTTATTTTCTTGTTTATTTTTATGTAGCAGTTCTTAGGTGGGACTTCACCCATGCCATTCATTATTTCTTCTAAATTTTTTTTACTCTCAGCTAGAATTACTCTACCGTCAGCAAATCGTAGCTTTTTTATCTTTTCACCTTGCATTGTTACGTTACTCCAGATCTAAACTGTTCTTTTTAGTATATACAGGTTGTATATTACAAAGTTTTAAGTGATATGTATAAGAATATCCCTTTCAGTCAATTTTTTTCATCTTCAAAGCCTGTGTGTAAGATGTGAAATTTGCATACACTTCGGGGTTTGAGTGAAAATATGACCTGATTTTAAAAAAAAAACTGGAAAACTCTCCTCGAATGGATTGCATACCCTAAAATAGGTTTTGTGTGTGTGTATGTGTGAGGGTGAGTACGAGTACATTCTAAAAAAAATTAATGTCTCCTTAAAAACAACCCAAACAAATCGTGTGAAAATATTTAGTTTTTTTAAAAACATCTAATACATTTATAGGTATTTATTCCTTTAGAGTTTTGAATCTCTTATTTATGTAAAAATATCCGGAGGGTGTTGTTTTTATAAGAAAAAAAAAACATAATAGTACAGTTATGTTTGTGAGATAATGGTAAAGAATGCAGGTGAGGGATCAATGATTTACTGTTTGATGTTCGGCTCTATTAAATTATTTAGATTGGTGAATTGAAGGACCAACTGTTTTCTTCACACAATTAGGTTTTTGTATTCTGATAATATAATAGAAGGAATCAGGTCATATGTAAATATCCATTTATTATATAATATATTATTTTTTTATTATAAAAATTTCCTTCACTTAATATGAATAATTTTATTGATATTAATAACCAGTAGTTAGATTTTTAATGTAGCCTGTTTCACACCCCTTTTTATATAAATTTTAATGGAAAATTTACATATTTTATGAATAAATATCATAACACCCTATTATTTCTTGATAAAATTACTTGTTTATTTTATTATAAAATTGTGTAATTGATAAGCATTTTATAAAATTAGAAGGTTATAAAATTAAATATTGTTAAACATAACCATTTTAAAAATGTAAATTGACATTCTTTCATTTAGGTTTTTTAAAGGTTTTCTCAATCTAAAAATATCGTCTTGTTTTAAAAATTAACTATTTCCAATTTCGAGATTTTTTGTAATGTTACAAACTCGTTAAAAAATCTGGGAATAAATTATTCTTCCTAAAATGTAAAATTATATTTTATCTTTAACCTCAATGTTTATTCTAGAGATTACAAAAGTCAAATATTAAACATAACTATTTCAAGAAAAATTTATTTTAGATAAATTTACCAATTAATGTATTGTGTTTATTTATATTAATTTAACAAATTTCTTACAAAAAAAAGCATGAAAACTATTTTTGGAATGTTTTTTTTTTCTTTTAAATTGTTTTAGTATTTAGAAATAAATAAAAAAATCTTTTCCTTAAGATATAATAAATTCTGAAACTATAAATTCTAGAAGATTTTGAGGCAGTTGTATTGCCTGATTTTGGCATAAATCCCTTTTATTCACCAATTCAATGATAACAATCTATAAATACATAATAAAGCCTACTTGATCTTTCAGCGTCCAGTTTTGAGAAATACATAGTGATTGTAACATTAAAATTCTTGAAAATTTCTGGACTAAGATCATTAGATAAAATTTTAAAATCCATTCATTTACATAAAATTTTCATTTGCTAAAGAACCTTTTCTTTACATGGAACTAGCAGTTAATGATGTTAAAGAACAATTTAGATTCGGAGTAACAGTACAAGGTGAAAAGATAAAGATGCTACAATCTGCTGATGATGTAGTAATTCTAGCCGAGAGTAAAAAGGATTTAGAAGAAACAATGAACGGCGTAGATGAAGTCCTACGCAAGAACTATCGTATGAAAATAAACAAGAACAAAACAAAAGTAATGAAATGTAGTAGAAATAATAAAGATGGACCACTGAATGTGAAAATAGGAGGACAAAAGATTATGGAGGTAGAAGAATTTTGTTATTTGGGAAGTAGAATTACTAAAGATGGACGAAGCATGAGCGATATAAAATGCCGAATAGCACAAGCTAAACGAGCCTTCAGTAAGAAATATAATTTGTTTGCATCAAAAATTAATTTAAATGTCAGGAAAAGATTTTTGAAAGTGTATGTTTGGAGTGTCGCTTTATATGGAAGTGAAACTTGGACAATCGGAGTATCTGAGAAGAAATGATTAGAAGCTTTTGAAATTTGATGCTATAGGAGAATGCTAAAAATCAGATGGGTGGATAGAGTGACAAATGAAGAGGTATTGCGGCAAATAGATGAAGAAAGAAGCATTTGGAAAAATATAGTTAAAAGAAGAGACAGACTTATAGGCCACATACTAATGCATCCTGGAATAGTCGCTTTAATATTGGAAGGACAGGTAGAAGGGAAAAATTGTGTAGGCAGGTCACGTTTGGAATATGTAAAACAAATTGTTAGGGATGTAGGATGTAGAGGGTATACTGAAATGAAACGACTAGCACTAGATAGGGAATCTTGGAGAGCTGCATCAAACCAGTCAAATGACTGAAGACAAAAAAAAAGAACCTTTTATCAGATACGTTTAGTAAGTCTCAATATTTCGAGAATAAAACAAGTAGTATCTAAATCTAGAGAATTCACTTACCAAAGGAGACTCGATCACTAATTAATTTATTTGAAATAGAATCTTTTTAGGTAGTAAAAGCTAGTTTTAATACACTAAAAAGTTATAAAATATTAATTTAATGTTCAAGTCTCCTCATTTTAAGCTAGTTTTTTTTTAATTTTCCCGCTAGCACGAGCGTCCATAGAACCATAGTTTTAACTTTAAGAAATAATCTTAAGGTAGTTGAATTATAATGTTATTTTTCTATTTTGAGTTATGGAAACTAGTTTTCCCCTAATTGTAAGTTAATAGCCACATTTAACTTTTCATTTAATATAAAACTGAGCACCAGTATTAGAGTAGCGTGTTTTAATTTTACATTACCCTCTACTTATTCTAGATTTTACTCATTTAAGCTAACCTATCATGGACAGTTAGTACAATATTAGCTCAAAACTAATATTAATATTACATTAAATATATAAATAATTTAAACTATTTGAAAAAAAAAAATTATATATGTTAATGAAGTATATCTAAAATTATACCAATAATTTAGATAATTAATTAATTCAGCCTAGTTTGTCGTTTACCCTCCACCAAAAAAAAAAAATAATATATATATATATATATATATACGTATTTAAGAAGTAGTAATAAAATGTCTTTGATTAATATGCCCTTCTAATGTAATTCCTTCTTCTGAAATCAGAAAAATATAGCAATTTGTTTGGTTCAGACTGTTTAACCACCTTATATAAATGTCAAATGCGATACAATTTTTTTCTAGTTGAAACTTTTAAAAATCAGTAATTTATAATTCAATTTGCATTCATCAGAGTAATTACTAAGGAATAATAACTATTATTTTTAATGTAACATTCTCTGAAAATCTACAACCGATTTGTAATCCCGTTAAAAGAAAGCAATAGAACTGAATCAGACAATTGTACCAAAACGTTTATATTTTAAATGTTATTGTGAAAGGCAGTTACCGTGTTAATTATTAGTAGAAAGCCTATATTCTTTTCTGATTTCTATGACGTGATAATAATATTTAATCGGTTAAAGCCTATGTTTTTTACTCTAGTTAGACCTACATAAACAGTAGAGTGTGCTAATCCGTAAATAATAAATATAAAATCTTTTATACTAAAATAAAATTAGAACTTTTAAATTCAACCAAATAACCAGTTTATAAAAGTGTTATTATGTATGTATATATTTTTTTAAATCATTTTATATTAACAAATTTTTAATCGTAAATTAATTATCTTACCGTTAAAATTCTTTTCCATGATTTAATTATTGTGCAATGTAGAAGAACTTTAATGTCAACTAAAATAATTAGAATAAATTAAAGGATTTCGAAAAAACAATTAAGTAAGGATATAAACTGTTCCGAATTAATACTATATACGAAATGAATTTTGTTTAACAGCAAATGAAAAAGTTGTTCGAATGATAGGTTAAATTAATATTACTACTTTGTAAATTATTTTTCATGTAAATCTATTAAATATTTTTTTCGTTATGTAATTACGTAATTTGTATTATTATTATTTCCTAAAGTATGAAGAGAGTTTGCTTTAAATAAAACAGTAAAATGTATTCTTTGAAAGCATTAAAGAATGAAAAACCGTTTGAGAACCCTATGTTTTCAGTAAGGACAGTAAATAGAGAACTATTAAGTCGACACCTTTTTCTTGAGAAGCCAAGCAGGATAATTGATCTGAGCCGGACTAAATTGGAGATAATGTTTGTGGGATTTATGTTGAGTTTATTTGTTCAAAACATTACGATGTGTTAATTCACTAAACAACTTGATAGACCCGCTGGAATTCAGTCCTCTATGTCGTTTTGAATACACTGTCCTTTTCTGAAAGCTTCTCTCTAATGGGCGTAAAAAAAGTAAATAAAAAAACACTTTTATTAACACACTATACTAGATTAAGGCAAACTGCGAAGTGTGTTCCTTGTTAGCGCGCGTGTTCTATCTTTTAACTTCATTAAAACCTGTTCGATTTACAATAGGTCATAATTCATTCAAAATTGTTAAATTAGAGACTCGAATAAAAAGTAGTTTCAGATAAATATACCGATGCTTATAATTCGATTTTTATTAATGGGTATCATTAAATAATAAATATTCTACTTAAACCAACGTAATAATTTTCATTTTATAATTATTACTATAGCTAAATAAAATCTTTTCAAACCACTTAAATTTAAAATTATAGATGTCAGTTTTTTATACATAAAATTTATGTTATATTTTATCTTTAGAATACTTTTAAAAACTCTTCCGTTTATATTTTTCTAAAAGGATTTTAAATATACCGAAAAGTGCTTTAAAAAATTACTACTTATAGTTTCTGACATTTATATTTATCAAATTCAAGACGCTGTCCTGTATCTATAACCTTGAATGATTGACAATTGCTGTAAGACGGGTGTATCAATATTATACTGGGTTTACTCATTAATCACTTAGCATTCTACATATATCACCTTGAGTAAATTATTCTACTGAGATGAATGTTTTGTGTCGTCTACCTTTAAACTTTGATAAACTAAACTTCCAGTGATATCTAAGTTCTGTGTCACAACAGTTAAAGAATGTAAATAAAAACCAACCTTCAATCTAACAGCATAATACGTGAAATATGTAGTGATACATTTTAAAAAATCATTCTAAACAAATGTTTTATTTAGACCATCAATGAGGAGGATGCCATAAAAATTTCATTCAGATATTAAATGAATAAATAAATAAATATATGAATATTTTATTCACTAATATAATTATACATAATAGAAATCATGACAATAGTAGGTGTGATATTTTTCGAATAACGAAAAATAATTGCACTAATATTTACCTGGAAAAAACAAAACAACAGTAGGAAAATTTGATCGATATAGCATCAAACGATATAAAATTAATAAATAAGAAATAACAGTATTCATACTGTTAAAATAATAATTATATGAAATAACACTGAAGCAGTTAGTTGTGATTAATAGATAAATAAATAAAATTGGTGTAGGGTAAAACAATAATTTTGACGGTGTTAATTGTAAACAAATATTTGAATATATATTTATGTTCATGTTTAACGAGGAATCAGATGATTCAAATTTATATTAGTATTATTTAAAAAATTACTTAAAGAGTAATATTTTTGTAAAAGAAAATCTTTTGGATCATTAGGTTGAGGTATTAAAAACCGCAACGGAAAGGTAAGGAGGGCCATTCAAGTAGGCCGCAATGAAATTTTGCGCAAGATATAAATGTTTGGTTAGATTAATTTTGTTGTTTATAAATATTCTAAATGTCGTTAAATGTGATTCATATTTATTTATTTGTGTCTTAGATTTAATATCCAAAGAATTTCTTTTATCTTGAAAATTCTTTATGACTTTGTAATCTAGTCCCAAGATATAATATTATGTTTTAGCCGGGAGTACATGTAGGCGTAGTAAATATTTAATTATTATTACAAAACAAAGTAGTTTATTAAAATATTTCATTGAAAATTAAACCTAAGAGTTGGAAATGAAATCAATTTATTTTTCCCCATGAAAAAACCCCAATTACTTTACAGTTTAGGCAACAATGATTGTTCTATTATCATTTCTGTAAATACTCATTGCCCGTTGATTAAAAATAGTACATTAATATGAAAATTTTGAGAGTGGAAGAAGTGTTAGGAGAAGACCAATTTGGTTTCAGGAAAATTATAGGGACAAGGGAAGCAATTTTAGGCCTCAGATTAATAGTAGAAGGAAGATTAAAGAAAAACAAACCAACATACTTGGCGTTTATAGACCTAGAAAAGGCTTTCGATAACGTAGACTGGAATAAAATGTTCAGCATTTTTACAAAATTAGGGTTCAAATACAGAGATAGAAGAACAATTGCTAACATGTACAGGAACCAAACAGCAACAGTAATAATTGAATAACATAAGAAAGAAGCCGTAATAAGAAAGGGAGTCCGACAAGGATTTTTCCTATCCCCGTTACTTTTTAATCTTTACATGGAACTAGCAGTTAATGATATTAAAGAACAATTTAGATTCGGAGTAACAGTACAAGGTGAAAAGATAAAGATGCTACGATTTGCTGATGATATAGTAATTCTAGCCGACAGTAAAAAGAATTTAGAAGAAACAATGAATGGCATAGATGAAGTCCTACGCAAGAACTATCGCATGAAAATAAACAAGTACAAAACAAAAGTAATGAAATGTATTAGAAATAACATAGATGGACCAATGAATGTGAAAATAGGAGGAGAAAAGATTATGGAGGTAGAAGAATTTTGTTATTTGGGAAGTAGAATTACTAAAGATGGACGAAGCAGGAGCGATATTAAATGCCGAATAGCACAAGCTAAACGAGCCTTCAGTAAGAAATATAATTTGTTTACATCAAAAATTAATTTAAATGTCAGGAAAAGATTTTTGAAAGTGTATGTTTGGAGTGTCGCTTTATATGGAAGTGAAACTTGGACGATCGGAGTATCTGAGAAGAAAAGATTAGAAGCTTTTGAAATGTGGTGCTATAGGAGAATGTTAAAAATCAGATGGGTGGATAGAGTGACAAATGAAGAGGTATTGCGGCAAATAGATGAAGAAAGAAGCATTTGGAAAAATATAGTTAAAAGAAGAGACAGACTTATAGGCCACATACTAAGGCATCCTGGAATAGTCGCTTTAATATTGGAAGGACAGGTAGAAGGAAAACATTGTGTAGGCAGGCCACGTTTGGAATATGTAAAACAAATTGTTAGGGATGTAGGATGTAGGGGTATACTGAAATGAAACGACTAGCACTAGATAGGGAATCTTGGAGAGCTGCATCAAACCAGTCAAATGACTGAAGACAAAAAAAAAATGAAAATTTCATTACAAAGATTTCAGCTATTCTTATGGTTACGAAACTACTCGCTTAAAGATTTTTTTTTTATTAATACAAATTCTTCTAATGTTAATAAGTTTGTTTTCTGAATGCAAACACTTTTGTAAACACCACAGTCACAATGGAAACACTTTTTAACCGTTATGTGGTAAGAATATTTTTATTCTTAAAATTATTTATTAAGCATTTTTATTTTTTATTTTTGAAGTAGTAATTTTTTTATAAACCTCTTAATATATCATAATATAAACAAGGATCATAATATTTAATAAAGTCTATTTCACTGTGAAACTTACCCTTTTTCTACGTAATTTATGTAGTAATTGCAATTTTAGTCATTTTCTATATAATCGTATTGAAATAATCTCTATCTGAGTGGTCGTCAGAAACTGATTTGGGTAAAAGAAATGACGTCACCGAGTATCATTGTCTCGGTTGGAAATTTATATTCGTTTTAGGTTTAATTTCTGCTATGTGTCTACTAAGTAGGCAGAGTAAAGTTTATAAGATTATAAAACATCTCAATACAGATGTACGTGATTCGGCAGGAATTCACTCTGTTGCAGTTGAGAAATGGTTGGAATATTATCAGCAATACTGGTCAACAGACATAGAAGCATCAAATTGATGAACCGTGAGTGGACATACCTGACATAGACAATATAGACCTTAAGGAATTACAAACGTCTCTTACTTGTAATCATAATAAGAAAGTGCTAGGGACGGACAACTTGAACATGGAATTATTTAAATATGTACAATCGAAATTATTCGTCCGGTAAGGCAAGTTTCTTTGACTTTTGCTGGAAGCAGAGGAGAATACTAGGGGAATGGAGGAACGCATTGGTGGTATCTACTTTTAAAAGACATAATATAGAAGTCTTAGTAATTATACAGGAATAAGTTTGTTAAATTCTGATTATAATTTATTTTCCCGGATTTTGATTAATCTAATTAGACCCACTGTAGAGACTGTGCTGCTGGAAGAATAAACTGGTTTCCGGACGGAACGTTCGTGCACGGATATTATCTTTGTGTTAAAACAAATTATAGAGAAGAGAAGAGAATTTAATTGCAGTACTTATGTAGTGTTTATTGATTATGAAATGGCCTTCGATAGAGTATTGAGAGGTAAATTATAGAATATAATGACGGAAAGAGGAATTCCTTTAAAAATTATTTAGATGTTGAAAACGTTATATTGGGACACAAGAGTAGCGGTTACATTATGAAATGAAAAGGCTGAATAAAGGAACGTGTACATGGGCGTAAGACAAGGATGTGAAATTTCACCTATGTTTTTTGATATTTATTTAGATGACGCCATTAAAGATTGGAAAAATAGGTTAAGAATTTTAAAAATTGACGATGATATTTATCAGAATAAGTTTGTAATGACGCTTTTGCTTGCCGATGATCAAGTTATTATATCCTACAGAGAAGATTATCTACCGCGTTCTTTATTTAAATTGAATAATGTAGTCAAAGAAAATAATTTTATTATCTCGCCGGGTAAAACGGTTTCAATGGCTTTTTCTGGATTAAATCCGCTGCGATATAAATTGGTAATGGAGGATAAAATCATTGAACAAGTGAATGAATTTAAATTTTTGAGTTGCAGTATACCACCTTTTGTGGAACGATGTAAAAAATAAGATGGAAAGGTTTAATAAAATGTGTGGCACTATTAGGAGTACATTACATGGCAGGGTGAGGAGTGATAAAATGATGAAACTTTATAAAAGCATAGCTGTTCCGGTTGGTCTGTATGGTAGTGAAACATGTTTGACATCAAGCCGATTACAGGCTGCTGAAATGCGTTTTCTTAGAGCTATTATAAGAATTACCCGAAAGGATAAAGTACGAAATGACGAAGTGCGACAACAGCTGAATATTTTCAACTTGAACGGCAAGATTATTGAAAATAGAAATAATTGGAAACAACATGTGGATCAAATGGATAATTGTCGTTTTCCTAAGAAGATAATGCAGTACAGACCAGTGGAATACAGGAATATTGGAAAAGATTGGAAGAAAATTTACTTTAAGTTCTCAACAGGTCAAAGGTCTAAGGCTTGAAGTAGATGAAGATGATAACAATAAAAGTATCCAGTATGAGATGTTAAGGCTTAAACAAAAGCATCTCCATAACCTTCATAAATAATATATTGAATTAAACATTTACATTTTAAAAAATAGGAATTTAATTTACTATGATTATTTCACTACTTAAAAGTGTTAATGACTAAATTTAATTGGTAAATTGAGTAAGCTTATGGTAAATATTATGACAAAATAATAGAGCATTCCTTTGTAGATAGAAATAGTTGTAAGTAAAGAAATACTCTATACCATGAAAAAGTCTTAAATATATGAGATACACATTATGAAGTTTAAAATATTCTTATTTATGTGTATCAACATTTAACTTCATGAAGAAATTTGGTCAATAATTATCTATAGAAGAATTAAAGGAATGAAAGATTCTGTACCGAATTCTTTCTGAAATAGTAACTAGTCATGACTGTTGTTCTTTCCGCTGGTTGGTGGATTCGCTTGTTAGATTTAGTGAACATAAAAAATAACAATTCCTGGAGCATATTTTTATTTATATCAGACTTGTAAATTATATATCTAGTAATTTTAAGCGTATGTTGAACTCTATAAATATCTTTGAAATGTTGATCCTTTTTCAAATCTTTAATTTTTAAGATATTACCTGCGGGTGACTATTTTCAGTTAAAAATTTTGGTTCTCAGGAAGAATTACTACCTGTTACAGACAATTGTAGCGTAATCATAGATGAAATTACATAAATTATGTTTCAATTTGATTTTCTTTTTATCAGAGTTTGCCCTCTGTTCTTATATTTAACAGAAACGAATGTTCATTATAATTTCATGTATTCATTTGTAAAAAATTATCTTTTAAAGTATAAAACCAATTGTAAAAAACTCCGAAAATAAAAATAAGTGATAATTTTTCAGTTATTGTTTAAATGTCGATTTTTCTAACTCAGCACTAAATAAAAATAATTACCAACTTTCGACACTAACTTCAAAAATTAAAAATTTACAAAAAAAATTGTGAAAGTAGTTTATTATATTAAAATGTTTGTACGGAGGTTTTATTTATAAAAAATGATAAAAAAATTAATTTTATATTTTATAAAATTAAAAAAAAACAAATTTTATATCTTTTAGTTTCATTTTTGTTTTAAAAATTAATAGGCTAATAAAACCACACTGATAAAAAGCCGATTTACAAGAAACGAAATTGGAAATTTGACAAAAAATAAGAAAAGAAGTGAAGAGAAATGATGTACAGTTTTACTAAGTGTTTTATTTTCTATAAAACAAAAAAATATTTATTACTTTTATTAAAAATGTTCAACTAACTATTTTAAAATTTAGCTAGAAATACTTTTAATTATTATTATATCAGCGCAACTTTTACGTTAGACAGACCAGTACTTTCAAAGATGACAAAATAAATTAAAACTATCTTCAAATTGTTTTTAAATCCAACATAATTTTTTCCCCATTTGAATGGTATGGAAAAACTTGAAAAGGAACTAGTGGAATTTTCTCTACAAAATTACACATCTACAAAATCGTTCGATTGGTAAAAGGTAAGGATTAAATTCACATAAAATAAAACATAGATAGTATTCGAACTGAAATCCTACTCTTTTGTTGAAATTGACAAATACAAAAACTATTTTGATTATACCTAACAAGTTATGAATAAATTTTAATAAAAATAAAATCTTTTTAAAGTTACATAACCAAGAAAGCTCTCCAACAATTACTTATTTTTACTTCTTGCGTAAGAACAAATAACCTTGATTTATTATTCAAAGTGTGGCTCTGTTGTTCACATCACTAATTACACTTTTTCTTATGTGGCATTACATCCTCTCTAATTTAAGCAAACTTTCGAAACGGCATGATATCACAAGTAGGTTCAATTTCATTGCCTAAAATCGGTTTAGTGTTCTTAACATAGAAAACATTGTAAAATCCCAAACAACTAGAAAGATCAATTTTATCCTTCATTAAATATTACATTTTAACTTTTGAAGTCACTTGTAAATTAAAAAACCCTATTGTAATCATTTAATAGTTTGATTTTTGTTCAAATTTTTGCTAAACTCTTCTACAGTACCAAAAAAAACGATTAATAAAAAATATCTATACTTACAAGTCTATTATCGGTTTTCTCATGATTTTTCACATCCAAAAGCTAAGTCACTAATTCGTTAACAGTTTTATTCGTAGCATAAATGATATCATTACTGTGGTGTGTCTTTAATGAATCAAATTAGAGTTTATTAAACTTCCAAAGTTAATCAGAATCATAAAAAAATATAATCTAGACACTGCAGTGAATCAAATATTTAATTAAAATACTAATTTCTTTTGGATCAGTAGCTTAATAATTTCAATTAAATTTAATTAAAAGTCTAATAGCTAATGGTCTAATATCTAAACAATTACCAACAGCTACAAAGTTCATTCTTAAAACGTTTTTATAAAATTAATTTTAAAAAACTATGTTGTTTGAGATTTTATTAAAGACTAATATTTCATAAATATGAATTTATTACATCTAATGGTATCTAATAAAATCTGACATTAATTCAAAGGTATTTTTGTATACGGGTGGTTCAGAAGTGTAGGTCTTTATATGCATAAGTGTTTATTGATGTATTTTATATAATTATGTTAATTTACATTATTATGATCACACATTTTATCAATTATAGAAAATTATACGTATAGTAAATAGAATTATTCGTAAACCAGTTTTATATATACACTCATATCTCAGGAGAGAAGAAGTTAATTTTTTAATTTTCATTTAATAATTATCATGAAATATTTTTAGGTGCGTACGGATATATTAACATGAACATGAATATTTTAATGTTCTACATAATGTTTAGACATCCTGTTCTATATATATATATATCAGTAAAAATGGGTAGGGAACATAAGCACAAAAATTGATAATAAATGGATCAAACGCTAATGATCAAAAATAATGTAGGACAAATACACAAATCAGAATTATAGGTCAAAAGCATAAATTAAACTTTAATTATCCATCACTTTCTCTGAGAGTAATAACGTTTATTATTCAGCATCTGCTGTTAACAGATTGAAGCTGTATTGCTGGTAGTGAGCTTACAATAATCTATTTCTCGATGGGCTTTCTTTCTAATGGGCAAACAATCAATTTAGCTCACTGAGGAAGATGACAAGAAATTATTTCACTTTCTTTGGTAAGTCTGGCATGGGATTCCGGTTATTCTTGAAGATAGATGTGTCCCAAGTGACTGGTATCTCGTATCAAGTTGTATACAACATTTTTACCTTTTTAAAATATATCAATTTATATTAATTATAGCCCATTACGATATGATAATTGTTGTTGATTTGTAATTCTTATATTCACGTCATCTTCGTTACTTTTTAATCTTTACATGGAACTAGCAGTTAATGGTGTTAAAGAACAATTTAGATTCGGAGTAACAGTACAAGGTAAAAAGATAAAGATGCTACGATTTGCTGATGATATAGTAATTCTAGCCGACAGTAAAAAGAATTTAGAAGAAACAATGAATGGCATAGATGAAGTCCTACGCAAGAACTATGGCATGAAAATAAACAAGAACAAAACAAAAGTAATGAAATGTAGTAGAAATAACAAAGATGGACCAATGAATGTGAAAATAGGAGGACAAAAGATTATGGAGGTAGAAGAATTTTGTTATTTGGGAAGTAGAATTACTAAAGATGGACGAAGCAGGAGCGATATAAAATGCCGAATAGCACAAGCTAAACGAGCCTTCAGTAAGAAATATAATTTGTTTACATCAAAAATTAATTTAAATGTCAGGAAAAGATTTTTGAAAGTGTATGTTTGGAGTGTCGCTTTATATGGAAGTGAAACGTTGACGATCGGAGTATCTGAGAAGAAAAGATTAGAAGCTTTTGAAATGTGGTGCTATAGGAGAATGTTAAAAATCAGATGGGTGGATAAAGTGACAAATGAAGAGGTATTGCGGCAAATAGATGGAGAAAGTAGCATTTGGAAAAATATAGTTAAAAGAAGAGACAGACTTATAGGCCACATACTAAGGCATCCTGGAATAGTCGCTTTAATATTGGAAGGACAGGTAGAAGGGAAACATTGTGTAGGCAGGTCACGTTTGGAATATGTAAAACAAATTTTTAGGGATGTAGGATGTAGAGGGAAACTGAAATGAAACGACTAGCACTAGATAGGGGATCTTGGAGAGCTGCATCAAACCAGTCAAATGAATGAACACAAAAAAAAAAATATTCACGGGCAGATTCAATTTCGATTTTTATTGTTGAGTCTTAGACTACAAATTAATTTTGGGTTTTTCCACTTGGCTTAACAAAATTTATTAATTTTTACTATAACTAAAGATGCTAGTTTTTCTAAACTGCTGGTAAATTAGATTAAAATCATTAGGCAACTAATTCTATATTAATATAATTGTGAGACAAGATTATTTTTAATTATAAATGGATTTAATTAATTTATCCGTTCTTAATTCAATCTAATTAATAGTCTACCGAGATAAATTTTAGGAATAAAGGTTGAATTTTTTGGTTGGACAAGGTCAGGCTGAACAGAATAATCTAACCGGTCGCCTATCGAAGAGCAATAAAAGAGGTACATTTCAATCTGTCCCCAGAAAGCGCAGACACCATCATTATGTACTAATGGTTGGACTGTGCTCAGAGCAAGTCTTGCTGTCCCCTCCAAATTCTAAACACGTCCACGGCCGCAGATAACACATTTCCGCATTTAACATCGACTCTGTTCACTGCTGCTTAACAAATGCATGATTCTCTTTCTCACCTTCTTATTATGGTCTTCTCTTTCCTTCTAACATTTTCCAATAAATCTTTTTTCGTTTTTTGTTGTTGTCAATTTTCAATCTTATCGTTTTAACTGTTAAATAAGTGAAAAAATTGTGAAGAAATTAGTAAATATTTCCATACTTGTGTGTATAAAAAGATTTAAACCAGATTTATCAAATAATTAACACTAAAAGTACAAGGGTGTTACACAGAAATTCTCTCATTAATTATAAAAAAGTATTTTATTTAGAATAGCCAACAACTTTTCATCCAATTATTAGAATAATAGTAGTAATACGAACAAAATTAATAGATATCGAAATTTAATTTTTTATGTATATTTTTTCCCCTCTAGATTAAAGACTATTACAATAATTAACACTATTTTTAATTGTTTCATTTTTTTTTACCACTAAATACTTGTTTTATGGTAGTAGCTCTCCCTAATGGTCAATCCGTAGCGTCTTCTTGGAATTAAGAATACTAATTAACAGATTCTGTATAAGAAATATATTGTGACCTGTGTGAGTACATTTTATGTAGATGTCTTTACTACTAGAATATTTCCTCAATTTGGTCATTAAGAGAATTTATAATGAAAAGTAGCAGAGGAATATAGATTAATACTTTGCAATGTTTTATTGCTTCTAACATATTTCATACTATTAAAATGAAAGTACCATTTAAAATCTTTATACGTAGGGAATAGAGTTTAAGTGTGGCTAATTCGATACTGCATGGCTGGGAAATATAGTGGGTTTTCTTTGTTAATTCGTGACGAAAGTAAAATATTTTCTCAAAAAAAAGTCCGGTAGAAATAACTTTCCTCAAGACGGGAAATTTTATTTAATATGTTTAAATTGGACCTCAAGTTTGAAAACATATACTGGCTAATAGAACATAGATCTCGGCTTTCAGTAGAAAATAAATTATCGATTTATAAATCCATTTTGAAGCCTATTTGGACTTACGGGCTTGAATTGTGGAGTACAGCAAGCAACTACAATATTGATATACTTGAATGCTACCAGACTTAAACACTGCGAAAAATGCTAAACATACTGTGGTACATAAGCAATGACTTGACATATAATGATTTTAAATTGCAAAGCGTTAGACAGGAAATCTCTCTGGCCAGCCTACGATATCAAAATCGTTTATATCGGCACCCAAATTATATGGCAGTCAATTTATTGGACAACACAGTCAGTGATTTTTCAAGATTGCTGAGAAACAATATTTTTGGTTTGATTTATCTTTTCCACTAGGTGACTTTATAGTCCGGCCTTGCGATGTGCTCTTTTATTTCATTTTTTTTATATCGTTATTATTATGTCACGAACCATTGGGTGTGTGGCTACTTAATGTTGGTCCAAATAGATTTTATTTCCTTAGTGTTCAATTCTCTTACTGAACAGATTGTAAAGTTGCTATGACGTTACAATAAAAAAAATAAAATCTGTAAATGTTGTGTTCTAATACATTAGGTACTAGATGGAATATATTTGGTTTCCATAATACAAAGAAATTGTGGTTGGCGATGTAAAATTTTAACCCAAATTAGGTTTTACGTTGTAAGCAAAAGTTTTGGACAAATTATTTCGTTCGAGTTAACAAATAGGATTTAAAAATTTACGATAAAATTACGTTTCTGCGAATTTTTTACAAAATTGTGTAAAAATATATATAAATTATCATCATCCATCACGAAATACGACAACAGAACTATTATTCTAAATATCCCTTCCGCGATCCTACTTCTTCCCTTCCGGTTTATAATGTCATTACAGATTAGAAAACGTCAACATTTAATTAAGGTAATTTATTTACCTCTCTCATTAAAGTTAAATCACCTCATTTAAAAGAACCATATTTACTTCTACATAACCTCTTAATCATAGAATAGATCACTCCTCGTATAATTATTTTTTCACCATTCTCAAAAATCTTTCATCAGGAAATTTATTAGGGATTATTTTTGTAAATCTTCAAAACTGTTTTTTCGTTTGTATATGTCAATAAAAAATTTTTCTATAATTGTGTAAGTTGATAATGAGTACTTTATTGTCTTTGCTTTTTAAGAAAAGTGACCGATTCGTTAAATCGGTCACTTTTATACAACAAATAACATCGATTATTAGTGTTTGACTTCTCATTGGTTAGGAAAGGTCTATAATTATGAAATACATGGGGAAAGCAAAAAATAAGTAATTAATTATGAAACGAGTGAATAAAGAAATCATCTGATATTAGATGATTCGCCAGGTAACGATGACATGAACACAGTGCTTTTAATAATTTGAAAATATATTTTTAAAGGATATTAAGAATATATTTATTCATTGTCAGTAGTAGAAGTGAAACATAGAGTTTCTATATGAGTAAGATCCCTTACTCATATAAAGTTGGTATTAAAAGTTCAAAATTGTAGGACGAAAGATATACAAATAACCAATAATTATATATTATTTTCAAAAAAATTACGCTACTTTCATAGATGAGTAATAAAATAACTAAACTACTCTCTATAACGGTAAATTATTTTCTAAATCAATGTATTTCGGTGCGCGTTTTTGACTTTTCGATTAGTTATTGAACTACAGAAGTAATATTATTTGTATCAGTAAATATTAGTAATACATTAAATAAGTATACAAAAAAATTATGAAAATAATGTTGAATAAATCTGTGAATATCGCTCAGAAAATTAGTCTTTAAATCACTACAGAATTTTTTTTTTGTAAATGGAGATAGAAAGAATTAAAAAGTAGAAGTTACGGTAATAATTAACACATAATATATACCGGGAACATTTGCTTGAAATCTCGAATAATATTTTTTTTAAAAACTATTTTTATATAGTTTTGAATTCAATTTATTACATCAATTTTTATGAACATTTCTTAAAAACAAACTCGTAGTCCGTTAAAAGCTGTATATGATTCAAAGAAAAGAAGAGAGAGTATAAGTACTGTAAATAATAATTAGTAATGTCTACTATTTGTCTGACCGTTTTAAAAATCGAAGATTGATAATTAATTAACTGATCAAATCCAATTTCAGAATTTAGATATGCATTTTTTTTAATCAGTTATAATTTAAAATTAATAGTATTTCTGGAGTTTTTAAATGACTGCAAGAAATTATTTTTTAAATAAAAATTGTAGTTTTATACTTTGTTTTAAAATATATATTAATAAAAAACTCTTAAATAATTGTTTAATCTTAATTTATTAAACTACACTTTATATTCAGCTGTTTGAGGCCAAACATCATGGTCATAATACAATCAAATGAATACTATAATTTCGTTGTTTGTTCAAAAAATTACTGTCTTTTTTTTTTTTTTTGACATCTTTCAAGGATTTTTGTATGTAAAGTAATGTCATTTTATTTAACATTATTTAATTTTATCCAGTGATAAAATAAAAATTCTTAAAAGTTTTGAATAATTCTTTCTATATCGAATTCAATATCGGTAATTGGTTTAAATCGTTCTTATAAATTTACGATATACTAATACGAAATCTGGAAAAAAATTTGTAAATTGTATATTTATTATAGAATATTCCTATTTATAATTCGTGCGTGGATTTAGAATTTGCTTTTACATATATCTTACATTATTTAAATTTTTATTAGCTATTTAAGAATTTTTAAATTGTAAATACCTTAAATGGGTAGAACATAAAGGTGTTTTAGATTAACCTCCTTTACTGTAGAATTTATTTTTTACATTTACAAATGCTATTCGGTATACATAAAATCAACATTACGCCCACTTGTGAACTTAAACATAGCCTATCAAATCTTGTAGATATCTTTATTAAAAACCAATAAATTCTTTTTGAATAATGTTATGTATTTTGAGAAGCCATTCATTTCTGATAAATTTTCAGTTCTTTTAAGCAAATATTTATACATTTATAAACATGTATACACTTGCTTAAAAATAATATACAACTTTTTTTGCTCTCTTTCACAAACAAGTCAATTTTTTTTTAACTTGTACACAGTAGAAAATTGATTACCTGTCAATCGTTGTATACAGCAAAACTGAATTGTAATAGTTCAAAACGTTTATGTATAGAGATATATTATGCCTGTGCTAAGTATTTTATGTTTTTGATTGTGCTAAAGCAGTTTATCGAGGCACCATATAATACACGCACAATTTTTATTACGTTTTACAGCAAAATTTAAAATATGTTATAGTTATATATTTAAAGTATACGTTATAGAATATTGATTATAGAACGATTCTCCTTTATCAATTGTTGAATAGTAATAAACTAAGAATCATTGGCCTTATCTAGTTATTCCGTTAAAAAGTAATAGAATTATTCACAGGATAAGAACAATAATTATGAGTACTGAACGTTTGATAACCTCTTCTAAAACATAATATTTTAATTATTGTGTTTACAAATATATTTGTAAAAACAATAATTGCAAAGTAGGATAAGACAAACTAAAGAGTATCCGATAAGCCCCGCCCTATAGGCAAAATGACAGTATTTGTTCCGTGTTCTCCATAGAATTTCAAAAAGGTCTGTAGGCGGAATTTCAGGTTGTTTAACATCCTGCAGCCATAATAATTGCTTATGGTATGGCATTCTTCCTCAATCCTGTTGCGTAGGTTGGTCACATCTCGAATCTTTACACAATACGCCTGTGACTTCAGATATCCCCAGAATGAAAGTCCATTGGATTCAAATCTGGCGACCTTGAAGCCTATTCGACAGGCAACAGACTACCATCCAATGTTCAGGCAAGGATGAAACCTTGCCTGAACAGCACTCGGATAGGGCAATTCCATGCAAGATGAGCTGGGGCTCATCTTGCGTGGAATTTTCAGGACGCTCTTCACTGATATCGAATGAGAGCATCAATAAATCTCTAAGCATTTGCAGGTTCTTTTTGCCTTCCCAAATTTCCTCCAAAAAAGAACGAACCAGTGAAAATATTATTCCAGATGGCCCACACACACACTACACAATTATACCATTAGACCCGTATTGTATGGAGGGATTGTCCCAATAGGTGTTCTCCTGTGAACAGTAGCACAAATATTGTCTTTTGACTTTACCTTTTTACATAATATAGAGGATATGAAATCTACATTCTCCGCATTACAGTCAAAAATTCACCCACACATTTCTTTCTTACGATCAGGATCATCATCCGATAACTGCTACAGGAATTGGAGCTTGAATGAGTGAAATATTTCCTTTTCCTTTCTCAGGATATTGTGGATAGTGGATCGAGGAACGTTAAGTTCCAGGCCGGTTCACCGGATTGACGTGTTTGGATTGCCTTTATTTACTTTGGCAATCACAGCTTGTTACACTGGGTCACCAGTCTGTCACATTCCCGTTCGGGGAAAATCGGTAATATTACCCTCGTTAAGTATAAACTTGTCAAGTAATTTTCCTACGGTGCTGTAGATATAATTTGACCACAAAACTGTACGGCCATAAAACAGGATGATTTCCATCGTTCCTCATGTGGCACCATCATTAAATGTAATCAGACAAAACAAAGCAAAATATTAGAATTTCGCCTCTTTTCTGAGTCCGCCGAGTCTTTCGCTGAGTGAGTCTCTTCTGGCACGCCGTACAATAAAGACCGAAACTCATGATAAAGACGATAAAGATAAATTTAAAAGATCATGTAATTAGTTGTGGCTCACCATTCCATAGAAACTGGTCGCAAAATTATTTTATTTGAAACGATTGTATTAAAAATGTATCTACTATACAAGAACTGGATAGTTGGGAATTTATTTTGTCAGTAGGAAAGCGGAAACTTCATTATTGATTTAGAGGACCAATATCCAAAAAATTGTTTGAATTTTAAATTCGTTAAAACCTTTTTGTGAAGGTTTTCAATCATAAGAACGATCAAATATCATCCCCTTCCTTAAAATTTTATTCTTGGTGTTCTTGGGCAAAGACATTTCTTTGTTTTTTTTTTGTTTTCCGTACGAGAAGGAAAAAGTCTGCCAGTCGCCGCCAGGCCCGCTCTGACGGCAAGTGCGAGGCTCTCACCCTTTAAAAAACTTCTCCTCCTGTCACGCAGGGTACAGACCTAATCCACATGATATGTACACAGTCCCTGCGCAATCACCCAGACGCTCTTGTCACCGAATCAGAATAGCCAGAACGACGTCCCCAAGGGATCATCGGCGAACGTTGACTCCGAGGAGCCTCTGCCACCCACCCCCCTAAGAAAGGGCTGCCCATAGCCGTCTGGCATCGGTCTCTCCGCCTCAGGTCAATTGCAGTCTTCCACTCTTGGTTTAAGGATTACCTTGTCTTTATCTTTCTTAGATAAGTTTTGTATTTCCAACTTATAAAAGAGGCGTGCACTAACTTGCAGCAGATTTTTATAAGTTGCAGTCTGAATTGAGATTAAAATTTTTTTAATTAAATTTATAATTTCTGTAGGAATTACCAAGAATATATATTTTCTTGTTCTTTTTTCTAAATACCTGTCAAAAGTGTTTTTTTAAAGAACTATTTATTTATTCATCAATATAATATATTTTATTACTTCATTGTTTTTAATCTTCATATACCTTTTTTTCCATATGTATAATTTTTCGATAATGACTACTGATGAGGAATTTTTAACAATTGAAATAACCATGTTGGTATATATATATATATAGATATATGTATATATTTTATTCATAGCGTAATCATATTTTGGCATCTTGTTATAGCACAGTTCTTTTTTTCTATTCCTTACACTACAAAAATTCTGAATTTTTATGACAATTCACTTTCTTAAAAATGTTTTTAAATTTTTTTATTTTAAATATCAATAATTATAACTGTTATTGAGCAAAAAAAAAAAAATTAAAAGATAAACATACAGTTTATATACTTGAAATCGATGAAAAAAATGAGTTAAATTTTTTTAGTACGGATACTTGTATGATTTTCTTTCCCTTTCCAAAATAGGTTTCCATTTCTGTAACATAAAAAATATTCCTGTTAAGTTTAATTTAAATCTATCAAGCCAAACAAACGTTATTATTAGATGCATACTTTCACACGAAGAAATGCTATCTGCCAAAATAAGCAGTAATTGTCAAAAATATTTTTTTGATAATTTAGCAAATAAATATAAATATTTGAATCCTGTATTTTTATTATATCTGTTTCCTGTATCAAATGAGGCCGCCTTACTGACAAATTTTTTTTTGACTAGTCAAAATGAAAATAATTAAAAAAGGTATGCGATGATTTAGATCTTATCTGAAACATGGTAACCCTGATTCCCTTATAGCCTCGTTTAACCCCAGAAAATAACACGGTATGTAGAAAGAAAAATTTGTTATTATATCAATTTTAAAAGGATTTATAGACTGCATTATTTTATAAAAATTATTGGAAACGTTATTACAAGTGCTTTAAATCAAACTGTCGATTATTCAAACTTTCAGATAGTTAAAAATCAACAGATTAGCTTATTCCGGAATAGATTGCAAGGATACATTTAGTAAAATTAAATGTAATAAGTGTATATTATTAATTTATCGATAAATATAGTACTTGTTTCTTTCTAGCGTACATAAGTATAGTTACAAACAAAACTTTTGTAGCCCACACCGTTTACAAACATGCATATCCAAGCAAATAACAAATCTCGTAATAGCTTTACAATGATTATTAGCCTATTATTATTGATATTATATGTCTGATAATTTTTAATTACATTATGAATAATTCATGAAGTTTAATCATATAATAATTAATTATTCTCGTCATTCATAGAGATAACATAAGTATTGTATTGACAAGAATGATATTAACAAACACAATAGTAAATTTCATAATTACAACTATTATTATTATTATTATTATAAATGTCATTTTAAATAACACTTTTGATATTGTTTTATAAATGTATGTTGTACCGGTATAAACTAATTAAAATCAAATTTAAAATTTAAAAATAAAATAATAATAATCGACAAAATGATAAATAAGAGAGAAACTTTTGCAAGTACTATCAATTTTCTCTCGGAAAAAAGGAACCCTTAAGATAGGAAAAATTTAGATCTTTATTACAATTTTAACAAGTTCAATTTTTTTAGTTATTTTGTAGTCACCTTAAAATATATTGACCTAAACCAAAATGTTGTTTCATTTTTTCCAGTAATATTTTAACGTGAATATTAAATTTAATCGTTACTCATTACCAGTAGTAACACGTTGATTCTCTTTGCAAAAGGGATTGGGTGCATATTGATCATCATTACTCTCAGAGTAATCAACTCTCACTCCTTCTGGTTGCATCTCGATAGTTTACATAACATCTACAACAAAGTCTAGAAAAGATATCGTTAAGTAGTAAATTATGTACTCTTTTCCGTAGGGGAAAATATTGTCGCGTGTTCGCGGTTCGATGAAGATATTGAGAAACAATCAAACGTAAAGATTTCTTACAAATAAAATTTATTACCCTAAAGACATATAAACAAAATAAATAATAATAATAACTATGATAACACATTTATATAACACACAAAACAGTAAAATAAAAAGGAGAAAACTTGTTTAATGACAGGTAAATTATACAAACCAGAATATAATCCAATTTACTAAAAACGTTAAAATGACCGCTAGAACCTGATATTGTATTAACAATAAAATAATGGTAGAAAAGTCAAAAAGTTAATACAATTCAATTTCTGCAAATATTACTATTTTTGCTTTTCACAATATTACTACTCAGTGCTTTATGAGTGAGTGAATAGAATACAATCACTTTCACTACCTTTTACAAATAACTCACTGAGTAACTTCCTGCATTCATCCACTACCCACGTTGGAATACTCGTGACGAATTTTCACTCGTTGTTACCATACCCTTCCTGATATTGCCATCACTGAAACCATGTCGAACTCGGGCTTGTGAAACTAGTCGGTTATCGCTTGTTATCACGACTTTGCCGAACACGGCCTCTCAAAACTACTGACACCCTAATACTCTCCGCTGGTCCCTGGCAGTATTTATATCCCCTGGCCTGTAGAATCAGTACCCGCTTCATCCCTTTAATTGTTGAAGCGTAATAATTTTAGTCGTCCGCGCCGTTAACGCCGTTTATATAAATGGCGTTAACGGCGCCGTTGTTGTAACCGTTAAGGTTATAGAAACGCGCCGTTTCTATAAATTCTTATTCCGGTCTGGTAATACTTCTTAAGAGCTTTTGGAGGTGCTATTGTTTATATTACAAAGAACAGATTATTAAACGGATCTGGTAGCTTGAGAAATGAATGCCTTTATTTTTCTTTCTGGATTCTTCTTTTCCTTATTATTTTCTCCTTCTTTCTTCTTAATTGGAAGAAATCCGTTTCCTTTTTGTATATAAACGAAATATTTACAGGATTATTTTTCCCATGTTTGTCAGTGTCACTTTAAATTAACTTTTTTTTTCATATTTCCAGTTGTGACTTGTAATATGTAATATTATCTCATTTATAATATACCTAGCTTTTTTAAAAATGTTTTTTTAAGATAAAAAATAAGTTTTTATTTCAAATATATTGTTACCACTATTTTATTTGAATGAATTATAAGGGTTCACTCCGCCCGAAAAGCACATCAGTAATCAGATTTATTCAGCAGCCACTTTACAGAAAATAGAATCTATTTAACTAGATATAAATTATTTATATAATAGTTTTCACTTACCAACAATCTTTAATAGTATTGTTCGAGCGCTTTCGGATTATTAATCCATCCTCAGGAACAATGACGTGAAGGACAACGTTAACTTTATTTTACATTTTGACGATCAATTGTTATACTTATATTTTTATAAAATTAAATGTAGTATAATTAATGATATGTGAAGTAAATAATTATAACGCATAAAACAACATTGTTCCTGAGAATGGATTAATAATCCGAAACCGCTCGAGCATTACTATTATAGATTGTTGGTAAGTGAAAACTATTATATAAATAATTTTTATGTTAATTCCAACGGACCATGTTTAATAAAATTAATTCAATTAGATATCTATACAAAAATTAACATTTCATAAAGAAACTAATTTTTAATTCTTTAAACAACTAAAATTGGAGGGTCCGAATATTTTTTTCATTCTTCCCCTCCATTGTAATATATCATTAGATATTCAGGGTATAAGAAAAAGATAATCATACCAAGGAAAATCTTTCGATAAAAATTTATTTAAAAAATCAGATGGAATAAGAACAGTGAAAAAAGGATTCATTCCCATGTATGTGATCAAGTGAAGTATCAATGTGAATCAAAACTCTTAATGCTCAATCTAATAATTTTTTTCATCACATTTATTATTTTTTACACTGGATTTTATTTTTTTAAATCCCGGATTACGTGTGGTTAGAATATGATTCCAACTGGATTTAGTTGAATAACACTTAGTAACTGCCTCTTCTTATTCACTTATGATTTAAATTTCTTATTTTATTTTATTCATTCAGCGATTTTTACAACCACATATTAAATTCGTAATTTCGTTAATATTTCTATTTTATGCCATATTTTATTGTTTTATTTTTAATAAAGTTAGAAATTCTTACGTAGTATTTATTTTCTATTGTCTTTATTCGTATCATTTTATTCAAAATCAAATTCTCTAAAAGTTTTGTTTAAAACGTTTACGTGTTTATTACCCATATAGCAAAGTTATTTTACGTCAAACATAGAATAGTGTGTCTTTTATCACAGATTTTTCAAAAACTACCAAAAGAAAAAAAAACAATTCTGAAGCCTATTTTTCTCAACCAGAAAGTGCATCCTTTAATTTGAGTTATAGTCTGGCTTAATTTTACCGAAGGCGTAGAAATCAGGTCGAAATCTTTCTCCAGCTGATACTCGCTACTGATGCTTTCTGAACCATGTTTGTATGGACGTTTTTCTTTATTTTCACCAGTAGAATAATATTCAGTAATTATCTCTATCTTGTCTTTTGGTACTTGAATTTTTGTTACTTTTTAATTTTTCTAGTCTTATAATCTTTGCTAAGTTATTCTATCAAATTTAACATTCGTATTTTCTTATAATCATCTTTTCTTAGAAATATCACATTCTAATATTAATTTTATTCCACGTTCTGTCACTCTGTCTTTTTGTACTTCCTTATTTCACGTATTTTGTATCCTCACTTAATATCAATGCATTAAAAACAAATCGGATAAAAATGATTGTCTTTAGTTAAAAATATTTTTACATACTTGTTAGCAAATTTAACTAAGTTTAATTATTTCTATCTACGACAAGTTTTACCTGCGACAAGTGTTTGCCTTCATTCTATTTCAAACCATTTTTTTTTTCATTTTTTATAGTTATTTCCATTTATATTTATTGTTTTACAATAATTACTGATGTATTTTCATCATTTCCATTTTACATTCCTTTCTTACAGTGTTTTTTTTTTTTTTTTTAATATAATATTCGTTATTTCTATATTCAGGAATGAAATGACGTGTGATTTTTTTGTACTGACAGTTTACAAAAATAATATTGGTATGTTATTTTTTAATGTTTTTGTTAATCTAAATTTTTTTTCTTTATAAATTGATGTAAGATAAAGAGTAACAGAACATTGAACTTATAATGGAATTGTAAGTATAAGATAATAAAGAAGAAATATAGCTGTTTGTATGAGAATGTTTGATTTTAACAAAATTTACGTTAACACAAAACAAAATAACACAAACATTAATTGAGCTGCTTAACCATTAAGGCTGCAGTAGTAGCTTTATTATTGTTATTATTATTATTATTATTATTAGTAACGTGCTAAACAACTGAAAAGAAACATAGAATCCATTAGAGGACAACCACTTACACAGGGAGTCGACAAACCGCAAATCACTAACACATATCTTGAAAAAAAAGGAATTAAAGCAACATTTACTTTTTTATCTGTAGTAGCCATTACTATATACATAATGCGTTATCAATTCTGCACGCAACTATAACTGTGTTAGATATTTTAATAAAATACAAACAGAACAAACAAACAATGAAGTAACAGTTTTATACAGGCATGATCATTTAAGTTGTTAACCGGGTCTATTATTTTATATTTATAGTTATAATGATTATTATCAATTTAAATCACACAAATCACAAAGCTACTCAGTTAGTATTCTTTAGCTTTAACTTTGTCAGTATTAACTGCAAAACGAAGCCTCTTGAAAAGCTTTCTAAATAACATACAATTAATTAATTTTCTCATTTAACTCCTCTTGCGCTCGATTTCCAGCACGGTTGTAGCATTGTTTTTATTAAAAACAGGATATTTATCTGTCTAGGATGAAGAGACAAATTAAGCAGTAAAATCATTGTATATTTGACTTTCAGGATATTTGGACTACTTTAACAAAAAGTATATGTATTTATAAATAAATCTCGCAAAGGTCGAACAGTTCTGTGATTGATGTGAATCATCAAAAGGAGAAGAATGTATTGATTCAAAATTACCGTCGCATTAAGTAACAATACAGAAAGGCATACCGAAAAAACGAGTAGAACACATTATTCCGCGACTGGGCTACAATAATATCAGTTTGAGGTGGGTGCCAAACAAACTCACAGAAAAAAAACAAATAATAAAGAAATGAATATTGTGAACAGCTTCTGAAACGTTATCGTGACAAGGAAGACGACTTCCTTTACAATATTGTGACGAGAGACAAATAAACTTGAGTGCGTCATTACAACCCAGAAGGAAAAATAGGAGATCATGAAATATCGGCACCACGGTTAGCCACAATCAAAAAGATTTCAAAACACAACCGTCTAAAAATATTCTCTTAACAGAGATCTGGAATTCCAATTACGTGATAATGACTACGTAGAACCCTGGTATACTGTAAATTCAGTCCAATACATGGTGACTTTTAAACAATTCAGGAGACATGTGTGTCGTGTTTAATAATCCACGGAGTCGATAATTCTGTTAAACAATAATTCCCTACCACACACTTGGCGTGCAACCACCTAGACGCTCTTCTAAAGTTGAAATTTGAACCTCATCCTCACCTTCTATAATCACCAATTCGGTTTCACTTCTTTCCGAAATTAAAGAGGAATATTAAGAGTATTTATTTCACCACGGATTATGAATTGATGGACTAAGTGATGTAGGTCAATGAAAAATTGTCAGCATTCTTCGTTGAAAAAAATGAGAAAACTGGTTCACCATTGGGAAAAATGTATAGCATTAAATGTGACTTTGTGGGAAAAAAAATGTAAGGTTTTGTTGAAAATAAAATTTACTTTTTATCATATTTGTTTCATTTGGCCATCTCTCTTTGCTTGAGAGTTATGTTCCACTGTGCATTATATTTCAGCCACCCCTCGCGTGCGCGCGTGTGCGCACGTGTGTGTGTGTATTTTAATGTCTATATAAATAAAAGTTTATATTAGAAAGTTTCATTAAAAAGTTCATATTTACTCAATACAATGCGCGACATACAAAAAAAGAAACATTTAATTTCATTAATTTAATGGAATTAAAACAAAATATTCTTTCAGTTAAATGTCTCTTACTAATGAAGAATGCCTTCTTCATTCTTGTACAAGAACACAAAATTAAACAATCTGTTTTATAATATTAAAACAAATACAAAACGAAATAAATACAAACTTCGTTTGTATTTAGTAAAAACTTTAACATCTAAATTGCATAAAGAGAGTATTATATTAAAATAGGTGAAATTACTTTTCATTACATAAAACCATAATTAAATTCTCATAAATAGTTTATAGAAATTTTACTTAAATTTTAAAGCCAGTTGAACATTTCAATTGTTAAATAATCATCATCAATGGATAGTAAGGAAATACTATAAAAAAATAATTAACTAAATTATAATAAAAAAATAAACAATAATTACGAAACAATATAAATCCAGTATTTCTAACAATCTTTTAGGAATAAGAATAAAGAATTCATACGATTGTTGTTTTAGGTAATTCAAATCAAAAGCGTGAAAGCAAGTTAAATACATCAAAACTAATGAAACCATAAACTCAAATTGCACAAATTGACCTAATGCAGGCAAATTTTTTACAAAAAAATAAATATTAATAAATGAAATAGAGTAATAATTAAAAAAGTTTTCATATCCGATCTAGTAGATGTAAAATAAAATAATATGTTTATGTTTTTAAGTTTTTTAGAAAGATGATTAAAAAAATTATTTTTTTATAAAATCGCATTTTAATGAAATTATACTAGACACAAATTAATTTAACTTTTATATAGAGCCTATAAGAAATAGAGATTAACCCTCTTTTTTTTACTGTACTTAGACTACAGCTCAAGTGATGAAGTACCTACGAGTAATATTCTTTTGAAAGTTACTTTACCGTCCACACTTCCTAAAATATTTTTAAGATATTCAAAAAAAATTTATTCCCATAGTAATAATAGTAGGTTTAACTTACTGTATACACTTTCTCTTTTAGTTTGGGAAAACAAAGTTAATTGGATTTTTTAGTTTTCAAATTACAAACCTGACTTAATTAACAAAAAATTACTTGCAAAATGCTCATTATCAGAAAAACCTTGTCCAAAAATCGTTCAGTTTGAGCCAGGGCTTGAAAAAAGGAGTAATATGCAATTCTTTTAGAATTTTTATTTGAGGAGTTACAAAGGAGTTTTTCGTGTTTTCATTACCTTTTTTCTGGATGGTCGAGTTTTAACAAAGAAATAAAATTAGATATGACAGCAGAAAGTCAATAAATCAATCAAGAAATAAAATCAGTGAGATCATTCTTGAATTTTTACGCTACAAACCTACCGGTAACGAAATAACGCAGCTACTAACTAAGAAATAATGGAGGAGCAAGGGTTATGACCTTAATAAGGTCATAACCGATCGTGTAATAAGTAGGCATCTATCTACGATTAACTAACTATTGACATTATCTTTATTCTATAGATAATTTCCTTTATAAGTATTATTTTTCAGATTACTTCTTTTGTATAACTTATTCCATCAATTACAGAAAAATTTGATGTAACCTACTGGAATATATATTTTTTTCCTTTTTATAAGCTATTACCATGAATATTTTTTTCTTATTTCTATTTATAATTTTTTATTCAATAAATCAAATTTTATAAAAATTAGCTGAGTAATCTGATCAAATTACATAATAGAATCTTAAATACTACTATTTGTAAAATAAAAAATTTTTTAATTCTATCAACTTACGTTAATTAAATTTCACTATTTAAAAAAAATAATAAGAGACGTTAAAGTTCAAAAACTAACTAAATTCCAATAAATGAATGAAAAAGATCTTTATTATTTGTTAGCATATGTTATAAAAAAAGGAACATTAATGATTTTTAGCAGTGATCAAAGAATGTAATAATAAATTGTTTCGTGAAAAAAGTTCAAAAGATCTAAAAAACACTTTTTTCATTTTTCGTTCAGTAGTAATTTACAACTTTAATGATTCTGTCAAATTATCTAACTAAATCGTAAAAATATTTTTATTTATTTAAATTCTTTTATAATTATTCTATCGTATGAGTGGATGTTTATTAAAGATATTTTCTTTAAATTAGAGGATGAATTAAATTCACTTTTATTTTTAATATTTTTATTATATCCTATCCAAGGATTTTAAAGCTACGAATAACTTATACAACGCAATAATTATTTTATTCTATAATTAAATAAAATAATTAATATCTATTCAATAATGTTAATAAATTTATAACAATAATTAATTTAAAATAAAAATTTATTGAAAAGGAATATAATTTAAAGTAATTAATAAAAAAAAATTAGTTTTGATTTTCTTTTTTAATACTTTTTTTATTATACGGTTATATTATAGTTATATATTTAAGAGATAAGAAACAATAAGATTATATTGAATTAAAATTAAATATGAATGTGAATTAAATGGAGAGAGTACGGGATGGAATCATAGGGTTTAAGGATCCAATGATAAGACACGTGTTAAGATAATTGCTGGCTCCTTGGTCAAAGGAACCGACACCTCCTAATAGTTAATAGCTTTTATATTATTAAATGATTATTCTACCTTCTCAACCGGCGTATCTTCCTTCTTTGACTACCAAGATACCTAACATCCTCTTCAGTTAAGTAACTTCTTCTTTAATATAAATTCATTGAGCGTTTTTAATTTGTATAAAGCCAAATGTTATTCTGTTTTGTTTTTTTTTATTATTATTTCTTCTTTTGCACTAATTTATACTTAATTGTAAGAGCCAAAAATATTATTCATACATTTTAATTATTTGTGCTCGTATGTAAGTGTGTTTTACTTGGGCTGTATTATAAGCAAGCAAACGTGTTTGTATGCTGTGAATCCAATTAGGTTGATACGGGTTTAGGTCACCCATTAGTAACTCATTTCCATCTTTAAAAGACCTTCGATCAGTAAAAAAAAATAAAAACAAAATGATATACAAAGAAATTTATTTATAAATAATGTTCCTACATTATTTATAAATAAATGTCTTACTATCTAACTACTATTGACGACTGCGACTGTTTTATTTGATTCTGTCATATATATATATATCAGCTGATTTTCTAAGTCGATTGTTCTGAGATTTAAGTCCTTGTAAAAGATTTTATATGGATTTGAATGCTAGACTAAAAACGTGAATACCAGTGTTCTTTGTTGGTTAGGTTTCAATTAATCACACATCTCAGGAGTGATCGACCTGAGTCTGTTCCAGACTACATGTTTACCGGTACATTTACACTTACACTGCAGCTGTTAAGCCTGGCATGCCGGTAGTGGTAATTGCATTTGCCTAACCGATACAGAGACCCGAGATGGAATACTGGTTGGAAGAAATATATATAGTTTAAAAATATAAATATGGACCAAAGTTTTATCATCTCAAAACCTGGAAAACACTAAACAGCTTAAGAGAAAAATCTCCGTTAGTAAGTAAACTTATTTTATAAAAATAGTTGTAACCATGAGTTTATTTCCTAAGCAAAAATTATCGGTCAGTGATATAAAAAATAGGTAATGCTGATTATTTACTAATTAAAAGAAATAATTTTTTTTTAACAATAAGAATAAACATTTGAAATTGCAATGCAATATTTAAACCTAATATTCTTTATGGTATGGACATATTTTAGTAGTTTAGAAAAGAAATATTAAAAATACAAAGGTTTCTCAGAAAAAATACATAATAGCATTCTGGTCGTAAAAAAGTTGAAAATACATTTATAGACTGTAGAAGAAGAAAATTAAGATCTCTTGAACATATAATGGGAATGAATAAATGAATCTATATTGAACAAATAAACACTTGATAGAATTTGAAAATACGAAAAACCATCAAGGTTACATCAAAAAGGGAAAACTGAAATGTAAAAATTCTATCTAATTCAGGAAAGTTTCTAAAAGAGATATGATTCTTAAAAGTTCTTGTACAATTTCAACGTACTTGTGGCACGGAAAAGGCCCAGATGTAGAAGATGAATTGAAGAAGGTAAACAGAAGATAAATTTCCAACTGTTTAAATCAGGACTGATGAAGAAATTTAAGAAGAAGAAAAAGAAGACTAAAAAATTATATTTGCGAGAAATTTTAATGTCACAGAAAATATGTTGTAATGAAACCTCCTTAGAAAAAAACCAAAATATAATAAATTTATCTTTAAATATCGAATTATAACTTTTCGCTAAATTTAAAATAAAATTATCAGAATTAACTAACCCTTAATTATACTTTGAATTCAAAAAGTTTAACTTAAAGTATAATTGAAAAACTTTTATATTTAGTACTTGCAGACCCGGCAATGCTTCGCTATTGCTAGATTTGAGTATATATATTACCTGAGTATATATTTGAGTATATTATATTGAGTATAGATTAGACGAACACAATTAAAAGTTTGATAAAACATTAAAAAACTGAAAATTACAGAACTTTACAAAATTTAACCTTTCCCGTTTTTCCTTTTAACTTTTTTCTCTCGCATAAATCGGTCCAGTTTTTTTTTAGTCTCCAGCAGACACACATACAAACATTGTCTTTTATATATATATATATATTTAGAAGAAGAAAGTATGTGTGTATATTTGTTAGTTTGTTTCGTAAATATCTTAAACCCTAGCGCCATCAAGCGGGTCCATTTTTTTGTAGAGTTATTTCTTTTCACGTAACTAATATATATTTTTAATATGAGTCAAATCGGACAATAAATACAATTTTTCGAACTATTTCGACCCCAGCGCCCCCTAGAGGTTCAAACTATTTCAGAAACCTTCCCTGGCATGCGTCCAACCATTCCCCAAAGTTTCATCGCTATCGGATGAACGGTTTAGGAAGGCATAAGAGACATACAGACAGACAAACATTCATTTTTATATTTATAGATTTAATGCATATATTTTAAATAATCTTTTTTAAATTTATTTTAAATTAATTTTTATTTATTTAAAATTTGTATTATTATACAAGAATCATCCAAGTGATAAAAAAAGCCTGTAACAGTAAAAAAAGTAGAGAAATATTCGTTTTTATAAAAATAATAGAAGGAATACAGAGAAAAAAATTACAGGAGACAATTACCAACCGTGATTTAAGATTCTCTGAATTGCGGGAATATTTTTTATTTTTTTTACTGTGTTTTGTATTTAAATAAAAGCGAATGCATATAAGCGATCTAGTTAATTTGCTAATTAGCGTGATCTAAAGCTTTCAAGAATGCGGGAATGTGTATAACTTTTTTTTTACATAACATTTTCATCTAACTTTCTTGAACTCTGGAGTAAACATACTTTCATTATCATAAAAGTTAATTTAAAATCGATATTATTATGTTATAATAAGCCAATATTAAACATTTATATCAAAAAGATGAAAAATATTTTTAAATAATCTATAAACAAACTTACTTTTTGCTTTAAATTCTTTAAAACATTATAACGGGTTTATCAGAAGAAAGTCTCTTGCAAAATACATAAAATATATTTATATACATATAAATATGTACTGGTTTGTAATCTTTTTGGAATCTCAATGGGTATTTCCTTTTTAATGTGAATTTATATGATTATTTACTTAGGTTCGAACAACAAAAATGTAAATGATTGTAAATAAAAATTTGAAACAAATGATATATATCTTTGAAATCGATCCATTTGATGAACATGAAGGCTTGAACACGATAAAGAATAAAAATAAAACATAAATATATATAAATCGAATAAAAAACTTCTCGTTTATTGAGATCTTAAAAATAAAACTAATTTTATATCCAGTAGATAATGTTTCATCAAAACAAACATTAAGAAATGAAATAAATAAAAAAAAACCATAATCTCGATTTATTTAGATGTAAATAATTTTGCGATCAATAAAACACAATTTTTGGTGCAAATTAATTTATACACTTATTCCTCTTGGATTCCTAAAAAAACAGGGCTAACGTCTTCGTATAATTTTTTGTGATGAACTTGTCGAAGTTAAACCAAAACCATATAACTACTTCTAACATTTTTTTTTAGAAATCAGATACTTCAATCGTTGGTAAAGAACGTTCGAGGAGAAAAGCAGACGGATTGACGGATCATGAAACAGATAAATAATCTCTCTAATTTAAGCCAATACTGCTCGTTAGAAGTTGTATCAATGGCCTCCATAGCAGTGTTGTAAAGAAAGTGTTGAAGAAAGCACCTTCTTATAACGAAACATGATTTTATTGGATTGCGAAAATAGAATATTGTATTTAATAATCTAGTGTGTAAACGTCTTTCTCTCTTTGAACTCCAGAGTAGCTGTTCTCATTTTCCTCGAAATAAACGTTAATCAAATGACGGTCAGTAAATATGTTTTTCCAAGCTAAAAAGAGAAAACGTTTAAGATAATTTTTGTCACTTAATCATCAGGAGGATATGAGGTAAAACTTTCTTAAACATTTGTTTTAAAACACACGGTAAATTTCGTAACAAGTTTTTTTTTGATTGCATAATAGTTATATAATATATAAGAAAAGTACATGATAGACGAAATAAATAAAAAAAATGAACTGAAATAAATTTTATATTAAGTACTTTACCTTATATAAATGAAGGTCGGTCTATTGAGGCATCACTTCAGAAGCCTTATTATTTTTTTTTTTAAATCCGTTGTTTTTGTAATACAAAAATTACCTTATACACCTAACATTTTTTTCCGTAGTGACCAGATTGTTGGGGTTGCCGTTTTCTTAAATGGATATCATTTTTGATAGAAGTAGTAAATAACTTAATTTTTTTTTGTTTTGTACTTTTGGGCTTACAGATTTTTTCGACTTCGGCCGTTATTTGTTGTGGAAGATTTTTTATAACATTGTTTTAAATTAATTTTTTTCTGTATATTTTTTATTATTATAACATAAGTTATATTTTTTTATATTCTCCCAGTATGATCAATTCCAATTTTTTTTTTTTTAATGAATATTGAATTTTTTTTACAAGACCAAATAAACTTGTAAGTTTCACTGGAACTGATTTCGTCGGAATGACGCAAAGGAATAGCGGTAGCCTCCCGTGAGAGAGTTTAATAATTCGAGACGTGGCTAAATGAATTGTATTTTAAATTCATTGGCTTCTTGATGCTGTCCCCGAACAACATTCTCTTTTCAGGTTCTGATTAACAACACATCCTTGCCTAGCGATGTATGTATCAAACAGATGCACTCTCTGATTTCAGCGTTATTTTAGTTTCTTTTCTTGGTTAATTTGTATTTCTTATTTTTTGTCTTCCCATTATTTTCTTCCTCTGTCATTTATATATGCTTTTTTCCTTTACCGTTTTTATGTTGGGAAAAATTGATTGATGTCTTTTACGGTATAAAGAACTCCAATTTAAAATGGTGAATGATTAACTTAAAAGTATCTCCTCATCTTATATTGCTTTGTATTTTAATATCAACATTTTATCAATAATCATTCAGATTTTTAAGAAATATACTTCCAATACATTTTTCAAAATTTTATTTAGCCTACAACACACTTAATTTGGCAGGCTATTTACATCATATCCCGATTCAGATAAATAATACGTGAATGAACGACTAATATATTGGGACCCCTTGAGTGTTGAATATTCTTGAATATAAAGGTAATATTTATTTCAATGGTGAAGGTAAGTGATAATTTGATTATGAAAGACAGTATCTACAACTAATTAATAACTGAAACTTTCCCTTCCTTTTTGGTAAGTTTTTATCCATCCTCACATAAGGAAATGAATCAAAATCCTCTCTATAAAAATGACCTAAACCAAATTATATAAACATAACATTACCTAAACATGTGTGTGTGTGTGTGTGTGTGTGTGTGTGTGTGTGTGTGTGTGTTATGTGTATATACATATATATAAGCCAGTCAGGGCTCGCTTCTCTCGCCCTTCCCGTCAAACCAGTAGGCTCTGCCCCCTGTGTTCGTTAAATTCATGTTTGTGAGAATAATAATAACAAATAAAAATTAAAGCTGTTGAATTTTTTTTTAATATCGGTGAAATGCAATTTCTTTAGAGCAACAGTTTGATCAGTACAGAACCCAAAGCCTTTGTTATTTGAAGAACACAAGTTTCAAAATAGTCAGCTTCCATCTTATAGATATAGTTTGATAGCTGGTTACCCGTCCTTTTTTGTTATTATTAAATTATTATTAGTATTTACTGTAAAAATTCTTTTACAATCAAAGAGGTTAATTATTAATAAATCAATATATTTATAATAAAAAAAAAAATTAAAAAAAAAGGAAATGAAGTCGGATTTGAACCGATGTGCCTTTCCCTAGTATGATTCAAATATTTCATTAATTAAAACTTTAGTTGGCTATTACTCTGGAACCAATGAAAATAAATACCAATTATGATATATCGTCGAAAATCTCTCAATGAGGACTTATTACTGCAGTTAAGAAAAAGTCTAAAATCCAAAGTTTTGGATTTTGTACTTTTTTGGACACTTTTGGTACAGTCGATTGCAGTCAAAAGGGGAGGTGTACAACTAGATATTACACAGTCCTAAATCCAAAATTTAAAACATTCTACGGCTAATTAGTTTTAAGTTATGCGAGATACATACGTACGTGCAGATGTCACGCCGAAACTAGTAAAAATGGATTCAGGGTTGGTTGGATATTTCCGTTGAAATCTGAAAACCGAAATTTTTGCGATCACAATATTTCCTTGTACGAAGTAAAGAAAGTATTGTGAAAAACAAGTTGACGTTTTCATTTGTTACCGAAAAATTAAAAAAATTACTGTTACCCCACTTAAATCTTTTAAACTCGGAATTTTCAAAAATCCTTTCTTAGGTGCACTTACTCCGTAAGTAGAACGTGTATACGAATCTTCTGTAGTATCTTCTATAGTTTTGCGGGCGTTGATTATGAGTCAGCCAGGACATCTTGTTTTATAGTTACAGGTATAAAATGTTCTCTCAATTGCTAAGTTTAACGGATATTCAGTATACAAAAACATAAAAAACATACTCAGTAGGATATAAGATAAGATAAGTAGGATAAGTAGGATATGAGATAATATAACTTTATTATTATAATTGATGTTCAGAAAAATAGTTTTGTTGATTCTGAAGGCAACCATAATTCGGTTGCATGTATTATCCTTGAAATACAGTCCCATACATCAAAAAATAATAAGCATCATCATAGATGTCAACTAAAACTTGTGACATCTGAAGTGAGTATGAAACCAAAGATATACCAAAGGCCGCATAACAGCCATTGTAATGTGAAACAATGCGCAACGGAAGAGGTAATCAGTAATACCTGCCAAGTCATGAAAATAGTAATTCCATTATTATGTTATTATTTGCTACTGTTCTTGTTTCTAAAATTTATTTTATAATCTAAGTTTCTTATTTCTATAACAACAACCTTAATCGTTATAAAATAAATGTTTGCGTATCGTTTAATTGCAAACGATTGGTGGTTTATATAAAATTACGAATAATTGCCAATTATTGTAGATATAAACATCAAATAAATAAATAAATAAATATTTTTATTTAAGAGTAACTTCCACATCTACAAAATGTATTCGTGATTAAGTAACTGTTTAGGTAATATTTTAATTAAAATAAACCAAAAAATCTTTTAATCAAACGAAAACCAATTTCGTCTTACCGATTGGTAAGACGAAATGTAAAAGTCTAAATCATTTCATTTATAAAACAATTCACTTTTTATTTACACGAAAATATTCTTCCAAAAGATATCTTTCAAAACTACTGTACAGTTCTTATATCAGTGATAAAGGACAAAACAAAACTAGTTTCGCCACGTACTATAAAAAATCTCATAATCATGCTAAGAAAAACGGATTAAAAACATCTGCATAATCAAAGATGAAAGGAAACCTAGGTTTATACGAATAAATGTCTATCGGTTTTAATTTGAAAGGTAATACTTTTTAATCATAAATGTGGTAATGGATCGTTAATTAGATAACTACGAAATAACAATAGTTATTAAATATTTAAAGTCCAAATTAAAACTAAGCTTAGATTTCAAAATAACTTGTCTTCATCAATTTAACTCTTTAATTACGTAATTAACTATGTACCATATTTAGTTATAAGAGCTATAAATGATAACGAAACCTCTAAACTCAAGTTTTTATATTAACTTCGACGCTACTGGTTGTGTGAGCTGAAAAGTTTGATGCAACGCAATATTAAATTCTAGTTTTAACTATAAACTAGTTTTTTCATAGTTATAAAGGATCTGTTGAGCTTTATTAATCAGTTTTTTCTTAATTGTCTTTTCTGAATTAAGTTATTTCTATAAATTGCAATAAATTTTCAAATAAAAAAATTCATTTAGAATTATGACAACGAATTTTTGCATTTAAGAAATACTGGAAATTAAATAAAATTATATTTTTAACGGATAGTTAATTTACTTTTTGTGATACCGTTGTTCATGTTTAGTTGTAAATATTTCACCTTACAATTTACAACTTCTAAAATGTAGATTTTATCAATTTTTAATTTTTATTTGTTAATATGAATTATATATGTGGCAAAGAGTGTTCCAAAATATTTTTTTATAAAAATAAAATTATTTTAGATTTATAATCTAAGAAGTTAAAGTCAAAATTTTTATTAAGGATGAATAATTCTGATACAGATTTATTACAAAATTTAATTAAGTTTACATACTTTCTTCATTTACACTTTATTTTCATATACTATCAAGTACAATTTTTTTTATTTATTTTTTATTATTTATTTTATTTTTATTTATTTTTATTTTTTTATTTATTTATTTATTTTTATTTTTTTATTTATTTATTTATTTTTATTTTTTTATTTTTTATTAAATACAAACTCGTATTTTTGTAAACGATAAGATGTATTAAATTATCTTAGACCAGGAAATTTCAGCTACTTTATTTTTCGTGATACTTTAATTAGATATATAACAGATCAAGGTATCTTCAACACTTTTCATCAAGTAGTTCTGAACACTTGATTACTATGTAGGTCAAATTATAAACCGATACTAAAAATTTTATTACTTTATATAAAGAGACACAAACCGATTTATTTTTAGAAGTGACATTCCATGAGGGAATAATAGTTAACTTAAAACTTGATTTGCGTGGTAATGTGTAGACTATTTGGGACATATACTCCCATGCCATCATTCAGTTGCTACATAAGTTTTTTTTATATTTCGTCCATTTTTATTCTTATGAAATTTACTCTGTCAATGTTACAATTTTTTATTATGATCGTGTATCATTTTATACTCTCACTCTCTCTCTCTCTCTCTCTCTCTCTCTCTCTCTCTCTCTCTCTCTCTTTAATGGTCATTCATTGAAGATATAATAAGTTAAATGTGATATGTATATATTAATTAAATGTAATTTCAGATTTTAAAATAAATTAAAACATTGTATATAAACAACTTATATTAATTTGTTTGGCCGATATTATTCCGTAGCACCCACACTGTGGTTAAAAACCTAACCTTGGTATTAAACTTTTAATGATCCTGAAAGACTATATAAATACGGAACATATAAAACGGCATACTTGCGTGTAATTCAACTTTGTTTTCTTTTAAATTTCTTAATGTTCTCAATAATTAACGTGCAAATGATACAAAGACAAACAATAAAAAAACTTAAGTGTCTATGACTGTGTCAATAGGCTTGTATTATTAAAGAAAAATTCACTTAATATATCACCAGATATTCTCTTTATTATTCGGTTGTTAGATTATAAATTCTTTTCTTCTGATTAGTTTTTTAAATGATAACTTACAGAAGTGAAACAGTTTTATCGATTTAACAATTATTGCTGTTAATATTATAAAAATTGGTGTATTTCTTAATTCTTAATAGTTAAGAAGCAAACGATTTTCATAAATATGAATTCTGTTGTCACGCAATCCATTTTAGTATCAAATTAATCCTAATAAATTTATATAGAGATTTTTTTACCCACGACGGAATGGAGACGGTATATGCGATTGGGGTAAAAGGTTGTATGTGAGTGTCTGTGTGTGTGTATGTATATATGTCTGTTACCATTTTCCTCAAAAACTACTGGGCCGATTTCGATGCGGTTTTTTGCATTACATAGGTATCACCTCATTGCATTATTTAAGTATCACCTCAGAGCAGGTTCTTTGATTAGTTTTACAGATATAAGCCGCCAGGGGCGCTGTAGAAACCCACCGGATTCGTCTAGTGGTGAACTCGTCATCGCATATCAGCTGATTTCAAAGTCGAGAGTTCTAAGATTCAAATCCTAGTTAAGGCAGTTACTTTTATACGGATTTGAATACTAGGTCATGGATAACGGTGTTCTTTGGTGGTTGGGTTTCAATTAAACACACATCTCTGGAATGGTCGACCTAAGACAGTACAAGACTATACATCATTCATACATATCATCCTCATTCATCCTCTGAAGTAATACCTTACGGGGTTCCGGAGGCTAAACAGAAAAAAAGAAAGAAGGAAGTTGCAGTAAATATTTTTTCTTGACAACAGCTACATGGGTTTTTTAAATTTATAATTTTATCACTAATTTTTGTTAGCAGTAAACTATAATTAATTTTCTTTGCATTAAAGTGCAATTATTATTAATTAATATCCATTAATAAAATCTTATTTTCATAAATAAAATTATTTGAAATTACATTAATTTTAAAAAAAATGTTGGTTTTTTTTTAATTTTGACGTCAATATTTATAATTTAGGATTATATATAAACTAATTACGGAGAAATCCTATTTCATAAATTATACAAATATATATTCTTTTTAACAAAAAATAACTCTATACACAAAGAAACCGAAAAATCCGTATAAAAGTAAAGGCAACTAATTACTTTAATAAGGATTTGAATACTAGATCATGGATACTGGTGTTCTTTGGTGGTTGGGTATCAATTAACCACACGTCTCAGGAGTGGTCGACTTGTGACTGTACATGACTGCACTTCATTTACATTCATACGTATCCTCATTCATCCTCTGAAGTAATATCTTACGGTGGTTCCAGAGATTAAACAGAAAAAGAAAAAAGTCTACATTAAAAATTACTGTGCATATATATCGCAAATCAAATAATAAATATATCTTAAAATAACAAAAATGTGTTTTAATTTTTGATTTTTACAATCTCAGAATTGCAGTTTATAACTTTAATTTATAAGCTAGAATTAGTAGGAAATTTTTATTCCTTTTTTTTTTTTTGACTGTAGAACAAAAATTTACAATCGGTTTCTCCTGACGAAACCGTAAGTAAATAATTAGTTAACTTATTATTTACTTATAATACGAAAATAATAATTTATTTATTATTATTTACTTATTTCCTACGAAATAAAGAAGAATGAATAAAGATATTGTATATTCAAGAGAGAAGGTCGGAGAAGGATGTAGAAGGTCGGAGAATTTTAGAAGATTTTTTTTATCAATCGATTAAAGGACACAAGCCATAAGAATCATTATGAGGATAATACCGTATTATACATGTATAATACGGTATCCTTAGCGCGAGTGGTAGCGCCTCGGCCTTTTATCCGGAAGTCCCGGGTTCGAATCCCGGTCAGGCATGACATTTTCACACACGCTACAAATCTGTCATCTCATCCACTGAAGCAATACCTAACGGTGGATCCGGAGGTTAAAAAAAAAGTATTGTACAACAAAAAAATGACTAGAACAAAAATTATTTTATTCTTATTTTGTTAAAATAAATGGAGAATTATGTTAAAATCTTAGGTTATTTAACAAAAATGAATTAAAATTTTTAAATCGGCTTGTGTATTTAATATTACACATAATTAGTGATTTTAATTACAAAATTTTATTTTGTTCTATACATTACCTCCCTAGTAGGAAGTAGATTCTTATTTCTTTTTTTTTAAACTTCCAGGACTACCGTTATAAATTGCTTCAGAGGATGATGAGATGAATTGACAATTTTATAGCGTGTGAAAACCGGGATTCAAACCCGGAATCTACGAATGAGAGGCCAAGACGCTACAAGTCGCATCACAGAAGCCGGGTATGAATTTATTTAAAATCAATATAATTACTTTAAATCTATGTTTTATATTTTACCAACATTATTTTTTAACATATTTTCTCTACCGTATTAAACTTAATAATAACAGTTTTTCCTTATGCTCACTGTCATATTTTACAGGTGTAGTTTTAAATTTTTTTAACATTTCTGAATTATTACTCGTTAAAAGATTTTATATGTAATATGTAATTTTATTTTGATGAGTGTTTTTTTTTTTTTTGTTGAAATATTCGTTCTAACAAGATAAGCTCAGTTACAATAGTATTATAGTTCATTTTGAACGAATTAATTTAGTAATAATCGTACGTGGGTGGTATAACATCATGCTTAAAAGAATAAGAGGTATGGAGTTGGATTGTAATAAATGTTCGGTCGTGAAGTTGAAAGATTTTTGTGTCGAGGTTAGCTGCCGATCCTGTAGCATTGCTGATGCCTAAGCACGGTGGCAGCCAATTTAAACAGTCATAAATATTATAAGACAGCAGGCATTATTAATATCTGCCGAGAACAAACAGAAACGCATCTCTCCGTCTATTATTCTTAATCCTTAATGGCTCCATTTGAACTGCAACCACTACCTGCATATTAAACACTACCACCTTCGTCGAAATATTGTGAGTCGACTTGTGAACTCGCTACTATCCTTTAGCCTACCATGTAGCATACTACATACTAGTTTCTAGCTTATGGTCTTAGTGTAAAGCTTATTAACAAATTATTATTTTTATATTTTTTTTTTATTTATTTTTTTTTTTAAATCGGTCTCAAAAGGATTGCGACCATAAGTGAAATTGTATGGCTACGGTAACGAGTCAAGAGAAAATTCAAAGATAGTCCACCTCAAATACAATATTAATAATCATCTCTCGCTCATGATACAAACGAAGCAATAACAGAAACAAACATAAAAAATACCTATTAATAAAGTCAGATAAATAATAAAGCCACAAAGCATTAAAGGCATTCAAGTAAAGTCACAGATATTAAAGTCATAAAGACAGATAAAAATAGTGTGGATTTTAAAAGCTTAAATTGTATTTAACATAATAACCACTGTATAATCACGGGTCACCCACTATAATGATCATCCATGCACTCAAATATCAGCGAGGTCTTCTCAATCGTTTTACTTCCTCAGCTTTGCCAAGTAAATTCAACACCAGATGAATCGCATGCTTGACCAACTTTAATATACTCCCTATTGGCTCTCCGTATTGCCTCACGAACACATGGCACCCCATGATATCCGTGCACTCCATCGTTTCATGCAAAGCATAGGACCGCTGATACCGTCCTGAGAACATTGTTTCGAAACCGTTGCATGATTTCAACCTTATTATTGAAGTAGTCCCCATGCTTGTGCACTACATTTCTATACTGTCTTCAGGAAAATCTTATACAGCAAAATTTATTTGTCAACAACAAATGAGACCGTCTACCAAGGAGCCAGTACACTCGTGTAAGTTTAGCCTCTTCTCTCAGTTTCAGTTTTCTCCTCTACTCTCTGACATGATCCTTCCAGATCAATCAAGGATCTATACATAATGCTAGGTATTGTACCGTGTCCGCGTCGGGAAAGACACTATTGTTCACTTGAACTGGAGAACTCATGGTAAATCTCAGGTGACTCGATTTTTTTTTCTTATTTTAACCGTACCTCCAGGAACCGGACCATCAATTAAACATTAAAACGGTTCCGGGAGGTGCCTTTGCCTCTAGTCACCAGATGAGAGAAACGCCATGACCGGCTATGCCGTTCCCGGCCTCCATCATCCAGCAACCGGGACTCGTTCCTTTGTGCTTCGCCTCTAACGGGGACACTCCGAAGAGGCAGCTCCACCTAGACTCAGTCTTTTAGTTCAGGGGCTCGAGAGTCCCCGCACTTCATCACCACCAGTGATTCGATTTGGCAGGATTGACTTTCACCCTCCATCTACGCAGTCATTCGTTGATAGGTTGAATGCAGCTTGCAGTTTGCCCGAAGCAAGATCTGGATCACCATCTACCGCCATTGTTGTGACGTCTGTGAAGGGCGCAACTGTGACACCTTCTGTGCTGGGAAGGTCTGCAGTGTATGTGAAATATACAATCGGACCTATAACAGAACCCTGTGTGACTTTTATTATGTTTTTTTTTTTAACAACCAAATAAATAGACATAATTCAGTATTTAATTTTACGTATTTTCAATTTTACATTTTTTTACTCGTCAACATTCCAATCCATTTTATAAAATCATTATTAACTATTAACAGATTACCACTTAAAATTTCTATCACTTCGTCTTTTTCTTTTACGTTTTTTTTTTAGATTTTCTTTGCATCTGTATTAAATATACTTTTTCTTTTATCTGTTTTTTTTTTAATGCCACGACAAACGGTTGTAGACATTTTGACATTAGGCGTATGCATTCCATACCAGATGCACTAGAAATAGTGAGTGTATATTTCATAACCCGAAAAGATTAATTTTGCAAATAAGTATGTAAACCAATTGAATTGCAAACTCTACAAATGACACATTCATTCAGGAACTGGTTGTAAAGTACACTCAATTACTCGACTAGAAAGCAAATATGACGAGTATCTCTTGTATCTGACGTGCTTTATATACTTTACAGCCGTAACAAAGACCCAGATACACAGTGTAAACTAGAAAATGTATGTCTTTTGTTTTGTAAAGCAATGCGTTTACATTACATCTGTTTAGTAAAAAGATCATCCCTTTAGGGTTTGAGGGTATAGAAAATTTATTCAAAAATATTTTTTAATCGTAAATTTCCTTTATAAATCGTATCTAGTTGTTGCAAAATAATCCTTAGAATAAAATGTGATTTAGATGAATACGTAACGATTAATCTCTTCAAACAACATCTAAATTAATACTTTCTACAAAATTTCGCTTAAAACTGAAATTACGTAGAGATTATAGTAGATTAATAAATCAGCGCCAGGTTATAACAAAAAAATAATTTAATGTGAATTGTAGAAAAGAATGCCACTTGCAATATTTTGTGCGAATACTCCATACAGAATAATTTAGTATTATATATTTTTTATGATAGACCATCCATCCTACTGAATTTAAGCCATTTGAGGTAACATCTGTTAGTAATAGTGCAACTTCGATTTACTAGTAAAATATTCTGATAAATTTGAAAGCAATATTACATATATTAGTAAAATATTCTTCTGTTTTTAGATCCATTTTCTCCATGTTTTTTTTTGGGTCTGTTTACAATTTTTGATTTTGAAATTACTTCGAAGTTTAATTCGTAAACTCCGACACGATCATTTTAACTTAACTGCTGATTCTATCGTAATAATGTCTTTGTAATAAAACAAAAACCGAATTAACTATTAAGATGTATAATTTTTTTAACTTGTTTTTAAGAAAAACAAAATTACATATCTTCTTGAATATTAATAATTTGTTGAAAAAAGCAATCCCCTTTCACTTCAAATTGAAATTATGCACTAATATGGGATATACATTTACTTAAATGGAAATCGCTTAAGTAAAATAGCCACGTTACAACATAAATCTTATATATATATATATATATATATATATATATATATATATATATATATATATACATATATAATGAATGTTTGTTTGTCCCGTATGCGTTCCAATACATCTTATTGCAATGAAACTTTGGCGAGTTGTGCACACGCCCGTGAAGGTTTCTGAATTAATTTGGACCCACTAGGTGGCGCTGAGGTTGAGATGTTTAGAAAAATTGTATTTGTGGACCGATTTGGCTCATATTCAGAATTTATATTAGTTACGTAATGTTATATTAGTTACCGCTAGGTGGCGCCAGTGTCGAGATATTTACAAAACAAACAAAGAAATATACAAAAGAATTTCTTCTTCTATATATATATATATATATATAAAAGGCAATATTCGTATGTGTCCGCTATAGACTAAAAAGCTATTGGACCGATTTACGCGCGGTTAAAAGGGGAAAAGTGGAGAAGGAAATAGAGAAAAGGGAAAAAGAGATAAAGTGAAGGTTAAATTTTGTGAAATTCCGTAATGTTAATTTTTAAATGTTTTATTAAACTTTCAATTGTGTTCAATTAATCTATATATGTATATATAATTAAATCTAGCAATAGCGAAGTATTGCCGGGTCTGCTAGTAATGAATAAAAAAAAATATATCTAAAATGTGAAAAAAATTATCATTTGCAATTTTTTGGCAAGTCCCTATTTAGAACACATTAGTACTCTACATTTACTTTTATGCGCGTTAGCTTACTTATTTACTTTGCATAATTTCAGTTTTCATTGTAGTACATCTAAAATGACTCACGTTTTTCACAAAATCTTTCTAAAAAATTAATAATTTTCTTTAAAAAATAGATTTACGTGTAAGAAGGAAATACACTCTTGACGAAGGACAAACGTTTCTTATTTGATATACAAATATATGTAAATCATATAGTTTTTTATATACATTAAATAAATTTGGTACTGATTCAAAGTTTATTAAAAATACTTTTAAAAAGGTACATACAATTTTATTTGTGAATTTATTTAAAATACAATGCATCTAAATTAATATATCAAGTGAATGAGCCTCGATTAGGTAAATTTTGAGAACCAACGACAGAAGCAAATTTTCACTTAATTCCTCCAACCTGCATAAATAATTTACATTTGATTAAGGACATTATCAATTTTTTTTAAATGTTTGCTAGTTGAGAATGGATATTTTTTCATATGTAGCAAAATAAGTGGTTTGGTAAAGTTAACTTAAACGTATACGTTTACGTATTAATATGACTAATTTTTAAACTTCGAAAACCTCAAAAAAGTAATTTTTCCTGCAAAATGTTTTTCCAAATTAAAATTTTCACAGAAAATTGACAGTCATCATTTTCGAGCAGAATATCACCCAGCTAAACTAGAAAACAAAGTCAATTTGTGTATAGGAAATCAAGTTTTGTATTTCAAACATGGATGAGGAAATTATACGGTTGCAGGGAAAGAGTGGACGAAACATGCACATACGCTCGCCCCTGAGTGTGCGGGTAAGTGTCTTTTTCTGCAGGCAGCAAACGCACACACTTTTTCTGCCAGTCTCATTTCCCTCCCTATTCTATGTACTATCATTACACCCCTCAATCATACTCCAACAGGCAATCAAGGACGAGAAAAATGAACTACTGAGCATCAACTAACAACGCTATGCTAACAATTTTATTTTTTTTAACCTCCGGGACCACCGTTAGGTATTACTTCAGCGGATGAGATGAATAAAATTTATTTTAGCATGTGAAAATGCCATGCCTGCCCGGGATTCAAACCCGGGACCTCCGGATGAAAGGTCGAGGAGCTACCACTCGCGCCACGGAGGCCGGCGCTTTCTAAATTTAAACATATTGTACCTAACTATCGAGTTCAATGTTCATTTTCATGTTGGATTCACCCGAATGGAAAAGTTATCCATTTTATTCACCCAACAGAATCCAATCTAGTTATAGTTCTACAGTGAACTAAATTAAAATATAAAATTGTAATAATAATTAACGATAGTTTCAAAATTAGCGTATATTATACATAATAACTGATTTTTATTTTTTTTCATTTTTTTAACTATTAGGGTAAACAGTTATATCTTATGAAGATTTGATTGTAGAGACACTTACAAATTACATGACTCCAGAGTCATATACTTACGATAACAGTCGTATTATTATGTAAATTTCAATACTATCATGGATTGTTTTTTTTTTTTTTTTTTTTTTTTTTTTTTTTTTTTTTTTTTTTTTTTAATTTCGCCTTATGATTAAAAGTACTCGGATTTGTCCGTATAGCCGACCACCCGATTCACTGATTTGTAAACCGTGGGAGAATATATTAATTTTTTTCTTTTTTGTAATAGATTTAGCTTTATAGAAACGAACAATGGTTGTAGAGAAGCATAATAAATAAAAGGGAAGGCAACATGTAACCGCAATTTATATAGAAAGATATTAAATCAGATTTCTTATAATAATAAAAGAAGAAGAATAAAGTGAATGTTCTTCTTCTTAACTTTGTTAAAAAAAATTAATAGCAGCAAAAAATAATTACAAAATTATGTCTACACTTTTATAAATATTATTTATCCCAGGCCAGGATATTATCGTAGAGTATTTAAATAGACGTTACGTTAGTTTAAATCACACCTTCTCGCTCCATCTATCTGACTTGTCTTGACATGTGAGATTGGTCAACATTTATATATAATATAAGAAACAGAAACGAGTAGCAGCCGTCCTTGTGATTAGAGTATACACGTCGTATAGTATACACCCGAGTACATAAGGTAAGACTAGCAGCCGTTTTACGTAATAAATATTATTAAACATAATTACATGGTTATAAGCCAACTTGCCCTTTGATCAAAACAGTTCCCCTCTCTTCATCGCGGCTCCCTAGTCTCTTTATTTACCCATCCACAACGAACCAACGGTCTAAGAATCAAACTGTCTTTACGACCTTGAATACACATATACACACTTATACTCTTTTCCTAACCCGAGTAAAATTGAATGAAAACAGAGCGAATTAACTTAACAAAATTAACTTATTCGCGTAATACATTTAATATCAGTAAACTTGAATATTATACTGTACCTGAATTCACATACGGTAGTAAGAATATTGTCTCAACTTCTTGCTGAAAAAGGCTTCAATGTAAGTTTGGTAATTTTTCTATTAAGCCCTGTATAAAATCTTGGCTTCATCAAAGGTATATATAATAGCATATTTAGGTTTTTTTTTATAAAACGGTAGTTCTTTCCTTATTCAAAAAAAAACTTTATTTTAATTAATAAGTTCTACTTTGCTAAACTTATATATCTTTTTCATAAAATATATATAAGTTACTACTTATATATATATACTTACTTTTGTTTAAAAATTACTTTACTTTTTGTTTAAAAAGTAATCGTTGCTCGACCAGGATCTTTGTTATGAAAAATGTTAACCAATATTATTAATTCATGTATGTTTAGGTAGAGGAAAGGTTAAACGGTCACCTTTACGTAAGGAAGGTCAACAGATTGAAAAAGTTTAACGTACGAGTTAGATTTTAACGCTATCTCTTCTATAGTTAATCTTTTAGGGCTGTAATTATCAACATATTCTATAATGGAGAACCTAGAATATAACACAACTACACACGCATTCACTTAAACGAACAACAGTTGTAGGTACCGTCGGATTACAAATAATAAATTAGCAAATGATATTCTGATAGTTTCAGGGTTATCATACTATTCTTACTGCATACATTATTATTAATTCTTCTTTATTATTATACAATAACCATTTTTGTTTTAAATAAACCTACAAATAAAATAAATTATTTTGTTTAAAAATATATCGGTTGAAAATTTTACTAGATTTTTCTATATTTCTTAGTAGTTGAAGTTTAGAAATGTGTGTTGTTTCATTATTAAATCTTCATTCAGTATTCAGCGATATAAAAGAAGTTTTAGAAATTCAAAAGAAAGAGAGGCAATTATTTATTTACCTTTAGATTTCTTTGGTATGATTTATTTTTTACAATTTGTGTTCTACATGTTTGTTTACAATAATTATTCGTTTGATTCTGTTTTCTAATTAACGAACCAATTAATGAACCACTTTCTGAATATTCGAGAAATGAGACAAAAATATCAGCAGTATTTTATATTACTAAATTATAATAATGCCAATATATATGAAAATACAAAGTCTAACCTTTAAAAACAATACTTATGATAACAATGTACATGGTTTTCAGTCACTCATACCTGATTTTTAAAAAAGACGAAAGTTATACTTTACTCCAAAATGAAATCTCAAAATACAGAAATTTGTTTCAAATTGTATAAAACATTTAGACTCTGATGTCTAAGGTACTGTCATCTTGTATATATTAAACCGTGAAATGATTACTGTTGTAGTGATCTGTGATTGAATTATAAACTAAATATTATTTTAATATTTATTTATGTATTGTTTTATTCACACAAAATGAAGATAAGGATTTGTCAATTCAGTTTCAATAGTTAAAAAAATATCAGGCCATTAGAAGTCGTTAAAAATCATTGAAAATTTCTATTAACTTAAAACCTTTTATGAATCTGATTTACTATTTGTTTGAAAAAAGCTAGTAAATAATAAAACTGATTTCATTTTTCTTTTGGTTTTTTTTTTTGTAAATAATTAAATGAATTATTAAAAAATTCATGAAAATAAAATAAAAAAATATAATTAAAAGTAGTTACATTATATTTCACTACTCTCAAAAAATAAATATTATTATTGAAGCAGAAGTTAGATTAGCCTAAAACCTATAAAACGGTTGCTTTTGTGCAGGGGAAAAACATTGAAACCCAACTTGGAATACGAAGTTAAGGGGTGACATTCTAATCTGCAACCTCTAAAGTAGGCTACTTGTATTACTGAAAAACCAACAGCAGTGTAGTTTTTGTATACTAGTCTAACAGTGATTACCGTACATATTTCTTGCAAAAACAAACTATCAAAAAATAATCGTTAAAAAGAGCTGATTTAACAATGCTAAATAAAATATTATTACTAATTTTAATAATTCGATTATATGACAAATATTTGTTTCCAGTATCATGTTTTTATCTACATTATTTTGATAAAAAATTGTTATCAATTTTTAACGGTGTCAATAGGTTGGTTTGCAGTTTTTCTCCTTTTTTATAAGTTTATCTCAATACTTGCAAATCCTCTTAAATGATTACTTTCTCATATTCTTTCCTTATAATTTTTACCTTTTCTCTACCCGCTTTATATGAATTATTTAAAGATAAGTAGCTTATTCATCAATCTTTTTCTTTTAAAAATATTATTTTTTTTTAATTTTCCACGAATTCATTTAAAACATTATTTCATACATAAGCGTAGAAATATTTAATATGTTTTTGCAATATATTAGAATAAAATGACGTTATCTTTTCTTGAAATAATTGTTTTTACATACCGTACATTATTTACCATTGTTGCTACACAAATATATATATATTTTATAACTTTTCATCGCTAAAGCTGCACTTCGGGTTATTCACTTGTATATTTACAGAAAAGTAAAAATTAATATAAATAATAGTAGTTCTAAAGATTAGGTACCAAAATTAGTACTAAAGATTTATGGTTATTCACGTAACAGTTGAAAACTGTATAGGCCATATAAGTTTTGTGTAATTGCTCGTAAATATATTTTACCAATAAAACCAGTTTTATATATATATATATATATATATATATATATATATATATGTGTGTATATAAATAAATATATACTTGTCTGTATACATTTACATACTCACACATACATATAAAAACGTATAAACATATAGAATATATAGTTTACTCTGAGTTGGCTCTAAGCTGTTTGGTTATCTAATGACCAGTTTTCTTGTTGAGTGCACTCAAGAGTTATTTATTGTCCATGCCTAATCCGTTTACACCTTTGAGTTGTGACTTCTTTATCAGTCGTCTAACAATCCGTTTGTACAACTATATAAAATTAAATACCCGTTCAGAATTTTACAATATAATTTTCATCTCTTATTGAAATTACTTAAATGTAATTTTTATATAATTAAAATAATTTAGAAAAACTATTTATTAGTAATTATTATTTTTTTAAATAATTAACGATAATAATATAAAATATATGTATATATATATAATAATGTTAACTTATAAAAAGAAGGCAATTTGTTGTTAAAATCATGCGGTAAAGAGAAAGTTATGTTGCATATCAATTAATATAATTATTTTTTTATTATAAATGTCATGTTTCGTGCGTGTTCTTTTAGGCTAAGATATGTAATATGCATATATTTACTGTATTACATGTCGATTTGACATATATAATTATTACAATAACCTTGCCCCTTTTTAATTCTAAAAATATGAATTAAAAATTTATTTTTACGTGATATAGAAATAAAAGAATTTAATATTAAAGTAAAAAAAATTTAGTTAAAATTCATTTAAAGTATATTTCCGGCGATCTCTATGGTTAAATACTTACCTAGTTGATCTAAAATTAAAAATACATTGGTTTGCGAGTATACGAGATTATTTTCTGATTTTCCTTATCTTCATTCTTGTTCGCATTTTTTCTTTTAAATATAATTTTTTTCTTCTTTCTATTATTTTGAAATTGTTTGATAACGAACTCATCTGACCACTAGTTCCAAAAAATTCTTATTCTTAGAATTAAAGCTTATACTTGGTCTCCAACATATGTACATATAAGTTTATATATGTTGTTTTAAGAGTTTACAAGACATAAACAAAATGCGATCTTATAAAAACAAATTATTTGTAACTATTTTTCTTCTAAAAAAGCTGAATCTTATTCGGTTTTCCCCATTTTTGTTTTTTTTATTATAAGTTGATTCCACTTATGTTACTTCATAAGTTCTTTCGTATGTTACTCAACACTGTAATACGATTTTTTTGTGTTTATTAAGAGATTAAAAAAAGATACGGTAACCGCTAAGTTCTATATTAGTAATTACTAAATAATATTTGAGACTTATTAAATAATAATAAATTTAATTATTATAATTTAAATTACAAAGCTGCATTTTATTACAAAGCTGTATTATTGAAATATTAACTACTATAATCGAAATTTGTAGATGATCAGGCAAAAAATGCATGTCTCTTCCAAAAATGGCACGGTCATCCTCATGGTAGCAAAACGTCTACGTCAGTGTTACTAGGGAAAGTGAGAAGTGAAATGATTTTCTGTCGCCTTCATTTTTAACCTGAGTGTACTCATCAGGCCATCTAAATTCGGTTGATATTCAACTTCTTTTTTTGTTCGTATTCAGCAAGGCGATTAAAAAATAGTTACCTCAAAATTAATTTATCAAATAAAAGAAAATTTTCTGAAATATTCGTAAGTCTTGGAAAATGAACTGGAAGTAGCTGTAAATAATGAATATAAAAAAGCAAAAAGATATGAATAATACATAAGTTATTGTCCTTGTCCATGAGTAAAAACAAATAAAAAGAACTGAAATAAAAAAAATCATAAATTAAACATTTAAATCTAATTCCACACAATAAATAGAAACATTTTGTGACATTAGAGTGCATACTGCTGCATATGTTTAATTTCTCATAATTAAAATGAATAACAAACAACGACGAAACACAAGTTCTTTATCACATTAAAATTGATTGAATTCAAATGATCCATTTTAACATATTAGATTTTATTAACATTCACTTACCAATTAAATAATAGATACCACAACATAAATACTGGTTTGCTTTTTGTTAAGTGATTTTTATTATTTAATTTCTAGGAGAAATGTAGTTTGAATTATTATTTGAGAAGTTAAGGAATGATCTCTTTTTCTCTCAGTTTTATAATCTATTAAATTTATCACACTCATTCACTCTTTTTTATGTAAAAAGGCCACTTAGGACCGTGCAAATATCACTTCTTTTCTCTTCTTCCACGCGTATCACATTTTTCGTTTTTGCTCATCTGTTCATTTTTCCTGTTTCTTTTTTTCTGTCACAGAACTTTTATATTGTAAATTATTCTTCGGAGGTTATATCTATCGCAACTGTCCTCTTCTTTCAAGCTTGTGCTTTCGAGGTCCTCTTCCATCTGTTTCAGGTAACTTCATTTGCTTTTCACATTCCACAACTTGTTAGATATTTGTTTATTTAATTTCTTTCTGTCCATCCTGATCATATGCGACAAGAAATTTAACCTTCTTTTCCTTATAACTGGTTCTAAGTTTTCTTGATTTTGATAGATCTCCTTGTTAGATTTCAATCTGTATTTTTCCTTTGTTACCTTTGGATTATGGATTTTCTTTAGTATGTTTCTTTCGATTTTAAGCAAATTTCGACGCTATTTAGGTGTAATGTTTCAGTGCGATATAAGATTAGTGATCATATTGCTGTTATATAATGTCTTAATTTCCGATCTTGAAAGATTCTTCTTGTTGTAGATGCCTTTGATAAGAAATCTAAGCTTCTTCATTTATTTACTATTTTAACAAACTACCTGAGTATTACTTTAAATCAGTTTAATAATTAGCTATTGAGTAGTTCTAAATATTTAACAACAGATTCAAGCTTTTAAATATATGGAAAGGAAGCTAGATAGAAAAAAGAACAATTGTAAAACATAAAACCTCTCAATGGGTCTAAAATCGTTGTTTAAATCATTATTTTAACCCAAATAAATTTGTGTCTTTTGAAAAAAAAACTTATATATCAATAAGTTACGTAATTTTTATGATATAATTAACTCAGGTTCTTAAAAATAGATTGCAGTATTTCAAAAATTTTAATTTAAAAATATGTTTAGTAAAATTCTACTACCTTAAAATACGTATTATCATAAAAATATTTTTTTCCCTATGAGGATCGGTCCGAATTTTAAAACGGAAGTGGAGACAACATTGAATCTGAATTTATAAACTAAACGCAACATATAATAGTTCCAGCAAGCATAATTTTGTTTTCATTGGTTTAGTGTATACATAGTTCTTAAAACGCTAAACAGTTATATTAATGGATAGATAATTCAAACAAAATTTCAGGTTATGAAATGACAGTAGATAATTTATTCCAATTTGTAATCATAACCCAAACGTTCTGATAGAAAATTATTCTGTTTTTAACACTATTAATAATTCAGGGTTACCTTGATAGACAAGTTTTATTTAGTTTCATGTTATACATTTCCTGGTTTTTTCTGTTCGTAAAGTTAGTTAGCCTGATTTTAACTCAGCCTGTTATTAACTTAAATAACAATGTTATTTCGGTTACCTTGATTACTGTATGTTTACATTGTTTCCCCTTTTTACACTGATTTTTATTTCTTTACGTAGTAATTACAACTAACCCAGTCACCAACAATAATTTATGACTAGGAAATATTAACTTATCCAATTTTATAATTATTTTTATGACTTTTGATCGTAACATTTACGCAAAATATTCTTACTCGTATATTCATGAATTTATTTAATCGAAAATTTAACTTTACCTTTGTTTATGTGCGATTATCAAATTATTTTTATAGACCTACGTGGTAAATTAAAGAAACACTTTATTCCAGTAAATTACGCTGGATGTTACCTATATTTTATATAAAATTAACCCATTTCAGATTAACTTAATTAAAGTTGAATTAAATGAATAAATAATTAATTCTTAAAATAAAACTAATTTACAAAGCACTTAAATGGATAAAATTCATAATTATTACTAAATACACTTACCTGTTTAATGAAGGTATCTGAAAAAAAATGATGGAAAGATTGAGATAATTATAATGCATTAAATTCATTAAAAAAATTGTTTCAGTGTTAGATTAGTGTATCTTCTTCGATAATATAAATTAGTGGTTAATTTCTTATGGAAAATTTGGTATTTTTACCGAAAACGTTTAAGAAAAGTTTAAAAAAAGTCGTTTAAATGAATCATTTTGCTTTTATTTATTTTATTGTAGTTACTGCAGACTAATTCATTATAATATAGTTATATTATTATTATAGTTACTGTAATTCATTATAATTGGTCAATAATGAAAGATGAGTTTTATAATGTATGGGAAATGATCAAGCCTGACATGGAAGCGAACCTTCACTGTTCTTTGTTCCTTTATATTTTGCAGTTACATTTTTGTAGGGAAATATTTTCTACATTCGTCTTTTTAATTTGCTTATATTACAAATTCTACTCTAATCTATTCTAATGTTTTTTTCATCTAAACTTTCTTCCTACAAAAAATTAAATAACCCTTCTATTCCTTTATATAATAAATGACAAATTAGTTTAATTTAGTAAGATTTTATCTGTTACATTTTTAGGCCGGTCGATTCTTTTCGTTTTGAAAATCATATATCCATAAAAATTTAATATTGTTTTATGTAAGCCCACATTTAAATTAAATGTAGGGTTATATAAAAAATATTTGGGGTATTCTGTAACTTTCTGATATTTTTATAGTCTATTTTAAAGCCTATAGTCTAAGAATGTTTAAAAAATCTTTCTATATTTCAAACCTAATTCAGTTTCCTTTATTCATGAATAAGTTCTTTTGTTAAGTAAAATTTTTTTAAATTTTTTTATATTCATATATTATTTTTATTTTAAACAACTATTCAAATCAATGACTTCCAGATCGATGATATTATGAAATAATTATAGGGTAAGACTGCAGTTCCACAAGTGGGACCATCACTTTCCCTAGTTGTTGGCTTCGTATAGAAATAAAGGAATGGATAAAGAACAAATAAAAATCTAAAAAAAAAAAACAAATTGGAAATAACATTTATCAAAAAATATGGTAAATTTTGGAAAATAAAATAAAAGTATAAAGAAAATTAAAATAGACCAACATACATAATACATCACTTTTATTAGCTATTTAATGATTTATTTTAAAAATATATTTATATATAAGGAAAAGTAAAAAAAATAATAAAATTCTTAGAGATATTTTGTTTTATTTGTAATATATACAATATTTCGGTGCATAGTAATAAAGACACGCCATAAAATATATAATATTTACAAAGTAATGAACGCTCTCCAATAAAATAAATAACCATTTTATAATCTATATTCAGTATACAATTTACAAGAATAATTACAAATAAAAATTAATTTTACATTGAAATGCTCTTGTCATAAATTATTATAATTTATTTTTGAGACGTATATCCAAAACTTTTCTTCTGCTTTATTATTAGAATAATTTATTTACGTAAAATAAAAAATTAATATACAATATTTGTACTTCTACATCAAACATTTTTATCTTGAAATATGATCTAACAATTATTGAGGATATAATTATATAATATCTATAATATTAAAATATTAATTATATATATACCTACTGGATTATTTTATTTCATATATAATTTTTTTTTTTAATATAGAAATAAAATTATTCTTTTCAAATTCAGAAATTTACATATTTTATTATAAATAAAAAAAGGTGTGTGCGTTTGAATCTAATCATATTTATTGATTTTGTGATAATACCGCCTTAGAACAGGTTGAAGCCCAATTACCATTTAGCAGTTGATCTTTTTTCAATCTTAAGGTCGATTATTAATGGCAAACTTCCTTATTATTAACTGAACCTCAACTACCAAACAACACTGACAGCAATAAGAAGGAAATTAAGTCCCATTTAAAAGTCTACAATTTTAATTTGATTTTGTTCTGATAATCCTTTCAGAATTTATCTAATCGAAGAAAATATAAACCGCTTATTCAACCCATTGGATAATTAAAAAAAAAATACATTTACGTAAATTAATGTATATATTACCCTATGTTTCAATCTTAAAAATAAAACGTAATTACCTTCGCGTATTAAAATATTTTTGGAAGTATAAAATGATTTCAATAGTATAGTAATCATTAATACAAAATGCAGCTTTTATTTGTAATAAACGGATTAATTGGAATGATACTCAGAAAAAATCAAAGTATTAACTACAGCTTTGTTGATTTGGAGTTCATAGGCCAGTACTTCCATTGTTCGTTTAAATCAGTGGGCCACTAGACCAAGATGTACTGTTGATTAGACTAGCAACAGAATTATGATCAGGAGATAGTATAAAAGGGCCTTTAATATTGATATATACAACATGCTACATTTAAATATGAAACTCGATCGCCGGGTCTCGAGATGTTTAACCACCTCATGGAGATATACGAGTATGTGATAATTTTTTGCCCAGTTACCATACATTTCTAATTATATGTTAATTCTTAAATTATTATTTAATAACTGAATGGGAAATATAAACTCAATTCAAAACATTATGTATTTCATAAATATTAATAGATTTTAATGTCCGTAAACTATCATTTAAAAATATAATAAAAATGTTGACAAAATAGTATATATTTTTACAAATACACACACCCTTAAGCACAGATTTTTTTAATAGTTTTTCATCTTGCTTTCTGTTTTAGTAAAAAAGTTCATCTATCTTTAAATATTTAAGTACTGCAATAAAATATTATTAAGTAATTACTGAAACATATTTTTATGTCAGCAGCAGACATTTTTCAATTTTACTTTAAATTGTTTGTAACAACAAAAAATAGAACAGATATTTACTGTAATCTCCAGCATTAGAACAAATAAAAAAACCATATAAAATTTTTAATTTTAATTATTAGGAATAACAAAAATTAATAATTAAATACAATCATAATCAATAAATACGCGTAATGATAGACTTATGAATAATAGGCTAATAATTTAAAAAGTTTTGATGTTTTTTAATTATCACAAGTTTTGTTTAAAAACATTCTACATACCATTATATTATTCAATATTAAATTTTGTTTTTATAAAATTTTAACGTACAGATATATGTTTATCAATAATTTTTTTTCACTTACATTAGTTAGGAAAGAAAAAATAATTTATAAATTTTTTCCTATGTTTAAAAAGAAATAAATTTTCTAGTGCTGTACGTAAAACAAATTAAATAATTTTACTTAGTTAAATATCTTTTATAATTTAAATACATTTGAAATATTTTTAGCTGAGAGCAATGAACATGATTTTAAAGTAAAAATAGGATAATAGTTTTTGATTTTTTCTTGCAGAAAAGTTCTTTAAGAATTTATTATACAACTATTTTTAATATTCTTTTTAGCTTAGATTTCTAAAAAAAAAACGATTATACAAAATAATGAAAAAAATTAGAAATTTATATATTATAAATTAAATAAATAATATTACATTATTTTTATTTCACTATTCATTTGCATACTTATCATTAATTAAAATTACTATACTAAATTTTTTTCATAAATAAATCCTAAAATTCTAACCTTTATTAACAAAGTGTTTTAAATAGATTTTTAAAAATGTTTATTGATTATCACTTAGTTAAAAAAAAAACATGAAGCGGTTTTTACACCTGCCCCTTTAGAAATTATTATCTTGCTTAGAGAAGTAAGGTCAACCCACTTCTATAGTATTTATATTTGTTTTTTCCCTGAACAACTCTATTACTTGTTAAAACTGATTGATACTAATCTAAATTTAAATGACTTGATTTTTACTGCTGAGTTTATTTTATAAACATTCTTTGATTTTTAATCTAGTCCCTTATTTACGTGATTGAAATCTAAATTTTATACCGTAGTCTATTCGTTGAAGTTAAAAATGCTATCTGTTGTTAAGTATTTCATTCATTAAACAGAAAAAAAAAATATATACTCACACCTTTTTTTTATTATACTTTTATCTTTTAACAACTTTAAATAAAAAAAATAGTTTACCTGTAATGATAAATTGATACATATATCATTAAAATTATTATAAAATAAACAATTTACGAAAATATCTTTTTTATTAATATTATTGCAGTAGTACGTAAAAGGTTTATAAATATAAAACAAACTGCGTTTATTTATTTTTCAGAATAAAATGAATAATAAAATAAAATACGCCAATAATCTGTTGTATTCATTATTAAAGTGATTTCATAGTTCAAAGTTCAAATTGATTCTAATTAACTAACGTTAATAAGTCTTAAAGTAACGTAATAACGTTATAAGCCTTAAAGTAATGCCAACTCGTTATGCAAAGATAAATAAAAATTATCTAGTAATAGCACCTGAATAATTAATTACAAACTAGTTTAAGCCAACAATACTCAACCTTTTTTTTTCAATTATATATCCCTTGGCAAAGGAAATTTCTTTAATAAATTTAACTCATCCAGTTAGTTGGATTTTTGTTGTAAAATTAATTATTATTTTTAACTGAAATTAACGGTGTAAGAAAAAAATATGAGAACAAACGATCTATATTCATTATTACATTTAACAATAAAAAAGACATTATTTATTTTGGTGGTAATTATAAAACTCCGATATATTCATCAAATAAATTCACTTTAAAAATAAATAAATACAAATATAAATAAATTAAGAATTAATATAATCCACCTTAGCACGTTCATATGTTCTCTAGATCTTTGGGCTTACTTGGAAGCCATCATCAGGAGTTAAAATTAATGCATTAATTTACCTAAATGAATGCATTATTAAACTTTCATTAAAATGAAAGTTTAAAAAATCATAGCTAAAACTTAGAAACAGTCATGACTGTCCGGTCCTAATAGTATACTAAACTAACTTACTAGTATACTTGTTAAATTCGAGCGGCAATTTAATAAAACGAATGAAACTTTATATATTTTGCATGTACCCCAGGCTGAAAACCATTGGTTTAGACTAAATTCATTACAAATATTTAATTCTTATATTTAATTTTATTTCTGTATAAATTAGCATATTAGTTACATTTTATTTCTCAGTATTATAAATGCTTACTTTACAAAAAAATATAAAAATTACAACATGCAATCGTAAATGGAAAGAACATTCGCTAAATATGGAGGTATTTCGAAGCTTCCTTCATTTTCGGTAATTTTCCTTATATGAAATTATTAATAATAATCTTTTGTGATAACAACGTAGAAAAGCAAGGAAACCTACCATGAGTTCTTGCCTGTGTGTTCAACATCATTTTGATGATACTGATATTTCTCAATATTTCACTGTATAAAGGTAGATTGATATTCCCTGAGCAAATAATTATCTGGATATATGTTGTTGCATAGCAGGTCAGAAATCTTTTTTTACAGACTCTTTAAGAATTTCTGTGTTATTCATTAACTATATCGGAAATACTGAATAAAATTTCAGACTTCTATATAATCTATAACAACTATACATCCATATTCTTTCCGTTTAAAATAAATTAACACACAACTCGGTTTGAATTTAAATTAAAAATTATACGTAACAAATAATATTGTATATTATTCAATGAATTTAATATTCTACAGGTTCAATTGAAATAGATATTTGTGGCGCGAGATATGAGGTATAAATAATTTGTTAATTCAATCTGAGAATTTCCTGATATTCAAATGTTCTACATATTAGTATAAACAACTAAATTTCACAGGTAATAAATTTTGGGTAATCAAAATTACACAAACTTTAATAATTTATTAAATCACTCGTTTGCATCAATTTTGTGTGTAATATTACATACAATTTTTAATTGGATTTTAAAATAACTCCAAAAATAATTTAAGTCTGATTTATATTATTGTTGAATGTTTGTTTTTTATTTCATTAAATATAAAGTATATATATTCGTTTTTTGTATATTTTGGAAGAGTTTAGGCTTATTAAATTAATTTAAATATAAACATTGATATTAATCATACTTATTATCTCTTCCACTATTTAATAAATCTAAATAAATTTACAAAATATGAATTTTTAATTAGATGATTATTTCAAAGAAATTAAATTTTTATTACATATTATACGTACGTAATGACTAATTCGTTCTTTTTAAACAAGTAAACAAAATAAAAATTTTCACATTCAAAAAAATAATAAAATTATAATTGACTTGTTCCTAGTTATATAAAAATTTGTATCATTTTACTAGAAAAATAATTTTTATTAAGTCAGACATTTATAATACTATACAATTTTTTAGTCGTTTATAAGATTATTTCTGTATACTTATAATAATTGCTTACTCAACCAAAATATTTTAACTGAAATTGCTAATTTGTAACAAATTGATTATCTAGATATATGAGTATTGTCACTTACAAACTTAATATTTTTAAATAAATATGATTTTTATAAAAAGAACAATTTTTCCTTAATAATTCTCGTCCGTCATTGAAATATTTTACGAGTTTATTATTTTAGAGATAGTAAATTTTATTTATTTTTTTTTTTATGAGATGTGACCACTGAATCTGGAATAGATTTAAATGTACTCGTATTCTTGAGAAGTAAATTAGACAGCAGTTCATTTTTTTAATGAACAAAATGTTAGTTTATCAATTATGTTTGTATATTTTATCTTTTTTTAATTAAATATTTAATTTAAAAATTTTGACGTGCAATAAACTCCTCTTCAGGGAATTATCTAATTATAAACTAAGAATTACGCGATGGAATATTGCATTTGTCCGGTATTTAAAAAATTATCGTATGATAATTCAGTCTCATTGTTGAAAATAAAATTTGAATGGACTAGTTCATCCAAAACCAGTGGCCATCATATTAAAATAATAAAATAAGCACTTGACACAAAGTTTATGTATATTAAATAATAAATACACAGTATCTTAATTGTTCAATATGCGTTATTTTCGACGAATATCTCGTGTTAGTCACAATCTGTCGGGGTCATATTTGGTTAATTGTAGAGGTTGTTGTGTAAGCGCGAGCGTTGTAGCCGGAGGCCACGAATGTCCAGGATTGGCTTTAAAACAAGAGTTAGAATCTTCGTCTTCTGTCGTCACATTAATTTCTTCCGATGTATCCGATGAGGCGTACGCTGAAGCAGAACGTTCTTCACAACCAGAATTCGCCAGAGATTTAAACGCGCTATGTTCTCCTCCCCATCTCGTTCCTCCTGTTTCCTGATTGGTCAGAACATTGGCCCCTCCACTAGTTCCGCTGGCCCCTCCACCTTGTCCCCGCCTCGATTTTAGAAGATTCATCCGCTGGTGTCGTCTCCATTTGGCCCGTCTGTTAGAAAACCACACCTGACAGGCGTCAAAGACTGTGTCAAAATTTGCTTTTAAAAACAAAAAATAATTGTTTTATTTATTGCGCCTAAAAGACTGGAGTCGATTTATTAAATGTACCGTAAACATGATTCGGTGGTGCCGAAGTAAGAGCAATCTTGCATTACAAAAATACAACTAGCAAGAAATAAGTTTCCTATTCTATTAAAAGTGGTGACTTTAATGCTGTTGAATGAAGTTTTAAAATAATAAAATTTGACAGGTAAATTCATACCGTAGTATTCATGTGAAATTAAATTTGCAAAAAAACTACTCTCATCTAAGGATTCCAAAATAATTCTGTGATTGATAAAATTATAGAAAGTTTATGCAATGAATACCAAAATAAATTTTGATTAATTAGTTTTAATAACAGTCTAGTTATTTCAATATTTCATAGTCTTTTTAAAGAAAATATTCAATATTTAAAAATATTTTAATTGTAATTAGTCACGAATTTTCAAGTAATAGTTATTCAGTTGTTATTTAGAAGAATTAAAATAGAATTTATATTTAAATTAATGAATAACTTATTTACTTATAATGTTTTTAGTAATAAACAAAGTGTAATAAGTAGAAAAATTAAATATTAAAGTTACAACTCTTAGCTGCAACTGGAAAATATACATTTTTCAGTTTATTTTTGAATACGTTTAAACAGTTAAAAACTGTTGGCTTGTCCAAACTTCCAGTTACTTTTTACCTATTACTTTAAGACTCCAGTCTTTATAGTGCAAGATGACCTACTAATACTCAGATTTTCTTTATGAATGTCGTTTAATAATAATTAATACATCTAACGTTTCTGATATTCTTTAATATCTGTTAAAACAGTTGTATTTTAATTGTATCTAAATTTTAATGCATATAATATTGCATATTATAATTGCATGCATATTTTAATATGCATGCAATTTTTTGCATGACATATTTATTGTAATTAGTAACCCTAGTCTCTGAAAGACGTCATTAAGAATTTTTAAAATATATAAAATTTTGACAATCTATTAAAGATTACACTAGTGGCACATTCTGTCTCCTATTTACTAATAGCTTGAAAACAGCTTCAGACACTACAAATAAGTCTAAAGTTTTAAACAATTTGTAGATCTAAATTTCGACAAAATTGTGAAGCTAATTTGCAAAACAAAGAGACTTTAACGCTTGATAATTTGGGTTTGCAAGTTTTTGAGTTCTGCAAAGTTTTAGGAAAGATAAATTTGAAAGGGTTAAGATTATAACATAGATTAATTATAATTGATTCCTACTGGTGAAATCACTGTTAAAAACAGTATGCTATTTTATCATTAAAATGCATGCATTTGAAAATAAACTAATTTTCTGCATTTGTTTTCTTCAAAAGTATTTTTCTAAACAAAATAAATAGTAATCAGTAACTTTTCTTCACATAAGTACTCGTATGTCCTACCTATTTATTAAAAAATAGATTCTAATGTTGTGGCGTGGATACTTTATAAATAATAATTGTTTATAAATATTTAGGAGGATTATATATTAAACTGACCTGTACTCTAGCTTCTGAGAGACTAGTCTTAGCTGCAAGTCTCTCACGAGTAGCAACACAAGGATAATGACTCTTGTCAAACTCCTTTTCTAATTCATCCAGCTGATCTGGACTGAACGTAGTTCTATTTCTTCTAAATTTCGGTGTCTCACCCCCTTCACCACCGCTTTCATCTTCCTTAGAATCATCTAAAAAGAAAAGGAAAAACATATTTAATAAGGATATATATATAAACTAGATTCCCGTCTCGGCTTCGCTCGCGCTATATTGTTACTTGCGTTTCCCATCACGATCAGAAGATGTTTAGTCTACGGGGCTCTGTTCCCTGGACCACCATTATTCATTAAACTCATGCTTGTGAGAATAATAATGATAAAAAAAAATAAAGCCTGTTCAATTTATAAAATTATCAATGTATTCTAATTTCTTCAAAGTAACAGTTTGGATAGAAACATTATGCTTTGATTGGTTTTAGATTTCCCTTAGCGACTTTGCTCCCGAAATACATAATCAGAATTATAAACATAAATTGTCATCACAATGTTACCAAATCTCATAAAGATTGATTCAATAGCGGTAGAATAAAACGGTAAAACGCAATAATCAAATATTAAAATTCAGAAACCCGAAAATGGTTTTTAGATATTTATCCGAAATATATTTCCAATCCCAAATCAAGTTAATATTTCTTTAGTATAGTCGGAAATGGGTAAAATTTGCAACCATTCTTTGAAATCTGTTTACCTTTCTTCACCCCTTTCAAGATCGAATTTAAAAAATCTACAAATTGATTTTTAGATATTTACAAAAGATTAAACACAAACCTAAAATCAAATTGATATCTGCATTTTTTTACCGAGAAATTAAAAACAAAGAAAATTGTAAAATTTAATGTTTCTCATTTCAACCCTTTAAACTCGAGTTAACTTGTGTTAATCACACAAGTTATTCAAAATATAGAAAACTAGTGTTTACCATCGCGGCTTTGCCCGCAATATCAATACGGCCTTATCCTCAATATTTTTTTTTAATAGCAAACATATTTATTTATAAATAAAAATTATTTAGTCAAGAATAGTCTTTTTAGATTTTCGTTAAATCCCCGTTACGGCATTTAATGAAAATGCCCCGTTGAAATATTTTTTTTGTGATACTACATTGAATAAACTGCTACCTGAGTTACTGTAGGGCAAGCGACATAAAATTGTCTATGAGAGAAACTGCCCTCTCTTAGGTCAATGCCTGCCAACTTTTGTCCTTAAGACTTACTAATCGTTACTTTTACCATTCCGACGCGGCTTCTCCAGCGTTATATGATTACTTGCGTTTCCTGTCGCTCTCAGGGAATATTTAGTCGGTCATGACTCGCTACGTTCATCCTTCGCATCTTGCTAGAGGGCTTTGCCCTTTGGTCTTAATGATAAGTAAGAATTAAAGTGTTCAATTTATATTAAATATTTATTTATAATATTATTTATTTATAATATTTAATTATTTATTTAAAATATCAGTGTATTGTAATATCTTCAGAGCAACAGTTAGGTAGTACAGGACCCGAAATTTTGAGTAATCTAAAAAAATATTAGTTATAAAACTGGTTACTCGTACTTCGTACGGGTATTTTTTTCGATTCTTAGCATTACCCGACAAACACCATTAGGAGGTGACCGTACTTCATTTGTATTTTTTTTTTTTTTTTTTTTTTTTATTACTTCTAAAAATATTTTATTTTTTTTAGTCAAGTAACCCGAGGCAGGTGAAGCCAGTCGCGTCACAAATACAGTAACAGTCGCTGCGTTGGTTGAACCGCCGCGCTGTACACTGTCGCATCCCTTAAAAAATCAAAATTCAGAAAACCGAAAATGGCTTTTAGATGTATATCTGAAAATATTGCAAGCCCTAATCTAGCGAATATCTCGTTTAATATAGTCGGAAGTGGGGAAAATTTGCAATCATTATTCAAGTATTTTTACCTTTCTTCATCCATTGCAAGGTCGAATTTCGAAACATGTAGAAAATTATTTTTAAATGTTTACATACAAATTCCATAAATTAAAAATTCAGGTGGTATCATTACCTGTCAATTAAAAAAAATAGCCGGGTTTCAGAAAAAATTCAAAATCCATTTTAACCCTTTAAATTCGGAATTTCGAAACATCTAGAAACTGATTAGATATTCACATGAAAATTACGCTCACCAAAAGTTAATTCGAAATCTTCATTTGCTATCGAAGAATTATAAAAAAAAAAATAGGAAATTTTATTTTTACTCCATTTTAACCCTTTAAACTCGGAATTTAAAAAAGTCCTTTCTTAGTGCACTTACACCGTAAGAAGAATATATAAACAAATTTTCATCGATTTATCTTCAGTAGTTTTTGCTGGGCGTTGATGAATCTGTCCGTCAGAAAGAACAAGTTGCTTTATAGGTGCAGATAAATATGTGAAATCATATAATATACTGTCTTTAAATAAAAATTAAATCCGGTTTACCCAAAACGATTGTAGAGAAAGATAGGAAGATTAAATTAACCGAATTAAGACACTTCTTTAACTACACCATATTTATTTTTAAAGTTGGAAAACACAAAAATAATAAATAGTATTTTTTTTCTTTATTCCTACTCGTCTGTTTTACTCAGTAAAATAGAAGATAAGTAGGTTTGATACTGTAATCAAATTCTCGTAATAAGGGAGAAGCTGTTTGATGTGGGGTACTCATCCGTGGCGAATCTGTTACCTCAACGTCGATGATTGATGATGTCATGATGAAGTTACAAAAGAACAAGACCTATTACGAATAGCAGAAAATTATCCTTTTTTTCTTTTTAAATGAACGAATGAATCGTATAATAACCCGGGTTTCAATGAGATGTGTGATATAACTTTAGTTAACTAGAAACGTAGTAACAGTGCCTATTTCGTAAGTTAACAAGCCACGTAGGTTTGTTACACTCTTGGTTTGTCAAAACAAATTAATGTTTATTTAACACAACACGATGGCAAATGATAGCTTGGAGAAGATCTGATAGAGTTGAAATTAAATAGTTTTGACTAACCTGATTAAATAATTGGCCTACCTTCTTCAAAAAAGCAGGAAGGAGTCGAACCCGGTGTAAAAAACTAATAATTCTTACGCAATAATCACAAACTGGCTTAAATTGTTACATAAATCACGAAATGACTAAAAGTAATTGCATATGTAAATTTTTTTTATGTGACAAAGAAAAGGAAGACATAAATTAAATTTTATTATTAATTGAAAATTTTCTGGTAATTTATCAATATATCCTGACGTACATCTAAAACATACATGAAAAAACCAACACCTGTATTTTGTGGTTAAATAAACCTCTATTACTCCGTGTATATAAATTCAGTTTTATTACCTTCTATTTATTAATTTTGAAAGTAATTAAAAAAGTAACAAATTTAATTAAAAATCACTTACTCACCTATAAGCCGAGGCATAAGATCTCCAGGAGAACGTGGTGCCCGAACCTGTGGGCCGGAGGGATGAGCTTGCAAAGGCCACAAACCAGGTGCTGGCCATGGAAAAGATGCATAAGGATGCAAACCGTAACCAGCGGCTCTAGCAAACTCGGCTGCAGCTCGTTCAGCTGCTCTGTTCCTCAGAATCCTGTTTATACTGCTAACTGATGGCGCTGTACCGTTCGTGCATACACCTAAAAATTAATTTAAAAAAAAAATAAATTAAATAATTTATCATTCGTAAAAATTTTTTATAATTTAAATTTAATTAATGAAATATTATTATTATGAATTAAAAACTTGGCTGAATTGATGGTTTATTCCATAGTATTTATTTCAATTTTCACTGAATTTTTAAATCAGGACCTGAAAATTGAAAAAGAAAGAACGGAAAAGATATGAAGTCAGGTTAAGCGGCAAAAAACGCTGTTTTCATCTATCTGAGGCACGTTTATATTCTCAGAGTTCAGTAGCAATTATAAGGTTAATTTAAATGGAAAACTTTCAAGGTTATATAATAAAACTAAGAACGTGTTTTACATCAGCAGCAATAATATTACCCATACCTTCCGTAATACATTAATTCAGTTTGTGTAACTTGTGTTTTCAGAAGTACTAATATTATACCAATTAATTAACTCACGTGTTTTTCATATTATTACGCAAATAATAATGTATCGGTTATTACAGTACGTTCCCTACCACAGATTTTATCTCCATCCTAGTTGTGATATATATTTGCTGATGAATATTAAGTTCAACATTTCGTTTTATAGCAACGATAATAAAAATCGACGTTATCTTATTTCATTCCCCGATAACTTTCATTAATTTATGTAATTAAGCCAATTTCTTTTTAAAAAAAAAATGTCTACTAAGACGAAAAAAATAATTTTAAAAAAATCTTTTTTTTTATTACTTTTTTAACCTAACTTGACTTTACGGCTATGTCAAAAATATAAAAATATCTGTTTTTAACTGCCTTGGCTATTTTCTAATTTTTTTCTCGTTGTCCTGACCCGATTTGGGAATTTTTTTATTAACTTTTTCGATTTTTAATTATTTTACGTAATTTTGCGTTTGAAACGTAAAAAATGATGGTTGATTCCATGAAAAACTCTGATGTGAACATCACATGACTTCCTTGTACGCCTATTAAATTAAAATACACATTTAAAAAAAATGAAAAGTACATAAAATTTTATTTTATTAATAACTTCTGATATTTTTTCATATTTTTTTATTTATTATTATTTATTGTAAAACTTTTTACAATCAGGGTTTAATAATTATTAATAAATCAATATATATATATATATATATATATATATATATTTAAAAAAATGTTAAAAAAAAGGAGATGAAGTCGAATTCGAACCGATGTGCCTTCCCGTTATAAAATACAAATATTTCTTTAAATAAAATTTTATTTGGCTATAACTCTGGAACCAATGAAAATAAGTACCACTAATGATATATATTGTTGAAAAGCTCCCAATGAGAGCTTATTACTGCAGTTAAGAAATAGTCCAAAATTAATTTTTTTTTTTTAATTTTGGGCTTTTTTGGACACTTTTGGTCCAGCGATTGTAATCAAAAGGGGAGGTGCACAACTAGATGTTACAACAGTCGTAAATCCAAAATTTCAACAACATACAGCTAATCGTTTTCGAGATAGACGAGATACATACACACATATGTACATACAGACGTCACGCTAAAACTAGTCAAAATAAATTCAGGGATGGTCAAAATGGATATTTCTGTTGAAATCTGAAAACCGAAATTTTTCGCGATCTCAATACATCCTTTACTTAGTACAAGGAAATAAAAATTATATTTATAAAATCATATAAAAATATGATTATATATTCTGTACCCATCCGAAATATGTACAATAAAATACGATGTAGTTTTGTAAAACGTGTCATTAACTGAGGGTCTTACAAGCAACAATCCAAAATAACTGTTGCAAACATATGTTATAAGAGAGTTAAAGTACTTTCTCTTCTGCGCCGAAGAAAGGAATCTAGAAATTATTATAAAACATGTTTTTTTTTTAAATACCATTTCGTCTCCTTATTTAAATACCACTTCGACTTTTTAAAATCCTATTTCGTCTAAATATTTATAATAATGCAATAATAATTTTTAATTTCAATGTTTCTATTTATTAGAAACACGAATTGCTGATTTAATTTTAATAGATAATTATTAATTAAAATCGAACTACGTAAAATTTAATCAAAAGTACTTTTTTCCAGTTTTTTATCGGCAAATAAATCAGTGAAGTAACACATACTAACAGAAATGTGATTGCGGTATAAATTGAGATAGTTCTAAATTTTTTTGCCGTTATGATGAAGGCAGTTAATAAGCTTTAAACATATTTACAAAAGTACAACCCAATCTTTATAAATAGAGTTCTCAGCAAAAACTATGCAATAAAAAGCTTACGTAGGCCTATTGAATTATACTCTCAGGTGATAAAAATTGATTTTAATATTTCACAAGTCTTTGCCACTTTCAGAATTATTAATCTGATCAGTTAAGAGATGATTTAATACACTTTTTTATTAATTTCTACTCGGTGTTAATCTTTTCGTCTCTTCTACTTTTTATAGCTTCAATTAGTTCTTATATGAATTTGTGTTTCTTGTTAATGATTACATATGCATTCTTACAATTCACCACGAATTTATTTTTCCTCCTGTTAATCAAAAAAATATGCATTCTTACAATTCACCACGAATTTATTTTTCCTCCTGTTAATCAAAAAACCTCTTTATTTCAAACTTTATCAATCCATAAAAATTTTGACATTTATCTATAACATTTATAATTTAAAAATATCTATATTTATTTATAATATTTCAGCATCTTGTACCACTCTTTTTTCTGGTTTCCTATCATTTCTGGTGTATTGTTGTCATCAGTTTTCATAAAAATTGAAAAAAATTCAAAATTCAGAATCAATGTTATTATGTTTTCATATTTTTATCATCAAGAAATCCCTCCTTTGTTTTGCTAATATATTTTCGAGATCTTCAACCTTTTATTATTCTGCTGCAAAAACAGAAAAATCCTCGATTATTTTCGGTATTACATTTTTGTAACTTCTTATCTATTTTATCGTTATAATTAATTGATATTCTGACACGTTTCATAACCTTTCTTTGTTTTTATTGTCAAACTATATTTCTTTTCTGGATTATTTTTTAAGAGTCCACGAAAATTAGTAATATTTATATTTATTAATTATATGATTAACAGTATTTCCGGTTTAAATCAAAAGCTTGCCCTTATACTTGATAGCATTATTCTTTTTTTTAATCATTATTATTATTAATCTTTTCCTTTCTTCTATTGCTTCTTCTACCTACAAGTTGAAAGGCATCGGGATAGACTACATTCATATCTTATTCCTTTATGTACTGGAGAAAGTTGTGACACTCCTTTTTTAACCCTTTTCTAGATTACTATTCTCACCATATCTACTTGTTGACTTACATTATAAATGAATCGATGTAGATTATATTGAATATACAATTTATATATGGAATAATATTATATATTTAGGAAATGTTTATAAAATAACAAATACATATATTTATAGAACAGCCTGTTCCATAATTTAAATGAGTTATATAACAATAAGTATTTATCATCTGTAATAAAAACCTTGCAATTATTTTCCAGAAAAGTATAAAAGTAGGCTATCAGAATATTTAAAGATGTAATAAATCTTTACACTGTTGTAAGGTACTTCTTATTTCTTGTTAATAAATATTCTTAAAGTGTACTAAATAATTTAAGTAGTAAACTATACAGATACTTTCAGGTCAGCTTATACTGATATTAGCCGTGCGTAACAGAATAATATAAGTCATATATTAATCTGTGTTGATTATAATATAAAAATGTAAATAATAGTCTTAATTTTATTCAGAACATTGTTTATAATAATTATTTAATAAATAAATGCTATATGATTATTTAACAAAACTCAAAAAATAAAAAAAGTTAATAATAAAACTTTATTGTATATAAGAAAATATATTTTATTTTATAATAAAATAGTGTAATTAAAACAGAGTAGTATATTAAATATATTTTAATATATTTCAAAATAGAATATTTATTCAAATGTTGAGGGGTAAGTTTTATTCAAAAAAATCAACATTTAATTAAAAAATTAACTCGTTAACTTTTATCAATTTTTGTAAGTGATTTCATATAGGCTAAGTCTGTACCTCCTATATGTTTGTACGTAACGTAATATATATATGCACTTCTTATAGTCGTATTTTGGTTTGTGATCTATTTTCATATCTTTGTTGTCAATCTGCTTTTAGTCAGAATAAATTATTATCTTTGACGTAAAAATGTTATCAAGATAATAAGCATAAAAATAATTAAAATATTAGACTCACGTTAATTTCTATAAGTATCTAATTTACTAAGAATAATATATTTTTTGTAATATATTTATTACTTTCAGTTCTGTAATGGTGAATTAAACTTTTATTAAGGTTAACTTCAGTTACAGAGGTAGTCAATAGAAATGTCTCTATTCTTTTAAACTAAAGAAAATGATTTGAACAAAAAAATAATAATATCGAGGCTCTCCTGACTATACCACAGCATTCCATTAATATAACAAGTTGTAGGTGTCTAGACTGTACGTACAGGCGGTCAATTGAAGATTCCTTTTGTTCGATTTCAAGTAATCGATTTCATTTGAGCGCGTGACTCTCAAATTTGATACGCTCCCTGTCTGCTAGTTTTTCTCTTATTTTTAGAGGCGAAAAATGCTTTTCCACAAATAACAAAGGCGGTCATAACTCAGATGCATCACCGGAACTGTTGTTCTGTGTTTCCTAAATCTGAAATGTGAGCTGCGACCAGTCAAAGATGACTAAAGAGAAGCTGACCTTCTCATGGTTCTTAGAAATTCGATTCAATAAAAAGCCGATGTGAACAGGTTATTGATATATATATATATATATATATATATATATATATATATATAATATTTGTATTCTACTTAAATTTATATTAATTAATAATATGTTTATTTAAAAAAATAATAATAATTACATTAATAACGCATAATTTTTGTTATGAGCACTAAAAATTCTGAGGTAGCGTATTCAAACTGTTACTTTCTTCTGACTCGGTTATATAATGTATAATTTGTACTTAAAATGTTATTCTACACATTTCTTTCTTCAGTGTAACTCATTATGTAGGTGTGATTCTATTTTATTATTGTTTAGGTCGATAAAGTTTTTGGCTTTAATTTTAGCTAACATATGCCGTTAACATTATTTAAAATAATGTTAATAACAAAATATCTTGTATTTAAGTCGGAATTGCAATTACTATCCAGTTTTTCGGTAATGCATTTTATTATTTTCATCAGTTATTGGTACAAATTGCTAATCTTTACTAATCATTACACTCCTATTTAAATACTTTTACGAAAATTCTTAGATTTGTGGTGTAAAAACTTTTAACAATATAAAATTTTTCATAATTTTAATCACAAAGTAGTTACAATTTGCTTGTCAGTTTACATTTTATGTAATAATTTACATAGTTAGTACATTATTTAAAGATAAATATTTATAAAAACACCATATCTTTTAACGATTTATTCCAACAATCATGATTTTACATTTTACAGTCGTTAAAATCAAACTCGGTCTGTTGGTAGCATCGTTCATATGATCACCTTATAACCAATTGAATCGTCAGTGCAGCTAACAGCATAAAAACTACCAGGATAAAGGAATAAAAACATTACATTACGTTTAAACAACTACGAGAAGAGTTGTGCTGGCTAACTGTTATCTTGTATACCTGTTCGCACTCAAGAGACCATAAGGAGGTGTTAAGTCGCCAGATTTATTGGCTGGTATAGCTATTATCCGCCTAGTTGCAAGAACGAGGAGCCTTCGCAAAAAACAGATAGACCAGAGCTTGAAGTGTTGCTTTTTTCATCGCATTGTCTGGCTTTATAGAGCATAAATCTGCAGGACCTAGGAGTGCCGGTAGCACGAGAAATAAATTACCTCTGACAAGCAGATAAGCTCTGCAGAATCGCCATTCGACGGGAAATTCCTCAACAAAAATACAAACCTGCCGCTTACCCGGGCAATACTTTAATGAAAATTATAACAACACTGGTAATTAGTCAATTTGTCTGTATTTTTTTTTCTGTCTGGATTCACGCTAATGATCAAATTAATCGATGATATTATATGAAAATAAATAACAACGATTTTTAACGTTCATATCTTTTTACTGAGTAAATCGCATTAACAACTTTATTAATGAATTTTTATGTAATTTTATTTTTTATTTATTTTTTTTGTTGTAAACATTAATTTTTATTTATTCAATTTCGGTAGTGAAAAATATAACTTATTTAGTAAAGTTTACAATAACATTACTTTAATCCATGCAGATGATAATCATCTGTACATTATAGTCTTACACTATAATCTATAAAAAATTTTTTAATCTATAAAAAAATTATACTCTTCAGCATTATAAAAAAGTATTAGATATCTTGTAAATTTAAAATCGGTATTCTTAATATGAAATACATTCAAAAATTATGCTGAAATCTTCAACTTTATAGTAATAGTATATATTTTAAAACGTTACAAATAATTGTGTTTAAATCGGTACTAAATATTATGTAATTTTATAACTAAACTGTTAGTAAAATTTTTTTTTTTGAAATGGGCTACTAATCCACTTAAAAAAATTCCTGTTATTCAGTTTTAATTTTTATTAAAATATTTCAAAATTATAAATTATTAACTTTACCGTAGTTTTATTAAATTAATTATTTTATTTTTAAATTAGGAAGTATATTAACTAACTACTACTGAAAAAAAATCTAATTTTTTTTTCAAAAAAACATAATTTCTTTTCTTTTTTTAAAATATACTTTTAAAATATTTATTAAATTCATTTTGTAAAATTTTTGCAATCGATAAGGAATATGAAAAAAATATCTAACGTAAAATCATCAGTTTTAAAACATAAAAAATTTATATTTTTAAAGAGATATGAAACAGTTTAATGTAGCAGATTCTGATATATTTAATTAAAAAAATCAGTGTATGTATATTTTACATAAATAATTATATTTTTTATTACCATAAAACTGTTTTGTTTTTATTTAAACATTTTTGTACGTTTCCCATAAGACAGCGGTATTGTCTCTCTTGCTGATGACACGAAATTAAGCGGATCTGAGTGCATAATGTTTGCCGTGGCTTTCTTCGACTAGTTACCTAAACCCTTATTAAAAAATTCTATTCTATTCACGTTTTCAAATTAACTTGTACAGCTTATCTTTTCTTACATGAGAGCAGCACTCTTGTAGAAAATGTTTTCTGAACAACATAAAACGTTTTTATAAATCTGAGAAATCTTAGATAAAGTTGCCCACATTGTTTTAATAGTTATTTTAAAAGAAACATGTTAACGGATTCATATATTCTTGTTGTATTTAGAATTATACACTTCAACATATTAGTTATAAGTAACCAAAAGGTGTGATTAATATTTGTTGTTTCAAAATCTATTAGCTTAATTAAAATTAGTACCTTTTAATAATTCATTCTTTCTCTTTTCCTACCTGGCTGATGCTAGTACGACCCAATTTAAGTTTCATATCTTATCAAGTTATTAAAATATCGTAAAGTGGAATGGTAACCCTGGAGCCAAATGAGTTAATCAATCTTGTCTGTTAGAATAAAAATTAGAAAAAATAATAAGGGTTAAATCACTTACAAATATGTGTTCCAAATATTATTCGAAATATTATTAAACTTTTATTAAAATAAATTTAATCCGAATTTCGCATTCACTGAATGGTTTTTAATCGATATTTTCAATTTTTTAATAGGAGAATATGCATTTCTTTTCATTTAAAAATGTTATATATATTATTTATTTTTTTTTTTTTTATTATTTTATATAACTTTCATCGAAATTAAATTTCTCTTAGTTGATTCATACGGTAAAATTATAAATTAAATTTACCTAGTTATTTATTTTTTGTATTTTTTCCCTTCGGTTTATAGTAATGCAGCAGTAAGACTATTTTAAAAAATAGGAATATTTTTTGTCATCCAATACCCAAACGAATGCCTTAAAATTGTCAGTTGAACAAAATATTATAGTTTATTTTTTACTTCTACTTTCTATACTTATTTTCCCGTTTGTAAAATTACTTTATAAACACTTTTCTCTATTTAAATACTTACGAATATTTTTTATACTTAGATTTTTATATCTATCTGTGTATTCATATGAGTGTGTTATTGAATGAGAGAGTGTGTTAATTTTCACTACACGAATTTGTATTCGTTAAGTTAAAACCTATTAATTTTTTACTTACTTCTGTTATAATCTTACCTTCAGATATAAGTCTTTCTCGTATCTCCCATGCGAATATCGTTGGATTTTCTCTTTTGTACTGTTCTATTTTAGAGACGACTGCTGGTGTTGCAACTTTTGGTTTGCTACCTCCTATAAGCCCGGGTGGGCGTAAAGTACCTGAAAATAAATTTCAATGATATAAATAAAGCTTATTATTACTTGAGAATACAGTTTAAATTTCAAACATTAAGATAAAAATTATTTTTTAATATTCCGTTTAGACCAACATTCTCCCTAGCGGCCCAGTGCATATTTTCTTGTAAATAGTGACTCATACAAATATCTATGAACAATATTAGGTTAGATATCAGCTTCTTTTCAATAAAATACTTATTACCTTTCTCGTAGAGAGAACTTTTATGAAGGTTCTGTTGTAGTCTTCTGAAAAAAATAATCACGAAAAATTGTCGAATTTTTCAATTTTCTTAGCTATTTCTCCGTGAATAGAATTTGATATAAATTTTTTATTCGTACAGTAGGTTTCATTACCCGGTAATTTCACTTCCTGGTGGTAAAAAAATTTAGATGATCTGGTGATTTTTATAAATACGGTTTAGGTAATTTTGTAAATATATCAATAAATAATAAGTTCAAAACTTTAAATCGATTTATAGGTTTCATAAAAAAAAACATTTTATGAGTAAAACGAATTCTATTAATCTTTTTGTATACGAATCCACACAATTTTCTACAGTTTTACTCCTATTACTGCTATAAATAAAAACAACAAATTAGAACTGGGTGCATCTGAATAATTTAAGTAGGAACTTAAATTAAGGATATTGTGGTTGATAGAATAAAGAACAGGAAGTTATAATATTCTTATGAACTAGACAAGTTTAACAAAATATAATGGACTTTTTTAAGATGGCCGAATGAAATAATTGTACTGAAGAGGACATCCATTTAAATATGGAAGACGCATTAGAAGCCATATTAAAAAAAAAAAAAAAACAATATCAGTAGAAAAATAAAATTGCAGGTAGTTGTGGTTTAACTATTTTTTTATCATAATAACAAAGAAGGAAGGATAGGATTTATTAAATAACTATCTACGTGAAATTGAAAATGTTTCTAAATCCTACTAGCCTATTCGTAAATGATCATATTTGTTTTTTCTTTATTTTTAATTAAATGAACAAAAAAACATAAGTGAAATTTCTGGTATTTACTAAAAAAAAGAAAAAGTTAATTATGTGGAGTAACAATAACATAATTCAAATAAAAGATCATAATAGAAGTAAAGTTTCGTAATTAAAGAACACACTTGCTAATAACTACGTATCTTGTGTGTAAGGCAGATTATAGGAATGATTAAATCACTGAAAACCGATGTTTTTAAACTGTAGGATAATATTCCTATCCCCAGTATGAAAATTGGCCAAAATCTCACAGAAAATTTTCAAACCAGCTGAATTTTCATAAATTTCGCTAAAAAAAAAAAAAGTAACAAGATTTAATAATGAAGAAAGTAATAATTATAAAATTTTATTTCCCATTGGTACTTTTATAACTTAATATAATAACATTAAAAATCTGTTAGATAAAAGTTTGTTTTTTAGTCACATTATAGTATTGACCTAATTTCTTTTATAAGATTCTGAAAAAATACTTTTCCTTAACCCTTGAAACGTTTTTTGGTTTATTAAAAAAAAAAAATCCATTAGAAAAATTTTAAATTAAAACCTCTAATTTTCACTACTGATCACCTTATGATTTAGTAATACAGGAAATAACAGTGACTTTTTTAAAAATTAAATAATTTCACTACATTTGTATAAAATGTTAAATGGTGCTTTAATAACCATAATAATCTACAAATTTAATTAAATAAATTTTGTACCTTTTTTAAGTTTAAATATTTTAATGATTAACAAGAATTTAATGGGATAGGTAGAAATTTTCATTTTAAGATATTTCTTGTTGATACACAGTGCATTTATGATAAACCAAACACAATTTAAAAGAAAAAGATACAATAAAATTGATAATCTTCTCCTCTTTTAAATTCTATTTCTTTTATTTCTTCAAATTTTTAAGATGTTGTTTAGTAGTTACAATTAAATGAAAAAGTACTAATAAAAATCTAAACAAAAAACACAATTTTGTCGCAGTTTTTTGTAAACACACCATCGGAAATCTAGCAAAATTATTTTTTTTCCTTTGTTAATAATATAATGCTTCAACGTGCTTGTGAAATTCAACCAGTTTGGAATTTTGTGAGTTTAAAACCTTTTAGAGCTCTGCTACAAACCTATTCTTATTATTCGTGTTGATAACTTTTATTTGATTAATCCATCTTCAATTGTGGCTGATCGATAATCTTATTATAGTCGAAAATTTGCTGTAATAATAATAAAAATAATAAATAAAGTAAAATATATAATTTGTTAATTTTAACAAATAACAAACCTCAATTAAAGAATGATTCATGTTATGTATTTTATAATTTAAAATTATTTTTGGCTATTACAGTAAAATATTAATAATAAATTATGATTTAATTTTATTATTATTTTTTCTATTCGATATCATCTTTAAATTCTGTTCTTTTAATAATGAAATACGTAAAAAGACACTGCTATCCTGTCCGTTAACGAAAACCCTGGCATAGCCAGGGTTTTCGTTAGTGCACAAATGGCTCTAGATTGTGTGCGCGTGTGGCAGAAAAAGTGGAGAATTAAGGTTAATCAGGGTAAGTCGAGGCACGTCACATTTGCTATGCGGAAAGGTGACTGTCCCGGTGTGTACTTCGATGGTGTTTTGATCCCGCAAACAGAGACTGTGCGGTATCTGGGACTTCACCTGGATCGGCGTTTGACCTGAAAGTGTCACGTGAGGATGAAGAGGAAACGCAAGGTACAGGGAACTTTATTGGCTGCTACGGAGGAACTCAGGCACCGCGTTATCAAACAAAATCTTAATTTACAAAACTATCCTGAGCCTAATCTGGACGTACGGTGTGGAATTGTGGGGAACGGCTAGTAATAGTAATGTGGAAATTATACAACGATTTCAGAACAAAGTAGCGAGGGTAATTGCCGAAGCTCCCTGGTTAACGCGGAATCATGAGAATCATGATTATCTGGAGCTCCCATCGGTTCGTGAGATTCCACAACAGCGCAATATCAAATACGTGCAGAGGCTTGAAAATCATGTAAACCACTTTACAATTAATCTACTCGATAACAGCAGAGACGTCCGACGGTTGAAACGAACACATGTACCCGACTTAGGGTCTGCGTAACAGTTTGGTATCTAACACCGTCAAGTTTAGTGGTGTCGTATCTAATTTCTTGTTACTTCTCTTTCTTTTTTATTTGTTATTAATGTTTATTTTGTGGACTATATGGTGCTAAAATTATTGGTTTGTGATTTATAACTGAGCTTGAAATTTCATATTTGACTTTAAGTTTGCTTGCAACTATTTATTGTCTATTATTTATTTTGGGGGTTCCTTAAGGACCTTCTTATCACGTGCTTTTGTCAGGAAACTTACTTATGGCTCCGCAGGAGAGCAGATTGTAATTATAATTGTTATTGAGAAAAAAAAATTTATATTTCGCTTAAATAAATATAGTGATGGTTGTACAATTTTTTTGCTACTAGAACAAAAAATAGGTAGGTTGAATATTTAATATTTTGATTGAGAATTAATTTATTAGTATCGCTCTTTATGTATAAAGTATCTTTGAGAAATGGTTGCACTCGTTCAAATATTTTGGATGGTGCAGTCGTTCAAGACTTGGCTTGTTCTATAGTTGTCAAAGAGATTCATGACTCCTGGATTTCTGTAATTTTCGAGTTATTATGTGGTGGTTATTATTACCAAGGTGAATTTGTTATTATTCGTAGTATGTTTTATCGGATTTTCTACATTACTTCATTACTGCTGTGACTTGAGATGTACGCCAGGGTTGCAGTAATACGTCGAAACCTAAACGCACTTAAAGGTTGAAATTGTTCTTTACTCATTTGTTAGTCGACTGAATTTTTTTTTTTTGTTTTTAATAAAATAAAAATTGGAAGAATAAATATTAATAGTATATAAGTTATAAAATTTTGCTTCATGGATATTAAATTTACATAGTTATATTTTTACAATTTTTTGCGTAAAATAAGTTGTTTTTAATAAAATAAAATGAAATGAATTATTTTAGAAATTTAATCAGTAGCTCTTCGATACATAACTTGCTAATATTTAATTTACAGAAAATTGTGAATAAATAAGTTAATTGAAAAAAATCTGTCCTCAATTTCGCGACTTAGCAGAAGTAAAATGGCATTACTTATATAAGAGCAGCTACCAATAGGATTTTAACACCCTCTAGAACTTACCCCTTCCACCTACTCCTGTTCATGATTTAATGCAGTCGTCTACCTACTTGTTATGCTAAGTTAGTGAGTGTATTCTTATTATTAAATGCATAGCGTTAATACTATTCAAATATTTTGTCAGCTATGTTGTAACATGATACAGTCAATACTGTAGATAACAATTATCAATATATACATAGATATATATATATATACAAAGTTATCTTTCTTTCTTCGTAGTACTGTATTTGAAATGTTAATTGAAATGAAATAAAAAGTTTACCATATAGTAAAACGTAATTTCTTAAAAATGTTTGTATTCTTACAAAACAAATTCTTTAATACCAAAAGAAATTTATCTAAAATCAGTGTAATATACTGTTAAAGGTTCAAGATTAATTTTTAATCTAAGTTTTCAAATATTTTACTGTTTTTTTAAAAAGAAAACTTAATTTTATGAAATTATGTAAATAAAAATGGCATTGCTTGTATTTTTGTAATACTGTTAATCTTAACTTTAAATATTTAAATAATTTTTAACTGTAAATTAATTCTATGGAATTTTCACTATAAAATTTCAGTAATATTTTTTTTCAAAAAAAAAAATACTTCTGTTAGATTTATATTCTTATCTTTTGCCTGAATCTCATAGTTCCTCTTCTCTCACGATTTCTACGTCAAAGTTCTTATTTTTTATCCTCTCAGTAACGTAAAAAAACTTATGCCAGGAAGAGAAAAACAGGTATGAATATAATAAAAAAAGTACAGTAAAAAAAGCGAGAAATCCGATTTATTTTACAAATAGATACAAGATTCTTAAACACACGTTATATTTATTAATAACTAGTAATTCAGTTAAATTATATTTGACCTACAAAGGTGTGTTTAAGTTTTAAATACCTTAATTTACATGGGATTCATCAGGCCCTGAAAATTATTACTATGTCTTAACAATTAATAACCGATATTTTTCTATTATTTTATTTAACGCAGCATTTTTCCATCCGTAACGCTACGTAGTTTTGTGTGACTCGAAGCACACAATAATTAATATATCCTGAAATAAAGAAGATATATAATTAATTAATTAAAAATTGTCGGTGAGGGTTTCAATTAAAATAATAAAAAATTAGATAGGGGGATCTAGGAATATTAATTACAGTTTTTCCTGTATTATTACGACTTACGTAAAAAAAATATTGTCTTATAATAATAAATTGACAAATGAATGTGGATGAACTTTTGTTTATTTTAAATCTGTTTTTAAAAAGGTTTATACGTTATTTTTAACCGTATTAGCAGAGCTGTAGCCTATTCAAAAATGGAAACAAAAATAATTATTTTAAGATAAAGAAGTTCGTTTAAATAATGGAACAAATTATTAACATAATTTATTTTAATATTGCGATAAACAATTACTACAGACTTCGAAAGTCGGTATTACTTTCGATCGCATGGTGGGAGGGAGAAAAAATGAATTTTCTTTACGTTTTGAGTTATGAAGAGTATGAAAATACCATTCACTTGGGTTTCCAAGTGAATTTTATATTTATATAAATATATAGGCCTATACATAAACTTTTGCGGTTAGAAAATCTCCAAAACTACTGAATCTATTTCAGTCAAATTTAGATAATGGTATAAAAGTGTGTCTGAAGTTGTGCATGTGAAAATTCGATGAAGATTGATTGAGTCGTTCTTGAGATGCTCAATTTAAGTTCGATAACAAACAACATAACCTCTGCAGTGGTGTATTTTCCATAAGCGCTAATGCAATAGTGAGTGAGTTGAAACTAGATACGCGGGTGTTGGATCTACTTGTTAAACGTATTTAGTGCATTGTATTCTGAAAAACAGTACGTTTCTGACTGCGAAATAGTTAAGGCATCGGAAACAAAAATATCGGACTTCTTGCGCAGAACTGCGCAAGATAATTTAAAAAAAATTAAAACCAGTATTTTTTTATATTGTTTCAAAATCTAATGGTATTAGGGTTATTTTAGTTTTTCTAATCTAAAGTAGATTCTGTTTGTTGAATAATCAATAACAGAAATAAATACCTCTGAAAATTAAAATGCATAATACAATAAAATATAATTCATTTAAAAAATATTCTGATGGTTTAAATTAAAACAGTAGAATAATAGGCTTATTTGTTTCAAAATATATTCTCTGATTATTACACAATTGTAATTTTTAACATATATTTTATATGCAAAGTAAAGTATATAACCTGATGTTTATTTGGTTGTAAAAAAATCAAACTATTTGATTTTTTTTACTTTCCCGATGCTTGTAATATAACGCAAACCGAAGTTTTTTCTCTATGTAAAACAATCATCCTATGGTATTTTTTCATTTCTCGAAAAATTCTTTATTTTTCTGTAAGATACTTTTTTTAACTATTTAATAGAATTTTAGGCGTATGTAAGGGTAAGAAAAGTAAGGTAGGAATTCTTATTATAAAATTATAAAAGAAACTAATAACCCTCTAAATGTAGTTCAATACATTTTTTTTACCTGTTTAATGTTTTTACTAAGTGGATTAATACTTTTTTCTAAATGAATCGAAAATCATATCAACCCTTAGAAGTTTAGGATTTAATAAATTCCTATTCCTAGAAATTAGACTTCTAACGCTTACCAAAATAAAAGTTTCTTTTGTTAGATTTTTCATAATGTAAATTATTAGATTAAGAATAGTTTTAAAACTTTATCAAAGAGGTTTAATATTCTTTAAAGTAATATTTTACATAACGTTGTTCAAATATGGATTCAAAGTGTTTTAACTATAAATTTGAAAAACGAATCTTTGAATAGGACCAATTTTCTCATTGCAAATTACCCTATTTTATTATAACGTTAAAAATAACCCTTTATTCTTTTTAATTTGACTACTTTGTTTTACTAACTATTCTGGAAAGTTATCAAGAAGTGTAGATCAAACAAGGATTGCACCGCTACCACCTTATTTATTTTAGCTATTATAGCTGTATGCACTTACTGGAGATGAATGAAATTATATGTCAAAATATGCTATGCCATTTCCGGAGATTAAATCCAAGGTCAATTTAGAATTCTCTCTTTCCAACATTGCTTACCTTTTCATATTAACAATGTTATTTTATCTTGTTAGAAAAGATCTTCTTGTAACATTTCTGCACCTTTCTAAGGCAGAGAAAGTTCTTTGTTAAATCTTTTTTTTAACCTAAAATGTTTTTTTCACCGTGGGTAGAAAAGAAGATTGTATTCCTAGTACGTAGACGGAGAGATTATTATTTACTTAACATTTTAAACCTATAAATATAAAATAAAATATATTGATCGAAAACAGGCTTATACCTTAGGGTATATTATATAATTATTTTATTTAGTCAGCAGGATTTATGGCCAATAGAATGAAAAGAAATACTGTATTTATGAAGTACAGATTAAAATCATTTAAATAACTGAAAATTAGATAAATCAGAAGTAAATTACGGTTTTATTTGACCGAAAAATGAAAAACTAACCGGTTATTATAATTTAATAAATTGCGAATTTTATTTTGAGCTTCATTGCTAAAAATATTTTGACTGTTAGTTTAAGATCAAGAGTTTTCAAAAATTATTACATTTTCATTAGTAAATTTCAATTTTAATTTGTTCGCATTTAAAGGTTTTTTAATTAAAGGTGACCTTCTCTATAATTAATATTCTTCTATCTTTATTCCTAGCCTCCTAAAATGTGAAAAAATTTGTAAAACTTCTAATAATGTATATTACAAGTAAATAGACTTAAATTTACAATTTCTATTAAAACAGTTAACTTAGAAGTCGTGGGTCTTTATATAATGCATACTGTGAAAATTAGGATATTGTAAGGTCATAAATTAAATTTTTCAGTCAAAAGAAATAAATAGAGTCTAAGTTAAAAATATCAATGTTACTTATCTTCTCACAAATAAATAATATGGCGTTTAAAATTATTGCCAATCAACGAGTTGCACATATTTAAGTAACGCTAAAAAAAATTGCTTCGAGTTCATTTAAATCTAATGATTTTTAAATGAATTTGTACCTTCATTTTATTTTTGGTTGTTGGGCTAGGATAACGAACAGTAAGCTAAGGTAATGTATGTAAGGTAATGTATCTAAGGTAATGTATGTAATGTATGTAAGGTAATGTATTAATAGACAGTAATGTCGAGTATACATTAACTGTAATACTGTACTGTTTGTAGACAGTAATGTATTGGGAATGACCAATTGCCAAGCTCTATTGAGATTACAAAGTTATTTTTAACTTCTTTTTTTAGTATAATCTTGGAATAAATTAATAATTAGTGAGATTTATTTGGTTAATCTACCACTCTAATATTTCTTGTTTTTGTTTGATGACAGCTTTATAATACAGCATAATCTTTGTAAAATTAGAAGTCTGCTAATTCTAAACTAAAGAATTTTAATGTAATTTTATAGAAATTATTAAATTCTTTGTAAATAAAGCTTTAATTTCTTTTTTCGTAATTAATCATTTAAAAATAGAAGATAGTAAAAAAAAACTTCAGTTAGATCACAAATACTGTTCCTCTTTTTTTTTTACTGCGTCATATGCGTAGTTTTTCTGGACACTTTGCCTAATAAAACAAATAAGCCGTTTTTTTCGCAGGACTTAGCCGAAGTTTAAAACAAGACAAATTTCTTCGAGAATTTCGTTACAGTCCTACCTTACGTTAATACCTCAAGTGCATGTAAGAAAGACAGTGAGCCAGATAAACTAATAGATCATAGAAACAGACAAGCATACGTCCGTATATTAAGCTTATCGAAATTCATTTGAGGCTACACCAATAGCCTCCCACATTCCCGTCTCTATTGGCTAGTAAAGCTGTATTTCAACTAAATGTGGAAACAGGTTATTTTTTTTGACAATTTAACACGCATATACGTTTTTGGTAATGTAATTTCAATTACACTTATGGCGAATTGTGAAAAACAATAAGATTATGCATTCTAGTTTTCCATATAAAAAAACAAAACAAAAATTGTTTGAAACTCTTTAAATAGCATTATACTACAAATGCTTGTATTAAGAATCTCAAAAAATATTTCTTACAGATTTTTAATTGTTGAAATTTCAAATTGATTACAAATTGTGAAAACAATATTGTTTATAAATCACTATCACTAAAAAATAGAAAAAAAGGCGTTTAGGCGAAATTATCAAAATTATTATTAACTAATAAATCTGAAAATCATGTTTTCAGTAAAAAAGTTAAACATTAATTTAAGAATTAAAATTAAGGATAATTTTAAGAAAAAATTCAACAATTAGTAATTCTTTTAAGAAAATATTAGAAACTTTTCTGAGAATATTTTTCTGAGAAAACTTAGCAAACAAAACACGAATGTCTATTGTTTTGAACCAAAAAAATCTAAATACGTATATGTAGAAATATTTGTTTTAATAAAGTAGTTTGATAGATTAGGCTATCAAACTACTTTATTCAAGAATTTAAATGGCACCTCTTAAATCTGGATTTGTAGATAAATTTTTAAAATTTCAAATTATTGGTAAATTATAAGTTTAGATAGTATTTCGGCATTTATTAATTTTGCTCTTGTAATTACCTCATTCTACAGAAAATCCAGTCATTACAAATCATACGATTTTTATTTTATCTTTTTCATTTGCTAATCTTTTATTTACTGCTTCTATTGTAAAGATAATAGCAATAATATGTGATATCACATATCACATAGATAATATGTTACGTTAGTGTTTTACCCGTAGTATTGTGATATTTGTATATAAACTGCTGTAAACAGAACCTGAATCAAAAATTTATAAAATTTATCTAAGAGTTATGTCTAACGGACACACAGGCCTTTTTTTAAATATAACTAGGATTTTTATTATTATTAAGTAGTATTGACCATTGAAGTATTATCCGATAACCGCTAATAATATTCGTTATCTACCCAAATCGCAGCCAGTTTTTTAGGAGTTAAATTCGGTCATTTTTAGAAATTGGTTTATTATACGCACATTATGCTGTACATATTGATTTTTATTTTACATCCTCATAAATGATTTTCATAGTGCTACTGAGTCTTTCTAGGAATTGTGAAACTGTCAAGTTGAAAAGAAAGCAAAAAATTAGTATTTACTTGTATCAATATAATAATAAAATATAATTTTCCTACGATAAGGTTTTTTTAATCTTTATATCCTTTCTTTTTGAATATCAAAAATTATTTTTAATATTAATCTCATTTCAAATTCAGATTAAATATCTTATGTTTGCTTTTCACCTTGCAGTTTATAATTATTGGTTTATCAGATAGGTTTATTTACTTTTATTTTTGATTTTAGATTTAATTCTATTTGTTTAATATTTTCTATGTCGGATATAATCCAGAAATTAAACAAAATGAAAATAATTTTCAAGCGAACAAAATATTATAAATTGTATGTTATTTTTTATTTATTAACATTTTAATCCAGATTTTTAATTCATTTTAATGAAATACACTTTAATTATTTAAAATACGTACGTATATTATGTGCACATATCAGAATTATATAACACATTGTATCCCTTGTCATTTAATATGGCAAATATTTAAATTTCTTTCACTAAGCAAGATTTATTAAGAATACTATTCATACGTTTGGCGTGCATAATTTTTATATAATGTTATTTATCTTCTTGCATAAATTATTATTGTCGGTTTGTCAGCTGCTTTATCCAAGTTCATTTATTGGCCTTGCAAGACATTATTATACTGATAAAATTAGCATTTAATCGATGCAATATCGATTGCAAAAAGTCGATTGTACGATCCATGTTGAGCAATGCAATGATCGGCCACCCAGGAGCAGGTGGGACCAAGACTGTTTTTTTCAAAACAGAGTCGATATAGTGAAAAAAATAGATTTTTAAACGGTACTTTCCTGGCATTGTATCGGCCTTTTGTAGCAACCACAATGGGTGATTACATGCATATCCCTCTATAGATAATTGTTTGTTTGTACAGGCCCACCTGCCTCCATTATCTAAATATATCCGATATCGAAATATGTTGTAGTTACACTATGAGGTTTGCGTCATTTTTTTTCACACCGTGTGCTTTCTCCTGGGAAACTTCAGCCAATTGATTTCCTTTTGAATTCTTTCCGTAAATTAAAAACAACATCGCATTATAGTTATTGTATTTAGAAGCGTTTAACTAGTATTACTGTAATAATAATATTTCTATTGTTTGTTTATATTAATTCACACGTGTGCTTTAGTAATTGTATAGTAGTATTTATATGTACACGGAATTATAATTTATGATTACATTCTTAATCTTTTTATGATTTCCAAAACTTATTTATAGGTGTTGAAAGTTATGTAATCTGATTACCTCTGTGTTCTTTATTTTCCAGATTATTCCCCATTGTGTGATTGGATGTACGCGAGATTTTTTACAGAAGTTCTTTTATGTATTTGGTGCTTACTCTACCTGTAAGCGCCAAATACACATTTTTTTTATAGTTTTTTTTTTACAGTTAACAATACAATTTTCCGATGTTAAAACAATAAAATTATAACATTATACACTGTATTAATATATGTAAAGATATATGTATTAATATATATGTTCGTTAGCGACATCTCAAAATTAAATCCAGATTGTTCCAAAACATCGCCAAGAACCAAATAGGATCATAAGGTTAGAATTTTATGACATTAATTATATAATCATTAACGAACTTAAAGTCTTCGTCAATAATTGCTCAAGTACTATGTATTAATTACTAATTTACACTTATTTTAGCATTTACAGAATGTTAAAAGTAATTATTTATAGGTAATTAATATATAATGCAGGCTTATCTTTTGTTTATTTGTTTATAAATGTGATATTAGTGCCTGTAGGTAAAGTACTAACGCTAGGTTTTTACAGTTGGCCGATAAGAAATAGAGTCCCCAATCAGTCCATTCGCAACTCAGATACGAGTTATCAAACACCCACTGCCTCTACAGGTTTAGCAATCTTAGTACGTAGGACCTAGTATGGTTGGTCTAACTTTCGCTCACAAAAGCGTTAATGGGAAAAAACTATCCAAAGAAAATGAATGGCGGTGGATGGTGAAAAATTAAAATCTATTCATAAATCTAGGATGGGATAATTTAATACTGCCCCGTTTAGAAATTCTTCAGGAGTAACATTCTTATTTTTATTTATCAAATATGTTATAATTCATTAAATGAGACGGAAAAAGATCAAAAAAAAAGTTTAAGAAAGTTTAAATTTAACTATCGAAAAAATAAGAAATCGCTGGTACATTTCAGTAAAAGTTTTAAATATAAATCAAAGCAACGTTTTGCAGTTTTTAATAATTGTAAAAATTTTAACATTAATAATCATAGATCTTCTGGTTCACATTTTTGTTTTTAGCCTCAGAGGTGCTTAAATGTCGTGAAATCCAAAAAAGAGGGGAAGTAATATTTAGTGTATAGCGATTCTGATATACACTATATATGTTTGTGTGTTTTAGCATCTACTTAGGTCAGTAAATGGGAATTTTGGGACTAAAAGTTTTTCTTAAAAAAAATATATATATATATAAAAATCATCTTTATGATGATTTTTATATATGAGGCAAATATTGATGCAATTGATATGAAATCGCAATCTCAAATGACTGAAAAGATAAAGGATATCAGGGTTTATATAATATCCATCGGGTTGGTCTAGTGGTGAATTCGTCATTGCAAATCAGCTGATTTCGAAGTCGAGAGTTTTAAGGTTCAAATCCTAGTAAAGGCAGTTGCTTTTGTACGGATTTGAATACTAGATCATGGATACCGACGTTCTTTGGTGGTTAGGTTTCAATTAACCACATCGCAAGAATGTTCAACCTGAGACTATACAAGTCTACACTTCATTTAAATTCGTACATATCATCCTTTGAAGTAATATCTTAGAGTGGTCCCTGAGGCTAAACAAAAAAAAAAGAAAAGAAAATTGTTTATATATTAGCCAAAACTGGATTTGAAAGAAAAGTTTACGAATTTTACGAAAAAGATGAAGATTTTCATTTCATGTAAATTTTCAATTCCTCCAAATTTTATGTTTTTCTTTTAAACTTCATACACATTTGCTGAGAAAGTTGAACTATAACTTAAAAAAAAAAAAATTATTAATATTTTTGGGGAAAAAAAATTAATAAACCGCACGTCCTCGTTTGAATAACTTTTAGTTCGTTAATCGTGTTTTATAAAGCATACAAGTTGTACTACAATTTAATAAACAATTAACTGTAATAAAATTCAAACATGTTGCTACTTTTATGTAAAGAGGTATAATTATGTGTCAAATTCTTGCTATCAACATTACTCTAACCTAAAACAGAGTATTTAATTATTACTTAGCCGTACTGGAATTCTATGTTTTTATTTTTTGTTCTGAAAAACTTTTGCATGGATGAACAAATTTCTAGAAATTTATGCACAATTATTTTTAAAAAAACCGTAGAAGAAGATTTATTCCTGTATAAAATTAGTAAAGGATTTCCTATTTACAAGAAAATAGCGGATATTCGTGTTCAAAAATAAAAAGATGGTTCGTGTGTTGGAGATAACTTGTTTGTTTAAAAAATTAATTTCATTAGATATTAACATTTTTCCTGCATTCGTTCAGAATAAAGTATAAGTATTTGCGTCCAGCGTTCATATAGAGCTATAGTTCAGCGAAATCGTCATTTACTACCTGTTAGAATATTTTATATATTTTTTAATCGCTAAACTGTCCAAACCAAAGTTTTATAAATATTTAATTAGTAAAACATCATTGACGTATAATGTAGAGAAATATCTTATTTTTTCAATATGTCTAGATAAAGTAAAATCCTAATTGTTTGGTGACATTTACAATCGATATTTGAATTGTACTTCATTAATGCGTCTATAACCTTGATTTAAATGGTGTTATTTTGATTTAATTGAATTTATTTAAATTATATATGAAATATTAATTTCCACAGTTACTCTTTTTAAGATAATTTATTACATTACGAATAAAAATCTTGACTTAAGAAAAACGTATGAACTTGATGAAAAAAAGTACCGATAAATTTAACCAATTTAGAGATGCTTAAAATTTGTAGTGTTTTTTTTTAGATCATGTTTTCAGGAATAATAGTTATTCTTTAATTGTTCTTTTATTACTGTTCTTTTATTTTGAAATTTTTTTTTGGGAAAACTAATTCCTAAAAATATTTTTTTAAAGAATATGTTCCTACAAGTAAATTATAATGGAGACTTATAATTATAATAATTACATATATATAAAATTTAATTATGTAAGATAATAGGTTTATATATGTTAGTCATAATTATCCTCTTGAAGGTGGCAGAATATCCGAAAGTGCTTGAAGAAATCAAATTGGAATTTAGTAAGCTGTCTTAAAATCATATATAACAGTTATTAAACCAAACGGTGCCATGTTCGAAAAAACAATTTTAGAAAATTATCAACAATGAAAAATAGAAGGTAAATAAGATTGGTAAATAGTTAAATAACTGGAACTTGGTAAATTTACGTCTTAAAATTGGCATAATGTTACTAATAATCTTCAAATATCTCTAAAACTATTTAAATATTTTTTTAAGATCTAAGCTGCTAAAAACATACATTTTTTGTGTTAATAAATGTACTCAGGTAATCATATTTCTGAAATATATATATAAATTTTAAAACTATATTCTACTACATTTATTTACTTAAAAATAGTGTAAAATTGTATAAATGTTATGAAATTAAATATTAAAAGACACTTAAGATTTGAATTTTTTTCAGACTTAATTTATATTATTTTAAAATTGACTAAATACGGCCATCAGTAATATAGTTAAAAGACATATGTTGAGCGGGAATTGAAGTTTTCCTAATAGAAGACCTCGATATTTTTTTTCACTTTTATGTTGCATGATATCACGGCAACATCAGTCAACATAACATAGATAAACCGACAAAAAGAACATGTAAATGACAAGGAGACATCTGTCCATGATACATCATGCGTGACAAAAAAATATTCTAAAATTCCCACATAAAACTGATTGTGAATTGAATGCTTTGTATAATAATTTACCTGTTAGGTTTCATTTCTACTATCCTCTACCAACCCTTGGGCGAAAGCTATTTTTTTAAAGAATATTTTAATGAGTACGAGTGTAGTTTAAAGTAGATAAAAGTAAATCTTTCCTTATGTGAATCATCAAATTTTATTTCATATTATATTTTATTCACAATGCTATGTTATACACACGATTTCATTAAAATAATGGCACTAAACCATTTTACAACGCCAGATTTTTTAGCTGATAAGCCGTAATTATGCATCATTTTTTTTAGAAATTACTATAGTTAGTGCGTTGTAATCTTAATCACAAAAAATGATACTTTCCTGAAAACAGCAGTTCTAGACATTAGGACAAACATTTAAAAACATAGTTGGGAATCACACGATCCTAAAATGGTGATCTAAAAACAAGTTTAGATGCTTAATATAACGAAAGTCAGTTTGTGTGTGTGTTTTAATAAAATAGTTTTAGTATAACTTGACTTGTCTCAATATGAATTCCGTTCGAACTGTATTTATAAAATGTCTATTGAAAGTGTGAAGGTTTTTATTCCGGAACAGTGAAACCTATCTTTTTCGTCAGTTATATTATGAAAATTACCTGTAGATTTTAAATTTGTAATAAATAAATATTTAGTGTTCCACACAACAATAAACATACTCATAACAGAGTTAGCATGTATAAACCTATTTTGAGAAATTACAATTTAAAATGTAATTATATTTTTTAAAACTTATTTGAAAACAGTTTAAAAGTTTAAGTTTAAGAAAAAGGTTTAAATCAAATCTATCCCTCATTTATTGCTTTAACATTCTTTTAGATGGTTACATGTATTAAATATAGTATCTACAAAATAACAAAGTAGTAAAATTTTATCAGAATTATACGAACCGTTTTGATAAATAAATTTTGAAATTGTTAAAATGAAAAATAATATTAAAGAAACAAAACTTTGCTTGAGAAGTCTAATGTCTAATGTAAGAACTTCTGTTATAATTTTTAGTTAAGGGAATTTTTTAAAATTTTTAACTACTGTGGAAAAATTTCTTTCCAAAGATTTAGAAAAACAACTTTTTGTAAATAGACTTTTTCATTATTAATGAACAGCATTATATCTCGCAAAAGTAGTACATTGTTTAAGGTTATTAGTTAATAACACAAAATTCTCTACACAAAAATTCTCCAAATTTTATTTACTTTTTATTATTTGGAACCGTTTCCACAAATATTTTTGTTATACGAAATTGGAATGTTTTTCTCGGGAATTTTTCTACTTATTATTATTAATGAGATTTAAAAGATCTTTTTATCTCTAGTTTTCATTATTTTATATTTACTACATGTCGAAGTTTAATTTAAGATAAAGCATGAGATTAAGGATTTACAGTAAACCGATTTATAGCTTTAATATATAGTGAATCATAATTCTATTACTCTGACGTTTCGTTGACATATATCGTTAAGATACTTATAATGGCTCAACAGCACTGATCATCAACATAATTTTTATTCATTTTATAGCACAATTTTATCGTTTAAACTATAACTACAGGTAAATATTTTGTTTTAAATTTACTATTTGTTTAAAAATAAGATCTTAATTTAGCACAGTTTGTGCGTTAAAATCTGATAAATCTAATGACAAAAATTATTGTAATACTTAAAGCGCAATATTTATATTTAAAAAATATATAAATATTTATAAATAAAATATTATTGAGATATTTTTAGTATGCCTAGTATTATTTTTTTTTTTTATTAAAAACTTTAGTTTCGAAATAAAAATTTAAAAAAAATAAATATTACTCTAAAGCGGCGCAGTTATATAATGTTACGCGGAAATTCAGCCAGTTTCTCAGTTAAATATAAATTTAAATCCGATAAAAATAAATTTCGAAATAATTTTTGTTATTCAGTTGTATCATATTTGTTTCTTATATTTTTTATTCAAGGTGAACCTAATTACAATACCCTCAAAAAAATGCATTGGTATAAATATCAGAATTGATATAAAAAGCAAGGAAACTCATAACTAAATAACAGAAAACAATTTAAATTGTATCAAATGTATTTAGTATCTAATATCTTGAGTTGTATTTGTTTACAATTAATAGAGTTTCGATAGAGACCAAAATTCAAAGATTATAAGATGAGCTGAAAAAAATATATAAACTTGTTAATGACTCTTCCAAGAAAAATTATTTAGTTTATCGGTCATACATTAAAATATTAAGTGTATTATTATTATTATTATTACAAGAAAACTTTTAGGAGTTACAGTTTAATTAACAAATATGGAATGATTAAAGTTAACGAGTGTAATAAATACAAAGAGATTGAAAAAACGTAGAAAAAATGGATAAGAATTGTTCATCAAGACGCTCAAATGGCCGATATCAGAAACAAATTTAAACATTTTGTAAGAAAGAAACACATCAATATTTACATGAAGAAATGGCAAAACTAATTAAACTTCGTGAAATTAAAGCGAAATACGAGGTGAAAGGATCCTGGTAAGTAAAAAAGTACTGTTATTTGATAGTTATGATTAAATAAACACTAACTGAAAAGTAATTATTTCTTCGAGTCGTTCAGTCAATGCCACAATGATAATGGAATTCTAATAGGAGTTTAAAAGTTAAATTAATTAAGCTTTGAATTCACGGAACAAAAACCAATCAAACGTAAATAAATCGTGAGAATATTCGTATATGAATACATATGTGTTTGCATGTATACGGTAAACACAAAGAGAGAAGAAGTAAATAATACTATATACAGGTATGGACAACCGAAGTTTTAAATTTTAATTGTAAATTAAACTATTAAATATTACAAACACGTTTATCATTTAAATATATAGGATTTATCGCTCTAAACAAATATATAACCAGATATTTTTTGATAAAAATGACCCATTAATAAACAATGTAAATTTGACTTCATCATTTTATTTGATTTTCCAATTAGGAGAAAATTATAAATTTTTGTTCACAGTAAGTTTTGAAGAAGCAATATAATTTTTTTTTGTATAATTACGTAGAATAGGTTTGGTTTAATCTTCGCTTATATAATTTTGCAAAGAAATAATAGCCACCTAAATCTGAAAAACGATATTTGATTTGTATGTACGACTTATATTTCAAATAAGAAATCTTAAAATTTAGATTAGCAGTCCAAGGGGGATTTTTTTAATTGCCTAAAATACTAATAAGTAAATAGTAGATAGTTTTATTATTAATAATTCTATTAATTTGTTACTCGCTTATTCACTTAATCAAGTATTAAATCAACCTGCTCGTAAATCATTTTAAAGGATATAGAAATTGCTGTACTGATCCAATCTGAGTTATACCTCAAGCATTTATAAAAAGGAAGACTCATTTGACAAATTTTTCGTGTCTATTTTTTTTGTCAATTGTTAATCTTTCCAATGATAAATATTCAACTTGAACTTTTTTCAATTTTATCTTCATTTACAGCTCTTTGAACTCCTAATAAAGGTTTAATTTATTTGCCAGAAGGAAACATTTTTAATTAATTAATGCTGCTATTCTAAACGGAAAATACAATTTTATTTCTACATAAAAATATTTTTAGACAGGCCTGTTTTTGTTTTTAAAACCTGAAATCAAATTAAAATATTGTTGCGAAAATTCATATACGCTGTAAATAAAGGTTGAATCTGTATAATTTTTTTTTTATAAAAAGGTTGAACAGGTGAATTTTGTTGAAAATTAGCAATTGTTTTTCTTGTATTTTAAAACATAACTGTAATTTGTTTATCTATTTTATTACATTAATAAAGTTTGTATAAGCAAACATTTAATTAAAGATTTACAAAGTTTAATACAAAAAAAAACTATATGTACATAATATATATATATGTGTGTGTGTGTGTGTGTGTGTGCGCGCGTGATAACAAATTTAAATATTTAAAAGGATAATTATTTATAAATAGTTTTATCTTCCTGTATTTAGTCAATTAATTATTTTGAGTTAAAAAGCGAAAAATACATTTCAACGTTTTCTTAATGCAGTATTATATATTCAGTAGCGTGTAAGGTAGATTATTGAATACGTTACACCATAATTTGTCACTAACTTATGCAAAATGTCGATGACTGTAAGATTCAATTGGCTTTAAATTTTATTTATTTATTATATCTGCATAAGGTACAGGTTACGGTAAGAGTATGTCCTTACAATAAGTAAAATAAATGTGTGTATGTGTGTGCTTTCAAGAGAAAATTCATGTATTTAATTATTTTTAGAGTAAAATTTGTCGTTTTTTATTGGTTGAATTATTTTTACGAATTATAAATATGACATCGCCCGATAGCGGTAGTCCCTACTTTATGAATAAGTGACGAGTTGTTGATATAGTGGAGTTAGACAAAGACCTTATAATCCTTCTGTCTCTTTTCATCTCTCCATTTCCCTTCATTCACCATAATATGAACAGTAGACGCCATAGCGCAACTGTACAAGGGTCGCGTGAGGAACAAAAGACCTCCAATAGTAGTTACCCTATGTTTATAAATTGATTAGAACGTTCCTGCCCGAGTCGAGCTTTTCTCGTGGCCATCTTGGAAATTATCCCTTAAATTATTCACGACAAAATTGCCCTTCTCAAAAATGGCCGCCGAGTCACTAATAGTTCGTGTCCTGTCTCTGTCGGGCACGCAACACAACCTGTCAAATTGGGGTGGAAACTACCCTCCTCCGGCTGTTAAATTCTTTTATGTTACGGTTAATAAATCTTAATTTAATCTTACGGTTAATAAAGTATAAGTGTTTATAATTACATTGAAATTCAGTCTCTTCACCACCAGTTCTCTACACCAGTGAGTTCGGTTATTTTATTTTTTCTATAAGTACGAGTATAAGCGCAGATGAAAATAAATATACATACTCTGTTAAAAAGTATAAATTTAATGTAATTTCCAGGTATAAATTTAATGTTACGGAAGTATAATATACCAGTCATAATACTTGAAAAAATTACGCTTTGTACATTTCGTTTCATATGAATTTAATCGTGAACTTAATTCCCTTTTTCAAGAAAAAAAAAGGCCAATAGCTGATTTGTTTGACAAATAAATTTCTGTCTATTACACTCCTTCCCGTATAAGTACGAACACTACCATACGCTGTTTTTTCACAATAGATCGGAAATTATCTTTTGACCTGTATCATGAATCAGTTTCTTTCGTTTTTCTAGTCCAATAAACTGATACACGGTTACGTAAATGAGCAGAAAATGTATAAGTTTCCTTTTTAAAATATTTATATTTTACAAAGCTTTAAATTTTAAATGGTGAATATTTAATATTCAGGATTTATAATAATTATATTATTATTATTAATATTTATTATTTACTTACGTTATTTTTTTTTTTTTTTGTTTAACCTCCGGAATCACCATAAGATATTGCTTCAGAGGATGAGATGAATTATTTGTAGCGTGTGTGAAAATGCCATGCCAGACCGGGGTTTGAACCCGGGACCTCCGGATGAAAGGCCGAGACACTACCACTCGCACCACGGAGGTCTGATATGGTTTTATGTTACATGCCATAAATATAACGGTTTTCGGCAGGAGCCAACAGTTAATCTCAGAATTTAGGTAACCGTTTCCAGGAATAGCGAACTTTAAAAAATGGAATGAAATACCCGTCCTCATGGTCACTGAGTTAAATCTTATTATCGTACCAAGCCCTCTAAAATTCAAGTAAATTCTACTTTGTAAGCATTACCTTTGAATTCCTCATTACCCTGATTTGTATGATAAATATACATTATTACTATCAGAGAAAGCAATTATGATTCGGGCTACTTATACTTTAAAAGGTTTACGTCAGTGACACATTTAATAAAGAATGTGACAAATGGATTGTATGGATTGGACAGAGGATTGTAAGGTCTTTGTCTCGATAAGACGGTAAGTAACAAAACAAGTTATATCTCTTTCTGTCAGAAACCATCTTTTAAATTTTTTTCAGTTTTTTTTACATTACATTTTTTAGTGAAGTAAAGTTGTATAGTGATTGCTGTTTATAAAATAAAATAAGTAGACAGTTACATACATAATTCTATTGTTACTTTACTATAGGAAATATTCATATTTATTTAACTATGATTTTGATTCCTTATTACGTGAATTGCTAAAACAGATAATGTTACAAAGAATTACTACATAACAGCTTAAAATAGTTAAAATTAAATTGAAAATTTTATGGTCTTTTAAGTGTTTGTTAAAACTTGATTTTAAAATGTTAAGTGCTTCTAAACGTAATTAACGAAGAATATTTCTCAAAATTTTACAATAGCCATATTTTTTTTTAATTTTACAATAACCATATAAAGTGGTTAAGAAAATTATAGACATGCTATACTGAAAATGCAATAACGTTTTAATAAAATTATTAATATCGGAAAAAAATTGAAAAAATACGTTAATTTGAATTCTCTATAAATGTATGGTGTAATAAATTTTATAAAGTATTAAATTAAATGTCTGAAAATCATGTAATTTTATTTAATATTTCCTTTTATTTTATAGTAAGCATCACCGTAGTCTTTTTTTAACAGGCTAATCATCTGTAAATAAAGAAACTAAACTAATAGTTAGTTAAAACTGAAATAAAGAAGTCATGAATAAATATAAAACCTTGTAATGCTAAAATGAAGTTATAAACATTTTCTTTGTACTATATACTTTAAATTTATTGAAACATATTATAACTGTTCGGAATGCTTTTTTAGTATAAAGTGGTTTCAGCATCGAGCCGCAGGAATGTTTAACTAGGTAGTGTATTGTGTCTGTAGTAAGAAAGGGTCGGTAGTTTAGAAGAAGAGGGGACTGGGCAGTTAACCAGATAAGTATTATTCAGTGTTGCCAGCCTTAATGATAGTATAAGGTCAATAGGCGAAGTAAGCACTAGTGCTCGGTAAGACGGTAACCTACAATTTTCAACTACAATTACACAATTTTATGACTATGACAGTCCGTCATAAAAACCACTATGCTTCCAGTTTATGAGTGTAGTTATAACGCCCGGTACTGTAGTTATACTATAGCATTGTTCGCAATGATCAACACCGAAAGTAACGCCTCGGGACCATTTAGTGCAGTCGGTTTTCAAGTTGCCAGTTAAGCGAGTATAGGTGAGCTATATATGTAATAATTCTACTTCCATTAATTTACTATATTCGACGACTGCAGTCGTTACGCTACAACAACAACTTTAAAATAATCCTTCTTGGTAAAACCATTAACACTCCCATTTTAAACACCTGGATTTTTTAAAAGGTTATTTTATTTTCAACATATTTTTATTTAAAAAAGTAACAATAATAATATAAATAAATTTATAGATTTTTATCTAAAAAAATTACGTTAAATTATTTATGTTTGTTAAAAATAAAAGATAATAAATAATGCTTGTTAAGCAAGTTAAAAATTATTATTTAAACCTTGAAATTTCTCCAATTTCCGATGTTAAATAAATTAAAATATTGCTATTAGTTTGGTTTTTTCTAACAATTAATTTTGAATTCTGATAAAAATAAACAACAAATTTATTTCATAGATTTTTTCCTTGCCCTTTCACTTAACAACTTATTACTGCATTCTCTTTAATAGACAGATTCAATTTACAGATTTCTTGTAAAATTTAAAGTTCAGTTAATACTTCTTACCTCACACTTCATTAAGAATTACTGAGAGCTTGTCATAGGGACCACTGAGCCTGATAGGTAGATTTCATAAGAAATCTATCTATTGTTACGGGTACCATGATTCGACTTCCGGAAAATTTCGACATTTCTTCGCGTTTCACACCCACCAGACCCCAAAACCACCGTCAGTTTATAAGTTTATATATATATATATTTCACTTTCTTGTTGACACGATAACTACCGTAATTTTCCGCCAATAACTTTCAAATTGGTACATAAATTATAACGACCCAAAATCTCGGTCTAGTTTGTTAATGGGCAAAATCAAACCATGAGGATGGAAATGGGAGGGCTTTTTCGAAAAAAAAAACAAAATATCGCTATAACTTTCCTACTAAGTAAAATATTGAATTCGTTTAAAGTTCCTCCTACTATTCTTTGGATAGCGCCTACAACTTAAAAAAAAGTATTTTTTTAAATATTTCTTTCTCTATTATTTCCCAGACTTTCCTTTTAGGTTATAAATATGATGAACCTGTGGAATTTTTAGTTTTTTTAATTTTTTTGTGGATTAGTATAGATGACTGCCAGTAGATCACTCTCTTTTTTCCTAGTTGATGGGTTTTGGTAATTTATTCCTTAAAATTGGAAAAAAATGTCTAATTTTTTTCTGTTCATTAGCCTATTTCATTGGATCCATGAAGAAAATTTATTAAAGGAATGTATCTCAATCGGGTCAAAATGCTTCCCAAGAATCTGTGGAAAAAACTGCTTTTAATTTTTTCTTCAAAATTAAATTAAAATTCGTTATCACTATCAGTGGTTTAATTTAAAAAGAAATCTTCATATTTTATTTAATAATAAAGCCAGGAGATATATAATAAAATTTATATATTATATTAAACTTTACAAAATATCCATTTCTTGGTTAAAATGAAATTATCTTAGAATTTTTATATTCTTTTATTTAACTTGCTTTAGTTATAATCAAATCTTGCAACTGCTATATCTTTTGATCTATCGTATGAAAATCAATGATATTTGGCACACATATATAACTTCGATGACAATACAATGCTACGGTGTTATAATGTGGATATGACCCACCCCCCACCCGCCCACGGGCTACCCCTACGCTAAATTCATGCATATTGTTAAAATCTTTATTTTTCATCAACTATCGTATGAAAATCATTGAAATTTGATACACGTATGTAACATCGATGCGTAAAAATAAATATTTTTACTTTTTTTTTAGTCTTAATAAACAACAAAGCTTTTATTTAACTCGTTTATAAAAATAAAAATAAAAAATAAACTACATAAATATCTAATAAATAAAAAATAAATAAATGTAAGAATTATTAAAATTAAAAATTAAAAGTAATGAAAATATTTAGTTAAATAAAAGCGTAGCGCAGTTTCTATAACAAACTTTTCGAATAAGTATTTATAGACATTTGCTGTATTTAAAAATATATTTTTTGTTTAATGAGCTTGTTTAGTATATGTATATACTTTATTTATCTGTAATATAATAACTCAAGTTTTAATTCTTTGATGGTTCAAATTTGCTCCGAGATGACCTTTAAGGGTTAATAAGATTAAAAATAAAAATTAAATTTAGAAATCTTGCACAAAGTTATTACATTTTGACGGTAATTTGAAAAATTATTAATTATTATCATTATAATTGTAATCGTAATTATGAATTCATTAAATAAAAAATCATAATTAATTAAAATGAAACTTTTAGCGGAAAGAGTGCGTTCAATTTGACTTAGATTACAAGCAGAATTCGAAAATAAACTTCAACTATGTGAGAACACGTACAAAGAAAGCGAGTGGGTGCACTTTCCCAGATTGTTACTTGTAGCTAGTCAGTCTCAACTGGAGAGGTTTCAGCAGACCTTTCCGCCTCCTCGCGTCGTTATTTAAAATGAAAATGAAGATTAATTGTTATAAAAATAAATGTTGTGTTGTTTTAAATAAATTATAATAACTGCGCCACGCTTTTATTTAACTAAATATTTTCATTACTTTTAATTTTAAAATTTAATAATTATTACATTTATTTATTGGTTATTTATTAGATACTTATATAATTTAATTTTTACTTTTCAATGCATTTTTATATTTGTTAATATATTATATTTTTTTTTGTTAAATTTCCCAATTTGATTTAATTCTTATTTTTTACTTTTTAGAGGGTTTTTCTAATTTGTTAATTTGTTTCCTTTTTTATTAATGTTAATATTAATATTAGTTAAATAAAGGCTTTTTTAAAAAATAATTTTACATATGTAATCAAATATATGTTTTTTATTTTTTTTGTTTTTTGAATTTTTTTTAAACTTACCTAAAAGTTTTGTAACAGCTCCTTGTTGATGTGAAAGAAGATCAAAATGTCTAAATCTTGATAGCTCCAGTAATCTTTGTTGCTGTTGTGTAACTAGTGACGCCAGCGGCTGTTGACTAGCTGCCAGAGCGTACAATTCCCTCAGTGTAGACGGTGTTCTTTCTATAACAAAGAAGAATGAAAGATAATATAATACTGCAAAATATTTTATGTAAACGAAATATTAATTACAAAACATGCAATATAAATGTTATAACTAAATGAGTGATGGCTAAAAAATACAGGTAGATGAAAAACAATGTGAAAAAAATGATTATTTATCTAAAAATCAATTGAACAAGAAAATTAATAAAAAAACTAATAATCGAACAATTTACAAATGAAAAGCAAAAATTCATCTTTATAAACTGATGTTCGCTTAAATCTCTAGAAATATTAGTCTGATTCGAATAATTTATTTACCACTGTATTTTTTGGAACGTTGTTGAAAAGTTTTAGGCGTAAATTTATCTTGATAACGGCATAACTTTGTAAGCTTCTTGAGTTAATCGATAGCGTAAATCGAAAACGATGTGTTTTACAAAATGAAAAATAACGTTTGAAAAAGAATACATATATTAGAAATGACTGAACGGGTTACGTAACGTAAAAGAACAAAATAGAGTTCCCGTAGATGAATTTGAAAAACTTGTCTTAATCAAAGAATAATTTACAGTAGTCTACTAACAATAATTATGATCAAAAAAATGTTAGTTTGTTTATTCCTTAATTGTGAGATTGGAAAGGCAAATAATTTTTAAAATATACGGTGTTAATGAGTGAGGAGAAATAAAATTGATTTTATTCTGCTAACGAACGACCAATTTTAATATTTTATTTGACGACAAACTATGTAGTTTGTCTACAAGTATAACTTGTAGTTATATAATAAAATACATATAGAAAATGCTGTATAAGCTCGAACGTATTTGATTGGGATAAAATGTAAAATCGTGAATTCATAGACACGTATGAATTCATTGGCATATTTCTTAGCATAGATCTTTTTATTTCATTATTAAAAATAAAATATATTATTCAACGTGCGCTGTTTAATAGAAAAGTAAATTGATAGAAAATTATAAGCTATTTTTGTACGTGCAAATAAGCTTTTACTTTAATCTAAATGAATTACTAACTTGTTATCATTTAATAACGTCATACTATATTTTAAATTGGTTGAACAAATAACTACTTGATTCATTTAATTAGTTAAATAATGTTTAATTTCAGATACCTGAATTTTACACGATTAAAAAAACACAGATAATATTCGATCAGTAACACTGCTTGTGATTTAAAGGTAAATTGATATTCACAAATGACGGCCAGCTTACGACCTCAATTTATATAATGCATACCATTATGATCGTAATATTTGCTGCTGTTCAACATAATCTACCTGTATATTATTGCGTACGTGAATAACGGAGCGTCAAGTAAAGCAGCTATGCTGAATACTGAGGCTTCCACTGGTGATGCTGTTGCTACTGCTACATTAGGTTGTCTCCAATTTCCATAATAGGGCACCCCGTCGTGGTGAACAAAACCGTTTTTGTGTCTCGGGGGCCGTGGGACCACCGGAAGAACTGGCAATCAATTACTATCCGGAACAAATATGCTTGCTCCTTAGTCGAACTTGCACAGTGTTACAATACTAATTTAGATGGAACACGTTTTATAATAATCACGGGAAACAGTCTCTGATTCTTTGAATTCATTTTACATTTTACCGTCACTTTTTCAATTATAATTAAAATTTGTAAATCGACTTAACAATTACTACAGTTTCTAGCTAACTGAAATCTTAATTATATATAATTTTTATTATATGTACTTGTATTTAAGGTTATAGGAAGGAAAGTAGGTTTTTTAATATATATTTAGTGCAATTATCAAGCGATATACATGATTTAGAAATGAATTTAACAGACTATTTTAGTGTCGTATTATATGCATGACTTAAACATAAAATGTATGTGTAAACTCACTTCAGGTAAGGTAATAATTTTGTTGTCCTAAAACTAGCGAAAGAAAACATCAGAAGATCTTTAGTTATCTTAAATCAAATACTGAAAAAATAATTCTTTTATTGATAATTTTGTGATAGATTAAATCGCTAAACGTTCAGTAAAATAAAATTTTACATTTAAAATGAGCAAAAATAAGACGGCTCCTTTTAACTGATTGACGAATAGGGGTGTGGTTTGTCAATTAAAAAAAAAGAATAAAGATGTATCATAAAGGAGCTTCGTACAACATCTTTAACAATAAATATAAAATTTATTGGCAATATAGGAACGTAATAAATAAAAAATAAGAAAGTAGTCAAAATAAACTGTTATGTTACACAAAAAAATAATAAATTAATCGACAATTATATGCAATAATTATGTAACACAAAGAACACATTAAAATCTAAGATAAATAACAGAAAATTAAAATTTCTTTTTTTTCTTACTTTTTTTATTAAGTTGGTGAAATGTACTCCAACAAATCAACGAGACGTTCTAAAAAAATAAAATGCAGTAAAAAGTCCAACAAATCAGGGATTAGAATTTCATTTCATCTTCAAATGAATAAATCTTTCTTTACATTTAGCAAATAATTAAATCGAAAATTAAATTATAAATTTAATATAAATTAAGATTTGCAAAATTTAATAATTATTTTTACTCATCGTTTAGATAGCTTAAACACGCAGGTCTACCTGAGATGTCTGAGGTATTGATGGCACTGCTGTGTTCCGCGACAGGATATCGTAGGTAACAAGAAGCCAGACCCCGATCCAGTTATCATCCTCACTTTTATCATCAAATGATACTTCTAAACATAACAATTGTTAATTATATTATACTTATAGTTTTTTTTTTAAATTTAACTTTCTCATATAAGCCAATTTCAAAAACGTTGTAAATAAACAAAGTTAAATAGAGATTTAAAACTTTTAAGTTCGGGTATTAAACTAAACCAGAAAAAGACAGAATATGTAGACTAAAAAGTAGTGAGCCTTTTGCACACGACATAGCATTAGCTTCCCAAATCTCAGGAGTATATGAGTCGCAATGAGTTAGGCCGAACGTCGTGTCCCAGAAGGCAAAGGCCGCCAGGGCCTCTCTAAACCCAGTACTTAACCGTGCCAGCCCCTATCCACAGGCGACTAAATTACTCATAAATCTATACGTCCTACTAATCCTGGAATATGCTTACCCGGCATGTGGAGCTTTGTTGTGCTCCACATTCCATAAAAAAAGCACGTGACCGTCGAAAATGTAGCATTACGTACGATATTCGGAGCCCGTGGTTTGTTAGAAAGGCTACGCTTCACTACGATATGGGATTAAAAACCGTATTGGAGGTGGGTGTGGCGCAGACGCACGGGATGTTCGGGAGAGCGGCTGTGAACGAGCATCGCCATCTCAGAGACATCTGCCACGACGATCCTACGACACAGAGCGTACGAAAAATACCACACGGCGTGTTGGATAAACCACTGTGAAAAGCCGGGAAAAGTGGTCGAGTAATGATAAGCCAGGGCTGGGAGCCCCTATATCGTGTGATCTGTAAAGAGAACCACATGACAAACCTCGTCCCCTAAAAGGGCCGTTTTCATAAACGAATGCATTTTTTATCGTTAAACATCCCCGTCACTCGGCTGTTTTGGGAAGGGCAAAACTCGATCTGATATCCAACATTCGCCCAGACGAGGACCATTTAAAAGTAAGTACAAAAAAATTTGTTTATATATTTTTTTCCAGATACGTTGCGGTGAAAAATCACAATCGGGGCTTCGAGAATTAAAACGCCTTGTAAATTAAAGAGGAACTTCGAATCATGTTTGGGCTTGAAAAGGGCCATCATTAGTAAGTATCGATCCACCATCGCACCATCGCACCATAGCTCTGAAAATGAACACAAATAGTTGATATCAAACTATTACTGGTTTTGTTGCGTTTTATCGGAGCTGCGCGCGAGGATACAAAAATTTGTATCAAAAATTAATTTTTTTTTACGTCCGTCGTTGGAGTCCGACTTTGGGTGGAAGCTAAATCATTCATATGAAAACAATAAAACAACCCAGACCAAACCTTGACCCTGAATAGGGCCACTCTAAGGAAGTATCCTACCATTACATTATTAGGCTACGCACAATTATAGTATATCTTGGCATTGTCATCATATATGTGTTGTATACCACGAATACTACACGTATGAGGTGCCTCCCCACTAGATTAGGGAAATGTTCTTGTTTCCGATTTTGTCTGTTAGAGGTTTAACAGTTGGCGCAGGCAATTGACGCCGGCTGATAGGCCCAGCAGAAAAGCAATATGAAGGGCAGCCAGAATTAAGAAGAATTTGCCTAACTTTTCCTTACCAATTTACAATCCTTTCCTAACTTACAATTTTACTCCAGCCAGAACATGCGGCTCCCTCCGGAGAAGGAAGCGCATCGCTTCTTCCAAAAATTGGGGCCCCGGTAGGCGTATTCCTGTTAGCCTGAAAGGCGCTGGCACCGAAAGGACTTCAACGAACGGACTGAAGGAGAATTGCACCGGGAGTACGAGGTTCATATGCGCCTAGTCGCTCACGATAAGCCCCGTTAAATTCCGTCACATTAGTCTAGTGGATCGGAACGTAAAAACCAAATCCGTTCATAAATAAAACATGAAAATCTATAACCGCCAATAACTAAATAATGACCCGACCTATAAAAAAAAGACATAGCAGCAAGGTACGTTGTCCAGGTTCTGCGATTAGTAGAGAGACAATAATAAACTTCCGCTTCTCTTGCGTTCCATTTCGTTCTGAACGTCATTTGACAGCTGGCAATTGAAGCTAGTAGATGTGCAAAAGTGTTGGAATTCTTGTACTCAGACATAAGGCAGAGATGAATGAACTTTTCTCTAAATTGAGCTATATTTTACACTTTTACTTCCATAAAGGTGCAACTGCTGTGCAGGCCTGTGAATAAATTTTACTGTTTATGAACAAGATACGTTATCAAAAGCAACAGCCAAAAAAATAGTTCAGTGGCTTTCTTTCTGGAAATTTCAATTTCCAAATTGCTAGTCGCAGTGGACAAAAATTGAATGATATTCTGCAAAGATGGAGGAAAACCGGCAGGCAAACAGTAATGACATCGCCAATGAACTAAAAATCCATAACCAAAGAGTGTTAAACAATTTTGAGAAAGATGACTACAAAAAGAAGCTCGCCGTTTGGATGCCACATGATCTGACTCAGAAAAATTTACTTGATCGAACTTCTATCTGCGAATCTCTACTAAAACGTAACTAGATCGAGACATTTCTGAAGCGGTTGATGAAAATTTGGATAACCTACTACAACAATTTGCGAGAAAGATCGTGGTCGAAGCGAGGAGAACCTTCACAGTCTGTTGTAAAGCCCAGAAAGGTTTTGCTGTGCCTTTTTTGGGGATTGGAAGGGAATCCTGCATCACGAGCCGCTGCCACCAGGCAGAATGATAGACCTGTACTGTCGACAATAAGCGCGATTGCACCTAGCAACTCAAAAGAAAAGTTCTGAATTGGTAAAAAAAAAGAGTGTCGTATACCACGCTGACAACGCCAGACCGCATACATCTTTACGTCCCGTCAGAAATTGAGATGGACTTGACTGAGTTGGACTGACCCAACATGACTGGGACCTTTTAATGCATCCGTACCTGGTATCGTCAGACTATCATTTGTTTTGTTCTCTGCAGGGCTCCCTGATTAATGTTAACTTACCTGGAAATTTACAACATTAAAAATTTTGTCTTAATTTATAAATAATATAATCCTAACAAATTAATTTTAATTTATAAATAAAAACATCTAACAAACCTCGAAAAATTACTCAAGACTGAAAGAACCTTACTAAGGAAAAATTCATGGTCTAATGATAATCGAGGAAAGATACAGACTGAAATCTAATAAGAAGATCTATCAAAATCAAGGAATCCTAGAAACAGCGATAAGGAAAAGATGGTTAAATGTTTGGGGAGCATACAATCCGGATAGACATAAACAGATTAAATAAATAAATCTTTGACAAGCTATGATATATAAAAAACAAACAAATTGCCAAAAACAGATAGAAGAAAACATCCAAAGGACAGGCTTAAAAGAATAGGACTATTGGGATATAAATAAATTTCGAAGAATATTTTACAATATAAAATTTCTGTAACAGAAAAAGAACAGGAAAAAATTGATAGATGAGCAAAAACGAAGCTATGTCGAAATAATGAGAAACCATTGAAGAAGAAAAAATTAGCTAGAAAGAAGTGATATTTGTGAGGTCTAAGTTGTCCTTCGCACCCACCGGGTTGGTCTAGTGGTTAACGCGTCTTCCCAAATTAGCTGATTTGGAAGTCGAGAGTTACAGCGTTCAAGTCCTAGTAAAGCCAGTTATTTTTACATGGATTTGAATACTAGATCGTGGATACCGGTGTTCTTTGGTCGTTGGGTTTCAATTAACCACACATCTCAGGAATGGTCGAACTGAGAATGTACAAGACTACACTTCATTTACACTCATACATATGAAGTATTCATTTATACTCATACCATCCTCTGAAGAATTATCTGAACGGTAATTACCGGAGGCTTAACAGGAAAAAATAACAAAAAGTCATATATGAGAAACAAAGAAGACATATAACAAATTAACAAGTTACATATAAAAAACAAAGTGAAAACCACGAAACAAAATAAGTTAGTAAACCTTAAACGATTCATAATTCGTAAATAACGAAGCAAAATAATCCATATCAGTCAACTAAAATAATTCATAAATAGTATCAACAAAAATTTCAGCAAGAAAAGTATGATATTCAACGCACAAAAGCCTTTAGATCCAATATGCACGAGACGACTTCAGTCGTCTCCCCCTTCACTATTAAAAAGGTTAACAGCAGATGGCTTTTGTGGACGTTAAGCTTAAGTAATTTGAACTTAGCCGGTGAATTTCTTCACGAATAGATGGCATCTTTAGGTAATCGTGGATCACTTTGTTCTTCGCAGACCGCCTCCTATATGTTCCTCAGCACTTTGTTCTGGGACCTTTGGATGATGTCGATATTGCTATTGCTTGCCATAACCGAAACTTTATCCCAATACTGTTCGCCAATACTGACTTTAAAATACAACAAAAGTTTGTTATTTAACGACAATTCGGACCTTCTTCCTAGTAACCAGTTCAACCGCTTAAATACCGGAGGATAAACAGGAAAAAGAAAGTTGTCCTTCGCATAAGAAAAAGAAAAAATCTAATCCGATGCAAATCACCTATTAATTCCAATTGTTCTAGAATAAAGACAAAAACAAAGACAAATTAATTAAAGATGAAACGTCAATTATATTTTTAGGATACATGATACCATATTGTTATATATTATTGCGTAAATAAACAATAAAATATTGTATATTTCATTATAATAAAAATAATAGTATGTTATATGTACTGCAATATACTGTAAAGTTTTATTAGGCAGGGGTGTAATATAATGTTTTAGTGTAAGATATATTAAGGTAAAATTGTAATATTTTATAATTATAAAGTTTTAGTAAAATAATGTATAATATTGTAGTACAACATACTTTCGTGTAATTTTATAGTATAATTATATAATAAAATTGTTTTTTTAAGTAATCTTTTAATATTGTAATTGTTGTATTGCATTTAATTTTTTTTTTTTTTAATATGCTGAAGTCAAATCAAAGAAACAGAACGATTCGGATGTATCGATTATATTAAAAAAAATTAGTTAAAAAAAATGTCTCTATTGATCCCGTATTAATACGTTTATTTCTATAATATAGATGAAAGATATTGCAAACGAAAATATTAGACAATTGCATTAATTTAAAAACACTTGATTTGTTTGTAATCTTAAATTTGTACTGGATTATTATAGCGTAATGATATATGCCTGATATATTATATAATCATTTTCACGCACAATTTCTTTAAGATTAATCGGAAAATTTAATACAGAGAAAAATGCATTTCTCTACATTCAAGACAACCTCAGTTGACGCTTTATAAGTTAACAGTTATCGTTTCTCTGCGTCCTTTTTATTATTTTTTTTTTTTTATCAAGGTTTAGTTTCTATTGGGATTCATACAAATAGCTATTATTATAGGGATATCGATATTATTTTTTTCCATATTTTTTATATAGAAAAATTTAGTAAACAATATATATAAAAAAAAGTTAAATTTCGACTTTTTGAAATCGGCGTCAAAGTTTGATGAATAAATTGAATTTGAACATTTTTAATCCTTCTAAACGTTTATTTTATATAATTAGCAGTTGTAGGATACGTAATGAGTATTTCATAATAATATATTACCAGAACTATAATTTATAGTAAAAAATCTACATTACAAGGAAAATTTACCTACATATTTCTGTTGTATATATAGTAACAAATTAATAATTTATTATTTAGCTTTGTAATTATTATATATTTGACACTGAAAGTTCAGAGAACTACAAACTGAATTGAACTGTGTTACTTCTTTTTAGTAGTGTCTTCTTTTCAACCATTAGAGAGATTCAATGAAGTTGACCATTCCTTTCAGTTTTTTTTTTTCAATATTTAAATCTGAAAATAAATTTGATTTTAATATTACAACATTTATAAGAAATCGTCAAAAATTGAAACTATTATATAAGCTGATATAATTGTTGAAGTTATCTTTTAAATAGGTAGTCTAGAGTACGATTCTCGGAAAGGGTTTAGTATTTTTCCACTTATTACTTCATCTAGGTAATTTTTCCTTGAATAATGTAAAAAGTCTTCTTTCTTAATGTTAACTATAAAAAATTAAATATAGGTTATTAAGTTTAATAAATCTATATGAGAAAACTTCATCCAAATAAAAATAATAATTTTAATAATTTAATTTCATTCAGAAAATTTACTTATGCGATTTTTGTTACAAAAACTGATCTATATTCTATTGGTGATATCATTTTAAACTTAGGCAATATTGGTTGTGTGACTGATCAAAAGTAATGATTATAAAGTTGCCTTTTACTTCCATATGCAAACGTACAAACTTAATTAAATTTATTTTTGGCTGTAATTTGTTTTAAGAACATAAATTAGATTAAAATTAACATAATCCGAACGTCATAAAAGTAACCTTTACATAAGTGCTAAATTAACAGAGATAGCAAATATTGAGTGAATAAAATTTATTTTTAAGACATTTAAAAAAAATCTTTTTTAAAAGGAATATGTTATTAAAAAATATAATTTTTTTCAATACGATAAACTTTTCCAAATAAATGTATCATGAGTAGCTCTGCCTATTAATTGATAATTTCATTTTATTAATCTTCATGAAGCACGGTTTACTTTTATGCCGTTGAATATCGATAATATTAAATTTTTTATCTATTGTATGCGTTAGTATTATAAGCGTACAAAGTCATAGGCTATTGTGGCGAAATAGTTTTTGTTGTAGGCCGTACTACTATAAACTTAATTTTTTCTCTGTGTTCAGAAGATTAGATTACAACTGAGTTCAAGGAAAAAACGGTTTCTCTGCAGCCGTAACGAAAGGCTGCTTCGCAAGAGGAGCGTGTTCGCGAGGCTCCACAGCGGGATATACCACAGACACGGTCGAGAGAGCATCCAGAAATGCGGATATGTGGCCTACGGGGCAACCCAATCATCCACAACGCCACATTACTGGGAATTAGTGTAAAATAGCTGAGATTCACAATCGATATGAGTTATTTTCGATTAGTCTCGACACGTCTAGCTCTAATGATGAACCCTTTTGTCGTTGTCCATGTGAAATCTCTGTCGCCATTCGATTTGGTCTTTCTAAAGGGTGGGGGGCAAACTCCAGTATAATCTCTGTAACACATCATAACCTATCTGATCTTTATTAGTCCGGGCTTCTTCTTCCACCGCCACCTGAATATTCCGACTGACAGGCACCGTTCGATAGATAGATCGATAAATCACCGGTATGTGCTATCACTATGGAATTGCCATTCATCGCGACACGGTCTTTCTGACAGATGCTCGATTTCACATCGTTTCATTACCATCGATAATGCAGGTCAAAACCCACTTATAACTGCGCCAGTTACCAACAGCAATAAACTATCTTCTTATTTGGCATAACTAATGTAAATTGGATCTTCGTGAAAAAATACATCATCATTTCTTAAGATTAAGGCAATTTCTTCAATCTCACTCAGCTAATAAAGTACAATAAAATATTTATAGAAATCACTTCTAGGATTTCATATTTTAATATTGGTAATTTTATAGAAAAAAAACCTCTTAATTTTGTTTTTATTTCTACTCTTTCTTGTACATGGTTTTTGCGAAGGATAACTTTTTATTATAAATCTTTTTTTTTTTTCTAAAATCATAACAGTATACAAAACAAGCAACTTGTGGTATATTTATGACACAGATTACAAATAAAACACTTCATCACTTGAAGTAGATACGAGTTGCTTATTGTTTAACATAGTCTGATAAATAATAAGTTATGTTTTTGTTTCTTCATTTGCAGCCATTGCCCACTTTACTAGTCGCGGTATATTTTCCTTAAGTTTTTTAAGTAGTTTCTATCTCAACCAGAAATGATTCTTTTTAATTAAAAATTAAAAGTTGATAAGATTTTAAAAACATATTACAATCCATTAATAACACTGCTCACTTAACTGTAGTTATGGACATCTGTTTGTAAGGTAAAACTGTCAAATCATTTTTTTTTCTAGGAGAATTCAATAGCTCATAGTAACAAGAAATTTTTAAATGTATTTTTATCCACATATTTATTAATTCATCTCTAATGTTATAACAGTAGTTTTTCATCATTATACATTTTTTTGTTACACACAGAATTACTGAAAATCGACTGATAACTAAAAACGTGCTGTCGGAAAAAATTTCAAACTGCAAAAGGATTTTAAGAAAAGATTTTGTATTACAAAGTAGTAGGGTAAATTTTTAGAATGTTTTTGCGCATTTTTCATGGGCTTTAAGTACCAATCAGATTATAATAAAATAAAAAATATAAACAAATTTTCCGTGTTTTTTTTGTCGATAAAAATTCTAATAATAAAAATGAAATTTCATAGAATGACAGAAAAAATATTTTTTATTAAAACAAGACCTTTCTTAATATGTTTATTCTTATTATAAACGGAGTAATTAAACTTCAAACTCATCGAAAAAGATGTAGCAGTACTATTATAAATTGCTTTCAGTTTACTCTTCAAAATGTAAATATCGTTTTGAAAACTTTCATAATAAAGAAGCATCTGTATTTAAGAAATAATCCTTAGTTGTAAAATAGGTAATTATCATGTCTCCATTTGTTTAAATAAAGGAAAGTGAATAAATGATTACAACAGGAAGTAGAATGTCAGTCATCCATACAGAACTAGACTAAGGACGGTGGATATAAAACACTAATTTTTCCAATATATGGTTACTTACAAACCAACACACTCAACAAATAAGCTAGTTCATATGAAAAATTTAGAATAAAATGCAAATCATTTTTTTTTCAAGTCGGACTTTTCATAGTGATGTATTTTTTTTCTTTTTTATAAATGTGGGGATTTTTAACTTTCCAGTATTTTTGTTAAAAGTCCTGTCATTTTAAGTCCTGTTTAAAATTTAAAAGTATTTTCTTAAAAAATATATTTTATGGACTTTAATTTTTTTTAGTATTATTTTTAAGAACGTATCTGAAAGGTTACAGTGAATGAACCCAGTTTTCATATCTAAAAACTTATTTTTTATAAAACAGGCGGGTACCTCCTAAATATTTTAAGTTAAAATATAACTATTATAATTAATACAGCAAGTTTCAGTAAAGTCAGTCCTAATTTCCTGAATAATTCATGGAGAATGCATTAGATGCATGTATATATATATATATATATATTTATACCAAAATCGATATAAATTATTAATTTGCCTCACTTTGGTATGCAGCATTGACATGCAAATATATTATGTGTATGACGTATGAGAATGCTAATATGAATATATTTCATGCACTAAAATGGGATAAGATTTTTTGTTTTATATGAGAAGACTGCCAATGAAATATAAACTAAGAAACTTTAAAATTTGTTCATCGGAATACCGTAATATAAAAAGAAATTATTACAGTAAAATTTCACTGATAACCGATATTCGCTTCATTTCTTGGTATCTTACTGAATTTTTTTAGTTTTTATTGGTACGCAGTTACAAATTTTACCAAAATTTGATAATTACGTTGAATAAACGATTGTAGTCAATCATTACTCAAGATCACAAGATTATCTCAGTTAATCCTCTCTTTTTTTTTAAAAGTTACAAAGATACGAAAATAATTTTTTCCTACAAACTGAAAAATAATACGTTTAATAAATATTTTTCTATTATTTTAGGCTAGAATCGTCCCTTTCTAAAATAGACAGGTTGAAACGAAAAACCTGCCTAAAACAGACAGATTGAAACGTCTCCTTATGCCAGACTTGAAGGGCTACTGAATGGCAGTTTGATAAATGACAAGACTAGTGATATTAACTTGTTTATTTTACTTTACTTAATTCCTGTTTGCTTTATTTCTTTATTTTTATTTTTTTTTTAATATTTGATTTGACTATTTGTTTATTGTTTTTTTTATTTATTAATATTTTGTTTTTACGGACTATGAAGTGTTGGCAGAAATATTTTTTCTAATGAACTTTAAGATTACTGCTTAATGATAACTATTATTATGAATTACTTATTATAGGAGTTTTTCCTTAAGAACCCCTTAAGGAGCCGATTGTAAATATACTGGTTGAAGAATAAAAAAAATTTTAGGCTAGAATGAAATGACTCTTTCTTTGAGTAAGAAATTCATATACAACTCATATCTCTTCAACAGATTCCTTTTAAGTTCAGCTGTTAAAATTCTGTTCATATTTAACAATAATATTCTTAAATTTTTAATGAAATTTAATTCATATTTGACAATTTGTTTAATTAACTCAGGAAATATGATACTCCAGTTTAAATGGCTTGATTCAACTGTGGTCCTTTATTTAAGTAACAGCAGTGTGTGTGTATGTGTGTGTGTGTATATATATATATATATATATATATATATGAGCAGGATATTTGGTAAATATTGGAAGAATTATCTGTTAAACAATATTTTAATTTTTCACGATCTTATACCATACAGGATGTTAGTTAATAACACTAATTTATTAAACATTTGTGATTAACTGTGTGATTTAAACTTATGCATAAAAATAAATAAAATAAAAAAACTTCCTGCATAATTTAAATTAGTTGTTATTTGAAAGGAAGTTTTGAACTAGTTTTGCGTAACTGCGTTAGTCTACAATAATGACTATATAATTTTCTGTTTATATTACCACTTTCTGATTTTTTATTTCCAAAAATTATTAGATGAAACTCACATTGTTGATGAAAGATGAAGTATCATTCCACTAGCAGTGTCAGTATACGTAATAATTGTAACATAATAGTGAGTTGTAGTGTACTGCCTTTTATCCAGAAGGTTCTGGGGCCGGCCTCCGTGGAGCGAGTGGTAGCATCTCATTCTCTGAAGTAGTACCTAACGGTGGTCATGGAGGTTGAAAATAAAAATAAAAAATAAAAAAGAGGTCCTGAGCGAATTCTGATCTTTCTGGAAACTTTTCACACACTGCAAAACTCATCACATCTTTTTCTACAACTTTAATTGGGTTTAAGCCTTTATTTGTAACATTAATAAATTATTTATTTTAAGTAAATAATTTATCTATTTAAAATAAATAATTTATTTTCTCTCAAAAAAATGCTGCAAAGCAGGACAAAATTGCATTAACATTACAATTCTTACATTACATTACAGTTAGATTCTTTAAATATTTTCCTGTGAAATACCCAATTTTTTTATGTAATTTTTGATGAAGAGTAAAAAAAAAAATTTTTTCTGTAAAAATCTTTTAGTGATGAATTTAATTAAAAGGAAAAAGTTAAATTTTTTAAGTTCTTCAGGAGTTTTTCTTGAGTGAAAGACTAAATAGAAAATTTTCCATTATTTAGTTGATTTAATGTTTATTCTTAACCCTATTTTCAAATGAAAGTAAATCAATTTTTTATAATCCTGTTACTATTTTTTTTTTCTTATTAAAGTGTTTTCTTGCTTTATATGGCTTCGTATGCATTAAATAATTCAATAAATACAGTTAATCAATTATAGTTCTGATGATTCTGAAAACAAACACTTTGCGTTTTTCTATTTTTAGAGTAACTTAGTTTAGCTTTTTGTGCTTTTTCAACTATCCTTAATCGTATTAATACCATTCAGTATTCGATTCCAAGACCTTCTGGAAGAAAGGACTGGATGGAAGGTAAGCAAAACTATAACTCGCCATATCCTAAACAGCACTTCATTCTAAAATATATATATTTTTCTAAATACGAATACCTTTTTATAGTATTTAAATAGAAAAAATTAGCAGAATTTTTTATTTTGTCATTGGTAAAAATTCGGAAAACAATTTTAATACGTATTTTATACATTCTGATTTACTAAACTGAATTTAGCAGTCAACTCAGACCACAACTCAATATTATTCTATTAATCTGATTAATATAAATTTTTAAAGACTTTTAATTTGTTTACAAAACCCCTTCAGCTTTTAGTATAAAAAAACACAATTTTAAATTAAAGAGAGAAATATTTGTATAAAACAAAGAAGTGAAAAAAACAACTGACCTAATATTTCGTATTAAACTTTATACCTGAATGATATTAATATTAAAATGTACACTGGAGAAATAATTATAGATTTAATAATGTTATGTTAATAAGTTAAACCGCAATACAATTATTAAATGAGGATAATTAATTATTAAAACCAATTTTAAACTTTGTGTTTTAAAATATATTGCTAATAGCGTCATATTAGGTAAGCATAACCGATTATTTTAATTTACCGTAAATGGTATAAAGAAAAAGGAGCAAAAAAAAATATATTTATAATAAGAATATAGTCAGCCATTTTGTAATGTTACTGCCAAGTTCATCTCGTCGGTTCATGTCACCATGATGGCAAACAGGATTTAGACTGCAACATCCCTTTCTCTCCATTACTTTGCGATTTTGCGCAGGCCATGAATTCTGGGTACATGATGTTACCGAAAGAATATTATGTGGTTCACGAAGACCACCTCAAACTGTACATATTCTATACATCTAAAAAGAAAGCAAATTTAGGAAGTTTTGTTAACAATTTAAGATAGTAAAAAAACATAAATAAATGGCTACAAAAGTATAACATTTAGTATAAAAAAAAAAATAAAATAAATAAACAAAAAAACAGGATTCTTTTTTACTTTTTTTTTTTTTTTTTTTATGAAAGAGCGGTAACAAGTCATTATCCCGATGGAAATTGATAGCGTATGAAAAGATGCCATGCCTGACCGGGATTCGAACAGAATTTTAATATCTTAGGAAATGAAACTTTCCTGAATAAACTATGTTTTAGATTTTCTTATTTTAGGAAAGCATTTATATTAAGACTGTCTTAATTTTAAATGGAGAATGCTAATTTAATGATAAGATTTATGTATTGAATTCAAAAAATATCATTTTCTCAATTCGATAATGGAGGAAGATCACGTGATTAATTTTAAGTATTCATGATTTATTGAAAATAATATTGTAGTAATTTCTGTTATATTTTTCATAACATATTAATTAAATATTAGTTTTTTAATTAATTAATTTTGTAAATTAATTAATTAAAAATAAAATAAATCTGAAATATGAATTTACCCTTATAAAAATATTTTTTGCCTCTCTTAATGTAAATTTATTTTTTATTATATTTAAATTAATATTTATTTATTGATTTTCTTTATAATAGTTTTTTATTTTATTATTATTAAATATATTTATAATAAAACAAGATTTTATAAAATAGAATATTGTAAACAAACGTAAATGACAAACGTAAATTTTACAAACTTAAATGATAAACAGGGATATTTTAAAAAACGATTCCCGAACATTACTACGATTTAGATTTAAAAATTGAATTCGTTACTTCGATGACGTTAGCGAAAATAGACTCACAATTTAAATTTTAGTAAACAAATGCCAAAATGATATTAATTTTTTACTTTATAGAAAATATACATATTGAAATTTGGAATGAAGATATAAAATTAATGAATAAATAAAATTTGAACATTTTAACGGTTTGGAAAAATAATATATTTAATTTAAAATATTCAATACGTATTTAAATATATATTCAAATTGTGATAAGAAGAAAAATATTTTTTCACGTCCATCAGTTACTCTCGCACTCAACAGTTTCAGGGGAAGAATTCCTTACTCCAGCCTTTCGATTTCAGACTGTTTCGCTATCTCTTGGAACTCTAACTGTCTGTTCCGAGGATTCTCGGAAAGGAAATGCACCGCTGCGCCCTTCGCTTAAGATTGAATATTTACTGTCTGGAAGTCGCAAGCGGGATCTACATTGCCGAGCTGCTAGGGAGCAATTTAGCGAGATTGCTAAGAACTACAACGGTTACACACACATCTATTCAGACGGTTCTGGCTCAGCCGACTGGTATAAATGTTCAATAATACTATCAAATAAAGAGATAACATGGGGGTAGACCCCCAAGAGAACACATTTACCCCAAGAGAACACAGTTGGGGTACCACTCTGCCTTGAGAGTTATTGAGACCCGTAGTGATGATAATAACTGACTCTTGGTATGCACTTGTGAGCTTGAATTGTAGACTACCTGAACCCATTATTTAAATTATCTATGACATTCTCTCAAGAGTTAGCAAGAAAGTGATATTCGTATGGGTCCCGGGCCATTGCGGCATTCTCGAGACGAATGAGTTGATGAGGCTCCCAAGAGATAGGTAAAAAAATGGCATTTGATTACAATTAACGTGTGAAAGCACATTCACGAAGGCATTCCTTGTCAAACTACGTTCACAATGGAATAAACTCTGGCTGCTGAGTTCTCCCATGGACTTACATGGCATCCAGGAGAACGTATTTGAGAAACCTTTTAAGATCAAGAATCCTTTTGAGATCAAGTCATCCTAATGCGGCTGAGATTGGGCCATACGATGTAAAATGCTCCGTTAACCACTGACTGTTAGATTGTCCGATGTTCGGGATTATTCGTCGACAGTTAAACTTGGGTTCAGATGTAAAGGGTTTGTTCAACCTCATGAAATAAGACTGTTGCGGTCTCTCTGTATTAGTGAGATGATGAGCTCAATTTAGCGATTTTGCTTGTGTGATTTCTTACGGAGTACTGTGTGCTCGGTAAAAATAGTCTAATGGCTATGTTCCTGTTTTAATATTTGTTATCCAGTGTTTGGTGTTTATTGTCTAATTTTATATGAACACTTATATATTAGTTTAAGTTGTTAATGACTTTTATTTGATGCGAATATAAACAATAAAAAAAAACAAAACAATAATTTAGTTACTTGCCATAGATTGTAATAGCAGCAGAATATTTCATTTTATGTAAACTGCTGAGATGGTAAACCTCTATAATTTTAAATTTAATTTCACTTAGAACGTTCTAATGAAGCAGAAATTTTCGCAAAAAATTTAGAAGTAGAAATTTAAGTATTAAACTTAAAGAAAATACGAACTAGTAAGTGGATAAATAGTTTTATAGACAAATAAATATTCCTGAATTATTACAAAAGTCCATTTATTATTATTTTTATATTTACTTATTTAATTTCTTTTTTATACATTTTAATATTTTTAATATTTCATGTAATTTTTTTATCATTAAGGTTTTATTTAAATCGATACCAAATTTGCTTATAATTATGTCAGTTAAGATTACTGAAATATTCTTCATTGCTGTCATTCATTTGTTTATAAATCTTATTTCTAAGAGAAAAATACTTGTCCGAGTACTGTAGTTAAATACATAATTAAATTAATTTCTTTTGTATTGCAATCATTTTCATTTATTTGTTTAATGTTTTTTTTTTTTTTTCATTAAATTGTATTGTTTGTTTTATAAATGTACATTTTACAAAGGAATTTTTTAGATAAGAAACAAAATTAATTAATCTGATAATTTAAGTAAAAAATTTAATTCTTTACGTTAAAAGTGTCATTTATTTTAACTTTTCTTTTAATATTTTACACACAATTTGATTTTCCTTACTTTTTTAAATCCGCTTTTTCAAGCCTTTTTATTAACCATCCCACTTTACGATTTTTAAATAATTTTCGTAAGTCAAAGTGTATATATAAAATAGTTTGTACCGTTCGTCATAATGTGTTTCATCTATCATCGTATATGAAGTAGTACTTGTGTAATTGAGTATAATCAATTGATTTCTGTTTCAAGAAAATCGGTTCAATCATTCTGGAGTTATAAGGATACAAAGGAAAACACAATTGTACATACCAAACAAATATACCGTCTTTCAAAATATTTACTATAGGAGAAAGAAGGAAAATGTTATTTACCTTTCTTTTCCCATTCTGTGGTTATTTACGTCATGATGCCACAGAGAAGGTATCCTTTTGACATAATGAGATAAAAGTTAAAATAGTTAATTATAATTAATAGAAATAAATAATACTGTTCTAATAACTCCTTTTCTCACCTTTTTAACGGAAACACATTGTATTGTAAATCAGTAACTTAATTATTTAATAACTGAATAACAATTACATTAATAAATTGTTTATTATGTTACACACAATCGTCCTCAATTAAAGAATATCGTTCGTCTAGTATTTTTTGTTTTTTTTTTTCTTAGAAAGGATATGGCTTAGTATTATGTCTTTGTTGCACGGAACAAAGCTCCAGGGGGTGAAACCTTCCACAAATTCAAGTGAGCGGAGACTAGCAACTCGACACACTTAACGCTGAATTTAAGATCCACCCAAAGCAGTCAATGAATAATACCTTTACTCGCTAGTTTAACATTGGCCAAGTGTACTGAGCTGTGCATCTTTGCCTTCTCCCACTTTTTTTTTTACATTTCTCTTCCTCTTTCATTCTTTCTCTGTCTTTCTTTTCCCCCCTCCTACAATTGTGAAATTATGGAAATTATGTTGGTTCAAACACCCGTGACTGCAAGATACATCTAGCCAGCAGTTCACGCACTGTACAACACAAGCAGACAGACACACACGTTGATATCTGTCGTTCATACAAGTCACCGGCACTGGTTACCTGTACCCTTCTCGTATATCCATTTTTTTATCTGTTTCTCAATCATCCAATCTCAACTTTAGCCCGTTCTTACCTTCACAACAATGTATTAGAAATTAGATATTTTTATCTAAATAAATAATCTGTACACAGTGATATTATCAAGTAAGCGCGGATATCAGAACCATATTTTTTACATAACGATACAAGAATAACATTTTTAAAATAAAAAAAAAAATTATTATTTTGGTATCATAACTAATATTTCTGAACTAAAAATTCATAACCTCTCTTTACAGAAAATTCCTCTAAAAATATTTGTGAAAATACAAATAAGATTTAATAAGACTGGTTTTTGAAAATAAAATATTCATCATATAACACTTGGTTATAGCCATAGGCTGCTCTTTCTGTTAAAACTTTACTTATCTTTTAAGATAAAATAGTTATACGCTATCAGTATCACTTAAAATAAAAAAGAAAATGAGTTGGTAAAACTAAAAACAAGATCAGAAATTTTGTAATTCTATGTATTCATGTTTTAATTAAAAACGCTGCGTCATTTAATTTGTGTTATAAAAATTCGATAATTTTTTTTATAATTGTACATCTACTGATCTCTAGATGTGTTAAGTTAAAATATAAAATGGATAACATTTTTTAGTAATAAAATATATAGTAGCGTTTGTTACTTTGTTATTATTGTAACATATAGGAACTCGAATTACAAAATAGTGTTACAGGTTTCAACAAGTGTTGCCCACCAATTGCTGTCCTTTAAGCTTCAAGACTTTTCACTCTGAATCTCAAGACATTTTGAATGGTTTGCCAGCCAACGCCTAGCTGGAACGATTATTTCAAATGTGGCTTTACATTTCTAGAAACTAATTTTTTCTTAAATTGTGCAAATGTGTCTCACTGTTCAAGCACTCTAGGTAATTTAATTTTCGGTGATATTCGTAAAACCGTGTTCATTTTTTCTTTCTATTAGAACTTAATTAGAAATATATTTACGAGCAAATTATTTGTCATTTTACATTGAAAACTGTTACGAAATGTGATCAAAAAATACGGTGAATAATTTTTTATTAAAAAAAGTAATAAGGTTACATAGAATTCGATTTAATCTCCTTCAAAGTACTGTCCTTGGCGTCTTTCGGAAGGGCTTTCAGCTGCTCGGTCGTGGCCCTCTCAATGTCAGCAATGGTGTCAAAACGTTTTCCTTTAAACACAGTTTTAATTTTTGGGAAGAGCCAAAAGTCGCATGGTGCTAAATCCGGTGAGTATGGCGGATGTGGACAGACAGGAACACTTTTTTCGGCCAAAAACTTGCGAATGAGAAGCGAGTTGTGACACGGCGCGTTGTCGTGGTGAAGAAGGAAGCCATTGGTCCATTTTTCTGGTCGCTTTCTTCGTACATCGTTTCGCAAACGTTGCATTACACCCTTATAAAATTCAGAGTTTACAATTGTTCCCCTTGGAACGAACTCTGATCGCACTATGCCCTCACTATCGAAAAAAACAACGAGCATGACCTTGATGTTGGATTTTGACTGACGTGCATTTTTAGGGCGAGGAGATGAACTGGTTTTCCATTGGGAACTCTGCATTTTCGTCTCAGGGTCATAGTCATAGACCCAAATTTCATATCCAGTTACAATTTTGGCCATGAAGTCCGCATGAGAGTCTGCATGAAGACGACCCTTCAACTCCGTGCAAATTGACACACGATTTTCCTTCTGTTCATCACTCAAAAGTCTGGGAACAAATTTTGCACTCAATCGTCTCATTTGCAATTCATTAGTTAAAATGCTTTGGACGGATCCGTACGAGATGTTCCGATAGCTCTCGAGTAGTCATTCGCCTGTTTGAACGAACCATTTTTTCCACTTTTTGCACATTTTCAACTGTTTTTGAGGTTACTGGATGTCCCGCACGCTGCTCGTCTTCAACAGACTCATTTCAGTTTTTAAATTGGTCATACCACTTGTACACAATCTTCAAAGTTTTACCACATTATCGCCGTACACCGATTCTAACATTTCGTGAGCTTCTTTGGCGCTCTTTTTCAACTTAAAACAAAACTTAATGTTAATGTGTTGTTCAAAATCCATGTTGAGCGACAGACACGATAAATACAACCTCACTCTAGCGGCTCTGGCAGCTGACTGGCAAGCTCGAACGTGTTACAACTTGTCCCTGCCTGTCTCAGTTGATCACGGTATTGGACAAATTACAGCATATGGATGTAGCGTCGGCAGTTGCCACTATAAAAATTCATTCACCGTGTTTTTTGATCACACCTCGTATTTTATAAATTTCATTAATCGAAGGCTTAGTATGCTTACGATAAGGTCCATTAACCAGAAAATAAAGTCATTTATGGTCTTTGGTAGCTTACTGTGCTCTTTTATGTTTACTACTATCTGTTTAATTTTAAGAAACTGTTTTAATTTATATTTTTATCAACATTATCGTGTCATGACTTCAATTATCGTCAAAAAGAAAATGTTAAAAATTTGTGTAAAGAAAATAGATCTCATGTGAGCTATAATAAATATTTATTAAGCTTAATTTTAGTTTTTTAGTTGCCTATATGTGAACTAGGATATGTGACAGAGCCCAGGTTAAAAATTCAGTAAAAGATCTACTTACATATTATTCAAATTTATTTCTGCACGTTAACAGAACTGTGTTACTGAGCTGAAACTAACGTTTCCTAAAACGTTTTTAGAAAAAATATGCGCTAGTATATATTTTTCAATCAAGTCGATTAATAAATCCAGAAGTTTTCTTAATAGGATTCCTAAAGGCAGAAAATAACGTTTTGATAAAAAAGATGATTCGCTTATTTCGTTAACTACAAACTGCGCATAACTGTTACCTCTACGTCTTTTTCTGTACAATACAAAGTCTTAATTTTTTTTTTACCAACCTACTCGTATTTGGTTCTGTACAGCTTACGACTAGCATCTCTTAAAAGAATATTTGAATGGCCGGTGAATGTTCATTAAATGAATATTTCAAATAAAATTTTCTAACTAATAATATCTTATTTAGTCATCCACTATCTCTAAACAATAGTTTTTTTTATAATTTTTTTTAAGTTCATAATTTATTATGTATTATCATTTACTCTTGTATTTTTTGTAGCGCGTTTTGTTTTATTTCATAATAAAATATTTTTGGTAGTCAGTGGATATCAATATCTTAATATCATAATAAAATAATATTTTTTGTGCAAAAAAACAAAATAGAAACCCGTATCAATTGGTTTTGTTTGTTTCTCATTGATAACGTTTTCTAATAGTCTGGAATATTTTATTTTGGAGTTGGAAAGGTGCATAACTTTGTCCTTTAAAAAAAATCATTTTCTTTCCTTGGAGGTCGAAGGTGGAATCTCATTGTTATTTAGAGGCTTAGTGCTTCCAAACATCCAAAGATATTTTTATAATTATGAACAAAATTTTGTTTTGAAATATCAGTAATTTATTGCTTAAATTTCGATTTATTTAAGATTCAGTGGAAATTAAGTACAAATTTATATTTTTAATTTTATTGATTGTAAGAAATAGTTTAGATTAAAACGTTACAGAATATCAGTGTTGTAATAACTTATAACTTATAAGATTCTATTAATATTTTCAACCATCAAAGGAACGTGAATATTTATATTTAGAAATATATATATATATATATTAAAGGTTATTGATGTTTTACACTTATTTTACAATTTGTATTCTTTATTAATAAAATGGTTTTTTGAAAAGGATACAGTGCAAAACGTCTCTCTCATTTAGGCAGAAAAATGCATTAAAAATATTAATAAAAGGCAAATAAAAAATGGACTCACCAAATTAAACACAAACCTACAATTTTTTCATATTAAAAAAGGGTTTACCTAAAATATTTTAAAATATTCGTTTAGGAGGTTTTTGGTAATTAATGTAGAGATTTCTGCTAAATTTTTCTTAAAATTCGATTTTAAAAATTTTTGATAGAGTTGTTTTAAATTACCTAGGATTGTTCGACAGTTTTAATTAACGTTGCAAGCTATCGTAAATGTGTTCTTTTTTTAGATCGCATCTGAAACTACTCCGATCCGGTGACAAATTGTCCTCATTAGTCGCCTGTAAAATATATATCGCTATCTATTCGCCCGACTAATTGTTCTTTTAAAATTCATATTCCGCCCTTCTTTCTCATACAAACCTTTCTATTCAATTTGCAACACACTAGGATAGACCATAAATATTCAATCACCTCATTACTACTTTCTGTAGTAATCCGCGCTTCTGTTGTCCTACGGCCAGGCTTGCTTCTATTTTATTCTTATTTTTTACCTTCTAAAAGCCATTGTTTAACTCAAGGCTGTCTTCTGTGCTTACAACACTTAAATAAGTATTTATTCATAGGATCTTTTCAAAGAAATCATTTTTTATGTAAAATGAATTATTATGACAAGTAAACACTTCTTTAATTATTTCTAAATCGTTTAAACAATAAAAATATAACAAAATAAATATGTTTAACGTTGAGCATTTTAAAATTACGTTTATTTTTTCACAGTCATTACATTAATACCTCAATAACTATGAATTATTTTAGTAATTTATCTTTAGGTTTCGTAAAACAGACAAAAAATTGTAATGAGAGTAGAGTATCTGCGCAACGCAATGACATGAGCAAGTATTGATTAAAAGTGTGCAAACACAGAAACCAATACAAAGCAGTGTAGGCCTATAAGTAAAACCAAGTACATTAGTATCAGAAAGGTTTTTTGCAAACTACAATTTCATGTAGGTTTCTCCTGCAACACCTCTCCTGACACTAGAGTAAATTTTACCATAAATATTGGTCTATCGTTTCATTCATCACAATTTCAATTAAATTAATTTTTGACATTTTACATTATTCTAATTAAACATTTACACATTACATTATTGTATTAAACATTTTACATTATTGAAACTACATTGAAAAATATTATTAGTAATTTGTTTCTCGTTTCACTATAAATCGTACAATCCATAATTTATATATAAATGCTATGTAAAAAATAATTAACCCTCTAAAATAACACTGGTACAAATTAATATATAATCAAGTAAAACAAATGTTTCTCATTAGCCTATTTTTTTTTCTTTTTTAATGATAATAATTTTTGTGATATAAATCATTCCTTTCTAACACTTGGAAAAATCAAAAATTATAAAGAATGTACTGAAATTGATAACTAATGATCATTTAATTGTCTATAATATTCTTATCTATATTTGAACTACAAACAGAAAAAACATCTACAAAAATATAAATTATATTTAAACAAATAAAAACACTTTCCGTTATCTCAAATACAATAGAATTGAAAATATTAACATTTTAACGAAGGCGTCTCTTCAAGAACAGCGTAGATTTTTGACACAAATCTTCTTATTATATTAAATTTTTATTTTTCCAAATAAATTATACAAATAATTTAAGTTTGTCCTATATTATTAATTTCAGTTAGGGATTCAAAACATTTAAAATTATTTTTCTTTCCTTTCAATGAAGACGTTAAATTTGTGAATTTTTTTTTTTTTTATTTAGTTTAGTTTACTTTAGTTTTAAATACTAAAAATTAAAGGATTTTTTTTCTGGTATAACCAGAAACAACCTCCTTTGAAATTCTAATCACAATTTTACCACGGCAAAAAAAAAATTCTCATTTTAAATATCGTTTAAAGCTATTTCCTATCTGTGATCTGTAATGAGCTCAAATCTAGTCATATGTAAATTTTTTTAGTAAGTTTCCTTAAATTGTAAAACCAGCTGATGTAAAGCAGTGCAGAAGTGTTTTTGTTCTAGCTCTCGATAAGTTTTGGTTTTTTGTGTCCTTTTGTTTTTGGGTTCTTGTTCATGTTTTATTTTGTGTTCTTTTTCGTTTATTTTTAGTTTATTAAATGTTTCATTTACACTAATTTTATTTATAGTACGGAGTACAATATTTTTTTTTTTCATTTCTATTGAATCTTATTTATTGTTATTAATAGTATTTATTATTTAACAAACATTTATTATTTTGTTATATTCTATTTCATTTCTTTCGTTTCGTTGTTATCGTTAAGTCACTAGCCGCTGGGTTTCTGACTACTTAATGCTAGTTCAAATAGATATTTACTTATTGTTTAATTGTCTTGCTGAACAGATAGTACAGTTACTGTGTCGTTATAATAAAAAAAAATAAATATTTTTGTGCTAGAAACAATCATTTGGGTTTTTATTTTACTTCTTCCTCATTGGATTAATGTATTTGAACGACTGAATAAAATCCCTTAAGTAATATATTAATTCCTAATTATTTTGTAATTATTGACTTCTTAATTGTCACGTTGTCATGTTAGTTCAAATAGATATTATTTACTTATTGTTCAATTACCTTGCTGAACAGATTGTAAAGTTGCTCTGTCGTTATAATAAAAAAAAATTGTAAAAATTGATTTTGGCATGATCAAAGCAAATAATTCATTCTAAAAATTAACATAAAACGATTTGAAAAGATTAAAAAACTTCATTCCTATATATGTAATCGTTTTATATATGGTCCGTCATATCTAAATTGGTGTATTAGCTCCACATTAATTATTTTCTGTGGTTTAAAGGAGCATTCCACAACTCAGTCCATAAATAAAAAAAAAAATAAATAAAAATATAACTGTCAAATAAGTAATTACCGACCGACAAAAAGAATGACACAGCAGCAAGGGACTTTATTCCTGGCTCTGCAAAGAGTCGGGAAAATACGAATATAAATTTTCCACTATCCTTGCGTTCCGTTCCGTTTTCATGTCTTTCTGACTAGCTCGAAACACATTTTATTCCTTATAAGCAATCATTTTAATTTCAGAATATTTGACTTATATTTCATTTAACTCTCAATTATTTTATTATATTAGTTTTAATTTCTATTCATATTAAGGCTTTATTTTTTTTTCTCTACGAAAACTTTCTTTACATGTTTTACTCTTTATAATTTTTCCTTTTTCCAAATTAATGAACTTGAAATCCCAACAGACAATTATGAACTAACAATTTTCATCCATTTGGTACAAAATTCATTACTAACCTCTTCATTTCTACTTTACTTCATCAATTTAACAAACATTAAATCCCTGGTCACAGTTTTTTTTTACCAACTTATACTTTTCTTTTACCCTTTTTTCAATATCCCTCTTTTTCAATTCAAATTAAAACGTTTTCGTTCTTAAGTTTAATAGTCGATTTAATTTTCAAAATTATCCTCTAAAATCATATTTTCTATGCTTATATTATTTTTTTCTCTGGTTAAGTTAGAGTCAGGTTTTGGTAAATTTAATTCATGATGTTTCAACAGGTATGTTTTAAGAAGTCATTCTTCTTTTAATTCTACTCTTAAATCTTCTTTTGTTTACTACATGATTTTTTTTTAACGTAAAATCTTTCCTTGATAAAGATAATCTGATTTGGTATTTCCTTACTTCTGCTTTCCTTTGTATTTTTACTTCTTACACATTGATTTATTTTTATTTAAATATAAGTAAATTTATTTATATATTCTTTAATCTAGCCTTCGTACGATGCAGTTATTGAATTAACTGCAGTATTTTATGGTTATTATTAGGATTAAAAATCTAAGATGTTTTACTGGTTAAAAGATTTGATATATATTAAAATGGCAGAAATATAAAAATTAGCGAATATAATTAGTAGTATAAAAAAATTAATTTCAATAAATAAACCATGACTCAAGTATAATTAAAGCTATTTTATAACTTTTTTTATAGTTTGTCATTTTATATACAATTTATAATTTTTTATATATCTATTTTTTTTTAGCTAGAGAAATTCTTTTAAACGTGCAAACTTACTGTTTCATTTTGATTTTATTATTTTATAGAAAAAACTTTACCATAAAAATATAATATCAAAAAATCAAACATATGACTCTTCCTTTCTATACTTGTGAAAAAATAAATTTTCGCTTTCGCTTTCGCTTTTGAATGAAAAATGAATTTGAATTTTTTTAAAACTAATTAATTGGTGATACCAATCATGTAATAAACAATGATCATTTCTTAAAACGTTTGTTAGTAAGAATTGAAGGTATTTGTAGAGCCTACCTTATAGCTAAGAAACCTTCTAAGAAGTGCGTGAAAAATTGGAATTTTTCTAGTTCAAATAGCTTTTGAATTTATATGGATTCAAACCAGTGAAGTTAGTGACAAATACTGAGCTTCTTGATTAGTTTCAGTCGGATTGTCAGATAGGCGTATAAAAAGTTGAGCCTGATTAGTATAAAACCATTTACTTTTTAATTCACGTTATGTGTACATTTTACAGCTATTTTTAAATGAAATAATTACTGTAGGTTATCAGAATACTGCTCAGTATTATTTCATAAGAGTTACGATATATATATATATATATATATATATATATATATATATATATATATATATATATATATATATATTACTTTCTGTAGTGAAACGCACACTAATTGTTAAGTTTCACTAGGTAGAATTTCACCCAGAAGATTCAGAGTTTGAATCTGCATCAGGCTTGGCATTTTTCATTATTGTAAAATGTATTTTTTACCTTAAACAAAAATAGGAATAAGGCAGAAGTAGTTGGACAAATTCCTGTTGTTACAGGAGAGAGTAAATAAATAATCTCCAATAAGCTAACCCGGGTTTCGTGTAAAATAATCCACTACTTCATTTGTTTGTTCTGCAAACGATAAAATATATATATTTAATAATCTAAACTCTTATGATTATTTTTTATTTTAACTATTCACTTGGAAAGAAGAAAAACTTTATATAATTTACAATTGCATAAAATGTATTAAACAGATCACTTTTTAGCAAAACAAAAAATCACACTTTTGATAAACATATCTGGTCTTAAAATGATATATTTAATTGTGTAGGGTTTTATTTAATACCCATCCAACTAACTAATTTATTGGCTTATTGCGGATGTGAGAATCTATTCAACAATTTCCTGTTTAACGATTTACTACTGTTGGATGTAAAAGATTTGAAAAAAGTGAAAGAAATAAATATTAAGCGAGCGGCATTTTTAGTCCGTTACATAAAATATATAAAAAAATTAGACAGAACTTTTGGGTTTTTAATACAATTTTTCATTAAACTACACAGAGGATAGATCACGTTTCGGTACGATGCCGTCTATATTATGATATTACCTAGGTAAAGACATAAAAAAAACTTTAGATTTAAGTAAGTAAGTTAGGTTTTCATACTATGTCAAGTACATAACTTTCATGCAAATATGAAATAAAATGGAATAAATTACAATTTTAAACAGTTTTTGAAAATAAATTAAGTATATTAGAAACTAGTTTTCAGCATGCTTTACCTCGAACGTATATAATCATTCATTTTTTAACGCATAAAAAAAGTGTGCATGAATCCTAAGAGCGTATAAAGAAATTTACTTTGTATGAGTAAAACAGTGGAATAATTTCTATAAAGATAATTTTTTCATCAAAATGGTAGAACATAATATATGTTTTATTTAAATAATTGGGTCGGGCCTGAAGAATTAAATTAATCTAGTTTAGGGTATCTAGGAATGATATCTTAACGGGTTTTTAATACCTATCTGGTAGGTATGAAACATTTTCAGAATAGGAAAAAAATTAGATGAAAGAGAAAGGCATAAATTTAATTACTGTAAAGTTAAGTCCTTTTTAAAACTTAAATTTCTTAACAGATTTTCTGTTACTCAAAATTAGCATATTTATGGGTTTGAATTAATTTCATAACAATTTATTTATAAATAAGAATTCATTTATATATAAAAATTTATTTAGTAAATTTTTTTATTTATTTTTCGTAGTTCATTTTTTTTGGTATAATAAAGACTGTATTCATAAGTCTAAAGACTCCCCTCACTTTCACTTGATATCCAATTACAACATTTGTTTTATAAAGAGATGTTTACCCACAGTTGGGGTATAGATTATATTAGCAGTCTTTCTGAAATTCTTAAACCTATCGTGCAGTCAAATGTTCTTTTACAAAAATTTTTATTTGTTCTTAAGTTTGCTTCAAAGATGTTTTTAACTTTTTTATTTAAAAAAATTATTAGCTCTAATTTCTGCTTTACCTAACTAAAATTTTAAATGAAGATTGTATTTGAGAGAATCAAAAATAGTATTCATATATAAACAATAATTTTTCTACAGAATCATAAGTTTGGATATCTGTTTAAGTCGCTCCTCATTAGAGTCAATTATTTTAATTTTTTTCTATTGTGTGTTAGTGTAAGTTTACTTTGTTCTTTTAGTTGTGTTAAATATTTGTTTTCCTCAAGTTTGTGTTTTTCTTTATTTACAAGTTTCTTTTATTTTTTCGTTATTTTAAATTATAGTCCTAGGCTACGTTACATAACCTAACGGTCGCGGCGTTGCTATGGACCCGTTCCCAGCTGTTCCGCATAGCAACTACTCTGCGAACGGCAGCTTCGAGGCGGTAAACATCACGCTGGTGAATAGAGAACGTGACCCATTCATTTACTCCAACCGGGATCCACGGAAGTCGTCGTGGAGAAAATTAAGGGATGAGATCGTTGAAAATATGAGTGATTATTCGGGTAATAGCATTGACTCTGATATTACGTACCCGATTCCGGTCCCTCCGGCATGGCAGACGGTGCCGATTTTGCTGGTAGGTGAGTCGATTTCTTGGATTGAAATATCTCTCTCGAATAGATTTGATGGTCTGCCAGTGGAGGAGACTGACGCTGCTGCTCCACAAAAGGAAGAGGTTATGCCGCCTCTGATAGTATTTTATGGTATATCGGGTATCACAAAGGGAAGATTTGTTGGAATCATTGGTGAGCAAAACGGAATACACCGTGAGAATAATAAACAATAAACAACTTCGGCTGCTGTCAAAGGATATTGAGAGCTACAAAAAAAACTTCGTGTTGTTCGCGAAAATAATCTGATGGGGCATACCTTCACGAGAATGATGAGAGAGCGTAAGGTGATGCTCAAGAATCTTCACCGTTTGATTCCAGTTGCAGTTAATCATCAAGAGATTGAGAGTCAGGGGCACAAGGTTTGGAACATCGTAAACGCACGCCACCAAGTAACAAAGGAGCCATTGGCGACTTTTTTCGTAAATCTGGAACCTAAAGATAATAATGAGGTGTTCGGAATAAAGTATACAGAAAACTGTTGCGTTAGATTTGAAACACCAAAGAGAACTCCAGGGTTGGTGCAGTGTATGAGGTGTCAACAGTACGATCACACTAAAAATAATTGCATGACGCCGTATCGCTGAGTGAAGTGTGCAGGAAGACACAGGACCGCCGATTGCCATAAGATAGATAGGAGCTTACCAGCAATTTGTGCTTTATGCCATGAGGATCATCCTGCAAATTATAACGGTTCCAGGGTCTATAAGGAGATCCTTGAAAGGAAAGAGAAGAGGAGGATGAGTTATGCTCCGAAGCACGCAACTGCGAAGTTCGAGGAACTGAGAGGCAAATTATACGAGCTAGGCCATGATTTCCCGACTTTAGGTCAACAGGCCAGCAGTAATGCGGATAATAGTAACTACGACACTAACAATATTTATTGGACTCCGGGTCCTTTGCTGAGGCAATGGCGGGAACCGATAATAAGGCTTCGTTTACACTGGATAGATTTCAGAAGCTAGCAAGTAACGTTGAGTTCTTGGTTCAACAGATTGCGAACCTCCTGGATCTGTTGACGAAGGTGATCTCTAAACTTGATGAGGAATTACCTGAAACTCGCTGTACGGAACGTTAATGATGTAATGAATCGCAGGGAGGAACTGGAGAAGCTGATCTTCTGCGAGCTGGTAGATTTCGTTCTTATTTCGGAAACTCATTTTACTGATAGGAACTATTTGAGAATTAGGGGCTCTTCAGTATACAAAATCAACCACCCTGCTGGAAGAGCACATGGGGGTACTGCGATTGTGGTATGAAATGGCATTCCATACGTTCGAGAGGAAGTTGGTCGTCTGGTTTCAAGGTATGTGTCCAGACTGGATAAGAATAATCACCTCGCTTTGAATTTCCTAGACAAGTGCGTGGACGTTAAGAGATAAAAAAGGCTCCGTATGCTTGATCTTGTTTATAGCCTGTTATGATGATCCGATTTGGTGGCTCGATGCTCACGATTATTGTTTCTTGGCTGTTTCAAAGTTACTGTTTCGTTTACTGTTCTATTTAAAGTTGTTATTTATTTTGTTGTTTTAATGTTAATATTGATTGGACATTCGAATGTACATTCAAAGGCACTATCAAATTTTATATTATTTATGTTAACACTATCGTTTGTTTGTTATGTTTTGCTATTGTTTTTGTATTACTTGAGGATTATCGTTAGGTGGTCCTCTTTCACGTGATAGTCAGACATAGGACTTACTTGCTTATAGCTTCATTGTAGAAGCTGACTGTAAGTAAATAAAGGAATTCAGAAAAAAAAAATATATATATATATATTAACAAGAAGGCGACTATGGAAAAGGTGTTGATTAAAATACATAAGGTTTTGTTCTGAAAAACACACTTCATAAAAAAAATTATGTAATATCAATAAAGCACCTTATTCCACCTGGAATAAAATAAAGAAAAAGTGAAAAATTGAACTGTTTCCCTTTTTCTCTCACGTGGTATTTCCAGCCAAATGACGATCAAGAGAGCCCAAGGTACCGTACCCAGTCAGAGTGTGGGATGCCATCTAGATGTGTACTGGGACAGTCAGTTCGTCTCATCACAAACGAAATATGACTTAATTTTTTCTGATTCACCTTTACTCTCCATTTTTTAACCATAAGCCGATCAAGTTTAATACTGATTGAAGCTTTACCGAACCGATTAGAGTTTCGTCTTCGTTAACAGCCAGGATTGCTATATCATCAGCAAACGAAGCGACGGTGAGATGGTCCGGAGTGAAAATTAAGTACAGTACGGGTCCTAGGACCTTCTGAAACCTCCTGATCTATTGTTAAAGAATCCAGATAACTCATCATTGTATCTGACGTGGTAAAAACGTCCGTTGCGGTAGTACCACAAAACCAGGTAGAAGGGTTAAGGAAGGCTGCATTTTAACTTATGGTGCAGATCAGGCAGAGCAGACCCTTGTCAAAGAGCTGCTGCTGAACATCCAAGAAGGCTGACGAACAGAACCTCTTCTCTTCTAGGCACTTCGTGATGACATTGACAGTCCTATGCGTTTGTTAAATGCAGGATGTGCAAGAATAATATTTAGATTATACATCGTTTCCGGAATAAGTTGGCGAGATCCATTGCAGAGGCACTGTGGTTCACGCGGAACGAGGAAATTCACGACTATCTTGAATTGCCTTACATTCTTGAAGAGGTCAAACAGTTCGGTTCAAAGTATAGACAGCGATTAGATAATCATGTGAACTTTTTACTTATTAATCTCCTAGATAACAGAAAGGATGTCTGGTGACTGAAAGGCCTACATGTGCTGAAGTTTGATGACACTTAAGCTGGTTCAGTATCGCATAAGTGTTGAACATCTTTCTATACATTGATGAGGAGCATAGCATCTTTCCTTTTATCTCCATGAGCTTGTTGTGTTATTGTTTTCTTTTATTGTTTAATGATGTTAAATTTTTTTTCACTAAACCTTTGTGAACTCTTGTACCTATGTGGTCTTATTCAGTGCGAGTATGTTTCTATACATGAACATCATATAAATATGTATATGTACTTCATTATATCTTTTTGTATATCTACGTTTCATTGAGGGTGTTCGTTGGAAACCTCTCAACATGTGCTTTTTGTAATACGATTTATTTTTGGTTCCTTTCTCGGAACCGTTTGTAAATGAACGAATTGTGAGAACAAAACAATATATTTCCGTGGTATAAACGTTTTTCAAAAGTTCCTTCCTTATATGAAATTTATCCTCAGTAAAATATGGAAGTAATTTAATTTCTTACCAATTTTAACAAAATCTTAGTTTGATCGTAAGTACAGTTTTTATTTTGGGATATATTTAAGTCATGCTCTTTACGAAGTGAATGTTTTGCCATTTTGTACATGAAGTTTTTTCCCTTATGGTTCACCACTGTAAGTTTTTCAATATAAATTAAGTTGAAAATCTATAAGCAAAACATTTTTCTTATTGTAAACCAGTACAAAACATTTTTAATAATTTTTTCGACATAGTTAAATGAATTTTTATACCGTAATTTTACGTATTAAAAGTATTTTTGGAATAAAAATAAAAATCGTATTTTTAACGTACTAATTGCATTTTTGCGTTGGAAAAATATTTCGATCATAAAATAATTAATACAGTATTCCCGTTTTCCAGACTCTTAGCTCAGCTCGGCATATTCTCTTTATGTAATTTCTTTCCAATTCTCTCTTCTTATGAAGACGCAGTTATCTTCCTTTTAGTTTTTTTATGAACAGAAGTTTTATTTGAGTTATATTTTTAAATTTAAACACCAAATTTTAAATAAAAATAAAGAAAACATTTAGTAAAAAATAAGAAGTAATATTTTTTCAATTTTTATAATTAAATATTAATTTTTTAAAATCAGCGCCAAATAAATGGGAATATTACTCGTTTTTTTTAAATTATTTAGTGCCAATATTCAAACACCCAAATTAAAGAATTGAAAAAGTTTTATTTTTCAAACTATCTTTAATAGATTTAATTTAGTAAAAAGGTTATTTTAATTTGAACTTTTTATTTATTTTATTTTTTTACTTATATTTTTAACTGTATCATGTTCAGTTAAAAAAGGGAGTAGAGTAACTTCCACGGGAAATATATAATTATAATTTATATGTTTATAAATTATAAATGTATAATATTTTATAACATATCTATAAAATCTATTTATTCAATTCTTTTATTGATCGCTTTGAGGGTTTCCAGGAAAATGAATAAAATGGTTATAATTTTTGTTTTCGCAATAGGTTTTATTTGAAACTTTTATATATGTGATGGGAAAAGTAGTTGACCAAAGTGATTTTTAGATCTTTGTAAAATATTTGTTGGCAGCGAGTAGAATATTACCTGTCTGCATTTCGATTGAATCTTTTTAGTTCAGTTATCACAAAAACCTTGGTCGAGTCAATCATTTTATTCAGGTTAGCTCTTTATTCAAGCTGTATTTTAAAATAAAGTTTTGAAGTAGGCTGTATTCATAGATACTTTTTTAAATTTAAGTAAATTACTATGTGTTTAAAATCTAATAAAATTAAATTGGAAGCTGTTGCCTTGTAATTTCATATCATATAGATCATCACGTTCAGATCACAATAACTCTAACTGCATGTAACCAACTGTTTTCGCTTAATTGAATCTTTTTGTTTTATTTACTTGGTCGAGTTTAGAAAAAAAAACCGTTGTTTATAACAAATTTTTAAAATAGAGAAAATACTACACATTTTTCTAGTTGATAATTACAATGAACAGAATCAAAGCAGTAATCTAAATTTCTAAAATATTTAAAATATAAATATACATATTTAATCGAGGTGATTGGAATAAGTATATCAGAGTGACTGGAATATAATAAGGAATTAGCAGGTAAAATGCTACAATTATTTTAAATATATTAAAAGTTCTGTAAATAGATTGATTATTATTATTGTAAAACCAAAATAAAAGAAACCAAGAGAAAATATTTTTTATTTTAAATAAATAATAAGATTATTTCCTTATTTAACTCGGAATAAATTTTACCTACTTTGATTATGAACAGCTATCAGTTAAATAAATGATTTGTGTGTGTGAGTGTGTTTTTATATTTTCCCCCTAAATATATATGAATAATACCTTTCTAAATCTGTAAACATCTTGCATGATATTTAATTATAGAATAATAGCAAATAAAACTGGTTTAATTTTTTGATATATTTTTTATAAATATTAACTACTAATATCCTGCTTCAAGAAAATTTGAACTTAGCACGAATAAAATTAGCGTTTTATTAATATTAATTATACGTCAACTATTAAATTATCATGTAATAATTTAATCAAGATCAACTAATTTTTTTTTAATTGAATGTTGTAAGATGAATTTAAATGAATGAAGGTAAAAAAATTTAATCCAGCCGATTAAATGTAAATATAAGGTGATACGATTATATATTTATTCTAATCAATTGAGGTAATGTAGTTTTAAAGAGGAAAGAAGGCAAGATGAAATAACAAGGGCATCAAAAGGAAAAAAAAAACAAGCCACGGTATTATAGCCGCGGGTGAATTAACTGACCGTTTGTCGTTGTGCGCGTAGGCAGGTCTCCAATGAACTGTACGTTATAAAAGAAAAGACTAAGAAATGTTTGTAAGATAGTGTGACATGTGAGATGACATGTCTAATGATTCTGAGCGGTTAATAACTCGTTAAGCACAGCTAGATTGATTGACAGTACTGTGTGGCCGGAAATGAGGTTATGATTTTATATTACTACCATGTAAAATAGGGTTTAATTTTTTGTCTCATGTTTTTATTCAGGAATAAGATGAATTGTTTTGTACGCTCTTTTATTTGCTGAGTAATTTAAATTTGAAAATCGGCTACATTTTTGCACAATAAACTAGATTTTAATTTTATTACATTTTTTACCGTTTTTTTTTTTTTTTGTTTTTTTTGTATAATAATCTTGTATGATTTATTAATAAATAACTGAGTAATAACTAAAAAATCTTTTTCATTTAGATTTAATGGTTTTTATTCGGTTTTTTTTTAATAAAGTATTGTGTAACTTAAAATAATACTTGTGTAACTTAAAATAATATTTCGTAAACCGTATTTATTTCTCTTTATTCATAAAGAGATGATTGTCTGTCAAGAATTTCATTTAAAAATCGTACATAGAATTATAATATGCTTAAAAAATACTGATAGCTGTTTGCTTAGCACTACTGTGTATTTGTTTATCTGTGGAAAAAATATAAAACTAACTGAAATTTCTTTGGAAATCAAAGAGATTTTTAACCACAGGTGTTGTTTTATGGAGAAGCCGTTACGAAATTTTTTAAAGCAAGATTTATTTTGTGGATTTATCAGTTCAGTTCATTTTTGTTGGGCCAATATCCTAACCCCGCAGAAAAAGTAATATAAAATGTACATTTAAAAATCAGACTTTTAATGAAAGGTAACTTAGTATAAAAAGCAGTCTCAGACAGAAATTTACAAATAGCTTGTTTCATTAAACAACGGAGAAATTCGAGTAAGTAGAAAATTATATGTAATATGCAGGTAAAATGCCAAAACTCCGCCAAAACCCGGTTCCAAGCCACTGCTGAAAAAAAGAAGAGTAAATGGCTGATTTTGAATTTTAATGGGTGCATTGATGTCTTGTAGGTACGTTCTTTAACAATCATTAAATACTAAGAAATATTCGATTTGAGATTTAATCTAAACATAATCAGTAAATCCTACCCCTGTAGGGGATGGTTGAGGCGAGTTTCCAGCGCCTTAAAACTGGAATTTCTAGGCAGGAAATCCCTGATAGAAAACCCTGGTCCTCCAGGTTGGGGATTTGGAGATGGGATGAACAACCCGACCCTGTAAAAAATGACTGTTACGAAACTAAAAAAAGGAGGTCAAGGCCCTACACAGGTTGTAGCGTCAAGAAGTAATCAGTAAAATGTCATAACTATTTTAAAATTACGTTTGTAGGTTGACTATTAAATAATATTATTATTATTATTTTTGAGTTTTCCGGTATCAACTGCTGAGATCATTAGCCAGATGAAAATTTTTAGCGTATGAAAAAATGCCATGCCTGACCGAGATTCGAACCTGGGATCACCGAATGAAAGGCCGAAGTGCTAGCACTCTGTCATGGAGATTGGCATTATTATTAGTATTAGTGTTTTTGTTGTTAAACTATCTGATTAAAGAATGTAATAATAATAATAATAATAATAGCAATAATAATAAATATATATATATATATATATATATATATATATATATATAAAATAAAATTGCACATTACATTTTGATTATGAACAGCTATCAGTGGGTTAAATAAATTAATTTAGGAATAGAGGGTTAGCGCAACACTTAATATAAACCCTTTCCTTAACCATCATTATGTGAAGCTGATCGTAGATACACATCAACGGAACTGTACCTTCTCGCCATTTTTGTTGCTTTGAACAGAAATTAATGAAATAAATTTAACTTTGTTTCACTTACTTTAATTTATTTTATTATTTATACAACAGCTTATTTCTCCTTAAGCATAATTATAAAAAAAAAAAAAAATATTAGATTAATCAGTTAGTTCAATCAGTTCATCAGATTCATCAGTTAGTTCAATTAGTTCAATCAGATTAGTTTAATCAGTTTAATCAGAGTTAGATTAATCAGCCCTTTATTCGCAAAAAATAAGCATTTTATCGGGTGATTAATTTATATCTTCTACGAAGAGGACAAATAAAATAAACATTTTTCAACATTAAATAATGTTGCAAATCGTTAAAAATGTTTTCAGCTTTATGGTAGATCTCCTTTTGTGGAACGCAGACTAAAAAGAGATGTAAGTTCAATCTTTAGTCATACTAAAAAATTAGTCTGGTATGTGTCACTCACAAGGTGACCTGGTGTGCAGACAGTGAAATTTTATAACTTCAGAATTTGACACGTTGAACAATTTACAGGAAAATCACAAAGCACTGTTATTAAAAGGTTTTTTTGCATGCGCTAACTTTAATTTCATGCAAATTAGCTAAAATTAATGATCGGGTTTTCTTTATTTTTTAACTTCACTAGCATCCAAATTTTTACTATTTCAACGAATTCGGAATATCTAAATGGTAAGAGATCAGAGTAAGTTTGATTTTGGGTTGGCGGTGTACTTATATTTAAGGTGTAGTATTGGATTAATTAACCTCACCCCTCCATACTTTAACTCTCATAAAATAAGGATGATTCAGAAAAATGGAACTAGAATAAACTCAATTTTAAAATGAAATTTAGCCAAACATATAGTATTATCTAGAGAATTTATCTTTTTATCCAAAATATGATCGAAATGTCCGAATTTATAAAAGTTGTGGAAAATATTATTCTGCTTGATTTTAAATACTAGAAAGTAAATATCTTTAATTTGTATCTGATCCAGTTGTCACAAAAAACCACTGTCAAATAATATAACACTGGACCAAGAAAACATTGTTTCGTTTTTATATAGTTGTACAATTTATATCTTTTCATTTTGGTCATAAATGTACTGTAACGATTTTTTTTAATTCCTGAAAAATGTAGTCTATAAAATTAAAATTAAAAAAAGTTTTAAAACCGTTTAATTTTTCTTGTATTATACAGTGATAATTATTTACTGCAGAAACGGCTGTTTAAATAACAGCTGTCGACAGAAAATTGGTCTATGCTTTTTATTACGTTTGTACTTTCCTCCCAATCTGATAAAAGTTATTCCTCTTGAACAATTTATGTTTTAAATTGTTCAAATTATTATTGTATTTTACTTCACAGTTTAAATAAGGAGGAACCGCATCAGTAAAATAAAAAGTAAGAATATTACAAAATAATTTTATATCTTATTAAATCAATAAAAAGGGTTTGAATATCTTTGATTTTATCAAAGAATAACAGCTAGATAACTTTGAATACGTGCACAAAGTAGACTACTAGTATAATAATTTTAATTTGTCCACATTTTATCTTACGGTTGAATCATTTTAATTCGTTTAAAATCTTAAGGATAAATGTAAGAAAAAAAACAATCGTAACATAGAACTGATTATTTAATACAGCAAAGCATAAGAGCGTAAATAAAGAGATATGATTTCTGCTGACAATTTTATAATAAATTTGACACATATACAATTTATTTTAGTTCAAACGAATGATGTTAAGTGCCTCTTTTCCTATATACGCTTGAATAGTTAGTTTATCCTTACAGTAGCAGTGAAATTGTGTACAAAGGTGGTGACCGTGCGGTAGCTAAAAAAAAAACACTCACATACACACACATTAGTCTAGGCCACCACAGTGTTCTATAAGACTACTATAAAACTACCTGTAAGGAACGAAGAAATCACATCTCGATCCCGGAACAAATCGATAGGCCTTCCTAATATGTAGGAATGTAATTAGCAGAGAGCCGATATTTACAGCGCATGGTACATTAGACAAGGAACGCGGGAATTAGAGAAACCAGCAGCAGCAGTTAACCAACCAGCCAGGTAGCACCGCCTTCTGTGACTTCAACATTAAATTTTGTTCATTAATTAATTGCTTTTAGTTGTATTATTAAAATTAGAGGTAATATGATCTGGCGCCTGATGCCATGCGTTTATGTGATTCATTCCGACCTGCCAAGGAGTAGTATGTATTTTAAAATATATATTGAATTACTTGTTCCTTTAATTTTTATTAAAATTAATTAATGTTAAAGGTCAACCGTTTTTTTCTTTACATATTATACACTATATAGAACTGCATCTTTGTCAAAATATTGATACTTTGGTACAGATAATTATTTTTACAAGCAACATAAAATAATTTATGTAGTTAAAATATCTAAAATATACTATTAAATATCATGATCAGTATGATTAAACGAGATATAAATTGCTTTAAAATAAAATTTACTTTCTAATTACAAAGGAATATGATTTCAAAAAATCTTTTCGGAAGTATGGTAGAATTCCTTCATTAGTGGTTAAAAGAGAGGATCGTAATAAATGGCTGATCTTAAAGTACTTAGTAAATACTTTCGTGTTCAGTACGAGACTAAACTAAACAAATAATGTGGATAGTTTAACTATATAATATATTGTATTAATTATATATTCACATCTTAAATATTGAATATATTCATATTCATCATCTAAAATATACAATAACTATTATTCTTCTAAAATTTTCAAGAAGAATTTTTCTCAATTACATTTAAAATTCAAGAAAAATGCAAGAAATAACCGAACATACTCTGATAGATATATCGCAAAATTGTGTTAATTTTAGATATCATAACCAAAAAAGGTTGTAGGCGACCTGGCATGAAATACAAATCGCTCCTTAATTTAGTACAGCCACCCTCAAGATAAAACTCCTCTCGTGCTAGGTTACTAAGGAAAGTAAAGAGTGAAACCACTCTTTGAACCACATTGAACCAAACATAGTCTTCTTCACCGAAATGTCTGGCAGAGTCGTGTAAAATCATTTTTCTTGGTGAAAGCAGCCGTTTTTTGTGTATATCACCACTTTTGTGCAAGTGATTTACATGCATAACAGCCATAACACTAGGAAAGATAAGGTAAAGCAACAAATTAATATAACCCGCTTGTTAGGAAACAATTTATTACATACGTTACCGTGAAAGACCGAAATTAGAGAATATCAGTATTCTCCGGTGAATGTCGACACATACCAAACATGTCTTTTGGTGGAAGATCGAAATATTTGCTTATATTATTATACATTCGGGTCTTCGCCGGTGGTGTATTTCGACAAACACAGATAAGCTCTGGTGGGGGTCGAAACGATAATCATAAATTAAAAATCATTCACCCAATACTAATTTCTAAGGTAACTAGATTACAAGAAACCCTCATAAAAAAGGAAATCTAAATTTTAGCCAAACAACCTAAATTTGATTAAATTTTTTTTTTTATAAATGCGGTGAATTTGATTAATCACCTCCAATATTGGAGAATAACATATATAATTTGTATATTTAACGTTAATTAGACGAGGTTAGCGAGCGAAGCGAGCATAGGTTATGTTTAGCTTAAATTTAGACTTGCTTTTTTTTTAGGAGGGTTAACTTCTCGTAATCTATTTACGATAGAGATAGGTGTCGGATGATTTTCTTTGATTTGTAGTTATCGTTTCGACCGCCTTATCCTTGTTTTTCAACATATACCGGTAAAGGTCCGATTAACACCGACGTATTTGGTATGTGTCGACATTCATCGGAGAATGCCGACATTTGCCAGATATCCGTCTTTCACGGTATCATATACATTACTTCTAAAAGCAGAGCTGTACAAATTTACCTGAAATGATTGTAGTACTTTTGCACTATAATTTCAATGTATTTGGTCTTCCCTAATACATAAGAAAAGTCTGGATCTTCCTCATGGAAGTGGTCTTCCGATATTCTTTCATGAAGATTATATTGTATATATAAGATATACTATATATATATACTACAAAGATATTCAAACCATTTTATTGAGCGATCTCATGTAGATCACTTAAAATACTGAACATAAAATATATGTATGTGTTTTTATTGGATACATACATAACGATATAAACTATGATTTATATTGTTAATTTATGGTTTATATCGTACAGGGTTTATAAATGTTAATTTTAGTCATTTCATAAAAAAACATAACCTTAAAAAACATCTTCTTTGTTTTTTTAAGACAACATATAAACGAACCAATACGATAGAGATTTATTTACTTTTATTTATTTTAATATAGTTTTATCTAGTTTTGGGATCTGGTAAATCGAGATGACTTGTCACTAGGATTCCTTTACAGTAATAAGAAAAATATTTTATTAACAATTCATTACAACCAAAAATAAAAAAGAATTATATAATTATATATACTATTTAACCATATATTATATAACATTCCTAACTATTATAAATAACCATTCCTAAACATTATAAGACGAGTTCCAAAACAACAGCGCCATCTGCAAAATCAGTGACAGGTTATCGAAATTAATTTCTGTAATTATGTTATTTCCATGCATATAAATATCAAAAATATGTAATTTAAATTACCTTCTTTTTAACTCCATTTCTGGGAGTCAACCTTAATCGTTCTCTTTTGGGAGGTGTAGCTATATAATTATATCATACGTATAAATGAACTTACGTCATATTTATAGTTACATTTTTACATATTTTAGTCACTAATATGGTAGAACTGTAACATAAATTATATTATTCTGTTTATGACCCATTTTTGGAATATATATTTTCTAACAAAGTTGAAGTGATACAAATGCGAGCTTATAATGGTTTCCATTGTAAAACAACCCTAATTATTATATTAATTGTGCTGTAGGAAATTAAAAAGGATATTCTTTAATTTTATCGGTAAACATGACGAGATAAAAATATAATAAATTTTAATCTATATCACGTTTTATTAAGCGATTTACTTCATTGATCTGAGAACTTGATGCTTTCATGCCCATAACTTGATGTTTATGGCTTTAGTAACTACAGATTACTTTATTGTTTTTTAACTAGTAATTATTATTACAAAACTTCAAACAGTAGCCTTAATAATTTTAGGTCTTGGTTCCACTTCTCAAAAATACAATAATGTCTGACAGAGAAACTAAATTATTATTCCAAATCCAAATGATACAAAGTATACAATACAGTGGCAGAAAACTTCTGATTTTTTTTTTTTTTGTTAAAACATCTAGCCCATCTGATGGATTTGAAACTGATGCAACTTCGCTTTAAACAATAATATATCAAAATTAATAAAAATTCCTTCTACATATTAACCTTCACATTACTGTGAAAAAGCAATATTTTAACAATTTAATTCACTTTATTTCAATTATACGATCTTTTAAACGTGTAATTATCCCCCCCCCCCCATACCTAAATATATTTATCTTAAATAAAAAATAAATAAATAAGGTGTGCAAAAACTTTAATCGATAATGTGGTTTACCTAGCGGTTATTTGAAATATGAGGTTAGTGAAAACAAAGACGAATTCAAATTTAAAACATTTGCGACGAATTATTTTAAATCCAAGCAGAAAAATAATATTTACTACAAAGATTGTACATAATACCATCTGTGATAATGTTTTACATTCGACTGAATTGTCCTAATAATACTTCATATTTAATTAAATTTCGTTTTACTGAGTTATTTTGAGACTTTTTTCTTCTTCCGTTTCTTTATTTGTTCCTAGTTTTCTGGAGAAATGTAAATGGCTGAGATGTGGGAAGTAGTATACCTCAATAGTTCTCATAAAGCTTTGCAATGACACAACCCAAACACTCCTAGGCAATTTCCTTATTATTCCTGCCTCAATTTTTTTAATAAAAAAAGTTTTTTTTTTAAAACAAGAAAACATTTCCGCCTGAATTTTCAAATGTTATTACAGAAAAACAAGTACAAAATGATATGTTCCCCCAACTTATCAGAGATTTCTTGCTAACATTAAATAAAAATATTTTTCATTCATTCATTCTTTCTTCTTTTAAAAATTTTAATTTTTAAACGTACAATATAAGTGCTATAATAAAATTATAATTGCTATAAGTTTCATTTTTGTAAACTTACCATTTGTTGGAGGCGGCTGTTGGGAACCGGTTGTTCCTGGAGGCGGTAAATCAAGCCTCCAGTTGCTACCACCAACAACAACTGCTGGACTATCCTCAGAATCAGAAGCTGACTTATTTAAATCCTTCACCAAACTGGATACGGAGAAGTCGCTACACTTGCCCGACATTCTCTGTTCGGTCAGCATCATACATACATCATCCACTACTGAAAATGGAAAAATAAAATATATTAAAAGTTTTGTTTTCTGTTTTACGATTAAAATACAATTCCAAATTACAAACATCAGATTTAACGTAACAAAACTTTCAATTTATAATAATAAAATGTTCATTGTTACCAACATAAAGATATAACTTTTCAAAAATATGAGCGCAATATTTATAAATGCTAAGGGAATATTTTTTTAATTAAATTTTTGTAATAGATTTCTATTATAATAATGAAATACATTTCAAAAATTAAAAAACATTCTAAAAGTTTTTAATATTTAAAGTAATATAGACTTTTGAAGTCGGAACTAAACTAAAACCGAATAATTTGTAAGTTAATGATCCTAAAGTTGGCACAAACTTTCGATATTTAATTATAAATCGATATTTAATTAAATAAAAATTTTTTTTACTTTCTTGGGCAATTTTTTAGTGTAATTTTACAATTTTATTTGATTTTTATTAATTTAAAATGTTGTAATTCTGTTTCCATTTAAAATACAAATAAAACCATGAATAAATAATGCCCACGTGAAAAAGTTGTTTACAAAACATCAAAAAGGCAAGAAACATGCGTCTTAAGGAAAAGTGAATACAGAAAATGCATGAGTTAAGACTCTGAATTACAGGAATATGTATAACTATTTTCTTAAGTTATTATATACGTAATTCTTATAAAATATAAAATCGAAAGATTTTTCAAATCGCTTTTGAATTTACTTTTTACATTTGGATAATTTTCAATCAATATTCTTGAAGTATCTTGAAAAAGAATTTATAAGATGTTACCTACAAGAGATTTAACAATCCTGTAAATACTAAGCCAGCCTAAGACAAAGACCAACAATAAATATTTTCAGATTTACTAATTCAATTTCGTATTAAAATTCTTTCACTCAATTAATCTCAAAGAAAATTACTATTTGAAAATCAAAGGAACTTCCTTTGAAATAATAACATAAATCGTTACCGTAATAGGTGGTGAATTTGTTTATGCATTTCTAAATAAAATATAAAAGAAAAAACCGCAGGTGGACAACACATGACTTCCTTGTACGCCAATTAAATACATATACACATCTTTTTCTGCATTTCATTTAAACTTATTTCAGTTGAAAGTGAGATACGATCCTCCAATTCTTCAATAAAGTGGACAGTCACACAATAACATAGTGGTGGACAACACATTGCATCATATTTTTTTGTGGTGTTCTGATCACAATTTTATATTAGTTTATATATTAATTTTGTTTCGCGTCGCGTAAGTAGTAAGTGAGATCGTGTCGGATCCTTTATCATGGACTCATCGGTTCGAATCCGACTTCATATACATACATTTTTTTAAACTTTTTTATTTTATTTAAATGCATTGATTTATTAATAATTATTAACCACTGTAAAAATTTTTGAATTAAAATGAAAAGTTCATAAAATTTTATTTTACTAATAACTTCTGATATTTTTCATTTTATTTTTATTTTTTCAATTGGAGGTTAATAATTATTACAAATCAATATATTTAAATTTTTAAAAAAAGTTAAAATCATATCTATATGAAGTCGGATTCGAACCTATGTGCCTTCCCCTTGTAAGAACCAAAGATTTCATTAATTAAAATTTTATTTATCTGTAACTCTGGAACCAATGAAAATAAGTACCACTTATGATAAAAAGCTCTCAATGAGTTCTTATTACTGCTGTTAAGAAAAAGTAAAAAATTCAAATGTTCTGGATTTTGGGCTTTTTTGGACACTTTTGGTCCGTTCGATTGCGATAAAAAGGGTAGGTGCACAACTAGATGTTACAACAGCCCTAAATCCAAAATTTTAACATCCTACGGCTAATCCTTTTTGAGTTATGCAAGATTCATACGTCACGCTGAAAATCAAGTCAAAATGGATTCAGGTATTCCTTTACTTCGTACAACGAAGTAAAATTTCATAGAATTCGAGCGAGAATCTTCAACTTTTTTCGTTACTTAAGTATAAAAGATGTAATATGTAGCAACAAATAATAAGAATTCTAGTTGAGATAGATTGCTTGATACATGAATAAATGTTTAAAAAATTCAATTAAGTTGTAAAGGTATTCACAAACAAAAAAAGGAAGTATGGTATGTGATTATTCTATATATTTTGTTTACCTCTTTTAGCAGACAAATTGTCGTATTATAATTGAATAATAATATTTTGCTGTTTTACTTAGAGTATTCTTTCTAGTGATTACAAGAATATGTTTAAACGGTAAAAGAAAGAATTAATTTTAAAAAAAATTCTCTCGGCAATTATATTATTGATTTTTTTTTACTAATAAAAACTTGGTGTAATGAAGCAAATTTAAAAAAAAAAATTTGTTACAACTGTATTGCATTAATCTTATATTATCGTATATTAATCCTATATTGCATTCATCAACAGCTTAACTTGTTTTCAGAAATTAGTTGTTTTTATAAAACTTAAAATTTCCGTTTATAATGCTCAGTCGTTCGATGATATTTAAGAAAAAATAAGTAGGCTTACATTGTAACATAAACTTCTTGATTATTATTATTAGTATGATCTCTTGATGGAGTATAATAATGAAACACATAGTATGAAAGAGATTATGCCACACATAAAGAATATTCAACCAATAAGTTTAGTTTGGCTTGTATTTTTTATTATGAATGGTAACTAATATGACCAATAAAAGCTAACCTAACATGAAAACAAGTGGTTTTCTTCAAAATGAACGGGGGTGAGGTGGCGACCGGAACGTTACTAGGCGGGTGTCTTCCCATACGGGATGGGATGAGCCAATATCATACTGAAAACCAGTCAGGGGTATGAACTAAAATATGAGATCTCTAAGGGATCTAGGATTAAATTTCATTGTTGCGAACAACATTTTTTTGGTGGTATGTTATTATTTATTTGCCTCGAATATGAGGCATTTACACGAAATTGGCTCAGTAAATGTAGAACTAGGCACGGGTTTCCTGCTTCCACGAACTCGGTTAGCTAGTGTAGAGGGTAACGATGTAGAACATATAAGATGTCCGGACGAGGCCTATAGCGAAGGCAAAAGCTGTTTCAAACTCACCGATGTAAATGTCTACCGAGGCAATTACATCGGTGGCATTCCAACGAGGCCTGGTTTATAACTATGAGATATAAAAAGTTAGAGGGCGAAAGACGATTCCCGTTAAAGCCTATCAGGGCTAGAAACGGGGGTGTGGTGTGGCGACCGAAAGCGTCAAAAGGTGGGTCCCCTACGGGGTTGGGAAGTGCCAATATCAAGATAATCCCATGCCAAATTTACTAAGGAAAGTTAGGAGTAAAGTTCCTTGTTCCCTTTTTTACTAAATTTAATGTTACTGCATAGCAACATGTCAATCCCATCAGATGAGATAATCCCATAAGCGGCACTTTCATTCTGTTCTTTACAGAAATTTTCTGCGCATTATACAATCTTAATTCTCTTAGAAATAATCTCTGGCTCTATGCTCTTGTACCTTAGGTATTTTAATTTACTTATGTCAAAATCAAAATAAATACTGGGATTGACAGTGTAAGGTAACAAATTAAAATATCCTTTAAGTTGAAATAAAATGCAATATAAAAAATTTAGATTTCACATTTTTATTAAAGAGGAGTTACAGTCGTGTACTAAGCAGGAAGTATAATAAACGTGTCTAATCTTTAAAAAATATCAGTTACTGATTCCTACTGACTTCCAAAAAAATTCATTAACTTTCAATAGCAGTAATATCAGTGACAGATTTCCTAAATAATTATCTATTCTTGAGTCCATAAAGCATAAAGTGATGCTCAATCACTGCAAAGTAAAAGGATTAGGTCCAGGGTTTGAGTCCCGGTCAGGCATGACATTTTGACACGCTACAAAAATTGTCATTCATCTCATCCTCTGAAGTAATACCTAACGGTGGTCTCGGAGGTTAAAAAAAGGATTAAAGGAAGGTTATTTACTGAAAATTTTATTTTATTTTGTAAAAATGTAAGTACATTCTATTTTTATTGAATTATTTTCTTTAAGAATAGAATAGCAGTTTACATAGAAAGTTAGACTGGAAAGATCAGAATCAATATTCTTGGCAAAATTCTTATCTCATAATTTTCCCAGTAACTAACTTGATAATTTTAATGAAATTAATAGGATGATAAATTAAGTTTAAGAGACACATAAGACTGGAATAATTATTTTTTAATTTAATTTCAATCATTAAAAGCCTAATTTATTTATTGAAGGTGTAAAATTTTCATAAATTTAAGATTTCATTTACCTCAATCGAAACTAAATTCAGTAGAAGATAAAAGGAAATATCCAAAAAGAAATAAAGAATACATGAAGGTATGACTAGAAATTCTATTTAGAAGCCTTTCTAAATTATTCTCTAGAAGATTTTACGTGATATCTGGTTTTTTCCCATCTTAACCACGAGTTTGAAGAAGCGCCACATATGGTCACTAAATGATCAGATACGAAATTATAATGCTTCTAAAACAAAATGGGGAAAAACACCCCTAATAAAAAACTTAAATGATAATAAGGCAGGATATTTTGTGATGAGGAAGATGAAATGTGAAGAAAAATAAGTAAAAACTAATAACAAATGAAAGTAAGAAGTATTCCTTTTATCTCCTCTATCCGTTTTCCGCTATATTGGGAGCCGGCAAAATAAATAAAATAAATATTAGACTGGAATTTAGTGAACTAAAAATGAAAATGGCCGGAAGAGATGAAACATTAGGAGAGGCCTTTGCTTCCGCAACGGGACATTAATGGCTAATAATAACAATATTGATGTAATTTACACATCAATTCCAGTCCAGGCTTTTTAAATCAATAAGAGAAAGGTGTTTGCTTTCCTATGAAGTCGGTGATGGAAACATGGTAGTTTTCCTTTAAAGAGGTGAATGGAATAACCGTTACTCATAATATGACACTTCCTTATATCTTTACCAATAACTGTAAGATAAATCGATGGTATTTTCGTCTCAGGTATCACTTTATTTCTACTTATTTATTCTCTGTATGATTATATTTTTCCTTTCAGCGATTAAGTTTTATTATCTGTAATCTATCCTTTTGATTTAATTTTGTTAAATATTTCAGTTCATATATTTTTTTTTTATATTATCTTTAAATCTTTTATGTAATAATGTAACATATACCAATTTTATAAACCTTGTATCTTCATAATTAAATCAATGTCAGCAATGATCATGAATTATTAAGGAAAAACACAGTTAAAATTAAGTATATTAAAAAGTTTACTTACAATATTAAAACTGTATTGCTCCGTATAAATATAATACCCGTGACTTAATTTTTCCAAAAAATAGGGCTTACAGGTAGAACACAAAATAGAGGATAAAACGATATTTTGAAATTGCCATAAGCTTTAAAAAAGCTATTTAAGCTATAATTCTTTTGGAAATATTTTATGTAGGTTAGTAAAAAAATCCGTAGTAATTAGAATTATATAGCCAGTGTTTTATTGATAAGTGTTTTGTCCTAATATTCAATTTTTTTAACCGAATAGTACTTTGGCCTAAGAAAATTATTTATTGTTAAAGTATTATATGTTGTATGATTTGTAATCATGTATGATGTTATTATCATACATGATTACAAATCATTTTAACTAAACCTGTAGGAAAATAATATGAGAGGTAGAACAAAAACATTTAGAAATGCGAGAATGATAAAACGTTTAGTGTTATTTCATAATTTCATTAGTTCATGAATAAAAATAAATTTAATATCATTATGTTATTTGAAATCTTGTAAAAAAAACTTATTTATCTTCAAAAAGTCGGTTTTGAAGATAAATAAGATAATATCAGATCGGTTTTTTATTATAGTCAGACTATAATAAAACCGATCTGATTATATAAATTGTTTGGTAATATACTTTATACATTTTTGATATGGTACAATTAAGGATCATGGAATAACTCTTTTTTTCAGCTTTATGTAGGTTATAGTTTGCCTTAAAAAACCATGCAGCAATTCAGAATAATTAATTTGATGAAAAAAGTATAAAAATTTCAAAACGTTTAACATTTATTAATTTTTTCAAATGTAGGAAAATTTCAGTAAAAAAAATCTGATTGGACACCATATATCTTTCTTAAATGCCTATTAAATTACATGTACACATCTTTTTCTGCACTTGATTTAAACTTATTTCATTTGAATGTGAGATACGATCCTCCAATTCTTTAATAAAGTGGACAGTTACACAATTGCATTGTTACTGTTGTAACAAAATCCAGAATACAAAATTTTGGACTTTCTTAACTGCACTAATAAGCTCTCATTGAGAGCTTTACTTTTCGATATCATAAGTGGTACTAATTTTCATTCGTTCTAGAGTTATAGCCAAATAAAATTTTAATTAATGAAATATTTGGATCTTGCAAGGGTAAAGAACATCGGTTCGAATCAGACTTCATCTCCTTTTTTAATTTTTTTTTTTTTTTTATTTATTTATATTAATTTATTAATAATTATTAACCTCTGATTGTAAAAAAAATTACGATAAATAATAATTCAATAATAAAAAAAAATTAAAAAATATCAAAAGTTATTAATGAAATAAAATTGTATGCGCTTTTCATTTAAAAAAAAATGTGTATATGTAATTTAATAGGCATACAAGGAAATCATGTGTTGTCCACATCAGATTTTTTAAGTTGAAAAACGTGATATTTTTACAATATTACGCACGAGTGTAAAAGTATGTTAAAGTTTATTGTTCTTCAAAAAAGCAAACATAATTATTGATGATTTTACTAATTACCTTAAATATGCCAACTCAACTTATACCAGTTGATAAGTCGAATAATTCTACGAAACCGAACTTAATTTTAGAAAATAAGTTTTATTATATATTTGTTTTTAATTTTTCCGTAGTTTGGTGGTATAATTTAGATATTTTTCTTTTCTGGCATAGACCTCAAGAATTATTATATTATTTAAATAAAGTTAAATATTTTTAGTTTATAGTTTACGGTTTATTGTTAACTACAAATTTATCTTTATGTGTATTTTATTACATTTTCCACTTAATTTAAATTTATTTAAACTCTTTAACAAGCGCAATTTATCGATGATAAGCAAGAGGCTGAAATAAAAACACAACAGTCGTTTAACTGTCTTGAATTAAAAAAAAATATAAAGAAATAAAACCGCTTAATCTAATAAAATCACTGATTTTTTAGGTTCTTGTTCCTTTAAAACTTTTGCTTCAGGTTATTGCTCTAATAAACAAATTTTATAGGCTTAAACCTTTAGTCTAACATATACTGTAGCACTTTATTCTCGTTATTAAATTTTATTATTGTACATAAAACTCTGTGCAGTGTAAGAATTAATTGTCAATAAAATTAAAATTTTCTGTCTATTAGTCTTGGAATTGATTAAAAAGAAAATGGTGCTCAGATAATGTTTTTCTTTAACCTCCTGCCGGTATAAAATTTTGGATAAAAAATATATTTATTTATTTAATAGCGGAAAGTGTCGTAGTAATGATCCGGAAACCGGATAAACCAGTGCACAGACTTCTTTGTACAGACCTATAGGCCTATTCTCTCTAAAACCTTTGAGAGGTTCTATTCTCTATTATCCTTTTTCTCTTATCTTCCTCTCTCACCTTCTTATCAGCTTTCTGACTTATCTTCCTATCTTATCACCTATTCTCTGTAAACCTTTGAGAGGCTCTTTCTTTGAAGCCTGTGACCTATTTTAGAGCCAGAATATGTTACTTCTGATAATCAGTTACGCTTCTGATTTGGTCATTCCACTATTGACTAAATACATAGGATTGATAATGTTGTCAACAGGTGTTTGGAAGAGAAGAAATATTTCTCTACAGCCTTTTTGGATGTAATTGTGGTTGCCTAGTCTACTTTATAAGTTGAAAACTAGCTTGCCTCAAACGTTTTACTAGATCCTGCGTACCTACATGGACGATCAATTTTCCATGTTAAATATAATCAGGAGTTTTCTGAGTTTTTTAACATTCATGGAAACTTCTCTTCACGGCATTGTTTTGTGATCTAATTTACTTATATGTGTGGAACCGATAAACTTGTAGTCAAGAAAAAAAAAGTTAAGTTATGTACCTAATAGAATGTTTCATTTATATTTATATTAATATGTTAACCCAAAATTTAAATCATTTATGTTGTCTAATAGCATTTTTTTAAAACACCTTTCTGAAAATATTAAATCTTTCCCGGCTTAAAAAGGTAAAGATACATTAGGATTAAAATCAACAATTTTTTAATCTCTAAATTGCCAAGAATAAATAAATATTTATCTATAACCTCAGTACGATTAAACGATTCCTTTTAAAATTAATCGTGGTAAATTTAAATTTTAACTTAAAAAAAAATAAAAAAAACTTAAAAAAAAAACAATTAATTTAAAGGAGTAACATTTTGTATGTATTATATAGAAAATTATTTATATATATAAAAAGGAATAACAACACTTTTCAACTCAAAGTGATTAAAACGGGCGAAAACTTAGCGATGATTTTTTGGAAACAGCGGAAAACTTCTATTTATTTTAGATATTTTGTCACTTTATTTGGAGTCAAATTTATGTAAATTGGCATTCCAAAAAAAGAAAAAGAAAAGATTGTTCTGAAAATATATGGAGAATTTTACAGTATTTCAAGCTTTTTAGAATACATTTTAAAGTTACTTGTATAATCTTGATTGTATGCATTTACATCTTTTTTATTTTTATTATTAGATGTATGGTTTTCGAAAAACAGGAAAAATACTAAAATAGTACTTTATCACCCCATTATTAACATTTAAAAAAATATTCAATATTATAAATATTTAAATATTATTGATATAAAAAAAGTAAATAATTTTTTTTTTTTTAATTTTTACTGTACCAGGAATAAGCCATAAATTTTATTTATGCTATTAATCGCTGACTTTCTTTCAAATATTAAAAATTATTATGAACTCACCTTCAAATTATGTGAAAATAATTCTTTACAAGACCTTTATTTCCAATTCTGAAGCTCGTTCTTCAGTGGATTGCGGATAGTATTGTTAAAAACGCACCACTTAAAATGATTAGGAAATGTAATTAGTATATATTCAAACAGTATAATTAATTTATGTTGTATTTACACCGTTAATATGTTATTTTTATCAAATTTAGTGTGTTTAAAAATGTTGCATTCCACAAGTGCGTTGAAATTTGGATACGTAATGCTTATCTGTAAAGTATGAATATAGTGGTTAATATGTTGGTCTGTATGTTCTGTTTCTACCGCAACGTTGATTTTGTTTTTAATGTTTGTATGTGTGTTCTTTTTCTGTTGGATAAATTTATGATCAGAATGTCCAATACACTAATTATGCAACTAATTCAGTTTAATTTGTATAGCTTACGCTTTAGTTGTTTTTCGCTGTTTTTTTGGTAGCTTTATGACTTTATGCATTTCGTTCGTAGATTTTCAAGATATACTAAAAGGAGATAGCAGTGCTAATGGCAACTTAAAAAGGAATTACACAATTACCTCATTGTAGATATTACACGAGAATTATTATTTATTAATTTTACCAATATTTTTTGGAATAGCTATCAATCTTCGTCAAAATCGCTCAATATTTTCATCAAAATACTTTTCGACAAAATTTCTTTTGTAATATTAAATTCTAAAATTGAGTACAGTTTTTAGTTTTTGTTACACACTATAAAATACATGGCTAATAATTTTTTTTTATCGTTGCAGTTACTTCATGTAAAACGACAAAATTATACCATTTTTTGGTAATTAAGAAACTCATAGTTAATTGCAGAGTTAACACAGTTAATTTCTACATGGTTGTTCTCTCTTTCTTCTTTCTTTGAATTGGAAATAAAAATGTTTCCACTTTCACTAATCAAGTTGTCAAGTGAAATGCCTAATTACAGGTAAATAGAGGTATATAATTTTAAGTATTGTCAACAATTATATCTGTTACACTCAGTGTTTGTAGTGGAACGCTGCTGATGCGGTTTTGCACACCAAATTGTAGTCGGTAATACACTTTCTCTTTTTATCATGCATTTTGCTTATTTGTTTAGAATTAGAAAAAATAAAAATTAGACAAAATTTTTAATCTTTCATTTAGTTATGTACATTATTGTATATAAATAAGTTAATTTTTATAAAAAAATTATTTTATATTTGCAATTTTTAAAGTTTTATTTTTATAACAATTCAAAACAACAAAATTAATATTAAATTAAATGTCAGTACGAATATGAAAATGATTTTTTTTTTAATTATAAGAACTGAATAGTAAATAAAAAGTGTTTTGATTATGCAGTAAAAGAATAAAAATAAAATATCTTCAAAAATGTTTCCTCAAAATTTTTTAATAAAAAAAATTAACAAAACTTTTTACATATTTCTCAGTGAAAAAACCGATTAAAGATATTAGCAATTAAAGGGTTGCAATTAAAAAAGATATACTACGCCTACCAATTTATACCTTACATTTCATTTACATTGTACAAAATAGATTTAATTAAAGAAATAGAAAAATTCTAAAATTATTATTTTTTAAATAAATCAACTTTAATAGCTTTAAAGACTCAACTTTAAATAATTTTAATGCCGTCAAAATTATTTGATAACATTATAATAAAATTTTATTAAAATCTTTTCTGCTAAGACACTCCATATTTTTTTCAAATTATATAATTAGTACTTTTAATATTTGCAAAAAAAAAATATGTCAGAATGATAAATCCAATAAAATTCAATTATATATCGCTAACTGTAACGGAATCGAACGCAAGAGTATCGGGGGATATTTTATCCCATTACTCATCGCACAGCCTGGACATCAGGCACTTGCTGCTGGGTCCTATATATTTATCTGTCTGGCGGTTATTTAATTTTTATGTCGATTGTATATTTATTCTTTAGGTTAAGATGGGCAGAGTTTGAGATTGCGTTTCGGTCCCTTGTAGACCGGGCTTTGAAGTATTTTACTTGAGTTATTCCTTGGGAGACTAGCAACATATTTGCGTACTTCTCCCGAAACGATTTCCGTCTACTGAAGGCCTTTCGGTTTAGTAGGAATCTACCTGAAAGGGCTGTAACTTTTAAAGGGTCCAACGCACTCCCTTCGAGGAGGTAGTAGCATGTCGTATCTGTAGGCAGCTGCCTACCTAATAACGTAAAATGAAGGAAGGAATATCGGTCATTTTGACGAAGCGTATGGAATTAAAGCCAAACCAGTTTATTTCCATGAGTAAATATTTGTGAGCTGATACAATGACAAACGAATAAACAAAAAAGTATAAAATTTCCTTAAAATTTCTTTTAGCACTTAAAATCCTGTAAATTATATCCACAGATATCTCAAATCAAATTTTATGTACCCTACATCGAGAATACGTTTTTTTCAAACTTGAAACGAAAGCCATCCAAGTTGAATTATTTCTCAAGCTTCATACAGCAGATTATAATAATTTACAAAATATCAGAAAGTATTTTTGTCAATATTCGCATAACAAAAATTTTAGTTTTGTTTAATCTTTTTTGTAGATATCTTAACAGTAACATGAATTTATGAATTGTAGATGACTTGAGAAAACAATCATTCTGAATATGGTACAGCCATTCTTGAAAATAATAATTATTTCATGCAGAACTCAATTGGAAACTAAGCGAGGAATATAGAGGTTTCCCGAAGTTTTTTTCTTTACTGAGGGGGTTTCTAAAACAAATCCCATTGATTTCGGTTCAATAGACTTGTTTTAAGTTAAGATTTTTCTATTTTACATAGGTTGCTATATTTTGGAAAATGTTCTCTATTGTAGACGTATTCTGAAGGAAAAAATAATCTTTTTTTATGTTTAAAAAAGTAGTTGTTTTATGTTAAAAAATTACATAGTTTTAAGTCTTTAATTGTGATTAAATCTATGATTTTATTAAAGTAAGTAACTTTTTTTAACGGTAATCTGAAAATGGTCTAAATTAAAAAATGATTTCAAGTCAGTTGTTAGTTTATTAATTGTATACAAATTCAATTGAATCTTAATTATATTAGAGCCGGTACTTTTAAACGAAAAAGTGACAGTTAATTTTGAATTTTTTTAATTGCTTTTAATTTCTTTTTTCTTTTCTCTTTTTCCTTTTTCTCCGGATCAAATCTTATAATTAATCTTCTCCCTCTTCCATTACTCAATTGACTTAAAATATTTTGCATTTAGGTTCATTTCCAGTGATAGTATTCATACTATCACTGGATGATGGATGTTTATTGATTTTAATAAACTATAATAGCAAACTTATTATAACAGAAAAATTTTGGAATGAAGTACATGGTGAAAAAAATCTGAAATTCGATGCCATGAAAATCATGTTTGATAAAAATACGATTTATGTTTATACTTCGCTCTAATATAGTCATAAGATATAAAGCACATATTTTTAAAAATTAAAATATATTTAAAATTTATTAAAATGTATAATTATAAATATTTGTTTAAACGCCTTTATTTCAGATGTTAGTATCAAGTATAAACCATTTTTTAAACCATTAAAATAACGTTTTAATGTTTTTGGGGGTAAAAAATAAAAACGTAAGGCAGTCATAGTAAGAAAGGGTTTTAACATTTAAAAAAAAATAGTTAAAGGGGAAAAGGAATATTAAAAGTGGAGATTTCATATTGAAATTTTTGTTTATTTTTTTAAACATTAAGACCATTTGTAACAATGACTGTCCCAGACTTTATTTTTAAACAGGAAAACCATTATTTTTTTTTTACTTTTCTATTTATCTATAATGAGAGTTACTAATGGTATTTTATTTAAAATTCTTTAGATTACGGATTAAAGTTATATTTTATGGCTTTTATAAATTTAAATTAATTTCTTTTTTTAAATAAAAGTTATAGTTTATGATACATGTACTGAAAGATAGCTTATTAAACATACAGCTTATGATAAGTTTTACTGATAATTAAGTATTTTTCATGTACCATAATAAGTAATATAAATACATCATTACATATTACAAGCCCCTATATATATATATATATATCACATATATATATATATATATATATATCACATTCTTTATTGTCATAATCAGGCGGATCATGTACACCGTGTAAAATGATTGCACAAAAGAAAGGTTATTGAAACACTATCACAGCCATTGTAGTTTCTAAGCTTTATTTAGATACAATAATAGTAACGGTTGTGATATCATAACCCCATCTTAAGTACAAGTATGAGATTTAATTTACTGCAGCCTGCATTAATATTTATCTTATACGTTATACATTTAAAGTTACTCAATGAGACATGCGAAAGATATACATCTGCCGGTTTACCGTAGATGAAAAATTAAATTATTCATGCAAGGAGCATAAAAATCCAGTTTTATAATAACCTGTTCAAAGAGTTGTACTGAAATTATTTTGAAAGTCAAATTTCTTCATTCGCCTACGTTTGAAATTCTAAAATTTTATTTCGTTCTAGAATCAATAGTTCATTTTTAGAGATCATAAATAGCTTCACATTTTGTGATACGATTTGTACACAGAATAGTTTATTATAAATTAATAAATATATTGAAAACTACTGTAAACGATTTACCCATTCATATTTTAAATAAATAGAGGTTTAAATTTCATCTTAGCTAGATTAATAATAGATTACTGTATTATAAAATTATATATTAAAATAAGGACGTAAAAGTCGTGAAAACGATAGTCTAAAAATATGCTATACGTAAATTTGACAAAAATTTATCCAATAAATTCAGAATTGAAAGCATAGAAAAAGTAAATGTCTAAGGTGAACGCATATATTAGGCAATTGCCTTGTGTGAAGCGATTTCGATTACCTAAGTGTAATTACCTAAATTTTGTTAGTAAATTTCTTTAAAACTAAACATTAAAATATCCTGCAAAATCAATAGATTAAAAAAAACACATAATTTTTGTTTAATTCTTAATTTAGAAAGAATTAAAATTAATGTTCTAATGTTTTGTAAACATTACTGTCAAATAAAAATTTTAATTAATTTCTTTTAGTGGCATCACTTTTAAAACAATTTTATTAAACTTTAAGCCGATCATTGTTTTTGATTGAATAGTTTATGTTCCTAATTTCGTTGTATCTGTTACTATCGTGTAGGAAGATTTAGTAGCGCGCGCACGCACACGCACACACACATACATTTTTTTACAAAGTTGCTTGAAATGATTATTGATATTAAATCACAGAGAAATCAAGATACAAATTTGTATATTGTGTGGTTATTTAAGTCATCTAATTTAAAAAAATTATTTATTTAAATTATAAAAGTAAATGTTAATTGTTTTAAAGTTTTTACTTTTAAAATTATTTAATAAGCAAAATTCGATATGATTTCTTTAATTAACATTTTTCTTCTTTGAGAGCCAAAAGGTTACATAACTGTTACTATTAACCTGTTGGCTTATAGCCTGTGTTCTACATTTTTTAATAAATTTCTTAAATTAACTTTCTTAGTAAATTAGAAATCAGCGTTATCAAATAAAATTATTCCACCTTTATATGTATAATTATGCATATAATGATATATATACACATACACTCATACCACTTATAGGTGAAAAATATATATATTACGTTATAAATGCATAAAAAATTTTCTTTAAACCTGTGATTCATTATTTAGGTATAGTTAATTTAAAAATTACACTCTGGTAATGACAGATTTTTTATTATATTCCACTTCTTCGTCTCGATTATGATTATGCTATTTTATGTAAACCTGGAAACATTATTTTTTTCCATCTGGTGTTTAAAATTATAATATTTTAATAAATATTGAATTTCGAATAGCATTTACTGGTTGTAGATTTTATATAAAAAATAATTAGTTTTAAGCTAAAATATATAAAGTTAATAGTACTGAAATGATTGGATTACTGTGTTTTATTTTCTTCTGAATTGATTTCTTATTTCTACGTTTCAAAAACGCCCTCATGAACAGATATGTAGTATATATACTACTATCTCATATTCTTATTTCTACGTTTCAAAAACGCCCTCATGAACAGATATGTAGTATATATACTACTATCTCATATACATACTAAAATGTTGTAATATAATATACCATCCGTTTGTCCACTTTTGTTTTTAATTTCTTTAATAATTTTTTTTTTAATTTTTATGCTCTTTACAAATAGGTATATATATTTTAATAATTTTTTTTTTGCTTAAAAAAGAATTGAAGAGTCTTCAGTTTTAACTATTCACCATCATCAATATTTACTTAATTAATTGATAAGAATTTTATTTTTATGGTATTTAATTTTTATATAGGACTAATATATAAATAATATATTGTTAAATAATCTTATCATCACCAGGAACATTATTAATTAAATCTATTTTCATATTAGTCAAATTCACACATCATTCCAAATTTTTTTATGCGTATATATTTATATACGTGCAACATGTGTCCATTTTTAATTCAAATGATGTCAAGTTAAAGGTACCTGGCCATTGTAGCGTGAGCGGTAGCGATTCGGCCTTTCATCCGGAAATCCCGGTTAGGCATGGCATTTACACACGCTACAAAATTGTTATTTCATCTCATCCTCTGAGGCAATACTAACAGTGCTGTCCCAGGGATAAAAAATAAATAAAAATAAAAAAAAAATTAAAGGCACCTGGATCGTTCTTTGTCGTGAAAGGTTCAAATGATGGAGAAGAGAAAACTTAACGTGAAGTTCAAGAAATGTACTAGCTGGGCAAGAGGTCTGAGTTATCTTTGTTAAATAAGTTACTTTTATATTCAGCAATCTTGAAACCATTATGGACATATAGCGTCCAACTATGGAGCACGGCAAGCAAATGAAATGTTGAATCAAACAGCGGTTTTAGAACGAATTAGCGAGGTGTATAGCAAGGCACCGATATTTTCTAAAAGCAGTGAAATCAATGAATATTTGGGTCTACGGTTCGTCAAGAATGCAATACAACGTTTGAGTTTGAAGTATTAACCTCCGCTAAATGAGCTCATACATCTTCTAGACGACAGTGGGGATGTTATAAGACAAGCGGCTATAGTTTCTGGACCTTAGTAACTCATTATCTTCTATAATGTAATTACACTAGCTGAGTGGTGCGCATTAATCAATCCTTCATTCCCTTCCTCTCTATTTCTGTTTTCACTTTCATTTATAATTTTTTCTATTTCGTTTATTTTTTCTTTACTGTTTCATCAATCTGCTATTTTGTGGTTATTGTTATTGTTTTCAACTTACGTTCTACCCTCAGAAGTTCAATATAGTAATAGTATGTAATTGTTGAGAAATTTCAATGGGAAATTACTTTTTTACAAAAAATGTAACCAATTGAAAACAAACAAATTTGAAGCAAGTAAAAAAGTTTTGCCTGATAATGGAAGATCTCTTTGTAAGTATCGATTAAAAATGAAATTAACACTGTTAAGTTAAATTGCTTAAAAACTTTTAACTTATTTAGAAAAATTACCAAATTCTGTGTTTGAACACAATTCATTAAATTTAATTCTTTTTGCTAATTACAAGTAAAATTGCGCTGTTTATTCCAGCTAATACAACAATAATAAGTAAAGAATATTCTTTTAAAAAACATTCTTAATGAGCTATTTGAACAATATTTTAATAGGATAAATATATACTATTAAACATAAAGATATGACTAAAACGTAATTATTATTCAAGACAAATATTTACTCAAGTTTTTGTTGTTCTAATTAAAACTATTTAAATACTGGTTAAAAAAATAATAATAAGACATTGGTAATTAATAATTCCTAATGACAGCTTCCCAACTTAAAAGACAGTGGTATCGTATTGCAGTAATACAGTAAATGTGCGAACATGTAAACATCTGTGAATTCTGTATTAAACAAACACTTTCATTTAAATGTTCGAATTAGATTATGAAATATTGTATCTATCTATACAATCCCACATTATAATAACTAATTGCTGATTATAGGTGAATTATATTAGCATATAGAGTTGTGTACTCAGAGAATTTATCGCAAATATGTGTGCAACATATTTATATTGTATTTACATTTTTTCTTAAGTAAATATAATTTAAATACATTCTGCATATATCATATTAGAATTTATTGAAAACATGAGAAGTACGTAATAAATTAATTGTTTTAAAACAAAATTAAAAACTAAATGTTTTGAAAAATGTAGTAAGCATATAAAACGACTTAAAAATTATTAATATATATATAATAAAAAGTGTTTTATTTATTTATTTTTTTTTTTTATTCCTTTCTTGGAGTTAAACACAAGTAATTAAACTGATGTGTTTCTCTGTAAACCTATTTATTCTAAAGTAAATTCTATTTATTTACAATTTTTACAATTGCTAGTTATATTAATTATAAGCTTACCTGTAAACCAAAGAAACAGCATTCAAAGTTTATTATTCACTATGTTGTTCCCCTGTTTTACAAAGGATTTTTTGTTAGGCTAATTCAATTAGTCATTATCACGCCACATGTTTATTAATTTCTTATTATTTTTATCTCCTGCACCATCAGGGGTCTAACGTACTAACCCACTAAATTTGTGCGGTAACTTCAATGTAGAGGGGTCCAAAAAAAGTATTCACTGTTTGTAATTAAATAATATCTAAACAAAAAGACTTACACTCACTAATCTAATGCGTAGTGTAGTTTAAGGTATTAAATTTGTCGTGGTAGGAGGAGCTGACAATTTATGTCGCTCATGCGCGGTGATTGGTGGTAGAACGAGCCACTCATAGTAGTCAGTGCAGCAGAAGACAGTCAAGCAACAATGGCTGAGGTTCGCTTGCAGGAACATTCACGAAGTATAACGGTCGTGGCAAAGAAAGTTTGGAACACCGCCACCAACACGTCGAACAATTGCCCGCATTTGGGATAAATTCGAAGCCGCCGGAACTGTTAAAGATGTGCATAAAGAAATATCCCACCGACCACGAACAGCTACAAGTTCGGCGTCTAGTGCTGCGGTGTTGTACATTTCACCGCAAAAATTAGTGTACCAGGGAGCCGATGAAAGTGGGGTGAGCCGGTCAAGTGTAAGATGCATTCCGAAGTATTCAAAGTGGAAAGTGTACATTCCAAGACTGCAACACGCGATGAATGAGGACGCTCATTCATCGAATGAAGCGGAACGGATGGAGTACTGTGAATGGTTTCAGCACATGGTTGGCGAGGATGAGGAATTTTCAGGAAATTTTATATGGACTGATGAGGCGCAATTCAAACTTAAAGGTACTGTGAACCGCCACAATTGTCTACTGGGCTCCTGAAAATCCTCACGCTCATATGGATAGGACGGTAAATCTACCGGGGATGCTGTGTGATGTGGTCTGTCAGTGCGTGATTTGAATAGACCCTTCTTCTTTGAGGGTACCGTAATTGGTGAGGCGTATCTTGCTTGATATGCTTCAGACAAGCATTTTTTCTGACATCCAAAACCTATATGATAATGAACCTTTTTACGTGCAACAAGACGGAGCCCCGGCTTACTACCATCGAAATATCTGGTTGTACCTCGATAAAACTCTACCCGGACGGTGGGTGGGTCAAAGAGGTTATGCTGAGTACCCATCTCGGTCTCTTGATTTGACACCTCTGGACTTCTACCACTGGGGGACCGTCAAGAATGACGTGTATCGACAAATACAAGCAAACCTCGACGATATAGTGAAAAAATCATAGTCTTGTGCTGCCATTACGGCAGATATACTAACAGTCGTAGTTCGGTAAAAAAGATGTAAAAAAATTGATAGATGCTGTAAAAAATTGTAATAAACTATATTATCATCGACTAACTTCAAATGGTTGCGGTCAAACATGTTGGAAGGTGGTCACACCCGGTTTTTTTCTATATAAAGGACCTGGAGAAGAAAATTACCTCTGACGAAGTCGCTGCGGCGGTGGTGGCAGGTGCAGGCTGTGCCACCGGAGAGTTACGAGTAACCTCTTCCGGCGTATGGGGACACTCAGAATGTAACCGTGTCGGTTCCTGGGTCAGTGGCTCGCAAGTTGGCTTCAATGAGAAGGATCCGGATTATCTGGGAATTGTCGGGTGATTAAACGAGAAGATGAATTACGGTGCTATAAATGTGATGAGAGTAGCCATATAGCAATAAAGTGGAAGGGTCCGGACCGCATCAAACTGTGCTTTCAATGTCACAAAGAAGACCACAAGCGAGGAGAGTGTTCTCAACGGTACAGAAGCAAGGAAGACGAAGCAGACTTATGGGTCAGGGGTAGTGGTGGCAAAACAGAGGATAAAAATCGTCTTACTGATACGTCTGCTGGACATCAAAGCAACCTGAAGTAGTGCGGTGCTGAGTATCTGTTGAGAGGTAGCCTGTAGATTGACGGCAGATATTATTGTAGTCGACTGAACATGTTGCATTTTCACGTGATAGGTGGAGGAGTCTGAAAGCTCTGTCGATGGCCCGAGGTGTTGTAGGGGGTCAACATCATTGTAATGATGTCCCCTCCAAGAAGGATGGGTCAGAATTTCCGAGGCGGTGACAACCACTTCGCCAGATGGCGAGGGATGGTGATGGACTGCCAGCTTCTGACGGTGGGTGGAGAGGGCTCCTCAGAGTCGTCATCTGTCTATCGCTCCTTGGGGACGTCTTCGCCGCCGTTCTGAGTCGGCGTTGAGTGAGGTTAGGTTTTTGGGGTCCAGGCGGTTGCACGGGAGCTGTGTACACGCCATAGGGATTAGTCCTGGCTCCTGTGCCACAAGGGGGGAAGGTTTTTTAGTGGGTACGAGCTCCGTACAGCCATCAAAGCGGGCCTGGCGGCTGCTGGCTTTTTCCTCTTTCTACGGAAAACAAAAACCCCAAACAAAATTTCTATACTCCGAATCACCTTACAATGAATATGATAATTATTTATGTATAATTACTCAAGTATAAATAATAACTGTTAATTCGCTTTATAATTAAATGTTATTTATAAAGCAGGGTAAATTATTTTCACTGTTAAATTCTGTAAAAGAAATAAAATTAATTAAAAATATCTCAAAAGATAATAAATTCGCTAATTTTTTTCCGATAATCGAAGAAAAGAAACTATTTTCTATTGGAAATTTTTTTAAATCTATTTTTCTATTATACATTACACAGTTTATATAGAATCTACACATTTGTTAAAATTTTTAATTTTTATTTACTCTTAGACAACGATAATTTTTATGAATAAGTTTTTATTTATTCACCCAGTTTTGGAATCAACCCATAGTCAGGTACTTTAATATAAGAATTTCCAAACACATTTACACGCAAACCAATCTTACTAACATTTTTTTTTTTTTTTAATTGTTTTTAACGTAAATTTATTGGCCAAATGCAGCAGTAATAATCTTTTGCAACCTTCTGCCATCTATTCAAATGAGTAACTGAAAATACTTGAAGTAATTAAAACTGATTCTTTTTTATATCCATGCATTCTTTTTCTGTTCATTTTATTAATTATTATTTTTTTAAATTTTTACTTTTTTGTATACGTATATTTTAATTGTCTTTTTCCCGTTAGCCTTTTAATTTTACACTGTCTTTAGAAACTGAGGTTTTTAAACAATGGTAAATTAATTAGCTTATTGAACTGTACTAAGAGAATTTAGTACATTTCTGTCTTTAAATATTCATTTTTATATTATTTACAGCATAAAATATTCTTTTGTTTCACCGACTTACAGTTTAATACATTATGGACAGTATGTTTCATAGCATTCTACTTTGTTTTTGTAGCTCCCTTTCCACATTCATTTATTTTTGGTTTGGTTATTTTATTAATACTACTTTTAGTTGCAACTCTAATGTTTCTTAAATTTTTTTGATGTTAATAAATTTTGTGTAAGGTTTTTCCGATTTATCAGTAAATGTTTAATTATTCCATTTTTTATAATATTTGTGTATTTTTTTACAAGTTACATAAATCGCATTTTCCTTGATAAAGTTTTTTATTTATTTTTATTTTTACAATCGTGGGTTTCGTGCTTTTATACATATTTAAAGGAAAGATGAGATTTATTATAGGTAGAAAAGGTTCTACCTATTTCAAGACTAAAATACTAATTTAAGGTTTGGATTTCAGATCAAATTCAGTTAATCTAAAATCCAGTATAAAACAACCGTTTCTTAAAAAGTACTAAACTTTATTTCAACTTTAATAAAATTAATTTTATAAAACTTCTAAAAATAATATAAAATCAAACTATTTAAAAATCGCCTTTAAATAAGCAGACTGGAATAATACAAACTAAACAAAAAGAAAACATCTAAGATTTCTATGTTTCAGACATGAATCGAGTAGTATATTATCAGCTTCATTAGCATATGCGTAGTTAGGCTTTTTCGGAGCAAATAGGTATCATTAAAATTATAACGGAACATAGAATTGGAGACTAAAATAAGTAGAAGTTTATTTTTATTTATTTGTTTACGTGGTATAGATAAACAAATATATAACAAAAAATTCCACATCATAAGGAATTAATAAACGAAAAGCTCCATTTCATATTAACATATAAATTTGTGTAACTTAATTTTTGTTAACTTACTTTTACTTAATTTCTTCTGATTCACAAAATTATTACAATAAAACGACAAATCAAAATTATTTAATTTTGTCCAAAAAATGTAATTTCGAATATGGATTATTTTTATCTATCCATTTATTTCTATAATCTTGAGGCTGTTTTGTGTTTTAATGTTAAGGATAAACGAAACCACTTTGTTAGGAATTAATTAAAAATTTTCTTGCAAACTATTCAAACTGTGTATCAATCAATACTAGTATATTTTTGGAGTTTTGAAATAAGTAGGTATTGCATAGAGTGCTCACAGCAATATTATGTTTATGTTAAATTAAATAAAAGATTAATCGTTTCATATAAACCGGTGTATGGTTTGGTTATTACTTTAAATTTATTATAAAGATTGTAAAATGAGATGTCTTCGCTTATCTAGTACTATTATATGAGCAGTACGTATTTCTGAACTTTAAATATTTTCTGAATGTGAGGATCCAGAGCTTCTCCTCAAACTAATAACCCTTAAATTAGTAAAGATTGTTCAAAACTGTAGCAGATAATTTTAATAATCTGAATATTATTATCTCAACAAAGCCAATCTATATGATTATTTCACTTTAAATTTGGGTTTACCATGAGCCGAAATATTTAATTTTGTCAAGTCTTTCAATAACAGAACAAGTACTATCAGTAGAGGTGTCTAATAGATATAGATAATATTAAGAACAATTGGGGGTAGAAATATTACTCAGTTTTGTAATAGGGTTTTCTTTATCATATGTGTTTTATTCATATCCTATAATACCTTCCGCTTCCTTTGTTTATATAATTTTTTGTAAAAAAACAATGACAAAATTTCAATATAAATTTCGAGAAAATATTCTTTCTTACACATTAATCTCTTTTTAGGTAGAATTACAATAATAATTTCGGTCACGTTTAATTTCTCATTATTTTAAATAATAAATTGTATAGAAATGACAATAAAAATATTAAATTTATTTTAAATTCCTAACTTTGAATAAAAATAAAATTATTTCGTTTTTCATTTTTAAAAAAAAGAAATATTTCATTTGGAAGAAAAATATTTTTTATTGCAAATTTATTTATATTTATTCTTAAACGATGTTAATATATTAGCCAGTATTTATTTTATTTAAAATAATATGACAATTGATAGATGTTTATTTGAAATATTATCTGATAATTGGATTTATTTAAAATGGAATTGAATAACCTCAATTCTCAACTAAATATATGTTCCGACCACATATTCCTAACAATCTTATAAAAATACCTCAACTAACTATGGAATAGTGATTTGCGAAGATAAAAAGATAATATATATTCATGGTGAATAGCTAGTTATTTTACTTTAAAGTACATAAACACCGTAGTTATATTGCTGGAGGTGGTTTTATAGAATTTCTTTAAAAAAAAAGTTGTCATTTATCAGCATTAGAATTGCTGGTGGTAAATAATATAAAGCTGTCAATTTATTTTAATGAATTTTAGTGAATTAAAAAACACATTTCAACAGATTGTTCAGTTATTCAAAAAATAAAATTACTACTTTAATAAATTTTAGAACTAATGTAGGTGTTTATTACATGAGAAATTGTAAGACTTCTACCGAATATAAACTGATGTTTTTCAATTTCTTTTTTTAATTTATACATACTGATTCCATGAACAAGGGGTTTATCCTTTATAATTAATATAATATATATATATATATATATATATATATATATATGGAAATTTGCAATACTTTTAGTTCTGTTTTTCGTTTAGTTTATTGGCGTATGAAGTCTGTTATAAACAAATCATACTTTATAGGCTAGAAACAACCGGTATAAGAACTTGTATACGAGTTCAAGTCTCGTTATTATTACACCACAGATCAACATCAGCGGAACACCTTCCTTCGAAGTAACTTCTTAACAAGATAGAGAAGAAGTTCATAAATCACATTATTTACACCGACAATAGTCACTGAACCCACCAAAATCAGAGTCTCATTAGTACGTAAGTTGAGTACATCAATCATGACACCTGCAGTGTCTGCCCTTTTCCATTACTCTTCATTGGCTTACTAACGCATCATTCTTAATCAGACCACACTTTTTAAATTTAGGTCCGCGTGTGTGTACACACATGCATAGTATATACAGTACTTTGGTATATTATATGTATATACAAACACGTGCTCGATTACAATCATTCATTTTGATCATTCTAGATTGATTGTATGTACAATATTGCATTATTCAATTCATCATGTTTTATTTTCTAAATGTTTGATAGTAATACAACATTAAAAAAAAACTCTAATTGTAAATCTTTATTTAAATCAATTTCTCTTTAATCATGTATTTTTATATTTAACGTAGCTATTTGCAAATATAATCAATCGTTTTGCAATATATTCATTAGTGTGATGATAAAATGAGGCTAACATTTATAACCAACATTCTTACTGATTATTGTCTATTCATATAGTTACCATTAATTATTTAATTTACCTACGCATTTAACATTCAATTTTATTTTCTTTCATATAAATTATAAAAATTCAATAAATAAAATAATAATTTGCCCTTTCTAAATAAGGTTACTACTTAAAAAAAAAAACAACGCATCATTTTATATTCCTATAAATTTAATCGTTATTAAATTATTTTATATATCATTAATAAATTTATAATGAATTATTTCAGAATAAAATACACAAGATAATTTTCTTTTTAATGAATAAACGAACAAAAAACTAAAATCATACAATATACAGTGAAAAAAAAATTGCTTATCTAATAAATATTTATTTAATACAGAATTATACTATTAAACTAATACGTAATAGAGTTTAATCAGTCTTCAATGAATTTGTTTTTTAATTGTCTTTTATATCTCAAATCCGTAAACGATCTAATTAACAGATATAGTTATTTTGTAGTTGGGAATCCGATCGGTGCCCTTTCTTTAGATAGTCCATCTTATTTAGCGAAAAAAAAAATAAACATTAAAATAAAGTTGTAAAGATCTGTACAAGTTATAATAATGTAATTAGTTGCAATTGATTTTATTCAAAGTAATTTATGCAAAGTTGCAGATAAAGCTCGTACTTTCATCACACAAACAGACAACATGTTTTATATGATTTTATCTATTTATTCTAATTAACTTATGTCAAAATAATTGTAATATCCAATAACCTAGTAATATATAAATTAATGAATTTTCTCAATGCACTTTGCATATATTATATTTTAATCCCGTACTATGCAGTTTGCGTATGTATATTTCTTAACATTATTTAACCCATTGGTATATTTTAATCGCAATTCATTAATGCAATTATATTTAAATTCACTTAATTAGCTTTACTTAATCTTTAAATCCTTATTTAAATTAGCTAATTTTTTTTTTTAGTTCTTATGATACGCATTAATTTAAATATAAATTTTACAAGAATTTTTTTTAAAAATCCATTTCTTAGACAAAAAAGTTACTTAATACTAAATAGTTTTTATAAAATATAAATAATTAATTGGAAATGAAAGTAACAGAAATAAATTATTCCATACATTTACTGTATACTTAAAGAAAACAGTCAAACAATCGAGGTAAATGTTAATCGACCTTCTATTGGTTATAACCCAATGAAAGATTTAAGAAAAAAAATTATTTTATTGAATAGTGAAGATCTACAGCGACATGTATTTAGCCTTATATTATTTTCCCAATACATACCACTTTTACGGCCAATATAATGAAGTTAGAATAACTGTACTAAACGGGAAAGTATGGTGACGTGTTTTTTTCAAATCTTTTCGTTTTACGTTCAATTATTTCATCTACACCAAAAAATTAACATACGTATGTGTGACCCGCAGCTTTTGGCCTTATACCTCAGGAAACCAAACCAATTTTGTTTACTTGCTTTTCTTTAACTCACAATGTTTTTCAGTTTTTTTTTTCATGTTTGTCCTCAAATTTTGAAAGAATTAAGACTTTAACATACTTCTGACATTGCCTATTAATGAAATTTTGCACAGTTACTGAGGTCGGGTGACAATACAATATTCCACCATTACCTTTGAAACATCGGGGATAAATTAAAGGTGGATATGAAGAGTGCGGGTGTAATAATTTAACATACTTCCTGAGAGAGCTATGGCGTAACAGAAGACTGTTGGAGGGAGTACAGCACCGTATGGCTCTTAAGGTGGCGTCGGCATACGCCTCTGTCTCGACTGAGGCGGTGCTGGTGGTGACTGAGATGCCGTCTCTACCGCAGCTGGCGGCGGATCGTGCGCAAATTTATCAGGGTGTGTCTAAGAACAATGCCAACGCAACTGTCTACAGGGATTGGCAAGCCAGGTGGAACTTATCCACGAACGGGAGGTGAACGCATCATTTGATCGCGCACATCAAGCTGTGGGCCGAGAGGAAGTTTGGCGAACTGGGATTCTGGCCGACACAATTCCTGACCGGCCATGGGGTTTTTCGTTCTTACCTGTGTGGACGAAGAAGAGCTGAAGACCCCTTCTGCCTCTACTGTCGGGAGTTAGACACGCCGGAACACGTGATATTACAGGGCCCGCGGTGGGACGAGGAACGTCGCGACTGTACTTCCGTAACTGGGCATCTCGAGATGGGGACCATCGTTGGAACGATGTTACGAAGTTCGGGGGACTTCAACACGTTGAAGTCTCCCGTCACTTCAACAAGTGACGGGGTTTGCGTCGGGGATACTACAACTGAAATATCGAGAAGCGAGGGGGTGAGGGACAGCTCCGTACGGAACTGCCGTTCGCCCGTGCTTGCACGGGTGGACGGTGGTGATGAAGTGCCGGGACTCTCGAGCCCCTGAGCTAAAAGACTGAGTCCCGGCGGGGCCGTCCCTCCCGTGGTGTTCCCGTTAGAGGCGAAGCACAAAGGACCGAGTCTCGGTTGCTAGACAAAAGGCCGGGAACGGCATAGCCGGGCCTGGCGTTTCCCTCGTCTGGCGACTAGAGTCAAAGGCACCTCCCGGAACCGTGTTCATGCTTAATTGGGGGTCTGGTTCCGGGAGGTAGGGGAAAAACATACTACCTCACATTGCCTATTGATGAAATTTTGCACAGTTACAAGGTCGGGTGAAGATACAGTATACCACCAATCCTTTTGCAAGCATCCTTCCGTACGGGGGTAAATTAAGGGTCCGGGTGTAAAAAAAAGTTTAAAATCCAAATTAACCTACTAATTAAACTCATTCAATGTATGATAGTAGATAGTAATTTGATTAAAGTAGGACTAAAAAGTATAAAGCAAGTTTTTAAAAAGTTCTGTACTGTTATTTCAAATTTAGTTGATATATTTCTATGCATGGGACATTGATCAAATTAGATTTTTCAAACTTCGTTAAGTTTATTATATATATATATATATATAATCAAATATAAAAATCAATACTTTTAAAATTGAAATATATGTTGTTTGTTATTTTGCTCTAGATCCCTTCGAGTTAAACTTTTTTCAAAAATGTTTTTAAAGTTTTTACTTCATACATGTGAATAGCGCTATCGAGATACGTATATCTACAACTTTTTTTTAATTTTAGATCTCGTATCTAAAATGCAGAAAAGGTTTTTTGTACATTTTTTTTGCTTATTTTAGATTTTATTGAAGGTTAGATTTAGGGAAAAATTTACTTCAGAAAAATTGTTTAACTTAAGCAGCATATATATATATATATTTAGAAAAATGTTTCTTAAAATTTATTCCTTACCTCTACAAAATATATGTTCAATTTTTGTTTTCTCTCTTTTCATATTTATTATTAATAGCCAGGAAAGTGGTGCAACACTTTTCCAGCTTATATATATATACTAGCAATCTCGTTGCAGCTTTTTTTTTTTTATTTTATGTTTGTAGTCAAGCAAGGCAGAGGCATGTGCAGTCAGTCGCGTCACACATACAATAAGAGTCGCAGTGGCTATGCTTATTAAGCCGCCGCGTTGTACACCGTCGCGCTTCTTAAAAAATCGAAATTCTAAAAAAAAACCAAAATGGGTTTTAGATATTAATCTGAAGAGTTTTTGCAAGACCAAACCTACTGTGTATGTTGTTTACTATATTAGAAAATCGGAAAAATTTGCAATCATTGTTCAAAATTATTTTACCTTTCTTCACCCTTTTCAAGGTCGAATTTCAAAAAACCCTAAAATTGGTTTTTAAATATTCACATGAAGATTTCACACACACCAAAAATCTAGTTGATATCTGCATTTGTTACCGAGAAATTCAAAAATAGTAGATTTCATTGTTACTCCATTTTAACACTTTAAACTCGAAATTTCTAGAAACACTTTCTTAATGGTGCACTTTATCTTGACAATTTTTTTTATCTTCAGTATTTTTTAATCAACTGAGCGTTGATTATGAATCACTCACGACATGTTGTTTTTATACATATATATATATATTCAAAATAGAGTATTTGCTGTTATTATAACTTGAATTACCTTTATGGAGTATAAGTATATTTCATTATATTGCTATTTAAATCTTTTAAAGAACAGACTTGTAAAATACTCATAAAATTTCAAATTAAACAATCATAAATAAATAATTTTTTTAATGTATTTTGTTTAAACGAAGTGCTGCTATTTGTACCATATTGTTAAAGTTGTTATGGACGAATATTTTAATTAATTTTATCATAATTAATTATATCAACATACTATTGCGAAATATAACAGAAGCACGGTGGTTTGCGAAAGACACTGAAATAGACGATTATCTGGGATTGCCAACTGTTCGAGAAGAGATACGGTGATTCGGTATAACATACAAAAACAGACTAAACAGACGTGTGAACTGGCTCGCGGTTAACCTACTGGATAACAGTGAGGACCTAAGGTGCCTAAAGTGAATGCTTATGTTAGTTCTGTAACACAATCTGTAAGTTCTACGAGATTTCAGGTGAATCAGCTACCCCAGGGTAGCTATTCTTTTTTTTTTTTAGTGTTTAGTTTGCTTTTTAACTTCTGAACTTGATCAGTGTTCTTTGGACTCATCTTTGTATGTACTTATTTATGTTTATTATATATTTATGTATACTGTATAAGATATTATTCATATGCATACATATACATTTCTTTGACTTGAATTTCAATGAAAATCCCTCTCTGCATGTCATTTTTTTATTTAAATTTACTTATGTTCGGTAAATTGGAACCGGTTGTAAATTAAACATTGCGATAAAAAAAATTACTGAAGAATTAATAAAAAATCAATTTTTAGTAAGCTATATCGTTTCTTATTTTCATTAAAAAGTATAAAACTCTGTATAATTATTTTTCTAATCATAGTGATATATAAAGTAGCACAATTATCAAGTAGATCTAATCATTTACAATTAGTTCAATTTAGATTATTTTCTATTACACGAACTAAATCAGATTTAATAAATGTAACATCTTAAAAACTTACGTAATGATGTTTTCAATCTCTCTTGCTGCTTCTCTTTCGTTGAATGTTTTAACATTGGCATTAGATAATTTTGCTGGAAATAGTTTGTTTTTTGTTAGGCAGACGTATTATAATGCCATTGAAAAATGTGCTAAGCTTCAATTGTGTGTGTTTATCCAGTATGTCATCATTTTGAGTATTTTGTGCTTCATATATGATAATCTAGAGTATAAGTACTTTTTTGGGTATTAGTAGTGTACCAGTGTTGAGAGAGATTGGTGATTTTCATCACGAAATTCAAAATAATGTATGTACTAAACGAACAAACACAATTCAAACCAAAAATAATTTTCAAAGTCATTCTATTAAAGTGTCTACCAAACTCAAAAACTGCCAGAAATAATATCAGCTGATATCAGGAAGAGAAAATGACTATCAGTCACTGAAAATTCAGTAAAATAAATTGCAAACATTATAGTTATTGTAGATTTGAATCGTTGTTTAAGTTTATAGTTTAAAAAAAAATCATCACCGGCCTTCTTGGACAAAATACGGCAAAAGTTTATTTTTATCAAATATATAATTTTTTATTCTATTTTATTTTTTTGGCAAAACGTAACATAACATTTATGCAGAATTATTAACCATGACTACGTGTGAATAATGCGTAGTTTGTAATTTAAGCGCGGTTTGAAATTTAGTCCAGCAACATGTTAATATAATCAATTAGAAATGTTAATAATTTAATTAATGAAATGAAAATCAATATATGGTATTCTATAAATAGAATTTTCTTAAAATCTACAATGAATAAGAATAATAAGTTAAAAAATTTTAAAAATAATAACAGTCGTTCTACGACAGTTAAAGCATAAACTTAATTTAAAAATATCAAAGCATTAAAGACGTTAGTGCAGGCATTGCTTAAAGTGAAAAGGCATTCTGGATTGCCTTTTGTTCGCTTTCATATTTTTTCCTGCGTTTGTGTGTGTGTGCGCGCGCTAAATGGCCATCTAGGTTTAGATTTTAAATCAATTTTTTTCTAAACGGTTTTTAGAGCGCAATCAAGTTTTCACATTGATTTCAATAACTGTTAAGCATATCTTTTTTTTTAAATTAATTTTATAAATATTAGTAAAATTTAAAAACGAACACCCAGAAAAATGGTTATTTTATAGAGATTAATAAAATAAAAAATGTAAAATTAAATATAATTTTCTGCAAATAATACTAAATAATAAACGAAAATAATAAAATATACAAAAATCATGTATAATTGAGCCACGAAAAATACAAATTAAACATTTTGTAGTAAGTTATTAATAATATTTCTTTAAAAAATGTTCTTTGTTTATCGTTACAAAAATTTACGTTTGTCAGCCCTACGAAATATAAACAAAACGTAACGTACAACAAAAGTAATATGTGTATATAGTCAAAAATTATCAAGGTAAAGGTCCAAAAAAAGAAGAAAAATAATAGAAATTATTCAAGTCCTTTATAATATAATTATCCTATAACGTTAAGCCCTACAATTAAATAATTTAATTATACCGTTAGCTTTTGTACGTCTTATTTCTGTAGCCACTTGCTCACCCGATGATTTTCCAGATTTACAGACTTTTCCATGCCAAAAGGAATTTTCCTCTAATAAATTTAAAAAACAATTATCTCTAAAAATATTTTATTTAGTCCTTGTCCGGCTATTCTGTCCTAAAGGTTTAATAAGAAAATTAAACTTCTACTAAAATTATTTACATGACACTATAACGGAAAGCTGTTGGATATAAAATAATTTGAATTTAACGAAGATTAAGTAAATCAGTCGAAAAGTAGTTGTTTTTTTTTTATCAACTGATTTACTTTTTTAAGAATTATTTATAATACTGTTCCTTCTTTAAAATTCACTCTACTGATTCCAAAGTCTTATTAGAACCTCAACTGAAAAGAATTATTCCTCAAATAGAATAAATTATCCTTGGGCACAGTAAACTAGTTCGAAAGAGTCAAAATGCAATTATTTTTCTAAAAATTTAGAATTTTCCTAAGCACTTGAACTAAAAATTTAATACATCTTTTCCAGATTTACATGTTCTCTTACTTTCATTCTTTAGGTAGCTGGTCATCTACTCAAATGAAATGGGCGTTTTTAATACTTTCATGAAGTTTAGCGATAACACTCTGAAGCCCCTCAGTGACAACGATAAAATTTGTTTTTAGCTAAATAGTTCTTAGAACAAATCCCTGTTGTCTATTTCGGAGAATAAAATAAAATAATTCTTATTTTGCAAATCCTTTAATCTAAATTGTGAATTTATGGTTGTGTGTGGGGTCTGCGTTAATTATTTTTTTCAAAAATTTAGTATTCCATGCACAAGAAATTAACGTGATTTAATTTACAGATTTTTTAATTTTTTTTTAACTTATAAAATCTATAGATTTATCTGTACATTTATTTATTTAAAAGTTAATCTACAGAAAAAAAACTTTTACTTTTTACTAGAGTTACAACCTTCTTATAAATAATTGAGTCGTAAATTATTATAGACGAGTAAAAAGAATAAATCGTAATATAACTAAGAAAAAAGATCCTTAATAGAACGGATTTGAATAGAACGTTTTTCTTTTTCTTTCTAAATTCAATTTAATTGGAAATTAATCGATTTATTAACAAAAAAAAAATCTATGTATTTATTTTAATGAGATACCTTACATAAAAAGTGAATTATATATTTTGTTTTCCCGGTTATAAATCATTTTAGCCCCCTTGAAATAAATTAGTTTAAAGTAATATTTATTATGTTAAACGTGTGTTCAAAATCTATATTGATTTTTTATCATGTAATAAATTATTATAAAAGATTATTATCAGAATGTAATAATGTGATTGATTTTGTAGCTAAGAGTTAAACACGAGTACATCTCATATCATCTTAATTTTATTATCTCTTCCTAATCGGAATGAAATAGTTATAGTATAAAATAAAAATAATAATTATGAAAATTACAGTAATAAACCTATTATATTATCTAGTAGGCCATAATATCTTACGTAAATGAATTGATAACATCAATTTCACAATTTATTCTGTTTTGAATCACTCTTTTAGTTTATTGAACTGCTAATAAACAGATTAATAACTTTTAAATTAATTAAAGAAAGAAATTTTAAAATATTTATACGCATTTTTCTATTATCACTTCGTCTGTAATAAATAATCCTTCCGTGATTAAATGTAGATAGCTTCGATAAATCAAATTCTGGACTTAAAAATTCAGTCATTATTAAAAATATTTAGGCTCATATAATAAGTTTTACAAATGTTTTCGTAATTTAAAGTCTGAGTCCACATGTCACACTGTTGAAACTTTCAGTAAGGATAAAAATCAGAATGCATAAATAAATTATTTTATTTTCATTTTTTAATGTATTTATAAATAAACTTGTATGAACAATAAAATTATGTAAGGTTAAATTAAATATTAGAAAGCTAACATTAACTTCACCCGTAGGAAATTTCTTCTTTTTTATTTCAAAGCCTCTGAGAGAAGTATCTGAAAAGCTAATAACAAAAATGCTTGTGAGTAGTTTAATTCTTAAAATGCTATGATGAAAAACAATATGCTGACCACTTCATAAAATTAGTCTATATGACACCATCTTTGTATCTAAATATTAAGTTACTGTAAACTAAAGTAAGCATTGTGATGTAAAAAATAATATATAAATAATTTTAAAGCTTCCTTTAAAGAATTTGAGAAGTTCTTATTCCTTATTGCACCCTAGAGACAGTGTAAGAATATATTACCTAGTTTATTAAAAGAAAATGGCACATTGCTTTCTCTGTTCCTTTACAGTAGTTATTTTATCCTTTCTTGTGATAATGACTTAAAGTGCCTCAGGTAAAAGAGTAATAGTCCGATTTGCTCTCGTTGAAGAAATTATATTCATTACATAACCGGTCCCTGTAGTAACCATGTAAAACGTCATTTTAGAAATAAATATTCAATACCTTCAGCGAGCTTGGGATTTTCTGGCTTCAATAATTTTTTTTTAATAAAATTGTTATAGTTAACATTATTTTCTACTAAAACTGGATACCTTAATCTACATTTCTAAACAACCAACGATAACATAAGACATTTTTTGTAACTATCCTGGTGCTTGAAAATTCTTTTGTCATCAGTTCATTTAAACACTGCTTGGCAGCTTCATTGAATTTGTTTCTGTCATCAATCGCTTACCACACAATAATTACTCCAATTTTTTGAATGAGGAAAGTCGCTCAGGTCTAAGTGAAAATTATATGGAAATAACTGAAAAGTCCTTTCGAATTTTCTTCACAAACGATGTTTCGGCTAAAGAATGTCTACACGCGTTATTGTAAAACTACATTCTATTTCATACACTCTTTCATTAATTTTATCTAGAGCATATAAAATAACCATTTGCATTTGATTTTGAATATCTAAAATCGTATCACTGCCCGAATTTCACAGTCGATAGCAAAGTTAGATAATTTTAAAATAGTGCAGTTCGCGCATCAATGACTACAGAGGAATTCTAAGAATAGCAAGTTGAAAACAGCAACAACATCAAGAAATCCACCGTCTTTAAATCCTTCAGTTGTGCCAATCTCCGCTAGAGAAATAATTTTCAAAATAGGTCTCGAATAAATTGTGCTTTAAGTATTGCGATTGATGTTTTTGTTTCTATCTTCTGAATTTTTGTAGGCCTCATTCTTGTTGATATAAACTTCGAAAATTTTTACACATCTTTGCAATGAGTGTAATATTTTAAATTGGCCATATACTCGTAACTTTTTTATCATTATGATAACTTAAATCCATATTTTTAGTTAAATTAATTTATAAAGTTTCTAAAACAGTAAAGGCTGGAATCCTAACAAATCAAATTTGCATTTACATTGTTATCTAGACGATACTGAATAAGGATGATTTAACAGATACAGATCAGTTTTTATTAAAAGATGGGTTCGCATAATATGATTATATACTCGTAAATAAGACATTATTTGCGTTGTATTTCAATTTTTTTATAATAATTAATATATTAACGTAAAATTCTGTGTGAAACTCAGAAAAAAGGTTACAGAAACCCATGAATTTTATTAATGGAATCATGTGGTGATAATTATTTAAGCCTTATACGAACTTATGGTGGTTTACATTATTTACAAATGGATATGAATCAACAATCAGGATTAGAGAAGGCCGTAAACATTGACGACTATCATATCCTAAAAGATCAAAGAAGCTATACGCTCATATCGCCGTTTAACTACTCTGTAATTACGGATGAATAAAACATTTTAATTGATTCAGCCTACAATATTCTAACCAAAAAATTGGCGAAGCACAGAATTGGAAAAATTTCGTGCCTTGATTGATGTTTTAAGTCCACTGATGTTACTTTTATCCTCCATTTTGCTATCTACTGGCCTATCAAGTATAACACCGATTGTAGCTTTGTTGCGACTAAGTGTGGGTTCTCGTCAGCGATCAGGATCACTACATCGTCAGCAAACGAACGAGGGTGACATCGACCAGAAATGGAAATTCCGTAGTAAAAATCGTGTACAGGACTGGTCCTAAGACAGAGCCCTGTGGAGCCGCTGATTTGATATCAAATAATCCAGAAGTGCCCATCGAGATAGTTCCGTAAGACTAGATAGAATGGTTGAGGAAGTTAATTACGACGAAAAATATTGAGGTAACAAATTCTTTTATACAATTAATAATTTGAAGCAAAACGTTTTGCTTCAAATTGTAGGTGGGCTTGTAGACAAGCCCACCCGGCTGGTCTAGTGGTTAACTCTAATCACCTGATTTCGAAGTCAAGAGTACAAGGGTTCAAATCCTAGTAAAGGTTTTATATGGATTTAAGATTTTATACGAACTTTTATACGGAATTGAATACTAGATCGTGGATACCGGTGTTCTTTGGTGGTTGGGTTTCAATTAATCACACATCTTAGGAAATGTCGACCTGAAACTGAACTAGACTACACTTCGTTTACATTCATACATATCATTCTCATTCATCCTCTGAAGTAATCCCTTACGGTGGTTCCAGAGGCTAAACAGAAAAAGAAAAAAGAAAGCTCTTCTTAATAATGAAGATTTTTTCATCAAAATGAAGGTATTTTTGATAACGTGCATTTAAATGTTCACTAAGATTTGGATCCTTAGCAATAGACCAAACATTGAAAAGTCAATAAAGAACAACAGTTTCTGGCGTTTTTATTTTTCAATCCATTTATTATAAAAAAATTTTTATCAATATTTTATTATATTTCTAAGATTATTTCGTTTTTTTTTGTATTTTATATCTATGTAAATTAAAAGTTTTCATATAGGAAATTAAAACTTTTGTAGTTTTCGAAGTAATGTTTTTTCCTTAAAAAAAAAAAATAGGATATTTTATTTTATGAGATTTTTTACTTTTAATTTGAACGTTTCTATTCAAAATTATCTTAAAGGAGGTTTTGTTATATAGCTTATTTTATACAGCCCCTAAAAAAATTTTACTTTGAAAGGAGAAACGACCGTTATTACAAAACAGAGTAGAAAAACTGACATAGAAATTCAGAAGATTTCAAAATGCATTAATCACATAATAACACAAATGAAAGTTAAGAGACGATATGTGTTATAAGAGAAATGTTTTTAGAATGATTTCACAAGATTTTGTCTATTCTTCACTACATAAAAGTAAGATTTTCATACGATTTTATTTTCAAACAAGCTTTCTTGGATTAAAAAAGGAACAATAACAATCTATCTCTAAGAAACATAAAACAAAAATAAACCATACTCACTTCTACTTCCATCAAACAACAGAACAGAACTGTTTTCACGTTATTCAAAATTCATGGCTTTGAGAATGAACTTTAAATTGCTTCCGTTGGCGATTTTAATATATTTTTAACAATTTAAAATATTTTTATTGGAGAAATTTCATATATACATGAATAATAATAAATTTATAAATGAACAAATCAAATTTGATAATGATATTTTATTCAAGAAAATTATACAATAATTAATAATTATTAGGTTGGCTAACTGATTCGATTTATACTGCATAACAGTTGTAAACATCTTACAGAGAAGACGTTTTTCTTTTAACGTTGACTTATTTTATGTTTGACAATCAACTCTTATGAACTTAATAATTTTAAATTTTTTTTAATTTTAATTCCCATTTATAAAAATGTATATGCACAACTATAAAATTCATAATTAATCAGTAATCCCTGATGATGGAGGAATTATCCGAAAGCGCTTGGATTGTCAATATTCACAATTGTTGGTAAGTGGATACTCTATTTTTATTTAAATTTTATTAAGAGGAAAAAATTATATGAGTTTTGAAATACATGTTTCTTAATTCGGTTGAGCATCTAATTTTCTATACAATTAAATCCTTATACGTGGTATATTAAATACTTAACGGAAACACACGTTGTGTAAGTATTTTATACTACTTAAATTACAATCGGTATTTATTTCTCACGCTAATTGACTACAACACAATATCATAAGAAAGCGTTTTGCATGTTTGGTTATGTTATACGGAGGGTAAAGGGGAAAATGCTACCGTGAGAAGTTTTAGAGCGATTTAAATTAAATTAACGAATATTGATAAGACATAAATTGAAACGAGGCTGAAGCAATTAAGAGAGAAACGACGGGACGGTCGAATAGAATCGGGTGGAAAGAGCACACTCTTGTTCCTTCTTAATGACTGTTTTTGTATTCTAGTACCAGTTGGCAATTTAACGCGAATTAACATATCCACAAATAAAAATTAGTTCTGATTCGGGCAAATGTTAAGTAGATTCCTTGTATACAGTGTACTAGTTTCAATTCGCTACACAATTTTTACGTATGCACGCGAACATATTAAAATAAATGTGTGTCCATGTGTATGTTTGTGTATTTAACCTGTACGTGCTTGCTCGTACATAAACCAATAAACACGGTTTACTATTTATATAATTTTTATTGCAGTTGGTTGTAATACAAATTCACAAGAAGTAAAAGAAATAGGCTACCAGAAAGCATATAATTTATATAGTATTCCAATACTAAAAACCTCTTTCAAACGGCATATAAAAAGTAAAGATTTAATAGCATTAAAGAAAATATTAAGCGTAGTGAAAAGTATACAAATCGGGTTCCTTAACGGCCAGTTTTTACAACCTTGGACTTCCTCTTCTTTTATTTTTATATACTGATCAATACTTTTTCTAAAAACTAAGAACGGCTGAGTCGAACAATTTTTGAATACAATACACACAATAGGGGAATATTTCATGTCATTAGAAATACTGTAAACTTTTAGAAAAATATTTCTTACAATTCATCAGTATGATTTAATAATAAAGTTAACAAAATCAATTAAGACTTAACGCTCTGAAAAAAAAATTAACGTTATATTTATTACAATAAATAAATAGATATTGAAATTATAACTTAGTCAATGGGAAAGAAGCAAGGCGATTAAAGCGGGTACATAAATCGGGGACCTAGGTACCTAATAGTGATACTCAGGACGAAGCCTCTGTTCATAAGCTGTGCATCATCAAAGTTTATGATCATTTATGTTTCCGATGTTATTTGTTCCTATGTTCCTATGTTACTAATATTCTTTATATGTTGCGATTTTATTAGTAGTACTGGACATTATTATGATTTCTACTTCATTACTGGCTAGAATATATCAATGCTTATGCTACCTTTGATTTACTATTGATGTCCAGGTTATATTTAATTATTTATTTTGTTTATTTAAACCCGATTGAATAGATGCAGTATTATACAGTACGATAATTTAATAAACATGAAAAAAGCTAAACGTATAGATTCAACAGATAATTTCTAATTACACACATCAAGGCTGCTCTCAAAAGTAAATTTGTGAAAACAGAACAAGAGTAATGAAAAACAAACAAAGAATCTTTTCAAAATTATAATTTACATGTAAAACAATATTATATACTTAAATATCAATGAAAGTAGAAATGAAATAATTTATAAGAAACTAAAACATACTATAAATCAAGTACAAACACTGTATAACTTATCATATATAACACATTCCGTACACCACATAATAAATAATAAAATAAAATAACTTTTATAAAAAAAAGAAACACTTTTAAATCTCCGGAACCATCATTAGTTATAGCTTCAGAGGATGATATTAAATGGCAATTTTGTAGCGTGTAAAAATGCCATGTATTTCTGGGATTCGAACCCGAGAACTCGGATGAAAGGCCGAGATGCTACCACTTGCATCACGGAGGCCGGCTCTTAGGAAAAAAAAAACACTTGAATAAAAAACAAAAATACCCAAATTAAATTAATTAATATACACTATTAAAATCATAGTCATCATTTACAGAAAAATCCTTAAAATATTTCTTTAAGGAGTGAATAGAAATATAATCACCCAAATCAATATCGAGCATTAACAATAATCAACCGGATGTATTATGTATAAACCTCTCCTAAAGAGAACTCTATTAGCAAAACGAATACAAGTACTACTCATCAAAGAATGTATAGTAATAGAGGAATGATTATAACAGGAGTTAAATAAATTTTGACTTTTATAAAAAATATACTATTTTTAACATATAGATTTTTAAGATTATCGACTTAAAACAAACAAAGAATAAAGCAAATTACTAGGAAAAATATGTCCGGTTTAACCAGGCAATATTTTACTTAGGTGTTTCAAGTGAATGTATAACTTGATTATTTTCATGAAATTTACTTATGATTTCTAATCTACGAAACCATTCGTAAATATAATTTGAGATACAAAAAGTTGCTTATTTTAATTTTAATGATTCTGAACAGAGATGGGTACGGTTATTCTTTTTTAATATTTGTGTTTTATTATCTAATTACTCTGTTTTATTGCTAAATGTAACATTACGAAAATTCATTTATCTATTTTAATTTTAGATGTAATGTGAAAACTTTAATAAACAGATAATAATTAATTCTCAACAATATCTTTCCTTGATAAATTATTATCAATAATTTTGTATGATTTAATCCTACAAATTATGTAAACTAAATAGAAAAAATAACATTATGAAAAAATCAAAAGATACTTATGATCAAAACTTTTCAAAAAAGTGAAGTGATACTTATGATCAAGATACTTTTAGATCAAAAGTTACTTATGATTTTGAATTAGAATTAATTTTTTTTACAAATATTTTCATATTATTCAGGCGGTGTATTTTTTTTTACAAATTTTTCATTCAGTTTTGAATACACAGAATTCTGCCGTGTATTTTTTAAGTAGATTATAACCGAACACACCGTTTTTAAGTCAGCTGATTTCGAAGTTAAGTTCTGGGGTCCAAATCCTAATAAAGGTTTTATTCGTATAATACTATAATAATATATAATATAATAATACTTATAAATATATAATATAATTTTTATTCGGATTTGAATGCAAGATCGTGGATACCGGTGTTCTTTGGTGGTTGGGATTCAATTAACCACACGTCTCAGGAGCAGTCGACCTGAGTTTGCTCAAGACTACAAATTTACCGGTACAGTTACGTTACACTGATAGATCGCTAATGACTTTAATTGTTGATGTGACAATAAATAAAAATAATTTTAAAAAAAGAAGATATTTATATTTATCCTTTTTTTTAATATATTATAAACATATTTTGTAAAAAATAAAAGAGAATAAATAATAAATAATTGTGAAATATTTTTTTTTATTTTTATTTATTAATATCATTATTATATATTTAAATTGTTTATTTATTAATATTAAGCATAATTTGTTCAATAATGTTTTTCCTGAATAATCTCAAGTGCTGTAGGCTACCTCTTGTCTAATTCATTGCGTAGAGACAAATAACATGTGTAAAACTAGATTATTTATTTTTTTTAATATTTTTAACTTTCAGGATTGAGAAGAAAACATCTTATTATTTCAGAAGACGACTTTTACACTGTCTTAATAGTATTTAAACGAATACTAGTGAAAGGCGGAGTCATCTGATATAGCCTCGTCCAATATGTTGTAGCCTCGCACCTATGCTACCGTTCAGTCAGAAATGATAAATATTACTAATGATAATTATCCGTTAATCAGTTTTGATGTATCTATTTGGCTATATATTTCCCTAATCTGGTCAAAACTCTTTATTTAACCGCATCAAGTATCTTAAATTAATCTTTTTTTTTTTAATTATATCTTTAATTTTCACGAAGTTTTTCATTTCTTTATACATCAGCTACCGCTTTACTGTTAGTATTTTTTTTTAAACTTTTAACTTCAAGAATGAATCATATACATCACAGTATTCCGTATAGAAAAAACATACAACACACAAAATTACAGAAACTAAATATTAAATGGGAAAAAAATTACAATTTAGTAACAGTACGAATGATTAAGAAAGCAGTCGCTAATAATGACTTCACTCTTAGTAAAGTTTAACGTATATTTTATTGTATCACTAAAATAAATGATAATTACACTTGTCACCCAAATAATCATAATAAGTTATACATTTGGTGAATCTATTAATCATCCTAACCTCTATGAGGTTAATTTCGCTAATATATGAGATTTCCAGAAATTATAATTAACCAAAAAATTAATCCGTTCAGTTTTTTCAAAATTAATAAAATATAGATTGGGTACATCTTTCACTAAATCTTAAAAACCGGGGTATAGCCATTAGAGGTTTTTGAATGTGATTTGAATTTAATGCAGAATCAGTTGTTTTTAATATCTTTTTTTTTTATTGTTGCATCAACAATTAAAGTCATTAGCGCTGAAGTGTAACCTGTAAATGTACCAGTAAAAGAGCAGTCTTGAAAATACTCAGGCCGACCATTCCTGAGGCGTGTGATTATTTGAACCCCAACCATCAAAAACATCATATTCAAGACCTAATACCGAAATCCAAATAAAAGCAAGTATTTTTACTGGAATTTGAACCAAAGGATTTAATTTCTTGACTTCTAAATCAGTTAATTTAGGATAAGAATCAATTTATAATTTATTAAGTAGAATTATAAAAATGAATTACATTGCGAAACTTAAAAATAACTTATAATTGCTTAGTTTTACACATTTAAATGTGTAGTTATTATATTAATTTAAATTAATGCACTTTATTAAGCTCAAAAAAAAATTAATTTATTAATTTTCTTTTATTTTTATAAATTATCAATCACCAGATTAGATATTAATATTATTTCTATTTTACCTTGGTTCACATAATTCTTTTTACTTCCTTGTACAAAGTAAATGAAGTATTGTGATCGCAAAAATTCTTGGTTTTCAGATTTCAAGGGAAATATCCATTGTGATCATCCCTGAATCCATTTTAACTAGTTCCGGCAACATTTGTACGTACGCATGTATCTCGCACAACTCAAAAACAATTAGCCGTAGGAAGTTGAAATTTTAGATTTAGGACAGATGTAACATCTAGTTGACACCTTTTTGATTGCAATTGACTGAACCAAAAGTGTCCAAAAACCTCCAAAATCAAAAAAATTCGGATTTTGGATTTTTTCTTAACTGCAATAATAAGCCTTCATTAAAAGCTTTTCAACAATATATCATAAGTGGTACTTATTTTCATTGATTCCAGAGTTATAGCCAAATAAAATTTTAATAGTGAAATATTTGGATCTTAGAAAGGGAAGGTACATCGGTTCAATTCAGACTTCATCTCCTTTTTCTTTTTTTAACTTTTTTTTTAATTTAAATATATTGATTCATTAATAATTATTAACCTCTGTAAAAAAAATTTACGATAAATAATAATTTAATAATAAATAAAAAAATATGAAAAAAAATCAGAAATTATAATGAAATAAAATTTTATGTTCTTTTCATTTTGGAAAAATGTGTAGAGTAATCTAACAGGTGAACAAGAAAGTCATGTGGTGCTCACATCAGATTTTTTAATAAAAATGATCTGAGAAAAATTTGATAACATTTAGTTTTTAATTTGTTCATTTACTGTTAAGTTTTATATTAAGGTTTCAGTTGTGCGTGTGACTAGGATTTTTAAATTGATCTTTTTAAGACGTACGAAATATAATTCTTAATTTCAGTTAAAATTTATATACCTTTGACCAAAAATAGTGAAGCGGGGAAACGGGACCGATGTACGGTATTACTGGAAAACGTATTATTTACTAGAAAATTAAGATATTATTTAAAAGAACTTGTTTAAAATATGTTAAGATATTGAGCTGAGTGGATGGCATGAATTAGAAAATGAAAATATCTAAAAGACCTACTGAATGTCTAAATATTTACATGTTATTCAATTTTAATTTTGTCTATGCTACCAGAGTACACCGAAATGGTTAAGAGGTAATTCTCAGAAACTTATTCACTTATGATTTATTTCTGTTTAAAAAATAAGTTAACTGAAAAATAGTTTAAAATTGTTTAAAATAAATTAACTGAAACAGAATGTACATTTTAATAAATTAATTTAAAGAAATTAGGACAATTTAATTAAAGTTATCAAAATTTAGAATATAGAAGAATTAGGCACCTACCACATAATCTACCTTGTTCAATAATTAATACTCTTTTCGTTACAAAATCTTGACTTGAATGCAGCGATTTACAATAACCATCTTTAGAATTTTTTTTTTAACAGTATTAACAGAAGCTATAATTTATATCTATTTAAAAATCAATTGCTGTCAAAATACGAATAATTGCAGGAAAATTAATTTTTTCTACCTCTTCCTACAATAGTAAATTGGCTAAAATGAAAATTTGCTATCTAAAATGAAATAAATTTTACATATGTTTTTTATTAAAAATAAAAAAACAAATTGCGATAAATTTATTAAAGGGAATAAAATAAATGTGAATAATGTATAGAAAGTGAATAACGTTAATAGAATAATAATAAAACTAATTATTTAAAAATACTGATATGTACACCACATAACTTCCTTGTACGCCTATTAAATTACATAAGTTTTTTTTTAATAAAAAGTACATAAAATTTTATTCCATTAATAACTTCTGATATTTTTTCATTTTTTTTATTGTTACGATTGAATTATTATTTTTTTTTACAATCAGAGGTTAATAAATATGAATAAATAAATATATTTAAATTAAAAAAAGATGAAGTCGGATTTGAACCGACATGCCATCATCCCCTTGTAAGATCAAAATATTTCATTAAATAATCTTTTATCTAGCTATTACTCTGGAACCAATGAAAATAACTACCATTTATGATATATCGCTGAAAATTTCTCAATGTGGGCTTATTACTGCAGATAACAAAAAGTCCAAAATTCAATTTTTTTGGATTTTGGGCTTTTTTGAATACTTTTGGTCCAGTCGATTACATTGAAAATGGAAGGTGCACAAATAGATGTTACAACAGTCCTAAATCCATACTTTCTACATCCTACGGCTAATCGTTTGTGAGTTATGCGAGATACATACGAACGTACAGACGTCACGCCGAAACTAGTTAAAATGGATTCCGGGATGGTTAAAATGGATATTTCTGTTAAAATCTGAAAACCGAAATTTTTCGCAATCAAAGTACTTCCTTTACTTCGTACAAGGAAGTAAAAATTAAATTACTGAATTTTTTATAGATAATGAATTAACTATTTTTTTTTTCTTCTTATTAGCCCATTAATGTTATTAATCTTATAACTGTGAGATACAGTAAATAAGAAACAATTACTGGTTTATAATGAAACTTTCATATTTCACCAAATAATTGCATATTTTATGTGAATAACACCCACGATTTCTATAGATACAATAAGTAAGCGTATTTTGCGCAATAATTTTTTTATTCTTTTATATAATTACCATATGTAGGTGATAAATAAAATTAGAAAATCTAATATAAAATGTAAATGTTTTAGAATGTATTTATTTGATCTATAATTAAATTACCAGCATAAAATTTCTAATAATTAATCGTAAGATGAAATTTTAGATTTTAAAAATATAAAGATTTTAAAGATATAACTTCTCTAAAATCTCAACAGCAAAAATTCCAAACCGGCTAAATGTTTACATGTAGTATAGCGTTACGACTCTTATGTAGATTAATACAAAAAAACGTTTGCGTAGACAGAGGTAGAATAATATTTTAATTTGCGCTATCACACCTAAAATAAGATAAAAATATGAAAAAAATTTGATGTGGATACCATATGACTTCCTTGTACGCCTATTAAATTGCATGTACACATTTTTTTTTAAAAATGAAAAATACATAAAATGTTATTACATTAATAACTTCTGATATTTTTTTCATAATTGTTTTTTATTGTTATTATTGAATTATATTATTTATCGTAAAGTTTTTTTTACAATCATAGGTTAATAATTATTAATAAATCAATATATTTAAATTAAAAAAAAAGAGTTAAAAAGAAAAAGTGAGATGAAGTCTGATTCGAACTGATGTGCCTTCCCCTTGTATGATCCAAATATTTCATTAATTAAAGTTTTATTTGGCTATAACTTTGGAACAAATGAAAATAAGTTCCACTTACGATATATCGTTGATAAGCTCTCAATGAGGGTTTATTACTGCAGTTAACAAAAAGTCCAAAAGCCAAATGTTTTGGATTATGGGCTTTTTTAGACACTTTGGTCCAGTCGATTGCAATCAAAAGGGATGGTGCACAACTAGGTATTACAACAGTCCTAAACCCAAAATTTCAATATCCTACGGCTAATCGTTTCTGAGTTATGCGAGATATCTACGTACCTATAGACGTCACGCCGAAACTAGTCAAAATGTATTCAGGTATGATCAAAATGGATATTTCTGTTTAAATCTGAAAACCGAAATTTTTTGCGATCACAATACATCCTTTACTTCGTACAAGGAAGTAGAAAAATCCATATTTGAACGAAAAAGAATCTACTTCATAAAAATGTAAATTATATCATTCAATAATTTACAAGCTATAAATGGTTTAATAATGGTTAGTATTATAGATTCTAAATTCTGGTGTTCGATTCCTGTGAAAGATTAATTTTTTTATTTACAATTTTCAACTTTACATCCTTGAAATGCATGTGTAATGCATTAAAATAGCATGTAATAAATGCATTCGAGGTATAAAGTAACAAATAATCGAATTTTTACTGTAAACAAAGATGTAAAACGAATCAAAAACTTTGAAGAAATGGCAAAGTGACCAACTTGAGGAAATAGGAGGTACTGAATAACCGATATGGGGTCGAATAAAGTCATTGATTAAATCACTGGAAAACTTGTTTGCATCGGTTAATTTACATACCAAATGTACAAAATGCTATATAAATTCAAAAGCGGGATGAGCTGAGTTAGAGTTTTGTTTTTACCCGTACTTAAAAACTTCATGAGAATAAACATTTAAGTGAATTTAAATTAAAAAAAGTAAATGAATATGTAACAGAAGAAAAATGATAAAAATGTATAATTTAGTTAATAACTGTAAGTTTATAACTTTCTTGATTTTTCATCTTTGTTATGAAACGTTTGCTCTCTACAATAGTCCTTTTTAAATATCATGTGATACTGTTTTAAATGTTAAGTATTGTTTTTTAAATATACACTTTTGTATATTTAAAAAATTCAAGATTCTTACTTAGATCAATGAAAGTGACAAGTAATATTTTAATTATGTACATAATTATATGTTACAAAATGAAGATATCAGTTTTATCAGGGATTTTTGCACTTGAATAAAATTAAAATAAAAGAACTGGAATGAAAATACCCTTACCTGAACAGTACGCTGAAGCTACGTATAGTATAATATTAATGACTATATCACTTCTAAAAAATATTAAAGATATTTTCTTAAAATATATTAATTTAATATTTGGTTCTGCTCAAGCAAACGACAAAACACTTCGAAACGTTTACAGAAGCGCACAAATACTATAATAGGGATAGCGATGTACTGCCCTAACCCATGCATTTGGGGAATAAAGGGAAAGGAAGAAGTTTATAACTACTTGATAAACTGTACAACAAAAATTAGGCAACTATTAATTAAGGTATATGCATAATAATTCATTTCAGTCGCTTCCCTAGCTAATTTACTCAATTTAGTAGGAGCCACCAAGTTAGTTCTAGCTAAACATTATTTATACAAAAGCTCTCCGCCAAGTCAATAATGAGTCATTGTATTCCTACTAACTACTCAGACCTTGTAATAAACTATTGTTCTTGAAAAAAATCGAAAACTTTTGAGATCTTCTAGGAAATTTTTTGCTTAAAAACCTTAGTGCTCAGATACAGTTGAATCAAATTAAATTGAAGTATAAGCACTCCTATTTTGCCTTATATATATTTCTTTGATATAAGCCTAATTGTAAAATAATACCATTTGATTTTGGTGTTTTTTATCGTAAAACTTTTTTCCATTTTAAAATTTTTCTGTGAAACAATAAATTAATTAAATGCGGTAAATGTAGAATTATTATACAGAGTGTTTATAAAATGGCGGGCTGAATATACTTTTTCGAATTCTACTTTAAAACTAAACAAAAAATATCCTTAGAAAAAATGGAAATTTCTCCTTTATTCTCCCCCTGTTCGCTATTTTATTATTCTTATATAAAAATTTGTATCTCAAGTTCGGATAAAGGAATCACATTAATATTTGATAAGCGTCTTGGTAATAAAGTTTTAAAATTTAAAAAAATCAGGTCTTACATACCTTCACAAATTACAAAATGGCGGCCATGTTTATTTTTCAGTCCGTTATATGTCCATAGATATTTTTATCAAAATGTCTATTAATTGCTAAAATATTAAGCCTTTTATTTTTAACAAAATGATATTCTATTTTTTTAAATCGTATGGCAGAAATTTGATATTGTAATTTTCTGTCTGTTTTCATGTTCCACTTATGTTCAATTCGATTAAATATTAATTGTTTATATGTATTATTAATTCTATTACTGTAAATTAGTATCAATTTAATAATACGTTTTTCACAATAATAAACCTAATAATTAAAAAATAAAACAACTACCTGTGATAATCGTACGTTAATTGTTGTACAGCTTTAGATGTACTATCTTTTTTTAAATAAACAGTTTTTATTAAACAATTAAACGTATATAGAATTTTATTTCATTTACAGCTCTGATATTTTTTTTCATGTTTTTTTTAATTATTATTGAATTATTATTTATGGTAATTTTTTTTACAATCAGAGGTTAATAATTATTAATAAATCAATACATTTAAATTTTTAAAAAATGTTAAGAAAAAATGGAGATGAAGTCTGATTCGAACCGATGTGCCTTCCCCTTGTATGATCCAAATATTTCATTAATTAAAGTTTTATTTGCCTATAACTTTGGAACTAATGAAAATAAGTACCACTTACGATATATCGTTGATAAGATCTCAATGAGAGTTTATTACTGCAGTTAAGAAAAAGTCCAAAAGCCAAATTTTTTGGATATGGGCTTTTTTGGACACTTTTGGTCAAGTCGATTGCAATAAAAAGGAGAGGTACACAACCAAATGTTTCAACAGTCTTAAACCCAAAATTTCAACATCATACGGCTGCTAATCACTTTTTAGTTATGAGAAATATATACACGTCACGCCAAAACTAGTGAAAATGGATTCAGGGATGGTCAAAATGGATATTTTTGTTGAAATCTAAAAACCGAAATTTTTTGCTATCACAATACTTCCTTTACTTCGTACAAGGGAGGAAAATGGTAAAATATGACTGAGATGGAAAACATTCAAAATCTATTAACGCTAGATAAAATATAAATATAATAAAAATAATCTATGAAATATTTGTGTATTTAATAAAGGGATTAATATTGATTCTACAAAAATATTTTGCGTATATTTACTTATTTATAGAGGTTGATATTATCATAGATTGGAGGGAGGTAAAACTCGGCTGGTCTTAAAATAATTTTTATCAGTATTAATAAAATGTAAATGTATAGATTTTTCAACTTCTGGACTAAATTCTGTTAAATATATTTCAAGTTCGTAAAGTTTTCATAGCTTTACTGAACTTATCATTATCACCTAAAATTTATCATCTAAATTTCTGTTTAGCTTGCATAACTTTACGGAGCTTAAGCCTGCATAGCAAAGCTTCTACTAAGCTTTTAATCTTTGATTTAAAGTTCCATAAAGCAGTGTAGACAAGGAGTAGGGTGTATAGAAAGCGACAAAACGCAGAAGTATTTTTGACATTGATATTTGAAAAAGAAAATTATACATTAATTCTGAGATAATAATCAAACTGCAAGTAGTCACTAAATACTAAAATTCGTCGTAAGGCACAATTTTACTTCTGCGGAACTTTAGTTTAACCGCAGGAACAACTCATACGATTCCGTCTTACTGTTTGGTTGATTATTTGGTATTGTAATAATATGTAGCAATCAACTGACTTGAAGAAGCCTAACTTCATTAAATTGTATTTGTGAGAATGTAACAATTCTGGTTGGATGAAATTAGATTTTAAATAACCTAGCCTTTACAATCTAAAACGCCGGTGTACTACAACCCGAGTTCTGGGTCTTATTGTTTGTCTTGGTAACTAATAAAGTAATGGTTAATGGATGGAGATCTAAACTGGTAAAAAAGTTGAGTAAAGCAATACCTAATAGTTGCTGGATTCTTTAGTAATTTTGGCATTCAAAAATCTTGATAAAATTACTCTTATCTTATCTCAAAAATACATTGTAATGGATGATTATATTTCTTCAAGGAGAATAATCGAGAATGTAATTAAACATTGAAATATAGAGATTAGAACAATTCAAAAACTTCGTAAAAATTTATACAAAATAATTTTTTTTTAGATTACACTTAAAAATGTCTTCCACCCCAGTATTTATAGAAAATTTACAAAAAAAAAAAAACAGTCGTAGAGCTAATGAAGTTGTAGTACAATTTATTTTTTTTTTTTAATATTTAACAATATTACTGTATAATGAGAATCTAATTATATTATTTTTAAAGATTATAATAAAAAAAAAAATATTTAAAAATAGTAATAAAAACATAAATGACGAAATAAAGAAAATTGAGTGGCTTTTTCAGAAATAATAGCTTATTACAACAAAAACATTTAGTATTGATACATAAAATTCCTTTTTTAATTTTATCTTTTATTAGTAATAATAATAATAATAATATGTATAACTTCGATAGTATTTAGATATCTAAGGTGATAATCTGAAAGTTATATTTTATGTAAATTAATTCTTTATAACATTTAAGTGTATATTAGGTGTAATCAATTGTGAGCGTTAATTCTTTAAATTAATTTATTATAATTATTTTAAAATAGAATTAAAAAACCAAAAAACATTCTGCTTAGCTATGCATGTTTTGTTAGTAATAATGTCAGGTTTTAGAAAGAAAAATACCATTTAAACCGGTTTAAACTCCGATCACATTTTCAATAAATAAATGACATAATTTAAGATTATAAATATGCTATTATAAAATAGGCTTATAAATAAATTGCATTTGTGTGTGTGTTTCAAGTCTTTCTGCTTGTGCGCGCGTGCGTATATATACTTATATGGGATGGGTAATCGGTGGTGCGTTTAATTTAAATGAAGTGTTTCTTCTTGTTTTTAAGCAACCACTTATTTTATTTCATACCATTTCTTTTAATCTGATTGTCTCTTTCATCACTCTTCGGTTCTTAACTCTTATAGCATTTTTTCTTTCGCTTATTAACCCATCACTCGCACTATAATGTTCACCGATAGTTGCTTTAATTACTTTAGTTTTATTATTTTATTTCTAGTTTTTCTTCTTTTTATCTTCACCACAACTCCCCGGCCCCTCCTACTTCTGTTTATCCTTCTTTATTTTCCTTTGCTCCAGAAATACCTCTACTGCTGTATTCATTTCGTAGTCTTTCATTATCAAAATCACTAAACATCTGGAATTGCAACTTTGATGTATTTTAGTGGTTCTTCTTCTATTGCAATTTCTAAAAGATCTGAAAAGCGGTTAATGAAATTTCTGTAACGCAGGAATTGAAACGCTGTATATGGAGTCAATAGAGTCATAAAGACGGATTTTTATTTCTCTTATTTTAATAATTATTCTTAGTTATAAACGCTGCAATAGCGTGAAAAAACAATGAAAATTTATAAATAAATTTATAAATTAGAATTTATTTTTCATAAATTTATAAATTTATGAAAATTTATAAAAAACAATAATTAACAAAATACCATCAATATATAGAAATTATTATCATTATTCTATTCACAAATTACTTTAAACTAACAGCGTCTCTCAAAAGATTTACTTAACTTAAGTAAATACATTCCAAGTTACATTCCTTAAGTTAAGTAATAACATTCCAACGCTCAGAAAGTGGCCTTTTATATCAAACAGTAGTTTTGATAGAAACTATAAATATAGAACTATAAACTATAGAAATAAATAAAGAACTATAAATTGTTTCTGTATTTACTGATTAATATTTTTGAATAAATTTTATGAATACAGATTACATGTAAACTGACTTAAAAATAACAAATAAAATTCTTAGTAAGAATAAAAGGAATGTTTTCATGTTTTTCCAAAGTAAAGTAAAGTAAAAAGTTAAATACATTATTAAAATTAAGAAAAACTTACACAAGATTACGAAAATAGTAAAAATGAGAAAAAAGTAATTTTCTACTTTTTGTTTTAAAGGATAATTTTACCAAATTCAACAACTCTTAATCAAGTAGCGCACGTGTAGATCAATAAAAGGTCTTATAAAGCACGAGTCAGAATTTTTGTGCTACAAACGACAACTTTACAACGACTGCTTTACAAACGACAACATTTAAATTAAGTAGTAAAATTTGTTTTGAAAGTATCCTACCCGGATTTTTAGAAATTCTCGTAAAGAAGTATGAGATAAGCCTTTTAGACATCACTAATATTTACAATTAAAAAATAATTGGTTCCTCTAAGAAATATATTTAGTTCTACAGATTCGAACGTAGTTTAAGAATTGGCAAAAGTCTGCATTTCAAGCAGAGGTTTCTGAGTGAAACTTTCGATTAGATTTTCATTCTGCATTTTTCATTCACTAAAAATTCATCCGTCTTACCAAATTTAAATATAACTGGGCAATGCATAGGATTACTTGATCGAATAAAAAAATAAATACCAAATTTAAAATATGTACATTTAAAAATAGAACTTGAAATTAACTATGGTTTAATTTGAGCGAAGTTTTTTATTTTATCTACATTAGAAAGCTAAACTAAATTAATTTCTTCTTCTAATTTTTCTTAAAACACTTCAGTTGAGTAATATAATGAAATACCGTATATTATTAACATTTAAATGCATTTTAGGTTTACTGATAATAAATTTGTGAATAAATAAAACTATGGAGCTGCTAACGGATGAAAATAACTAAGGATGTAAAATGAATTAACAAAAGAAAAGGCCAACCTGTAAAAAAGCTTTTAATCTCAACTGGCTAGATATTTTTTCGAAGTATTGGACAACATCGAGAAGTGCTCTCCTTTTAAAGTATTCGAGCTCTCAACTCGCTTAATCTTTTCTTAGAGATTTTTAAATAACATTTTTATCGAACAAAGCAAATAGTTAAAATATTTTTTCGTAAAAAATATGTTGGAAAAAAAACAAATCTAAATAGATTTTATCGTTTATTTTTTGTATGAAATCTCACAATTATACAGACAATGTCTTTTTCGTTTATTCCCGATAACCACGAAAATTACTGAAGCGCTCATTAAAGAATTTTAAATATAGGTTTCTTACGACCCTGTAATGTTTAATATAGTGTAAACCTCATCAATCTCGCTAGTACATAAATCATAAATAAAAAATAAATGAATAACCTAAAGCTTCTTTTACTAAATTTAATGTCGCTCTTATTAATAGATATTATCTATTAATATTGTAAGTATTAATGCAAACTCGTATATAAATATCAACTTCTTTGAATAGTTATGTGATTTACTAAATTTAATATCTTTGTATATAAGATAAAATATCAGTCTCTATTATTACCATAATATACCTAAAAACAAATTAATCTCATAGTAAAATTAAAGGAATAACTAACGGACATATTTAACAAACTTTTGATTTTTGAAAGTTCTGAATTCCGATATCAGTATCGACTTCTGCAGAAAGTTATTAAGTGTTTTACTAAATTTAATGTCACCGACTAATTTAGCGATACTCATGAGAACTTATCTATGCAAACAAAGTAGAACTCTGAAGATTTTTATATAATGGACTAAGAAATTCCATCAGAGTAATTCATACATATAAGTGGCATAATTCGACTTTCAGATTGGTATTACTATTTTCACAAGACCTGGATCGGCCAGGTCACATATAGAAATAAGAATGTCTAGAGTTACCATAATTAATGATCGTAGACAACGTGAGTATACGCTATAATATTCTCAAAGACTGGAAGAGCAACGTAAATGCTTGGCTCAAAGTCGAGTCAAGCTTCTCAAAATATGTTACGTCTCAAATCAGTGTTTGATTAGCACTCTGAAATTAACCGTTAAAATTTGAAAAATATTCTTATAGATAACGTGATTAAAATATGTCACCACTCCAATGCCAAAAAATGGAATGTGAAACTCCTGTAATTTGCTGTACCGGGAGCAAAGTAATTTTTGAACAACCTCAATATCCTCCTGATTTTATTAAAAATGTTGTTTTTAGAAACACATCATTTATCTAGACATTTTATTCTATCCGGTAAGTTGTGAATAGCGATAACAGAGAGCAATAGCCAACACATAATTACTAAAAAACTTTTTTAAATCTTTAAAATTCTATACGCATATAGCGAGGGCGAAGCCGTAACAGGCGATACTGTATTACATAAATAATACTTATAGTTCAACAGTAATACAAAATAGTTCCACTGATTTCTTTGAAATGGGATTCGAATGATTGTATACAAATAAATAACAACTTCAAGTAGTGTAAAAATAATGTAGAGTAAATTAATTTGTTTTTAAATATGCTTACAAGACGTAAACATTTGTAATTAAACTGTTAAACTAAGTAATTACTACACAAAAAATAATATCAATTATCCAAGTAAGAGTTCTCTATGTTTTCCGTAACATTCCAAATAGCCGAAGAAATGATAAATTCAAGAAAACATTAACACTATTTAAATTATGCTCAAAAGCTAAATAATAATTTAAAAACAAGAATTTAATAATTATCAACATGAAATTCAAATTACGCTCTAAAGTTGACGCAACATAGTGTTGCCCGGTTGTAGCATATTATCAGTACAATTAAATAATAATGTTAAATTAGAACTAATTAAAATTGTTTAAAAAGATTTTTTCATTAATTTATTGATTTTTAATATTGGGAAAAATTAAAATTAATAGAAATTATTATCAGCACAAAAAACTGCAATTAAATACTTATCTCTTTGTATTTCTTTTGTTTACATATACCGTAGCTTATATGTTTTAATGTAATTTCGTTCACAAATCCTCTGAATTTTCTTTTAAATTTAAAATAGCTTGTTTCTTTTTTATGCATACGTTGGCATTTTATGTTTGAACAACTTAAAACCTTAATAAAAGAATGAATTTTGACAACTAGAATTCCCACCCTAATTTATATTTAAGTCTTCACAATTTCTTCAGCTAAACGTTTTTATTTTAACATATGTCAACTTTTCTGCATTCTCAGCATTCTTAGTGTGACAATTTGGTACTACTCAGTTTATTACTTTGAAGATAAAAAAATAAAGCTAACGTTGTTATCTTTTAAGAAACATTTAACCAATACCATGTTTGTATCATGAGATTTATATTTTATACATTTACTTTAAAAATTATTTTCGCAGATTTTATTTTTTTAATTTTATTAATTCTGTTCAACTTATGCTCATTATAAAAAGAATCATAAATTTAATGCATAAACCTTCTATTATTAATTAAACAAATCGCTCTTAACATTGCTATGCAAGTCGTCAATTTACCTGTTGATTGCACTAATAAAATAATATATTTGAATGATTTTTTTTTGTTTCCTCCAGTAACTACAAAATAGTTCCACTGATTTCTTTGAAATGAGATTCGAATGATTCTATACAAATAAATAACAACTTCAAGTAGTGTAAAAATAATGTAGAGTAAATTAATTTGTTTTCAAACTGAAAAACCAAGAATGTTTATAATTAATTACGTAAGTTATGAAAATTGAAAAGATGATTTCAAAGATGTTGAGTTAATCAAAGAAAAAAATGATTTTAAATCGTATGGCCTACAGTTACATAGAAAGAAAGGTGCTTCTAATTGTTTTCATGTTACTCAATTTATGCTACTTATCGGATATTTCGCAATATTTCACCATGAAGCAATCGAAGTTCAGTTTTCTTTTCCACTTGGAAGTCATTTTACTAACAAAAAAAAAAAATTGTAGTTAAAAGGTTTCTTTCATGGACGTTTCTTTCTTACTTCAATTTCAGGTACCATGATCGTAGACCTATTTCTCATACAATCAATACGTGTCTTGACATGTAAAAAAGACACTAAGTATGTATCTTTTACCTTAGATGTTTTGAGGCAACGAGATATAATCAAATAAAAACCTTTTCTGTAAGAAAACAAATGATTCGTAGACCGTAGAATAATTTAAGCCATATCAATTAACAGGAGACAAAAAGGCTGAAAATACTTTTAATGACAATATATACTGTATTTCCACAACGTTTACGTGAATGATCTGTGCCAATAATTGTATTTTCACTCTGTAAAGTTTAAATCGTACAAGATTTAAAACGTCGTAAAAATAAAAATCATAATCTTTACATGAAAGTATTTTCAACTAAGATTGTAAAGTTTTTGGAACGTGGTTTGATGAAATACATTTTGTGTACTGAATATAACGGTTTAGCAAATAAAGTTTATATAGAATGTAGATTATCGTTTGCTGGAATGGTAGGCCTTTTCTTTTTTTCAAGATTTCTTCAAGAGAAAAGGAACGAAATAGTTATTTAATAGCGTATTTGTTCATAATCAAATTGAACGCTTTCTTCATATAAATCTATTCCAACTATGGGTACACCCAGAAAGTATAAACGTTCTTGCATAACTTTTTTTCTAAAAATATGTAACTTCTAGCATAGATAGTATTCTTTAACTACCAAGATCCTACGATATATCGGTTAATCTCCGATGCTAAATGGGGGTAATCGGTAAAACACATATCTGTAAAATAGGATAATTCCTATTTTGAAAACAAAGAGTTAGATTATTTTTTATTATTTTATAATGAAAGTAAAAGCAAAAGTAAGTGCGCTTGCACGTACCATTCTGTTAGAAGGGTTAATAAAGCCAATCTGTTAAATATAGCAAATCTTTCATCCTGCCTAATTAGTCTTGCCTTTCATTCTCTTCTTTTAAAATATAAGCCCTTATTTGCTATTAGTTTCCCTTAACCTTCAGAGCACTCATGGTACTGATGCCACAGTAATGACTTGTGAAAATGCATTATAGAAAATAAAGTAAAGTCTGTGTATACTCGTAGTAGAAGTTCTCCGGAAAAAAAAAAACAAATAATTTGGGTAAGAAAGATTGAATTAACTGAATAATAAGGATGTTATTAAATGAGTTTATTCTGAAAAATATTTAACATTAATATGATATATTTTTATAAAAAACAAGAACACGGTTGTAATACTTCCCGCAAAATTATTTAAAATATCAACAGTAATATTAAATTTGAAACAATGGAAACAGGAGAATGTTTCTACATTTGAAACATTTTTTTCTTTATAAGAAAATTAATTTTTTTCTGAATACTAAATTAATTTTTGATACTATAAAGCAATCATTATAACTCAGTTATCCAACCAGAAATACTTTACGGATGCGAAACCATATTTTGGACCGTACCAGACAAGGTTTACCGACAAACTGGAAAAGATTGAAAGACAGATTCTACGACGATGCATCGGGAAAAACATTAAAAAAGATGGGTTTTGGAGAATTATTCCAAACGAAGAGATTTACAAAACGATCATCTCGATGACTAATAAATTTAGAAAGAAGAGAATTTCCTTTCTAGGACATATTTTCAGAATGGAAGAGACCAGACTTATCAGACGGATAATCGAACTTTTCTGGAACAAGAAAAGCAGACCGAACTAGTTATACGAAGTACAGAAAGACATGGAGGAATTAGACATAACTCGTGAAAACCTAAAGACGAAAACCGGAAAATATGAGAAATTAAAAAATAAAGAAACAAGATTCCTATCAAAACCCAAGAAAACAATAAGCCGGGTGTATTCTGAACAAGAAAGGGCAAGAAGATCTGAAACCCGTAGAAATTACTGGCAAAAAAGAAAAGCTGAAAAACAACAAATCAGCAAGAAAAGAAAGGACTTGCCAAAAAAATGAACTAAAGTGATCCATTATGGTCTTAAAAGTAAAAAAAAAAGCAATCATTATCATTTTCCCAGTTCATGTTTCCAAATGAATCTATCAATTAGGTTTATTAGGTTTTCTGTTTGAAAATCATTAAAAGGTACATAATCAGAAAAAGATTTTCTGACCAGATGTTTTTTTCTAATTTGAATGCTACTTCTTAAAGTTGAATATAAAGTTTGAATATACTTCTTAAAGTTTCGGCATTTAATTTGGTTACGCTCTGTATAATAATGTATTTTTGGTCCATTAAATAACTCTTCTTTACAAAAAAAAGCCCTTTTAAACGTACAGTTTTATTTTTCAAAAGCGGTTTAAAAACGAGATGATTATTATCGGTTAAAAAGCTCTTCTCCGCAAATTTATGGAATATAAGCATATGGAAGAATATGGCATATATATAAAATGTGGATAATTAAATAAATAGTTATTCATATTAATATTATTATTATTTTTTTTATTTTTGAATTAAGTGAAATAATGATAATAATAAAGTATTTGTAAAACGTCATATAAAAAATATTACCGTAAATTTTTTTTAAACATAAATTAATTTTATAATGGTTAGGTTGAAAAATAAACATTATACATTACATGTATTAATTAATTTTATTATTTTTTTAATGATTATTACTCTGTTTATAATTTTATAAGTTATCTTTATATTATCAGATAAGAATCTGGGATGCAACATAATAATATTGTTTCCATTTGTTAATAACATTCCAGTAAGATAATGCTCGTATAAATAATATTCTCCAACTATTTATTTAACTTATTTTTGTGTTTTCTTACTTTTATAGATTATTAATAAATTTTCTAAAAATTAAATAAATATTACAAATAGGCAAAAAATAACATTAATAAATAAATATTATATTTAATGATTAACGTAAAATAATTATACCGTATATTTAAAAATATTAACTTTCATCCGTTGAAATACCAAGGCATTTAAATATAGTTTTGTTTTTTTTTGAAAAGCTGATAAATAAATATTAAATGAATCTTATAGAAATAATCAATTTTTTAATAGAATTTTTCAGTTTTTTGATTTTTTCACAGTAATACGTTTTCCATAAGTGATTTATTAATAAAATTCATAAAGTTACGATAAAAGGGGGTAGAGTTAATTATTTCAAATCTTACTACGGAAAAACTGCAGAGTATTCAAAGTGGAATAATTGACCATATACATCTCCAAATAAGTATATTAAAGTATAGATATTTATTAACAGAAATATATTAATTTTTTTTTTCTAACATTATTTGATATCTAAATTCTGTTCGTATAATAATAAATAAATTGAGTTAAATAGTTAGTTATAAAGAGACCCATTAGTATTCTTCTCGTGCTTTATATCAATGAATTGATATAATGAATTGACAATTACATTACGAATGTAATTGTTAAAAGAGATATATATATATATGTGTAGTGTTTTAAGGTTATAGAAGTTTATAACTTCTGGGTTATAATGATATTCTAGTTTTCTTTCGTATATGGTTTTGAGGTGTTTAATTTGTTCGTGTATCATTGGATTAATTATATTTTTCTGTATTTGAAGTCGATAAACGAAGAAATTTTTCAATGACTTCCATTTATTTTCATCTAAAATATAGAATTTATCTTCTATATGTCAGAACGATACCTCAGAAGCTAAATCAGTTATGAAATGAGACAAATTGAAAGTAGATTACTTCTTTCTCAACATTTTACTTGAAAATTTAAAAAAGTACAACTTTAAGATAAGTGATGGGAAATTTCCAGTTCTTTAGTCGTCAAAGCTTTTTTTTATTTTATAACAAAAAAACTGCCTTTTCGGATTTTACTTCATGTGCTCTTTACTTCCTTGTACTAAGTGCAAGAAATTATTGTAATCGCAAAAAATATCGGTTTTCAGATTTCAATGGACATATCTATTTTGACCATCCCTGAATCCATAAACAACGTACATACGTACGATTGTATAGACATACGTATGTATTTGTACAGAAAAAAAATTGCATTCTGGACTTTTTCTTAAGTACAGTAATAAGCCCTCATTGAGAGCATTTCATCGATATATCATAGGTGGTACTTATTTTCATTAGTTCCAGAGTTATAGCCAAATAAAATTTTAATTAATAAAATATTTGGCACTTGCAAGGGGAACGCACATCGGTTCAAATCAGACTTCATTCCTTTTTTTTAACTTTTAAAAACTTCCTTTTTTTTAACTTTTTTTAAATATATTGATTTATTAGTAATTATTAACCTCTGATTGTAAAAAATGTTTACAATAAATAATAATTCAATAATAATGATGAAAAATATGAAAAAATCAGGAGTTATTAGTGAAATAAAATTTTATATTCTTTAAAAAATGTGTACATGTAATTTAATAGGCACATAAGGAAGTCATGTAGTGCCCACATTAATTTTTTTATTTAAATCTCGCATAAAATAAGTTGTTTAAAAATGTAACACATTTAATTATTTGCATTTGTTTATTTGAAAATTTATTTCTATTGCTAGTTCCATAAATCCTTCATACCTTTTAATGTTTACTTAGTCTTTACCAAAAATCTGAAATAAAGTGATTTCAATAACTTGATATGTATAGACGTTTTTGATGACCGGCGCAAAAACGAACCCTGTGACAAAAGTTATGAGCTAATTTAACCATGTTACAGTAATTTATTGATTATACTGTACAGAACAGGAAACCCTTTACATCAGGAAGTAAGATACGCACTAAAATAGTTTTATGTTTTTAATGAAATCAGACTAATTTCAATAAATTTGGTGGGAGATTTTATTCGTTTTATTATTTTGAGTTTAGTTTACTAATGGAGTCTTGTCGATTTTCAGTAATCTACCCAAATTTAAATGATCATGTATTTAAGTGAATCCAAAGACAAAAGAATGTTAGTACCGGGAGAATCTAAACCCAGTTAAAATTAAGTAGGCCATATTTAATACCTTTCGAAAAGTAAATTCAGAAGCATAATCAAAAAACTAATCATTGAATATATTTATCGCTTACTAGGTCCACTGGGCCAGAACATAAAATTATGTAGTGATCAGTACTTCTCAACTTGTCTTTGATTCGACTCCCGGCCTACATTTATTTTGATAAATTTATTCCCTCTCTTTTTCTGTTTAGTCTCCGGAACCAGCGTAAGGAACCAGCTTCAGAGGATGAATGAGGATGATAATTAAGGGGAATGAAGTGTTGTACAGTACAGTACCTAAGTCCTGTACAGTTTCAGGTCGACCACTCCTTAGAAGTGTGGTCAATTGAAACCCAACCACCAAAGAACAGCGGAGCTGCCGTTCCCACTGCTTGCACGAGTGGGTGGTAGCGATGAGACACGGGGACTCTCGCACCCCCGAGCGAAAAAGACCGTGTACCGGTGGGGGTGTCCCACTCGGGGTGTCCCCGTTAGAAGCATTGGCATAAAGACCGAGTTCCGGCTTCCGGATTGGGGACCCAGGAACGGCATAGCCGGGCCAGGTGGATCCTACTCTGGGGTTTGAGGCGGGCGCAAAGTGAGATCCGACCGGCGGGCCGAGACGTGAAGGACCATTCGAGTAAAAGACACTCCCCTGGGCTGTGTAATACTTAATTGCAACATACGGCCCAGAGAAGAAGAAAAAAATAAAAATAAAACACCAAAGAACACCGGTATCCCCCATCTATTATTCAAATCCGTATAGAAGTAAGTACCTTTACTAGAATTTGAACATTAGAATTCTCGACTTTGAAATCAGCTGATTTGCAATGACGAGTTAACCACTAGACCAGCCCGGTGGGCTGATAAATTTATTATAAATAAAGAAAAATCATTGTTAAATTGAGAATTATTATTAACTTGAGAAGCCATTTTTCCTTTTTACAAATATTTCAGGAAATAGAAAAAAAACATTTTTTTCCAGGCTTTAATTTTTGAAATTTTAATGTTTTAACGAAATAAATTCTATTTTAAAGTGTAAATTTTAACGTAAATAGAAAATTATGATCTCCAGCGACAACATAAATATTGTTTAAAATAAAATGCGGCTATACAAAGAAAAATGTTAAATTTTCGTTTAAGTTACAAGTTTAGGTTAAGTTGTAAGTTACAATTTACAAAGTTAGGGAAAAAATCTTAATCCTCTTGTAAAAAATAAATAAAAATAGAGTAAATTTCGTTAAGTTGTTTTTATTGATACAGAAATTTATTCACGTACGTAGAAACGACGCTCAGACTCAATTTTTAAACTATGCTTGTTATTTTAAAATTTTATTTACACGATTCATTTACACATTAGAATTAATAATAGATTTTAATAATATTATTTCTTTGAGAAACAATATTACAATTTTCTTTAAATAAAAATTCAGTTATTGTGAAATATTTAAACGTATCATCGGATATATTTTACCAAATTTAATTTATCCCGTTTTTCTTATCTAAGTGTAAAAATCAGATCTACAAGGTAATTATTTTTCTTTAATTCTTGAAGTATAATAAAAAAAAATAATCATATTATGAATGTTAAAAAAAAAAAATGATATATACTTGTGTTTTTAATTTATTTATAATTATTCTTTATAAGTTAACGATCAGTAAGATTAATCTATTAGCCTCTTTTAATAATTGTTAAAATTAAATTGCCTATTATAGATCGTTATTGGGATATTCAGGCTCACATCTATAGTTCTTATTTTATATGGTAGGTAGCAAGGAACTTGGTTTATAAAGAAAAAAAATATATATAATCTATAATTAGTGGAATATGTATGTTTATTAATTTATTTAAACATTTGTTCTTTTTACTTTGTAGCTTAAACAAAAGAAGAAATACACACTTACTGTTAGTTACACAAGTACACGACATATGCGCTAACCCTGCGTCATAAGTTTATGAATATTTTACGTGTAATTAACCGATCTACTCCTTTCGTGTACAAAAAAAAAGAGTGGTGAACTGTTATTTGCAGAAATAATTTATTACTTTACTCGTATTAGAATAACTACCTAAATAAAACAATTGTATAATTATCCAGACTTAATACTATAAAAGTTGTTTAATGTTATTCACAGTTGTCGAACTTTTATTTAAGTTAACAGAAAGCCTAGCCTACTTTTACTTCTAATCCTTTATTTTAATTTTATTATTATTCTTTATAGATTTCAAATTTAATTAGGCAAATAATGAAAATAAGTATCGAATTACTTATTATATAGATAAGTTTCTATTTACAATTTTCTTTTAATTATTTTTAAAATAGTTAAAATTAAAACAATTTGTTAATTTTGCTTTGATGTGCATCCAAAGAGTTTTAGATTTAAATTCATTTAGAAAATTTTACCAAGACTTGATCAGGTTTAGTATTTTCCATCTATAAATTTGTCGCAGCGTATTCCCTTCCAGAAATTACATTGTTAAATAAATAAATATATTTATTAAAAGAACTGCATTTGTTGAATTAGGATTTTAAAGGTTCTCGGGAAGTTATAATGTAAAGTAGAATTTCTAGAGCAGAAGAAACATAAGAAAAAAATTATGGCCTATCTCTAAAAGATTATTAAAAAAACAATGAACAAATGGACATCTTCATAATTATTCATAAAAGTAAAATAAAGTCAAACTAAAATAAAAAAAAATGTGCGAGGAAGTTTTATGGAGAAGTAAAATAGCTTTATAATATTAATAACAATAAGGAAAACGAAATAGAGAGAAAAATGTTTTTCGAATGAAAAAGTTAAAAGCGGGCCAAAAATCGTACATAGTTTCCTTAACATATAATTATTAGCCGTTGTAGTAAAAGAAAAAATGTATAATAATCGGGTAGCAACTGGACCAAGGACTAGAACGTTGAAGAATTTTAATCCATACCTCAGCTATTATCAGTTAAAACGCAATTTTTTATCTTCACTTTCCTATCGCTTAGTAATATTTTATTCTATATAAATTAGATTTATAACTAGATGTTGGATTATATACAGAGATAAAAAGTGATGGATTAATTTACTTTAGAATTAGTAACGAAACAGAAACCATTGTATGAATAGAAATTTTCATTTGCTGTAGCTTAGGAATATCTAATTGTACTTTATAGAAACAAATGAAGAGTAACGCCTTCAAACAATCCTGAGAAAATAAAAATAATGATTTAAGTTTTTGAATAATACTTTTAAAAAATAATAAGTTGAAGAAATCGTAATACTATTCGGAAATGGTAGAAAGATTTACTACTAAATTGGGTTTTATTTAATTAAATCTTTTTATTATTACAAGGCGCTCCATCGTGTAAACACTAAAAGTCAGCCTTCATTTACAATTATGTGAGGGATGTCGTCCGTAATTGAATTTTACATTATTTTAATGTTAAATGTGGGGAATCTGTTACTAGCAAACATGCTTCTAAATTTCAGTATTCTGTTATATTCTGTGAAATTGTGTTTGCAATTAATGTATAACTTTTAAAAAAAGGAATAACCTATCAAAGATATTACATTGTTTGTCTGTATTTCTGATCTGTTATTAATTCTTGAGCTGGAAATCTACTGAGTTAAAATAATTATTTATAAAAAGAGATATTCATTGTTTTAAACAAAAAAACGATGTCAATCAGGACTTACGTTCAAAATTATAATTTTTAAATTGATCATTTAAAAATAAAAAAAAAAATAAGGAAAATAAGGAAAAATAAAATTTAACTCTTCGCTGATCACGAACCAAAAAACTAAGATTACTCGTTTATATGATTGGGCATAATTTACTAAAGCAATTAAATTTTATAATTGTCTATTAATTACCAACTTAAACCAGCTTCCTTAGAGTTTAGAAAGCATTACAAATATGTTTTTTTGTCACGTGATGACACTAAATGGAAACCCGTAGATGAATGATCCCCTCTTTAGAAACATTGATGTGATAATAGCGATAACTGTTTCGTCCAAAAATAAATCGATTTTTGAAAGTTCTGGCCTCTTTTTTTATTTTTTCTAAATTTTGTTACGCCAAAAAGTAGGCTTTATACTTGTGAACGTCTCACCTAAAAGCTATAGGCTACCTAACCGTACATGTATGTAGAAATTTTGTAAACGAAATAAAAAATGGTTTTTAAAATTGTTTTAAAAGACTCCGATGTCTTGTTTTAGACATAATTCGACTGGAATAAAGTTGGTAGTTCTGAAATTTAATTCTGAAAATTAAAACAAGTTGGTATTCTTTTCATGTTTTTTTAAAATAACATAGTTAGCACACCCTGTCTTACCAAATTTATTTCACGTCTCCGATTAACTTAAATCAAGACTGAAGTCAAAAGGCTCAAGGCCAATGAACTTTCAACAATATGATTAATCGGTACTGTAATATTTAAATATTATTTCGATTTCAAGGTTCTATGACAATAAGTACTAATAAAGTTTGCCTTGATTATAAAGTGCACCTTAGTTTTTTAAAAGCAAAACGCGTAAAAATAATGCACCTGAAATTTGGAGTGATACCATATTATAATATCAATTTCAAGACAATTAGATAAAATTTATTTATAAGCTCTTATTTATTCATTTTCTATATGATTAGGATAAATGTTATAAAAAATATAAATAATAATTCTAAATCATGAAAATTGACAAATATTGAAAGAGAAAATTACTAATTCTAAAAATAATATTATGTTGATTTTTTTTTTAATATTTTGTAATTATTATTAAAATATCTTATGATTTATTTAAATAACTAGTAATTAATTATTTCAGAAAAATCTTCTTTTTTTTAATTATTATCTATTTAATTTTATATATTTAGTTTGTAAGTTTATTAAAAATAATTTCGCTATTAATAGAAACAAACAGCAGTAATACACAGTAATCTTAATTAGGTACTAACTATTCACCAGTTATTAACTTTTTTTTTACGCAATTGAGTATACCCATTTTCAATTACTTTGTACCTTATTCTCAATAGGATATTAAACCTTTTAATAATATTATTAAAATTATTACTCAGAATTTTAAACTGAATAGAATTTTTTATAAAAATAACTGATATTATTTTAAATAAAATGCTTTTTTTAAATAATAAATGCTTATTTCCAATATATAATAAATGCATGCATTGTCCATTATTTACTTGTATGATGATACTCTGAACGTTTTATACAATTAAACTTTTACACGAAATGTTTTCGTAAAAAAAAAATACAACCTAAAAAAAATTATAAAGTTATTTCAAAGGGTAAGAATATAAGTGCATTCACGCAGAAAACCTAGTCTACAGGTATTTTTGATATAAAAATAACCTTTGTTTTGTTATTCAAAAGGGGTAACCTAATCTTACAAAAATGAAAACATATGCCACAACAGATATTACTCGTAATGTATAAAATAAAATTATAATTTTATTCCATGCAGCCTACACGCTATCTGCTAATCTATCAATAAACGTAATAATAAAAATTATTATTATCATTGTAAACATTTTTCCAATAAAATTTACGTTTTATAATTTTTGGATGCAAGAATAGAATAGTTGGCTATACGGTCCGTCATCTGTTTACAAGCGATTTGCTGTTGCGATGTCTGCTACTATCATTAAAAAATTAGCTTTTTATAACGTTAGCTTTTTGGTGATATTACATCTTAATGACTCCATGATTAGAACCTACCGCTTGTTAAATCTGGATACGATTTCATCTGTCTGCCGGTAAAGTTAAAAAATTGACTTTATCTCATTTCGGTTAGATTACGTGTTTTTAATAAATTATAATTATTCTCAATAAGTACATCAATAGACTGTTGCGGTATCTGAGTGATACTAGAATTAAGAACTTAATTTAGGGTTTTTCTTACGCGGGATCCCTTATGGTGGAATACTGCGTGCGCAGTGAAAATAGTCTAGCGGTGATGTTCCGATTTTTTTACCCGTTTGTTATTTATGTTCAAGTTTATTATCCAATGTTTACTGTTTAATTGTTTACGATCACTTAGTTTTATTTAAGTCGCTTATGACTTTTATCGTTGATGTGACTATAAACAAACGACGAAATTTAAAGCAAAATAAAAACTTCTTTTTTTTTCTCAAATTTGTAAAGCATTTTTTTATTTACTTATTTTTTTTATATTTATAGTAAGAGTTGAAATAAAACTTTACAAATAAGTCAGTGATTATTCTGGAATAATTAAAGTACTACTCAAAGCTAAAAACATAAAAAGTAATTACATGCTAAAATTAATTATCTTTGTATTCCAATTATGAAAATTTATTAATATTTTTACACTAACATTCGGAATTTGAAGATATAACATTTTTCTCGGGACAGTCCCTCACTAGAGGATTGTTTACCGACAATATCATTCGTTCTCAAAAATAACGATGTAAAATTAAATTATTTTATGTAATTGATTGTTTAATATTATAGTAATAAAAAATAATAATTCATTCTAAAATTGAATAATTAAAAAAATTGTAACTAATAAAAAAATTTGTTTCGTTGTTCGTGTTTTTGCCAGTGAAATATTTCTCATTCCTAACACTCTTAAATAAAGACTAAATGTATCCAAATGTAACGTGCAATACAAACATATAATAAAACTTAATTTATTGTTAAACTATAAATTATAAATATTATTAATAAAAACCGCACATAAAAAGAAAGTCAGTGCATAGATTATAATAGAAATTAGCAGTCAAAGAATGCTTCATTATTTATAGTAGTTTACACGTGACAATCAAAACAACAATCCTCCGTATATTAAAGAGAAATTAATTTAATTTTATTAGGCGTACATCTCTTAAAACCTATCTAATTTACAAACTGGATAATCTTTACTCGTAGTAACTGAAGTCTCATATATTTTCTTTAAACTTTAAATCTTGTTATAGAGGTGCATAAAGTAATTAATTATGAGATTTAAATGAATGGTTAATACGTTCAATTATTTAACATTCTTTTCTTTATTGTGTTAATGATATAGTCATAATAATCAGCCTTTAAATCCTAAACAAATCCTATTTGAAAATCATCAAATTATTTGCTTTTACAACTTATATCTATGTGTATTTTAATGATATATCAAAAGTATATTTTTATTCGTAATATTTTTTTCATTCCTGATATATTATATATTTATTGTATTATTTAAAAAGGATATTGTTTTATTCGGAGTAAATATTATCAGAGTGTAAATTAGTGTGTAACATTTTTATTTTTATAATAGTAAAATTAAAATTATAAAATCATCTTTCCACTGACAGTAGGCCTACCTTATCATAAATATGAAATAATCCTAAAAAAAATATAGCAAATATGGAATTAAAAAAAAAATAGCAATAACTAACGATGCAAAAGTAACATATTTCAATTTTATATAAGAAGAGTTATATTAGAAATACAGTAACTTCACAAATATATACATTTTGGTTATTTATATACTTCAATAGCTTTTCTTTGAACATCTTAAAAATATTTATATTAATTTTTCTCATAACATTATTAAAATTCTTTAAATGTAAATATTTTTTTCCGATACATAACAACAAAATTTAAAAGCAGACTACAAATTAATTATAACTATTTCTAAATATTATTTTCATAGTTTTCTACACTAAAACTAAATATTAAGGTAAAATAATAAGGTTAAAAATTAAAAATCGTTTGTCAACATAGTAAGATTTAAAAATAAACAATTACCATCGGAACAATATAGTTAACCTATTAAGTATATAGTGCGCTTAGCGAACAGCATTTTATCTGAAATAGTATGAAATAAACAATTATTCGGATTTATATACACAAAAAATAAATCTAGATGAAATGCGCATGCTATAACTAATAATATAGGTTATGTGAGACTTCGTTAAAAACAAAAAAAAAATATATATACGAAAGATTTTGCGGTAAATAACCTATGAACTTATTTATTTAAATGTCATAATGAAAGAAGAAGGCGTTTATAAAACCCTATAACTTACTTATACAGTAGATGACAGTCAAAAAATAAAGAATACTCGAGGATTTATAACAAATTACATATATTAAGTTTAGATTATAAAGAGGTACTTACAACAACTTTTATTAACACCCTTTTATTGTTTTAAATTATTTATTCGTTTATAAATCTCTTTAAATGATGATTGACCTACGATTATAAATAAATATTATCAATCAAAATACGATTGATGTTTACCGAATGATTTTTATGTTTGCGATTATTTCTGATAATTCATAGATTAACAGAATTACAACCTATTTAATTTTTAAAAAATCAGTTAAATATCTATGATAAGTTAATATAGGCTTTTGTATGTCAAAAGTTCTCTTCTAATTATCGTAGAACAATAATCACGCTCTTTTCTATATGTCTTTAAAACAAAAAAGGGATTTGTTGATAAATTTAATACATCGCTTATTGTACCTTATGTTTTTTATGGCTTAGAAAAAAAAGTTCCTTTCTAACCCCCGATTACGGTTCCAGCAAGGAAGTTATTGATCTAATGATTATGCAATAAAATTAATTAATATGAACTGTTGCACTGTACTTACCAGGAATCTTTGACAGTTTTATAACGCGAGCTGTATCGGTTGACGCGACACTGGTACAATGCGATATTCAAAAATTCTCTAAAAACCGATTATTCCCCCTCCACTAAAAAAAAAATAAGGGTACAGAAGCGACCGGCAGTCAAGCCCAGTGAGGACCACACGGCGGAATGGTCACTCGGTTTGAGCTTCCAGTGAATGCTTGCTGTAACCCGATGAGAGGAGAAGGCGAGGTAGGCTTCCTCTTCCACTTTCCCACTTCTTTACCGATTTAACCCCACCACAATAATACCTCCCTCACCCTCTCTATTATGTGTTGTGAGGCCGTCCCCCCTTGCCCTCCCATTAGAAATTCATACTCGGCTTATACGCCTTCATACATGCGGTAAACTTAAACCGCTAATTTTGAAAACAAGCACGACTATTACTGTTTAATAAATAATTTAACTCTTTTCTTTAACGTTCGCTTGCGTAAAGGTCCACTTTTTTAATCCGACCATTAAATTCTTCTTTTTTCACGTGAATTTTTTATTCTCGCATGTTCTGACTGAATTTTAAACTTAAATAGTACGTTTTTAATAAAATTGACTGTTTCAAGGTAAAATATTTATTAAACAAATTATATTTTAGTAAACTATATTATTAAATCGATAATATAAATAATAATAATATAGAAATTCATACAATTGCTATCAAAATTTAAAAAAATAAATAACACGATGAAACAAGTTGGCCTCTGAACACTTAGGCCTAATAATATTTTGTTATGTATTAAAAATTCAGATTTTAATGAAACAGGTATCGTTAATGAAACGAGTCACCTCAAACATCCAAGTGATTTAAATCAACAAAATTTTAAAATTAAAATTTAAACAAATTAAAAATTTTTTTAATTTAAATCAACAATGATTTTAAAAAACAAAATGGCCGAAAAACCAAAAATGTTTAACTTAGGAAATAAAGTACTAAACAAAAGCGTGAGAGACGGATTTAAAATATTATACTGATAGTTTTATGTCGGTATTAGATTTTAAAATATAATAACTTTTAAATATGTACATTATTAGAAGCAATCATAAAAATATCAACATAAATAATGAATTAATATACTATACATTAAAATACCTCCTAATAAATCAATTTGTACGAAAATTAGTATTAAACAGTTTTGAACTTTCATTTAAAAAAATATTCAAATAAAATATTACTCCTTCAAACTAGCAGTTTAAAAAATATATTCTAATAAACGTTTTTTTTTTTTTTTTTTTTAATCAAAAAGTTATTCTTCATAGTTATTTCCAGGCAAGAGAACCCCTGTTTAAGAATTTATAATTTATTTATTTCGTTTGTTTTCTTTCGAGATAAAAATAATTTATTCAATTCTTTTATTAGAATGTGTTTACATAATTTAAAAATTAAATTAAAATTTTAAAAAGCAATAATGCTTATTACTAATAAACTCCTTCAAACTATCAAAAATATTTTTTTTATAATTCCTAAAACGACCTATGAATTTATGCGACTCGATCTGTATTTTTTCTACAAAAAGTTATAAGTATTTTTTTAAAAATTATATCATTAATAAAAATTACCTTTAAAATAGTACACACAACATTAAAGATTATTAGAATTTTTCTTTAAATTTTGATTTTTAGAAGTCGGCTTAAAAACTACTACAATTTAATTTAGCGTCAATTTCAAAAAATTAAAATTTAAAGAAAATTTTCCTGTTTTTAACTTTTGTTTAAGTTATTTTTTTTTCTTCTCATTTTACATAACACAGTTTTATGTGTTTGTTCGTTAGTTTAATTTTTATTTAAAATTCGAATAAAACTAAAAACCCGTGGCCTGTTAAGAAAAATAACTACTGGAAAGAAACATAGAAGGCAAGAAACGTTGATCTTCATAAAAGTAAGATAAAGAATGCAGGGAAACGATGTTAAGTGACTGATAACGAGAAGTAAAAAAAGACTATCTGAAATATAATATATATTCTAAAATATATATTATGTAATATTATAATGTCGTTAAATAATAATATTATAATAAATATATAATATATTTCGGTAATATATAGTCTATAATGTTTACCGATTTTTCAAAGAAAAGTACGTATTATTTTCGTTCGCATGGTGGAAGTGGGGTTGAAAATTATTTTTCTTTGTGTTTTGAGGTATTAGAGTACGAATATAAAATTTGCTTAAATTGGAGTCTCCTTATATATATAGGCCTATATATGAAATATTGTGACTCGAAAATCGCCAAAATTACTAGATTAGTTTCATTGAAATTTCAATATATTGTAACAATGTATCTGAAGTTGTGCATGTAAAAATTTAATGAAAATTGATTCAATCGTTCTTGAGTGCTCAACTTAAAGTCGAAAAAATTTGAATGGGGTAAACAAAATAAAATAACGAAAAGTCGGTCATCTTACGCAGATTAGCGCAATAGTTTTCTTCTTACAATAAACTTGAGTTGTCCGGTGAAAATATTTTTAATACTAGAATCATATCAAGTATTACCAGAGTGATTTGTTGGTATTATCGCGTTATAAATCTAATACTAAGTTGTAATGACAAAAAAAAAATTAAATCATTAATGAAGCGATGTTATAAAAAATTATTTTTTAAAATCATAGAAAATTAGTCCATTTGGAAAATATTTAAATGTTCATTTTTAAAATCATAAATGAAACATAATAAAACAAATACTTACAAATTAATAACTGAGAATCTTCCACATTTACTGTTGTCAGTTAAAAATCACTTATGCAGTGATAATCAGGTTCGGTGTTGGATTTACTGTTTTTTTACATCCCATTCGTTTAAGTAAAATTTAGTAATTTTGATTAGTTTTTTTTGCAAAACCTTTTATTTAATACTGATTTTTTTATTTATTCTGTACGAGCAAACCCGGCAATGCTTCGCAATTGCAAGATTTGAGTATATATATATATATATAGATTAAATGAACACAATTGATAACTTCTCTCTTTTTCCCCTTTTCATTTCCCCATTTTCTTTTTTCCCGTTTTTATTTTACCATATTCCCTTTTTCCCTATTGCCTTTTTCTTCTCCTATTCTCTTTCCTTTTCCATTTTCTCTTCTTACTTCCCCTTTCTTTTTTCTCTTTCCCCTTTCCATTTCCTTTTCCCATTTTTCCTTTTTCCCGTTTTCACTTTTTTCTTTTTCCATTCTCCACTTCTTCTCTTCTTACCTTCTTCCGTTTACCTTTTTCGATTTTTCCCTTTTTCCGATTTTTCCCTTTTCCCCGTGCGTAAATCGGTCCAGTAGTTTTTTTAGTTTATAGCGGTCATACATATCGGAAACATTGAAATTAAATCGTAAAATATTTAGAATAGCATGTGCTATTCTAATTTTGTTGGCGCTAAAAAAAAAAACGTGTTTTTACCTGTCACAGGTGTGACATCGTAGGTATATAAATTGTAGGTATATAAAAACACGCGCGTATTCCAATGCAACGTTGTGTCAAAATTTCAAATTAATCGGTGAAGAACTTTCGGAGATTTAAGATTTTGAACAAACGAACATTTACATTTTTATTTATATAGATTCTAAAATAATTTTTATTTAATTTATTCCAACTATGTATATTATTTTAATTAGGTATTTTAAACACATAAATCATAAGAGCAATAACAATTTCAACCTTTTTAGTTACAAGATGGTTAAATTTCTATTGTTATACATGGGATTTCGCAGAAAGAAATGTAACACAAAATATTGGTATGTCTTAGGAAAAGTGTTAAAGAAAAAATCTTTCATAATCGGTTCCTTACTTCCTGAACTAGTTGCGTTCCTATAGTTAATCGGAGACATTATACATTGTTACAAAAACACGTAACGTTTAAGCCTACGTGTGTAAATATTTAAAACGTAATTTATGTTTTATTTTAAAATAATTCTGAATGATAATTTATGTAATTTTTCTTTTTCATAGAACCGATGACTGTAAAAATGACAATGAACAATTACATTCAACTATAGTCATTTGTTTAAAGAAACGTTGTTGTTATGTATAATTGTTTTAGTATTATTTGAAATACTAGGAATTTATTCAAAGCAAATTAATATTTTCTTTCAATTTATCTGTTTTACAGGTTACCTTAGATAGAAAAATTAAATATCACATTGTGTAATCGGTGTTTTTCAAAACTGGTAAAACGATTTAGACAGTTTTGCATCCGCGTAGTACTTCGGACTAGCTAGCACGATACCCTTTATTATAACACAATATCATGGAATTAATTATTTATCCTATGAAACTCCCCCCAAAGTTATTTAATTTCGTTGAACTACGGTAATGTTAATTACATTTAAGTTAGCAACGACCGTTAAAATTTATTCTTCATTTACATAATTTTAAATCAAGACGTTTCCAGTATTATGAAAACATTAGATTGTAAGGAGAAACAGTTTAAGATCTTTCTGAAATGCACTGTAAGAATAAAGCTCAGTTTCCAATTCGTAGTGAATATTTTTAACCGACTGAAAAAGGTAGTTTCTCAATCCAATCCGTATATCTTTTTTTTGTGTAAGTTCAAATTTTAATTTTCCGCAAGCAGACAGATTTCAATTTTAATAATTTTTATTTTTAAGTCCAAGTTCCTTTGACAGTCCCGTTGTTTTTTTTAAAAATAATTAAAGTGTTAATGAAAAACTGAATTATCTTCAGTACAATTTAAAAATATTTTTTACCGTCTTGTAGTATAAAATCGTTATAAGATAATTCTTTGTAGCCTAATCATTCTGATATTCAAATTATTTATATTATAACGCGAAACTTCAAGAGAATTGGTTTAAAAACTTATAAAAAAGTAATAGACTACAATATTACTGCATTCCAGATAGTCTTAAGGCAGAATTTTTATCAGTTATTTATATGGAATTCTCGTTTATTGCTTATATTATTTTTATCAAGATAAAGATTTTTTGACATTCACTTTGGTTTTGAACGGTATTTTTTTATTTTAATGGGCAGTTTTGGTTTTTTTAGGCTTGTTTAAATTTTATATAAAATAAAACTAGCCGATGTAAAGTAAAATAAAATTTATAAAAATACAAAAAGAAGTTTTAAAAAAATATTCTGTACATTATTTCTTAAAATATTGGCTTTTTGAAGTTGACATCAAATTAAACTCCTAAAAACTGCTTGTTATTAATCTGCCTCCAAGTTTTCAAAGTAAAGGATTAGAGAATAATTAAAAATTATAATTTTTAGCGCGATTTCTTAATTCTGTGTTTTTTAAGGTTAATCTATTATTGGAATAATTTAAAAATAAAATACTAGTAACTTTTATAAACAAAAAAACAAATCAAATAACAGCTGTAAAAATATCACGAATTGTTAAGAGTTATAAAAAGGATTAATAAACGGAGTTTTAATAATAAATAATTTTTTTTGTATAATTAATCAATTCACTGAATTTATTATCCTGCTTCTTAGACATTTTTTTTATTTATCTTCTAAAAGTACGAAAAAAATTTTTAATTAACATTTCGATACTAAATTTTGAATAAATATTAATTCACGCCTAACTTGAACAAAGCATCTAGTAACATAATAAAGAATTTTTTTTTTCTTTTGAAAATAAAAGATTTTAACTAGATTTTCAATTAATTTATCTAACAGCTTTTCCAGCTAAAGGATAAAAAAGAAGAAGTATTTTTATTTATTCATTTTGTTTTATATATATGTAATAAAATTGATTTTATTAGCTAAAAAATTAACAGCATTCTTAAATTTTTTAATTAGTATTTTTTACAAAATTTTTTATTAACCTCCGAGACCATCGCTAGGTATTGCTTCAGAGGATGAGATGAATGACAATTGTCGTGTGAAAATACCATACCTGACCGGGATTCGAAACCGGGACATCCGGATGAAAGGCCGTGGCGCTACCACCCGCGCCACGGAGGCCGGCTTTTTTACAGAATTTGGAAAATAATCGTACACCTGCAATGGAATTTTTTTTTGTTTTCGTTCTTTACATGAAATAAGAAGTTAAAATATACCGATATACAAAATTTAAAACATGTAGAATACAAATATACTCATTTTCATTTGGAAAATGCTGCTGATGTCAGGAATGTAATAGATAAATTTAACAAATCAATGTTCGTGTCTTTTAAAACGAAGTGACAGCTGTCGAGCGTAACCATTAAATGCCGCATAACATTATATTAAGCGGGATCCAGTTACACCAAAAAACAAAATAAATTGTTTAAAAAGAACTGGTATTTTGCACGTATAAACTCGTAAATGATTTTATTATTTCAAGAATAATCAAGATTAATCAGAATATAAGGATTAAACAACTTTAAAAACAATTAAGTTTTTTTCTCGACTATACTATTTTACAATATTTAATTTCATTTATAATTTGAAAGTTTATCTTTATAATGTCAGAATGAATATTTCAGAAATTGTGCCGTTATTTGAACACAACAAATTAAATTTTATTGTAACCGTGAGTATTGAAATTCATTTAAAAAAGTTTCCCTCTTCTTATAGGATTTAGAAATAGTCCTGTATCAACATAAAATATTTGTATTAAACCGAAATGCTACCCACCGGTTCTAATAATTATTTCTAAACATATTTGATAGATTACTTATGAATTAGAAATAAAAAATATTTATTAGAAGTATAATTTTGTATTAGTAATTATTAATTAGGCATATTTACAATTAAGTTTTTTTCTCGACTATACTATTTTACAATATTTAATTTCATTTATAATTTGAAAGTTTATCTTTATAATGTCAGAATGAATATTTCAGAAATTGTGCCGTTATTTGAACACAACAAATTAAATTTTATTGTAACCGTGAGTATTGAAATTCATTTAAAAAAGTTTCCCTCTTCTTATAGGATTTAGAAATAGTCCTGTATCAACATAAAATATTTGTATTAAACCGAAATGCTACCCACCGGTTCTAATAATTATTTCTAAACATATTTGATAGATTACTTATGAATTAGAAATAAAAAATATTTATTAGAAGTATAATTTTGTATTAGTAATTATTAATTAGGCATATTTACAATTAAGTTTTTTTCTCGACTATACTATTTTACAATATTTAATTTCATTTATAATTTGAAAGTTTATCTTTATAATGTCAGAATGAATATTTCAGAAATTGTGCCGTTATTTGAACACAACAAATTAAATTTTATTGTAACCGTGAGTATTGAAATTCATTTAAAAAAGTTTCCCTCTTCTTATAGGATTTAGAAATAGTCCTGTATCAACATAAAATATTTGTATTAAACCGAAATGCTACCCACCGGTTCTAATAATTATTTCTAAACATATTTGATAGATTACTTATGAATTAGAAATAAAAAATATTTATTAGAAGTATAATTTTGTATTAGTAATTATTAATTAGGCATATTTACAATTAAGTTTTTTTCTCGACTATACTATTTTACAATATTTAATTTCATTTATAATTTGAAAGTTTATCTTTATAATGTCAGAATGAATATTTCAGAAATTGTGCCGTTATTTGAACACAACAAATTAAATTTTATTGTAACCGTGAGTATTGAAATTCATTTAAAAAAGTTTCCCTCTTCTTATAGGATTTAGAAATAGTCCTGTATCAACATAAAATATTTGTATTAAACCGAAATGCTACCCACCGGTTCTAATAATTATTTCTAAACATATTTGATAGATTACTTATGAATTAGAAATAAAAAATATTTATTAGAAGTATAATTTTGTATTAGTAATTATTAATTAGGCATATTTACAATTAAGTTTTTTTCTCGACTATACTATTTTACAATATTTAATTTCATTTATAATTTGAAAGTTTATCTTTATAATGTCAGAATGAATATTTCAGAAATTGTGCCGTTATTTGAACACAACAAATTAAATTTTATTGTAACCGTGAGTATTGAAATTCATTTAAAAAAGTTTCCCTCTTCTTATAGGATTTAGAAATAGTCCTGTATCAACATAAAATATTTGTATTAAACCGAAATGCTACCCACCGGTTCTAATAATTATTTCTAAACATATTTGATAGATTACTTATGAATTAGAAATAAAAAATATTTATTAGAAGTATAATTTTGTATTAGTAATTATTAATTAGGCATATTTACAATTAAGTTTTTTTCTCGACTATACTATTTTACAATATTTAATTTCATTTATAATTTGAAAGTTTATCTTTATAATGTCAGAATGAATATTTCAGAAATTGTGCCGTTATTTGAACACAACAAATTAAATTTTATTGTAACCGTGAGTATTGAAATTCATTTAAAAAAGTTTCCCTCTTCTTATAGGATTTAGAAATAGTCCTGTATCAACATAAAATATTTGTATTAAACCGAAATGCTACCCACCGGTTCTAATAATTATTTCTAAACATATTTGATAGATTACTTATGAATTAGAAATAAAAAATATTTATTAGAAGTATAATTTTGTATTAGTAATTATTAATTAGGCATATTTACAATTAAGTTTTTTTCTCGACTATACTATTTTACAATATTTAATTTCATTTATAATTTGAAAGTTTATCTTTATAATGTCAGAATGAATATTTCAGAAATTGTGCCGTTATTTGAACACAACAAATTAAATTTTATTGTAACCGTGAGTATTGAAATTCATTTAAAAAAGTTTCCCTCTTCTTATAGGATTTAGAAATAGTCCTGTATCAACATAAAATATTTGTATTAAACCGAAATGCTACCCACCGGTTCTAATAATTATTTCTAAACATATTTGATAGATTACTTATGAATTAGAAATAAAAAATATTTATTAGAAGTATAATTTTGTATTAGTAATTATTAATTAGGCATATTTACAATTAAGTTTTTTTCTCGACTATACTATTTTACAATATTTAATTTCATTTATAATTTGAAAGTTTATCTTTATAATGTCAGAATGAATATTTCAGAAATTGTGCCGTTATTTGAACACAACAAATTAAATTTTATTGTAACCGTGAGTATTGAAATTCATTTAAAAAAGTTTCCCTCTTCTTATAGGATTTAGAAATAGTCCTGTATCAACATAAAATATTTGTATTAAACCGAAATGCTACCCACCGGTTCTAATAATTATTTCTAAACATATTTGATAGATTACTTATGAATTAGAAATAAAAAATATTTATTAGAAGTATAATTTTGTATTAGTAATTATTAATTAGGCATATTTACAATTAAGTTTTTTTCTCGACTATACTATTTTACAATATTTAATTTCATTTATAATTTGAAAGTTTATCTTTATAATGTCAGAATGAATATTTCAGAAATTGTGCCGTTATTTGAACACAACAAATTAAATTTTATTGTAACCGTGAGTATTGAAATTCATTTAAAAAAGTTTCCCTCTTCTTATAGGATTTAGAAATAGTCCTGTATCAACATAAAATATTTGTATTAAACCGAAATGCTACCCACCGGTTCTAATAATTATTTCTAAACATATTTGATAGATTACTTATGAATTAGAAATAAAAAATATTTATTAGAAGTATAATTTTGTATTAGTAATTATTAATTAGGCATATTTACAATTAAGTTTTTTTCTCGACTATACTATTTTACAATATTTAATTTCATTTATAATTTGAAAGTTTATCTTTATAATGTCAGAATGAATATTTCAGAAATTGTGCCGTTATTTGAACACAACAAATTAAATTTTATTGTAACCGTGAGTATTGAAATTCATTTAAAAAAGTTTCCCTCTTCTTATAGGATTTAGAAATAGTCCTGTATCAACATAAAATATTTGTATTAAACCGAAATGCTACCCACCGGTTCTAATAATTATTTCTAAACATATTTGATAGATTACTTATGAATTAGAAATAAAAAATATTTATTAGAAGTATAATTTTGTATTAGTAATTATTAATTAGGCATATTTACAATTAAGTTTTTTTCTCGACTATACTATTTTACAATATTTAATTTCATTTATAATTTGAAAGTTTATCTTTATAATGTCAGAATGAATATTTCAGAAATTGTGCCGTTATTTGAACACAACAAATTAAATTTTATTGTAACCGTGAGTATTGAAATTCATTTAAAAAAGTTTCCCTCTTCTTATAGGATTTAGAAATAGTCCTGTATCAACATAAAATATTTGTATTAAACCGAAATGCTACCCACCGGTTCTAATAATTATTTCTAAACATATTTGATAGATTACTTATGAATTAGAAATAAAAAATATTTATTAGAAGTATAATTTTGTATTAGTAATTATTAATTAGGCATATTTACAATTAAGTTTTTTTCTCGACTATACTATTTTACAATATTTAATTTCATTTATAATTTGAAAGTTTATCTTTATAATGTCAGAATGAATATTTCAGAAATTGTGCCGTTATTTGAACACAACAAATTAAATTTTATTGTAACCGTGAGTATTGAAATTCATTTAAAAAAGTTTCCCTCTTCTTATAGGATTTAGAAATAGTCCTGTATCAACATAAAATATTTGTATTAAACCGAAATGCTACCCACCGGTTCTAATAATTATTTCTAAACATATTTGATAGATTACTTATGAATTAGAAATAAAAAATATTTATTAGAAGTATAATTTTGTATTAGTAATTATTAATTAGGCATATTTACAATTAAGTTTTTTTCTCGACTATACTATTTTACAATATTTAATTTCATTTATAATTTGAAAGTTTATCTTTATAATGTCAGAATGAATATTTCAGAAATTGTGCCGTTATTTGAACACAACAAATTAAATTTTATTGTAACCGTGAGTATTGAAATTCATTTAAAAAAGTTTCCCTCTTCTTATAGGATTTAGAAATAGTCCTGTATCAACATAAAATATTTGTATTAAACCGAAATGCTACCCACCGGTTCTAATAATTATTTCTAAACATATTTGATAGATTACTTATGAATTAGAAATAAAAAATATTTATTAGAAGTATAATTTTGTATTAGTAATTATTAATTAGGCATATTTACAATTAAGTTTTTTTCTCGACTATACTATTTTACAATATTTAATTTCATTTATAATTTGAAAGTTTATCTTTATAATGTCAGAATGAATATTTCAGAAATTGTGCCGTTATTTGAACACAACAAATTAAATTTTATTGTAACCGTGAGTATTGAAATTCATTTAAAAAAGTTTCCCTCTTCTTATAGGATTTAGAAATAGTCCTGTATCAACATAAAATATTTGTATTAAACCGAAATGCTACCCACCGGTTCTAATAATTATTTCTAAACATATTTGATAGATTACTTATGAATTAGAAATAAAAAATATTTATTAGAAGTATAATTTTGTATTAGTAATTATTAATTAGGCATATTTACAATTAAGTTTTTTTCTCGACTATACTATTTTACAATATTTAATTTCATTTATAATTTGAAAGTTTATCTTTATAATGTCAGAATGAATATTTCAGAAATTGTGCCGTTATTTGAACACAACAAATTAAATTTTATTGTAACCGTGAGTATTGAAATTCATTTAAAAAAGTTTCCCTCTTCTTATAGGATTTAGAAATAGTCCTGTATCAACATAAAATATTTGTATTAAACCGAAATGCTACCCACCGGTTCTAATAATTATTTCTAAACATATTTGATAGATTACTTATGAATTAGAAATAAAAAATATTTATTAGAAGTATAATTTTGTATTAGTAATTATTAATTAGGCATATTTACAATTAAGTTTTTTTCTCGACTATACTATTTTACAATATTTAATTTCATTTATAATTTGAAAGTTTATCTTTATAATGTCAGAATGAATATTTCAGAAATTGTGCCGTTATTTGAACACAACAAATTAAATTTTATTGTAACCGTGAGTATTGAAATTCATTTAAAAAAGTTTCCCTCTTCTTATAGGATTTAGAAATAGTCCTGTATCAACATAAAATATTTGTATTAAACCGAAATGCTACCCACCGGTTCTAATAATTATTTCTAAACATATTTGATAGATTACTTATGAATTAGAAATAAAAAATATTTATTAGAAGTATAATTTTGTATTAGTAATTATTAATTAGGCATATTTACAATTAAGTTTTTTTCTCGACTATACTATTTTACAATATTTAATTTCATTTATAATTTGAAAGTTTATCTTTATAATGTCAGAATGAATATTTCAGAAATTGTGCCGTTATTTGAACACAACAAATTAAATTTTATTGTAACCGTGAGTATTGAAATTCATTTAAAAAAGTTTCCCTCTTCTTATAGGATTTAGAAATAGTCCTGTATCAACATAAAATATTTGTATTAAACCGAAATGCTACCCACCGGTTCTAATAATTATTTCTAAACATATTTGATAGATTACTTATGAATTAGAAATAAAAAATATTTATTAGAAGTATAATTTTGTATTAGTAATTATTAATTAGGCATATTTACAATTAAGTTTTTTTCTCGACTATACTATTTTACAATATTTAATTTCATTTATAATTTGAAAGTTTATCTTTATAATGTCAGAATGAATATTTCAGAAATTGTGCCGTTATTTGAACACAACAAATTAAATTTTATTGTAACCGTGAGTATTGAAATTCATTTAAAAAAGTTTCCCTCTTCTTATAGGATTTAGAAATAGTCCTGTATCAACATAAAATATTTGTATTAAACCGAAATGCTACCCACCGGTTCTAATAATTATTTCTAAACATATTTGATAGATTACTTATGAATTAGAAATAAAAAATATTTATTAGAAGTATAATTTTGTATTAGTAATTATTAATTAGGCATATTTACAATTAAGTTTTTTTCTCGACTATACTATTTTACAATATTTAATTTCATTTATAATTTGAAAGTTTATCTTTATAATGTCAGAATGAATATTTCAGAAATTGTGCCGTTATTTGAACACAACAAATTAAATTTTATTGTAACCGTGAGTATTGAAATTCATTTAAAAAAGTTTCCCTCTTCTTATAGGATTTAGAAATAGTCCTGTATCAACATAAAATATTTGTATTAAACCGAAATGCTACCCACCGGTTCTAATAATTATTTCTAAACATATTTGATAGATTACTTATGAATTAGAAATAAAAAATATTTATTAGAAGTATAATTTTGTATTAGTAATTATTAATTAGGCATATTTACAATTAAGTTTTTTTCTCGACTATACTATTTTACAATATTTAATTTCATTTATAATTTGAAAGTTTATCTTTATAATGTCAGAATGAATATTTCAGAAATTGTGCCGTTATTTGAACACAACAAATTAAATTTTATTGTAACCGTGAGTATTGAAATTCATTTAAAAAAGTTTCCCTCTTCTTATAGGATTTAGAAATAGTCCTGTATCAACATAAAATATTTGTATTAAACCGAAATGCTACCCACCGGTTCTAATAATTATTTCTAAACATATTTGATAGATTACTTATGAATTAGAAATAAAAAATATTTATTAGAAGTATAATTTTGTATTAGTAATTATTAATTAGGCATATTTACAATTAAGTTTTTTTCTCGACTATACTATTTTACAATATTTAATTTCATTTATAATTTGAAAGTTTATCTTTATAATGTCAGAATGAATATTTCAGAAATTGTGCCGTTATTTGAACACAACAAATTAAATTTTATTGTAACCGTGAGTATTGAAATTCATTTAAAAAAGTTTCCCTCTTCTTATAGGATTTAGAAATAGTCCTGTATCAACATAAAATATTTGTATTAAACCGAAATGCTACCCACCGGTTCTAATAATTATTTCTAAACATATTTGATAGATTACTTATGAATTAGAAATAAAAAATATTTATTAGAAGTATAATTTTGTATTAGTAATTATTAATTAGGCATATTTACAATTAAGTTTTTTTCTCGACTATACTATTTTACAATATTTAATTTCATTTATAATTTGAAAGTTTATCTTTATAATGTCAGAATGAATATTTCAGAAATTGTGCCGTTATTTGAACACAACAAATTAAATTTTATTGTAACCGTGAGTATTGAAATTCATTTAAAAAAGTTTCCCTCTTCTTATAGGATTTAGAAATAGTCCTGTATCAACATAAAATATTTGTATTAAACCGAAATGCTACCCACCGGTTCTAATAATTATTTCTAAACATATTTGATAGATTACTTATGAATTAGAAATAAAAAATATTTATTAGAAGTATAATTTTGTATTAGTAATTATTAATTAGGCATATTTACAATTAAGTTTTTTTCTCGACTATACTATTTTACAATATTTAATTTCATTTATAATTTGAAAGTTTATCTTTATAATGTCAGAATGAATATTTCAGAAATTGTGCCGTTATTTGAACACAACAAATTAAATTTTATTGTAACCGTGAGTATTGAAATTCATTTAAAAAAGTTTCCCTCTTCTTATAGGATTTAGAAATAGTCCTGTATCAACATAAAATATTTGTATTAAACCGAAATGCTACCCACCGGTTCTAATAATTATTTCTAAACATATTTGATAGATTACTTATGAATTAGAAATAAAAAATATTTATTAGAAGTATAATTTTGTATTAGTAATTATTAATTAGGCATATTTACAATTAAGTTTTTTTCTCGACTATACTATTTTACAATATTTAATTTCATTTATAATTTGAAAGTTTATCTTTATAATGTCAGAATGAATATTTCAGAAATTGTGCCGTTATTTGAACACAACAAATTAAATTTTATTGTAACCGTGAGTATTGAAATTCATTTAAAAAAGTTTCCCTCTTCTTATAGGATTTAGAAATAGTCCTGTATCAACATAAAATATTTGTATTAAACCGAAATGCTACCCACCGGTTCTAATAATTATTTCTAAACATATTTGATAGATTACTTATGAATTAGAAATAAAAAATATTTATTAGAAGTATAATTTTGTATTAGTAATTATTAATTAGGCATATTTACAATTAAGTTTTTTTCTCGACTATACTATTTTACAATATTTAATTTCATTTATAATTTGAAAGTTTATCTTTATAATGTCAGAATGAATATTTCAGAAATTGTGCCGTTATTTGAACACAACAAATTAAATTTTATTGTAACCGTGAGTATTGAAATTCATTTAAAAAAGTTTCCCTCTTCTTATAGGATTTAGAAATAGTCCTGTATCAACATAAAATATTTGTATTAAACCGAAATGCTACCCACCGGTTCTAATAATTATTTCTAAACATATTTGATAGATTACTTATGAATTAGAAATAAAAAATATTTATTAGAAGTATAATTTTGTATTAGTAATTATTAATTAGGCATATTTACAATTAAGTTTTTTTCTCGACTATACTATTTTACAATATTTAATTTCATTTATAATTTGAAAGTTTATCTTTATAATGTCAGAATGAATATTTCAGAAATTGTGCCGTTATTTGAACACAACAAATTAAATTTTATTGTAACCGTGAGTATTGAAATTCATTTAAAAAAGTTTCCCTCTTCTTATAGGATTTAGAAATAGTCCTGTATCAACATAAAATATTTGTATTAAACCGAAATGCTACCCACCGGTTCTAATAATTATTTCTAAACATATTTGATAGATTACTTATGAATTAGAAATAAAAAATATTTATTAGAAGTATAATTTTGTATTAGTAATTATTAATTAGGCATATTTACAATTAAGTTTTTTTCTCGACTATACTATTTTACAATATTTAATTTCATTTATAATTTGAAAGTTTATCTTTATAATGTCAGAATGAATATTTCAGAAATTGTGCCGTTATTTGAACACAACAAATTAAATTTTATTGTAACCGTGAGTATTGAAATTCATTTAAAAAAGTTTCCCTCTTCTTATAGGATTTAGAAATAGTCCTGTATCAACATAAAATATTTGTATTAAACCGAAATGCTACCCACCGGTTCTAATAATTATTTCTAAACATATTTGATAGATTACTTATGAATTAGAAATAAAAAATATTTATTAGAAGTATAATTTTGTATTAGTAATTATTAATTAGGCATATTTACAATTAAGTTTTTTTCTCGACTATACTATTTTACAATATTTAATTTCATTTATAATTTGAAAGTTTATCTTTATAATGTCAGAATGAATATTTCAGAAATTGTGCCGTTATTTGAACACAACAAATTAAATTTTATTGTAACCGTGAGTATTGAAATTCATTTAAAAAAGTTTCCCTCTTCTTATAGGATTTAGAAATAGTCCTGTATCAACATAAAATATTTGTATTAAACCGAAATGCTACCCACCGGTTCTAATAATTATTTCTAAACATATTTGATAGATTACTTATGAATTAGAAATAAAAAATATTTATTAGAAGTATAATTTTGTATTAGTAATTATTAATTAGGCATATTTACAATTAAGTTTTTTTCTCGACTATACTATTTTACAATATTTAATTTCATTTATAATTTGAAAGTTTATCTTTATAATGTCAGAATGAATATTTCAGAAATTGTGCCGTTATTTGAACACAACAAATTAAATTTTATTGTAACCGTGAGTATTGAAATTCATTTAAAAAAGTTTCCCTCTTCTTATAGGATTTAGAAATAGTCCTGTATCAACATAAAATATTTGTATTAAACCGAAATGCTACCCACCGGTTCTAATAATTATTTCTAAACATATTTGATAGATTACTTATGAATTAGAAATAAAAAATATTTATTAGAAGTATAATTTTGTATTAGTAATTATTAATTAGGCATATTTACAATTAAGTTTTTTTCTCGACTATACTATTTTACAATATTTAATTTCATTTATAATTTGAAAGTTTATCTTTATAATGTCAGAATGAATATTTCAGAAATTGTGCCGTTATTTGAACACAACAAATTAAATTTTATTGTAACCGTGAGTATTGAAATTCATTTAAAAAAGTTTCCCTCTTCTTATAGGATTTAGAAATAGTCCTGTATCAACATAAAATATTTGTATTAAACCGAAATGCTACCCACCGGTTCTAATAATTATTTCTAAACATATTTGATAGATTACTTATGAATTAGAAATAAAAAATATTTATTAGAAGTATAATTTTGTATTAGTAATTATTAATTAGGCATATTTACAATTAAGTTTTTTTCTCGACTATACTATTTTACAATATTTAATTTCATTTATAATTTGAAAGTTTATCTTTATAATGTCAGAATGAATATTTCAGAAATTGTGCCGTTATTTGAACACAACAAATTAAATTTTATTGTAACCGTGAGTATTGAAATTCATTTAAAAAAGTTTCCCTCTTCTTATAGGATTTAGAAATAGTCCTGTATCAACATAAAATATTTGTATTAAACCGAAATGCTACCCACCGGTTCTAATAATTATTTCTAAACATATTTGATAGATTACTTATGAATTAGAAATAAAAAATATTTATTAGAAGTATAATTTTGTATTAGTAATTATTAATTAGGCATATTTACAATTAAGTTTTTTTCTCGACTATACTATTTTACAATATTTAATTTCATTTATAATTTGAAAGTTTATCTTTATAATGTCAGAATGAATATTTCAGAAATTGTGCCGTTATTTGAACACAACAAATTAAATTTTATTGTAACCGTGAGTATTGAAATTCATTTAAAAAAGTTTCCCTCTTCTTATAGGATTTAGAAATAGTCCTGTATCAACATAAAATATTTGTATTAAACCGAAATGCTACCCACCGGTTCTAATAATTATTTCTAAACATATTTGATAGATTACTTATGAATTAGAAATAAAAAATATTTATTAGAAGTATAATTTTGTATTAGTAATTATTAATTAGGCATATTTACAATTAAGTTTTTTTCTCGACTATACTATTTTACAATATTTAATTTCATTTATAATTTGAAAGTTTATCTTTATAATGTCAGAATGAATATTTCAGAAATTGTGCCGTTATTTGAACACAACAAATTAAATTTTATTGTAACCGTGAGTATTGAAATTCATTTAAAAAAGTTTCCCTCTTCTTATAGGATTTAGAAATAGTCCTGTATCAACATAAAATATTTGTATTAAACCGAAATGCTACCCACCGGTTCTAATAATTATTTCTAAACATATTTGATAGATTACTTATGAATTAGAAATAAAAAATATTTATTAGAAGTATAATTTTGTATTAGTAATTATTAATTAGGCATATTTACAATTAAGTTTTTTTCTCGACTATACTATTTTACAATATTTAATTTCATTTATAATTTGAAAGTTTATCTTTATAATGTCAGAATGAATATTTCAGAAATTGTGCCGTTATTTGAACACAACAAATTAAATTTTATTGTAACCGTGAGTATTGAAATTCATTTAAAAAAGTTTCCCTCTTCTTATAGGATTTAGAAATAGTCCTGTATCAACATAAAATATTTGTATTAAACCGAAATGCTACCCACCGGTTCTAATAATTATTTCTAAACATATTTGATAGATTACTTATGAATTAGAAATAAAAAATATTTATTAGAAGTATAATTTTGTATTAGTAATTATTAATTAGGCATATTTACAATTAAGTTTTTTTCTCGACTATACTATTTTACAATATTTAATTTCATTTATAATTTGAAAGTTTATCTTTATAATGTCAGAATGAATATTTCAGAAATTGTGCCGTTATTTGAACACAACAAATTAAATTTTATTGTAACCGTGAGTATTGAAATTCATTTAAAAAAGTTTCCCTCTTCTTATAGGATTTAGAAATAGTCCTGTATCAACATAAAATATTTGTATTAAACCGAAATGCTACCCACCGGTTCTAATAATTATTTCTAAACATATTTGATAGATTACTTATGAATTAGAAATAAAAAATATTTATTAGAAGTATAATTTTGTATTAGTAATTATTAATTAGGCATATTTACAATTAAGTTTTTTTCTCGACTATACTATTTTACAATATTTAATTTCATTTATAATTTGAAAGTTTATCTTTATAATGTCAGAATGAATATTTCAGAAATTGTGCCGTTATTTGAACACAACAAATTAAATTTTATTGTAACCGTGAGTATTGAAATTCATTTAAAAAAGTTTCCCTCTTCTTATAGGATTTAGAAATAGTCCTGTATCAACATAAAATATTTGTATTAAACCGAAATGCTACCCACCGGTTCTAATAATTATTTCTAAACATATTTGATAGATTACTTATGAATTAGAAATAAAAAATATTTATTAGAAGTATAATTTTGTATTAGTAATTATTAATTAGGCATATTTACAATTAAGTTTTTTTCTCGACTATACTATTTTACAATATTTAATTTCATTTATAATTTGAAAGTTTATCTTTATAATGTCAGAATGAATATTTCAGAAATTGTGCCGTTATTTGAACACAACAAATTAAATTTTATTGTAACCGTGAGTATTGAAATTCATTTAAAAAAGTTTCCCTCTTCTTATAGGATTTAGAAATAGTCCTGTATCAACATAAAATATTTGTATTAAACCGAAATGCTACCCACCGGTTCTAATAATTATTTCTAAACATATTTGATAGATTACTTATGAATTAGAAATAAAAAATATTTATTAGAAGTATAATTTTGTATTAGTAATTATTAATTAGGCATATTTACAATTAAGTTTTTTTCTCGACTATACTATTTTACAATATTTAATTTCATTTATAATTTGAAAGTTTATCTTTATAATGTCAGAATGAATATTTCAGAAATTGTGCCGTTATTTGAACACAACAAATTAAATTTTATTGTAACCGTGAGTATTGAAATTCATTTAAAAAAGTTTCCCTCTTCTTATAGGATTTAGAAATAGTCCTGTATCAACATAAAATATTTGTATTAAACCGAAATGCTACCCACCGGTTCTAATAATTATTTCTAAACATATTTGATAGATTACTTATGAATTAGAAATAAAAAATATTTATTAGAAGTATAATTTTGTATTAGTAATTATTAATTAGGCATATTTACAATTAAGTTTTTTTCTCGACTATACTATTTTACAATATTTAATTTCATTTATAATTTGAAAGTTTATCTTTATAATGTCAGAATGAATATTTCAGAAATTGTGCCGTTATTTGAACACAACAAATTAAATTTTATTGTAACCGTGAGTATTGAAATTCATTTAAAAAAGTTTCCCTCTTCTTATAGGATTTAGAAATAGTCCTGTATCAACATAAAATATTTGTATTAAACCGAAATGCTACCCACCGGTTCTAATAATTATTTCTAAACATATTTGATAGATTACTTATGAATTAGAAATAAAAAATATTTATTAGAAGTATAATTTTGTATTAGTAATTATTAATTAGGCATATTTACAATTAAGTTTTTTTCTCGACTATACTATTTTACAATATTTAATTTCATTTATAATTTGAAAGTTTATCTTTATAATGTCAGAATGAATATTTCAGAAATTGTGCCGTTATTTGAACACAACAAATTAAATTTTATTGTAACCGTGAGTATTGAAATTCATTTAAAAAAGTTTCCCTCTTCTTATAGGATTTAGAAATAGTCCTGTATCAACATAAAATATTTGTATTAAACCGAAATGCTACCCACCGGTTCTAATAATTATTTCTAAACATATTTGATAGATTACTTATGAATTAGAAATAAAAAATATTTATTAGAAGTATAATTTTGTATTAGTAATTATTAATTAGGCATATTTACAATTAAGTTTTTTTCTCGACTATACTATTTTACAATATTTAATTTCATTTATAATTTGAAAGTTTATCTTTATAATGTCAGAATGAATATTTCAGAAATTGTGCCGTTATTTGAACACAACAAATTAAATTTTATTGTAACCGTGAGTATTGAAATTCATTTAAAAAAGTTTCCCTCTTCTTATAGGATTTAGAAATAGTCCTGTATCAACATAAAATATTTGTATTAAACCGAAATGCTACCCACCGGTTCTAATAATTATTTCTAAACATATTTGATAGATTACTTATGAATTAGAAATAAAAAATATTTATTAGAAGTATAATTTTGTATTAGTAATTATTAATTAGGCATATTTACAATTAAGTTTTTTTCTCGACTATACTATTTTACAATATTTAATTTCATTTATAATTTGAAAGTTTATCTTTATAATGTCAGAATGAATATTTCAGAAATTGTGCCGTTATTTGAACACAACAAATTAAATTTTATTGTAACCGTGAGTATTGAAATTCATTTAAAAAAGTTTCCCTCTTCTTATAGGATTTAGAAATAGTCCTGTATCAACATAAAATATTTGTATTAAACCGAAATGCTACCCACCGGTTCTAATAATTATTTCTAAACATATTTGATAGATTACTTATGAATTAGAAATAAAAAATATTTATTAGAAGTATAATTTTGTATTAGTAATTATTAATTAGGCATATTTACAATTAAGTTTTTTTCTCGACTATACTATTTTACAATATTTAATTTCATTTATAATTTGAAAGTTTATCTTTATAATGTCAGAATGAATATTTCAGAAATTGTGCCGTTATTTGAACACAACAAATTAAATTTTATTGTAACCGTGAGTATTGAAATTCATTTAAAAAAGTTTCCCTCTTCTTATAGGATTTAGAAATAGTCCTGTATCAACATAAAATATTTGTATTAAACCGAAATGCTACCCACCGGTTCTAATAATTATTTCTAAACATATTTGATAGATTACTTATGAATTAGAAATAAAAAATATTTATTAGAAGTATAATTTTGTATTAGTAATTATTAATTAGGCATATTTACAATTAAGTTTTTTTCTCGACTATACTATTTTACAATATTTAATTTCATTTATAATTTGAAAGTTTATCTTTATAATGTCAGAATGAATATTTCAGAAATTGTGCCGTTATTTGAACACAACAAATTAAATTTTATTGTAACCGTGAGTATTGAAATTCATTTAAAAAAGTTTCCCTCTTCTTATAGGATTTAGAAATAGTCCTGTATCAACATAAAATATTTGTATTAAACCGAAATGCTACCCACCGGTTCTAATAATTATTTCTAAACATATTTGATAGATTACTTATGAATTAGAAATAAAAAATATTTATTAGAAGTATAATTTTGTATTAGTAATTATTAATTAGGCATATTTACAATTAAGTTTTTTTCTCGACTATACTATTTTACAATATTTAATTTCATTTATAATTTGAAAGTTTATCTTTATAATGTCAGAATGAATATTTCAGAAATTGTGCCGTTATTTGAACACAACAAATTAAATTTTATTGTAACCGTGAGTATTGAAATTCATTTAAAAAAGTTTCCCTCTTCTTATAGGATTTAGAAATAGTCCTGTATCAACATAAAATATTTGTATTAAACCGAAATGCTACCCACCGGTTCTAATAATTATTTCTAAACATATTTGATAGATTACTTATGAATTAGAAATAAAAAATATTTATTAGAAGTATAATTTTGTATTAGTAATTATTAATTAGGCATATTTACAATTAAGTTTTTTTCTCGACTATACTATTTTACAATATTTAATTTCATTTATAATTTGAAAGTTTATCTTTATAATGTCAGAATGAATATTTCAGAAATTGTGCCGTTATTTGAACACAACAAATTAAATTTTATTGTAACCGTGAGTATTGAAATTCATTTAAAAAAGTTTCCCTCTTCTTATAGGATTTAGAAATAGTCCTGTATCAACATAAAATATTTGTATTAAACCGAAATGCTACCCACCGGTTCTAATAATTATTTCTAAACATATTTGATAGATTACTTATGAATTAGAAATAAAAAATATTTATTAGAAGTATAATTTTGTATTAGTAATTATTAATTAGGCATATTTACAATTAAGTTTTTTTCTCGACTATACTATTTTACAATATTTAATTTCATTTATAATTTGAAAGTTTATCTTTATAATGTCAGAATGAATATTTCAGAAATTGTGCCGTTATTTGAACACAACAAATTAAATTTTATTGTAACCGTGAGTATTGAAATTCATTTAAAAAAGTTTCCCTCTTCTTATAGGATTTAGAAATAGTCCTGTATCAACATAAAATATTTGTATTAAACCGAAATGCTACCCACCGGTTCTAATAATTATTTCTAAACATATTTGATAGATTACTTATGAATTAGAAATAAAAAATATTTATTAGAAGTATAATTTTGTATTAGTAATTATTAATTAGGCATATTTACAATTAAGTTTTTTTCTCGACTATACTATTTTACAATATTTAATTTCATTTATAATTTGAAAGTTTATCTTTATAATGTCAGAATGAATATTTCAGAAATTGTGCCGTTATTTGAACACAACAAATTAAATTTTATTGTAACCGTGAGTATTGAAATTCATTTAAAAAAGTTTCCCTCTTCTTATAGGATTTAGAAATAGTCCTGTATCAACATAAAATATTTGTATTAAACCGAAATGCTACCCACCGGTTCTAATAATTATTTCTAAACATATTTGATAGATTACTTATGAATTAGAAATAAAAAATATTTATTAGAAGTATAATTTTGTATTAGTAATTATTAATTAGGCATATTTACAATTAAGTTTTTTTCTCGACTATACTATTTTACAATATTTAATTTCATTTATAATTTGAAAGTTTATCTTTATAATGTCAGAATGAATATTTCAGAAATTGTGCCGTTATTTGAACACAACAAATTAAATTTTATTGTAACCGTGAGTATTGAAATTCATTTAAAAAAGTTTCCCTCTTCTTATAGGATTTAGAAATAGTCCTGTATCAACATAAAATATTTGTATTAAACCGAAATGCTACCCACCGGTTCTAATAATTATTTCTAAACATATTTGATAGATTACTTATGAATTAGAAATAAAAAATATTTATTAGAAGTATAATTTTGTATTAGTAATTATTAATTAGGCATATTTACAATTAAGTTTTTTTCTCGACTATACTATTTTACAATATTTAATTTCATTTATAATTTGAAAGTTTATCTTTATAATGTCAGAATGAATATTTCAGAAATTGTGCCGTTATTTGAACACAACAAATTAAATTTTATTGTAACCGTGAGTATTGAAATTCATTTAAAAAGTTTCCTCTTCTTATAGGATTTAGAAATAGTCCTGTATCAACATAAAATATTTGTATTAAACCGAAATGCTACCCACCGGTTCTAATAATTTATTTCTAAACATATTTGATAGATTACTTATGAATTAGAAATAAAAAATATTTATTAGAAGTATAATTTTGTATTAGTAATTATTAATTAGGCATATTTACAATTAAGTTTTTTTCTCGACTATACTATTTTACAATATTTAATTTCATTTATAATTTGAAAGTTTATCTTTATAATGTCAGAATGAATATTTCAGAAATTGTGCCGTTATTTGAACACAACAAATTAAATTTTATTGTAACCGTGAGTATTGAAATTCATTTAAAAAAGTTTCCCTCTTCTTATAGGATTTAGAAATAGTCCTGTATCAACATAAAATATTTGTATTAAACCGAAATGCTACCCACCGGTTCTAATAATTATTTCTAAACATATTTGATAGATTACTTATGAATTAGAAATAAAAAATATTTATTAGAAGTATAATTTTGTATTAGTAATTATTAATTAGGCATATTTACAATTAAGTTTTTTTCTCGACTATACTATTTTACAATATTTAATTTCATTTATAATTTGAAAGTTTATCTTTATAATGTCAGAATGAATATTTCAGAAATTGTGCCGTTATTTGAACACAACAAATTAAATTTTATTGTAACCGTGAGTATTGAAATTCATTTAAAAAAGTTTCCCTCTTCTTATAGGATTTAGAAATAGTCCTGTATCAACATAAAATATTTGTATTAAACCGAAATGCTACCCACCGGTTCTAATAATTATTTCTAAACATATTTGATAGATTACTTATGAATTAGAAATAAAAAATATTTATTAGAAGTATAATTTTGTATTAGTAATTATTAATTAGGCATATTTACAATTAAGTTTTTTCTCGACTATACTATTTTACAATATTTAATTTCATTTATAATTTGAAAGTTTATCTTTATAATGTCAGAATGAATATTTCAGAAATTGTGCCGTTATTTGAACACAACAAATTAAATTTTATTGTAACCGTGAGTATTGAAATTCATTTAAAAAAGTTTCCCTCTTCTTATAGGATTTAGAAATAGTCCTGTATCAACATAAAATATTTGTATTAAACCGAAATGCTACCCACCGGTTCTAATAATTATTTCTAAACATATTTGATAGATTACTTATGAATTAGAAATAAAAAATATTTATTAGAAGTATAATTTTGTATTAGTAATTATTAATTAGGCATATTTACAATTAAGTTTTTTTCTCGACTATACTATTTTACAATATTTAATTTCATTTATAATTTGAAAGTTTATCTTTATAATGTCAGAATGAATATTTCAGAAATTGTGCCGTTATTTGAACACAACAAATTAAATTTTATTGTAACCGTGAGTATTGAAATTCATTTAAAAAAGTTTCCCTCTTCTTATAGGATTTAGAAATAGTCCTGTATCAACATAAAATATTTGTATTAAACCGAAATGCTACCCACCGGTTCTAATAATTATTTCTAAACATATTTGATAGATTACTTATGAATTAGAAATAAAAAATATTTATTAGAAGTATAATTTTGTATTAGTAATTATTAATTAGGCATATTTACAATTAAGTTTTTTTCTCGACTATACTATTTTACAATATTTAATTTCATTTATAATTTGAAAGTTTATCTTTATAATGTCAGAATGAATATTTCAGAAATTGTGCCGTTATTTGAACACAACAAATTAAATTTTATTGTAACCGTGAGTATTGAAATTCATTTAAAAAAGTTTCCCTCTTCTTATAGGATTTAGAAATAGTCCTGTATCAACATAAAATATTTGTATTAAACCGAAATGCTACCCACCGGTTCTAATAATTATTTCTAAACATATTTGATAGATTACTTATGAATTAGAAATAAAAAATATTTATTAGAAGTATAATTTTGTATTAGTAATTATTAATTAGGCATATTTACAATTAAGTTTTTTTCTCGACTATACTATTTTACAATATTTAATTTCATTTATAATTTGAAAAGTTTATCTTTATAATGTCAGAATGAATATTTCAGAAATTGTGCCGTTATTTGAACACAACAAATTAAATTTTATTGTAACCGTGAGTATTGAAATTCATTTAAAAAAGTTTCCCTCTTCTTATAGGATTTAGAAATAGTCCTGTATCAACATAAAATATTTGTATTAAACCGAAATGCTACCCACCGGTTCTAATAATTATTTCTAAACATATTTGATAGATTACTTATGAATTAGAAATAAT